>NC_136061.1:1513536835-1514736835 GCF_964261635.1 Lissotriton helveticus | reverse complement strand
GAAATTAAAAGAAAAAAGGAGCATGTAAATAAAAATATACACATGAGTAACAATGGAACAGTGCAAATTAAATGGAAGAAATGGAGCAGAAATTATTTCCTGAGAAAGGTGGAAGTATGGGAGAAAGGCCATCAAAGGAAGACCAAAAGAGTTACAAGAAGAAAAGGATGCCAAGAGCGAGTAGACGTCAAGCAAAGGAAAAGAAGAGAGAGTGAGAGATCTAGCGCCTGGTAGATAAGGACATAAGAAAGGCTGAACCAAGAAGCAGGATGGAGGCTGAGTGATGAGATGGA
The DNA here is from genome assembly GCF_964261635.1 of Lissotriton helveticus. Classification (NCBI taxonomy): domain Eukaryota; kingdom Metazoa; phylum Chordata; class Amphibia; order Caudata; family Salamandridae; genus Lissotriton; species Lissotriton helveticus. Next base: position 1,514,736,542 of record NC_136061.1, on the reverse strand, counting down.
AAGGGAGAGATAGAAACAGATGTGGAACATTCAAATAGAAAGGCAGATTAGTGATGGAAGAAACAGGACTTCAATGACCTGAGAAGAAACCTGGGAAAGGTGAAGGCAGTAGGGAAGATAATAAATTAGCATTGTGAATACTTCCTGTGATGTCAGGAAGCTTAAATATCAATTTGGCACTGCCTATGGCGTCACTTGTATTCAAAGGACATATGTCCATCAAAAGTACTGTTTACCTGATGGCCTTATAAAGTCACACATAATGGCACGACCCAGCCTCTAATTTGAATCCCTTAAGCAGTGGCACGCTTACATTTCAGGATGTTGGGTTTACCAAGTACTGGCCTTATGTTCTGCATGCAGCAGGAAACATGCAGAGCCTATTATATAACGATTTGAAGGCTAGAAGCAGCATTTAGTGGACATATAATTCTATACCCCGCAGCAGTAAATGCATATTTATAGTCTGGGCCACAGGCGCCCATGAAGGATTTTTGGAATTGGAATAAACATTGCATTTTTCGAAAGGAAATACAGCCACAGATGCTAAATTAAATAGGCCACCATTCCATTTCAGTTACCTCCCGTTCCTAGCTTATTCTTGAAGATGGCTGTGGGGCCAAGTGGATGAATATGTTTTGCCATCAGCATCTTTTGAGACAATACATTGAATCCTACCTCAAATGATGGAAGTTCATGTGGTCCGGAGTTAGTCATTCTATCACTTGCTGCCCACTACAGAGCTGGAGTGCTGGAGGGGTACATGTAAGATGCATGATTTCAGACCCCAGAGAAATAATTAAATCAGAAAAATACCTTGAGAGAGAGGGTGCAGCCAAGACACTGACCACTTTTGTGTGTAAAAAAGGCTGCTCTATTGAAACAGGTGCACATTACAAAAAAATAACCTGGCAGCTGCCTTACAAAACTAAAACCTTGCTAAACATCTATTAACCGGTCAGTTGATCCCACCCCTGCGATCCCCCCCCCAGCCTGCCACTCCCTGCAAATAACACATTACAGACATTACAATGTATTGCAATTAAAAAGTTCACAATTCTATTAACCCTACATCCTATGCCTGCAATTATGAAACTATATACAACCAAACATCTAAAACAGAACTTAGAACTACCTGCCTACCCTTTCCCTGCCCATGGTTTCTAACTTTCAACTGCAACTAAACTTCTGCCAACCCCTGACAAAGTTTGCATGCCCGAGCCAAGCACCTGTTCCAAGTGACTACTACAACTTACCCCTTGCACATATGTCCCAATCAGAGGCCCAAGAAGGTAAAAAAAACACATCCCTCCTGAAAACAACCCTCCTCCCCCAAATACGTATTTTAGGGACAGGAGTGCGTGTGGTAAAAAATTATGATACCCCTGCCACCAGGTCTCCAAAACCTAAAATGGTGGCAGGGAGCCCAAAAAATGAAACAATATACCTGTTGGGCTTTCTTTGGGCTACAACAATGCAGCCCAAGGTAATCACAAAACGGCAGTCCCACGGACTGCACCACCCTCCTAATCTGCCTAGGAGCTGACCTCCCTACTGTTAGCTGGCCCCAAACCCCTATTGGGAGAGAGGACGCAGCTGACACTGACCAATGTTGTGTGTGAAAAAGGCCGCTTTATTGAAACAGTTCAACAAAATAACCTGGTGACTGCCATACAAAACTAAAACCTTGCTAAACATTAGTTAACCTGCAAGTTGAACCCACCCCTACGATCCCCCCAGCCTGCCCCACCCTGCAAATAACACAATACAAACATTACAATGTATTGCAATTCAAAAAAACACAATTCTATTAACCCTACATCCTATGTCTGCAATTGTGAATGTATCAACAACCAAACGCCTAAAACATAACTTAGAACTACCTGCCTAACCTTTCCCTGCCCATGTCTCCTAATTTTCAACACCAACCAAACTTCTGCCAACCCCGGGCAAACTTTACATGCCCCCCCACTCAGAAAAAGGAAGGTGGCACACATCCCTTTTTCTGCCCCGCCCCTTGCTAACAAAACTGCTTCTCCAACTAAGCGTTGCACATTCAAGGTCTTGGCCAGCACTTCCCTGATCACCAGCAGGTATATTTCCATGCCCAATCTGGATAAATGAACTACATCTCCCCTAAAAAACGCTATCATATCAAAACGAATCTCAGAATGACAAATCCTACCAAATCCGAGACTCCTACAAAAACGGGCCATTTCGCTATTCACTTTCTATCTTGCCCTATCTACCGCCCCAGCTTCACTGCCCCTCTCCACACTCTCTGAGGCACAAACTCTGTCCACAAAACACCCTGCCCACTGCTCTTTGATGAGAGCCAAGTATTTTTCTTTGCACAAATCATTCTCTCCAGATGTAACTCCAAAATGTCTGGGAACTGACCGCCCAATAGCATGCCATTCAAACATGGTACCACCTCCTACCGAAACACACTCCCTTTCCCTTTACAAGTGACTTTGAGCAAGTGCCCATTAAAACCTAGATTTTGACCAAAATAGCTATGCCGGGCATGCATTTGGGCGCATTTAAAAAACTGGTATCCAACGACCCAAATAACCCTCTCCTCTTTCTCTGGGCCAGACACAGAACCTGCAAAAAATAAAAGGGGTAAGTATCACATATTACTGCCTACTGCGTGGAAATCCTCCCCCAGCCCCCTCACATAACGCTTGTAGCACAGCAATGACCATCAGCTCAGCCACATAATTTCCTACTGGGCACAATCCCTGTCTCCTGCCTCTGACCTACGCTGATTCGGAGAGTGGGCCCCATATTTCGACCCATCCACTACCATTTAATGCATTGTTTTCCGCATGACTCTTAACAGCTGATATGCTGTAACTATGGACCGCTCCCCCTAAAGGCTTGGCAAAATTCAAACAATGCCGTGCCCACCACAGGGGGCAGGTACCAGGGTTCCCCAATGCTTGCAACACTACCCATCTACCCAGGCCTCGCTGGTCCGTCTTGGAACAATTCAACCATATTTTCAACCAACTGTCATGTAAGACTACTTCCTCCCAAAGAACTCCTCCCGCCCCTTTTTTCCCCAGCAACCCCGATACACGAAATGCCCTGAAAAACATTCACATCATCATGGTTGCAAAAAGGCACACTTCTTCAATATCTCTTCAAACATATGGCAACATCGCTAACAACCGACACAATAGCTGCCAGGAGATAAGTTTCCTGACCCTGGACACCAAGCCCTGCTCTCGCCTGCAACCTTCCAAGATTCTTCATCCTAACTCTCCTGCTGATGGGGCGTAGCCCCTTAGCAGCTTCCCATGAATGCTATTCCAGCTAATTTGCCGACCCTGGGCCCAGGTAGTACCACTTTACTATGAATGAATGAATGAATGAAAGGAGACTTATATCGCGCAACTTAGCCCAAGGGCATCAAGGCGCCAAACAGGTCAAAAGATTGTAATTCCCTTAGTGCACCATTACGGGTATGCCTCGGTAAAAAAACAGGTCTTCAAAGCTTTTTCGAAAAGGCACAAGGGAGGGTTGCCCTGCAACTTCAGGAGGAAGCGAGTTCCATTATCTGGTAGCTAGGATAGAGAAGGCTCTACCTCCCCATGTTGCCCTTGTGAATCTGGGAACCAGGAGGAGATTTTTATTAGATGAGCGGAGAACTCTAGTGGGGGAGTAAGAGTGGAGGAGGGACCTAATATCCTTAGGGCCAGTACTGTACAAAGCCCCATGCACATGACGTAGGATCTTAAAAGAGATCCTAGACTGGATGGGCAGCCAGTGCATGTTTCTTCTCGCCAAAGATGCTGAGGACAATCTGGGAAGACCGAGGACCATCTTAGCCACCACATTCTGGAATATCTGCAAGCGGTGGATAAGGCTCTTGTTAATACCCACATATAGTGCATTGCAATAGTCCAGTCTTGAAGAGACAAGTGCCACGGCGGCTTGCTTCCGAGCATCGGGGGAGAGATAATGAGCGATCTTTCTAAGGATCCGAATGAGACCGCAGCAGGTGGAAACAGTCCTACTGACCTGGCGGTTGAATGAAAGCGAGGTATCAATGAGAACCCCTAGCTTTCTGGCAAATTGACAGGGCAGGGGGCAGTCCCCAAGGGAAACTGGCCACCAGTCCTTTGACCAGATGTCCTGATTACCCCCGAATATCAAGACCTCCGTCTTCTCCCCATTTAACTTCAGGAAGCTCTGGATCATCAATTTAGATACCGCCTCCATACAGTTCCTGAAGTTCAGGGCAGAGTCCTTCACAGACTGGGTAAGAGAAACCATAATTTGGGTGTCGTCGGCATATGACAACACCTCAAACCCAAAAGATCTCACAACCCTGGCAAGTGGGGCCACATAGATGTTAAAGAGTGTGGGACTTAATGCGGAGCCCTGGGGAACCCCACACTGCACAGGTTTTGGTAGAGAAAGGAACTCGCCCAGCTTCACCCTTTGTTCTCTTTGGCTAAGATAGGAGGCCAAGAGGCTTAAGGCTGGGCCTCCGACTCCTATCTCCCTAAGTCGAGTGACCAGGACAGAGGGAGACAGGGTATCGAAGGCCACCGTGAGGTCAAGCAGGACCAAAAGGGTAGTATAGCCCTTGTCGACCTTCAAGCGGATGTTGTTGATGACCACTGTGAGGGCAGATTCAGTGCTATGTGATGTTCTAAAGCCGTGTTGTGACTCATCTAGGAGGGTGAAGTCATCCAAAAAAGAACTGAGGTGACGATTGAGATGTGATTCAAGGATTTTAGCAGGGGCAGGTAAAAGGGAAATTGGCCGAAAATTCTTCAGTACCCCAGGATCCAGACGGGCCTTTTTCAGAAGGGGTTTAACGACAGCCATTTTCCATGAGAGAAGGAAGATTCCCTCCGTAATTGCAAAGTTCATCACCTCCAAAGGAGGAGGGATAACCACTTCCCTACAAGCCTTCAGAACCCTAAGCAGAGAGGGATCTAGAGGGGAGCCAGATTTAGTGGTATCAAGAAGCTGATTAATCCGTTCCGGAGTAAGGAGAGGGAAATTAAGGAGGCTAGGAGCGGGTTCATCAGCCTGGCACCCCACCGTGGGAATGAGGGGGAAAAAGGGGGTCCCAGCTCGAGGTTGAGGGATTCAAGGGTGTCATAGATATCCACAATTTTAGAGTGGAAAAAAGTTGATATTCCATCACATAACTCCTGGGATTCCACTACAGGGTCAACAGCCTGAGTAGTCGAGAGGGAATCTATGATCTTGAAGAGGTCTCTAGGGGAATTAAGGGAAGCAGTTAGGTTTAGCAAAGTGGGTCCTCTTTCTCTCAATAATAGCCTGCTTATATTCTTTTAGTTGTTGTTGTATAGCTTTATTTCGAAATATTTCATTTCATAAAAGCGTTACAATAAAAACAGGTGCAGAAATAAAAACAGTTATACAGTTTGGCCATCAAGACAGACAGATCATTAAAAAAAAACGATGTAAAATATACAACAATGGTAAGAATCATCCATATAAAAACATTTGAAGAAACACATAATTAATCATCCTTGGGGGAGGAAGAGGGGCACAGCAATAAACAACAGGGCCAATGGGATGTGGATTGGTACCCTTACTGGAGGATCATTTTCCTCGCAGATCTTATCCTCCAAGCCCACCCCCAGAATTTAGCCAGGCCACATGCAAGCAAGGGGTGAGGGTCTGATCTTAGCAACTGTAGGGCCTCCAAGTATGACCGGGTGCCCAGCCTCAAACAGAGTGGTTTTAACCATCTGCGGCGAGGAGCAGCATATGCTGGGCACTCAAACATTAGATGGGAAATGGATTCATCCCTATTCGTACAAAAAGGGCAAGTTGCTATAGTTTGCCAAGGTGGTTTCCAATTTGCTGTCCATGTGCCAAGGGGCAGAACACCGATCCTGAATTTAAAATACAACGCCCTGTCTGTTGGGTTGGAGATCATGTCAAGGTAGGGTTCTCTGGAAGGACAGCCTTTAATAACCAAAAACTCCACAGCAGATCTACATAAGTTGGAGTGATTCGCTCTCTCATTTTCCACCCACGACCAGAATATTTTCTTTAACAATTGTTTGGGTGGTGATGATCTATTGGCCCAAGCGTCATCCAGACCCAGTTCACAAAGAAGGCGCTTTACTTCCGAGAGCCAACTGATCTTACACCAACCCGGGGTTGAGAGAAGTTCGCGTAATGCATCCGCGTAACTTGAAAGTTCAGGGACATTCCATATACGGGCCCATAAAAGAAGGGGACGTAGCTTGGCCTGCTCGGCTATGGATCGTGTGCCTGTATCAAGTAGAAGAGGAAGAGTAGGGGAGCTATGAGGGAGCCTCATTAAGTCTTTGTGGAATTTGTTCTCAAGATGGGATAGAGAGTCAAATTTCTGGGTACCCCACAACTCAGCCCCATACAGTGCCGCACTCACAGCTTTTGCCCTATAGATATCTAATATCACCCCGATAGGTTTAAGGGAAGAGGCACGATGTTCTTTTAATAGGGCGCCCGTGACCCTCCTATGAGTCAGGATGATTTTTTGGTGGTGCGCCTTCCAACTCATGGAGTCGCAGAGTCGGATTCCTAAGTAATCGAATTCCCTTACCCTTTCTAATGGAACTGAGTCCAGGAATGGAGGGTGGACTGTCTTCCTGGGGGGATTCAGCACCAGGAACTTGGTTTTACTGATGTTGATAGCCAAGCCCCTGGCGTCACAGAAGCCCTGGAACCTCGTTAACAGGGTTTGGAGGCCCATCGGGGATTTCGAAATCAACAGGGTATCATCTGCAAACAGGAGTGTTGGTATCTTCCTGCCCGCCAGGGAGGGAGCATCTGCTGGTAGTTGGAGAAGATGCTCCACCACTCCGTTTAGATATAATGAAAACAGAGTGGGGGCTAGCACACACCCCTGGCGGACACCCCTGTCTACAGAGATGCGGGATGTTTTTTGGCCCTGCGCACCCCATCTGATTTGGGCAAAATTGCTTTCATGGAATTTAATGATTAATGCCAACAAATACGCGGGCATGCCCAGACCCTCAAGGACAGCCCACAATTGGTTACGTGGGACTAGGTCAAAGGCAGTCCGCAGATCTATAAAGGCGAGGTACAGACTGCCTTTGCCCAGTTTAACCACTTTCCAATAAAGCATTAGGAAACGAAATGTCTGCTCGATCGTGCCAGTTCCTGGTCTGAAACCGGCCTGAAAGTCAGACAAAACCTGCATTTCCTCAGGCCACTGCAGAATCCTCCCTAAAACTACCTTCCCTGCTACCTTCTGGGTGGAATCAAGCAGACTTATAGGTCGGTAGTTGGCAGGGTCGTCCCTACACCCTTTTTTAAAAATAGGGACGACTTCCGCACCCCTCCATGAATCCGGGAAGCCTCCGCCCTCCAAGGCCTCATTCAGGAGTTTGGCAATGAATAAGCTCCACACCTCTATATTAATCCGGAGCAGGTCACCAGGGACGCCATCTGGGCCCGCCGCCTTATTGGGCACAATACACCTGATCGCTATTTCAACCTCCTTAGGTAAGAAAGTGGGGTCTAGGTGTAGGCTATTGTCCGGTGCTATATAACTGGGACCCCTACTCTGGCCCAAGGCCCCCAGGGAGTTAGAATAGTGTTTTGAAAAATGAGCCAGCCAGGCATCCCCTGTGATATTGCATGTCAGCAATGAATCGACAGGCCTATCCCTACCTCTAAGCAAGGCCCAGAAAGCCCTTGAATCCTTTCTGGAGCCAGCATCCATTAGATCACTCCAGAAATTGGTTTCATGAGTGTCCCTTGCCACTGCTTGGGCTTTTTTATATTTTTTCCTAGCGAGTGAAATCAGAGCGGGGTCTTTCATACCAACCGCCCGGATAAGATCGCTTTTAGCCAGGCGGCAGGCGGGGGAGTACCATTGGTCTCTACCCCTGGTCACAGTTCTCCGCTTAGCCCTGCCCCTCCCCTGGGGAACTATGAACAGGTTGCTAAGTGATGTGATGGTCTCCGTAAATGTCGTGAGAACGGCATTATCGGAATCCAACGTACCCAAGAAACACTTAGGGGCATATTTATGAGTTCTGGCGCATCTCTGCAAATCAGCAGGGATGCGCCAGAACTGATGCGTCACGCAATTCCCTCCTTGCGGCACCACAGATGCGCCGCATTTACAATGCGGCGCACCATGGTGCAAGGAAGGGCAGATGCGTGACGCATCTTGTGGTGTACGGGCGGCGCATTGCTGGAGTAGCGTCGCAAGTGCGACGCAACTCCTGCAATGTACAGAGGCCACCCATACATAACGTGGTGCGTCACTCCTTACGCCTGCTTCAAGCAGGCGTAAGGATTTGACGCAGCAGAGTCGTAAAACTGACTCAGTGAAATCTTGTAGATTTCACTGCGTCAGTTTTACGGGGCTTTCCTACGAGGGAAAGCCCACCCTGTGACAGAACGCCCACATGAAACCTGACGCAGGTTTCATGTGGCGCAGGGCTTTACAAAGTGACGCATCTGCCTAGATGCATCACGTTGTAAATAGGTCGCAGGGATGCGCCACGTTTCCACGCCGTTGCGTCACGCAACGGTGGCGTAAACGTGTGGCAAGTCCGACATAAATCTGCCCCTTAGCTTCCATCATTATTCTTTTAGAAGAAGTTTGTGGTTTTCCTTCTCGGCGGGATCGAGTTGCGCCCACCACAGCGTCTCCTGTTTTCGACATCCCTGCCTCAACAGCCTGACACTGTCTGAGAACTAGGGAGCCGGGGGCTCTTTCTAGCAAAATAGTATTGCTTGGCGGGGGCCAGAGTGTCCAGAGCCCCAGAGATGGTATTTGAAAATTCAAGGGCAGCAGAATTGGCATCCAGCATTTTAGTGGACCATATTTTCTTCGTGAAAGGGAAGAGTGTTTCGTTGTTAATCACCTTAAAGTTCCCTCTAAGTTCCCATTTCTTTGGGTCCACAGGGAAAGGGGCAGTTTGATGGTATTTAAGCTCCAGGGGAACGGCCATATGGTTAGACCAGGCAAGTGGAATTGGAGTATCTGTCATCAATCTAGCATCATTGGAGAAAACTCCGTCAAGCGTATGGCCCGCCTGATGGGTGGGGTAGGTCACAAGCTGTGTAAGGCCGCATGAGTCCAGGGTTTCCACCAATGACAGGGTGTCACTGGAACTCATATTTTCCAAGTGAAAGTTGAAGTCCCCTAAAAGGGTGATATTGGGCCTATCAATAAAGGGTTCTAACACCTTAATCACATCATGGCTAAAGGCGGCTCTAGGACCAGGCGGCCTATAGAACAGAATGCCGAAAAATGAAACGGAGGGAGTGGAGTTAATGGAGAAATACAAGGCCTGAAATAAATCTGAGGGGGTAGAGAGACAATCGGTACGACAGATGGAGGAGGTTTTGTGTAGTATTCCTAGCCCTCCTCCTCTTCCCCCAATTCTATCCATCCTTGACAGGGCATAGCCATTGGGAATTGCATCTACAAGGTCGGGACCTGAGGAGTCCGAGGCCCAGGTCTCAGTGATGAACACCCAGGAAGTTTTCCTCGAAGAGACAAAGTCCCTGAAGGCAGTGTTATTTTTGATGAGAGATCTAGCATTGATAAGAAAGCCCTCTTCAATGGCCCGAGAATGGGATAGTGTAGACACACTAGCAGACGGCTGTGTCTTTAACCCCTCCCATGCTGGTGACGAACCCCAGCCGTCACGCCCCGCGGTGGGTGGGTGCAGATGACGGCTGGGGTTCGTCACGGCCCCTCCCTGTTCTTTTGTTTAGCGCACAGCGGAAAAATCGTGGCCGCAGCGAAGGGGTTAAGGTAATCGCTTTCCTGGGACAGTTATCTTTACATCTACAGCTGAAAAAACCCAGAAATGCCTCAGGGCAAAGAGTGTGATGACAGGGCTTTCTAAGGGGTTTTAAAGCCAAAAGCGCTTGTGCGGAGAAATAGCCGCTTACTTGGGGGAAGACAGGGGCGGAGCCATTATTCCTGGCCCCTGGCGCAGACTCAGCGCGGACGGGCGCAGACGGGCTTGACTTTGGCGCGACTTCGGTGCCCGCCCGCTAAGCGCCCGCTGAGCGCAAAGGAAAACATGAAGCCTAAATAGGGTGGCGCCTAAGTAAAGAGCAGCGCGTGACCCTCCGTGAGCCAATCAGGACAGAGACTCAAAATGTATGCCGGCGCCCTCCACAGCAAGCGGAAAAACCCGTGGTGGACCGGGGCGCTGGCAGGAAGATGCAAAGAGGAGCGAGCGAGCCTCTAACAGGTAGGAGGAACAAACAATGTGCAAAGGAGCAAAGTGAAATTAAAAACACAGTTTTAAAAGCGAGGCATAGCAATCATGCACTTCGCTAAAATTACAACCAACAGGCTCAGGCAAAACGTGAAGCCTAAATAGGGTGGCGCCTAAGTACAGAGCAGCGCGTGCCCCTCCGTGAGCCAATCAGGGCAGAGACTCAAAATGTATGCCAGCGCCCTCCACAGCAAGCGGGAAAACCCGTGGTGGACCGGGGCGCTGGCAGGAAGATGCAAGGAGGAGCGAGCGGGCCTCTAACAGGTAGGAAGAACAAACAATGTGCAAAGGAGTAAAGTGAAATTAAAAACACAGTTTTAAAAGCGAGGCATAGCAATCATGCACTTTGCTAAAATTACAACCAACAGGCTTAGGCAAAACGTGAAGCCTAAATAGGGTGGCGCCTAAGTACAGAGCAGCGCGTGCCCCTCCGTGAGCCAATCAGGGCAGAGACTCAAAATGTATGCCAGCGCCCTCCACAGCAAGCGGGAAAACCCGTGGTGGACCGGGGCGCTGGCAGGAAGATGCAAGGAGGAGCGAGCGGGCCTCTAACAGGTAGGAAGAACAAACAATGTGCAAAGGAGTAAAGTGAAATTAAAAACACAGTTTTAAAAGCGAGGCATAGCAATCATGCACTTCGCTAAAATTTCAGCGAAGTCACAACTAGGAACTTACAAGTTAATTAAATGTGCCAATTGGGTGTAAGCCAATCTTATCATGTTTCAGGGACTGACCACAACCACTTTAGTACCGGTCAGCAGTGGTAAAGTGCACAGAGTCCGAAGGCCAACAAAAACAAGATCAGCAAAAATGGAGAAGTAAGTCTTTTCTGGTCTCTCCTACAGCTGGAACAGTGTGTGCTGCCCTTAGCCAATGCAGGCCCTCCTACACAATGATGCAAGGATGTATGTGTTACAGGTATGATTTTGTTTGTGCAGGAAGGGATACCCTTCTGCACTAAAACATCCTTACAGGCATTTTCTTCGTGTGAATGCTGCAAAATGCAGCATGCATAGAAAGAGGAAGTAAAAAGTAGAAATAAAGATATTTCTCCTTGATACCTCAGGTTCAGGGAGGCATAGCATTTTGACGCATTCCCAGGTTAACTAGCTTTAGTAAATCTGGGAATGGACAAAAATCCATGGGTGGATGCTTGGGAACACACATGCCTCACCAACGAATTGCCTTCCTAACGCTTAGTGCTGCAAGCTCGTGCTATGCACTACCTTATAGGAAAAATCCAGTGCAAAGCCAAGGACAACTAATTTGCATGCCTTTGTAAATCAAAATTTTGCATTATGGCTGTACCAAAAAAGTGGTAAATCCATGAACCAAAATATTAGTAAATCTGCCCCTGAGGGCAGATCAGATGAGACTCCGGGGAAGCTCCAAATTTCAATCTGTAAAAGCTGTTAATGTATATGACCTGTCTTTTTAGCTGAGTGACAGGTGATCAAGTGACATACAGTATTTTTCATCCTCCAGTTTGTATAGTTGGTATCAGTAATATTAAATCACTGTCATTTCCCTTTGCCAAAACCTCCATCCTCTGAGCACATGCACTGCCAGCTAGAGGTTACAGCACACTTGTAAGTGCTCCCAAAGAAGAAATAACTGCAGACTCCATTCAAAAAAAAGGAATACAAGCATTCATGTTAGATTTGGGGGTCTCTAGTTGGCAGAGGTAGGTACCTGTGACAAATAGGGACCCTTGCGTCTAGTCAGGGTAAGGGGGTACACTCCTAAAATAACCCTAGCTCACCCCCTTGGTAGCAGTGGTAAAGTGCCCAGAGTCATAAAACCAACAAAAACTGGTCAGACATAATGCAGGAGGAAAGCAAAAAGTTCAGGGATGACCCTGCAAAAAGGGCCAAGTCGAACACATGTGTTGCAACAAATAATATGGATGAAAGGTATTTAAATTAACCCAGACCAATCAAACTATAACTGATCTGTTTTCTAATGATTTTAATCATGAACATTAGGGACATATTTGGCAGAGACATTAACTGTTTTTGTCACCCATACTTAAAAGATCAATACTTAAATACAAGATATAGTTGCTTGCTTTTCTGCGTCACACATGACATGCAGTAGCTTTTTAAAAAGGTTAACTATTTGAAGTAAATTACTCTGTTATTAAAAATCAATGCAGTCATTGGGAACTTGGATGACCAAGTAGGATATCAATTTGAATGTGAATCCAGCAAGATGGGTGTGGGGAGTGAGCAGGTGGTATATAGACTTGTATCAGAGAAAACAGGTCATCATCCAGCATTGTGAAATCTGATTTTGTTGGTGCCTACTTTAGTCTCTGAGTGATAAATAGTGGTCTGCAAATTTGGAAAGTCTTGGATCTTGCAATTTTTAACATTTATACCAGCATCGCAAAACACAAACTTCCATCAGGAAAAGAGGGATGTAGTAAGATGCAGTAACATTGCATGTATTGTGCCTATGCCCAGTCTAAGTACGCTGTTTGTCTTAATGGTTTAGGCAAAATGCGCACCTGCAGTACATTTTGCACACGTATAAGTACATTTCATGAATTAGCAGACAGGACATGAAACTTTTGTTGTTCACATGTGAGTCAAGTGAGAGGCATGCACAGATGAATTTGTACTATGTTACAATTTCTTATAGAGTGCATTTCTAGCCCTTTTGATTCTGAGGCTGGTCAGGAGGAAGTGGCTTTTCGACCTTAGATCTCTTACATTGTTATGAGGGATGATGAGATGACCAAGGATGTGTTGGCCCTGGGTGTGTTTTACTTTGTGTGCAATGCAAAGTGGTTTAAATTCTATTATTTTCTTACATATAGCCAATAAAGGCTAGCCAGGGCCTGGTGTGCAGACTGTGCTTTTAGAAGGCTCAACAGAACTTGAGCTGCAGAATTTTGAATAACCATCAGTCTTCTGGTGACATAGGCAGTACTGCTAAGGTAAAACGAGTTACTATAATCTAATCACAACAGCATAGGGACTTTTATCACTATTCTCTGGGGTTTCCACGGGGAGACATCAGAGCCCTTTGGATACCAAAGCAGGACCCTGCTAATTTCTTGGCTTGGGAGGCTATGGTGAGGTCTTTATCTAGGAAAAATCCCAGGCTCTTTACTTCAGCTTTAGGGGAGAGGTGGTCATCCAGGCATGAAGGCCATATAAGATGATCCCAGAAGTAACAATTACTCCCAACCACCATGACCTCCATTTTGTTGCCGTTTAGTTTAAGGCAGCTGGTGGCCATCCATTTGTTCACCTGTTCCAGGCAGGTGGACAGATTTTCCATGGTTTGACTGGTATTCAGTGCCAAAGAGACAACAATCTGGGTGTTGACAGCGTATGACACCATTATAAAACCATGAGCAAATAAAATCAGCTAAAAGACACACGTACACATTAAAAAGAGTTGGGCTCAGTGATGAGCCCTGGGGCACTCCGCACTTTGTGCTGATGGACCTCTGACAAGCAGGGCCTTACCTAACCTGAAAACTTTGAGATCAGTCATTTTAATATCTTACCCGTGAATCCTAGCTCCTCCAGCTTGTGTTGAAGGATAGAGTGTGAAACAGTGTCAAATGCAGTGCTCAATTCAAGACGGATGAGTGCAGCTGACCCTCTTTGATTTAAAGTTTTCTTGAAGTCTTCCATGGCCAGTAAAAGAGCCATCTCAGTACTGTGTCCAAGTCTGAAACCTTGGGACTGATGCAAAAGGTTATCAATCAATCAATCAGGGACTTGTAGAGTGCAGCTACTCACCCGTGAGGGTCTCAAGGTGCTGTATGGGTTTCCAGAAAATCAATCCGATAACCATTAACTAGTTTCTCTAAAATCTTACTGACCCCAGGGAGCAGAGATATTGGTATTTATTTCCCTTCCTTGTCAGGGTCTAGGGAGGGATTTTTCAGCAGTGTGTTAATAATCCCATGCTTCCAGAGGACAGGGACGTGTCCACTTTCCAGCGGCAAATTATACATGTTAGCCAGGACAAGTAAAATGATATCTCCTCCTCTCAGCATAATATCTATGGGAGCTGGATCCAAGGAGAATCCAGACTTAATTGTGTTTCACAAATGCTGGTACTGCTTAGTTGGGGGAAAGTCGAGGGAGGCGGAGAGGCATTACTATCTAGTAGACCCCCATTAGGGGCAAGTTGTGAATCGAGGTCCCCTGTCAGGGAGTCATAAATAAGACTAACTTTTCTGAGAAAGAGCTTGACAAGCTCCTCACAACATTCCTTGAAGGAGAGAGGCTCTGCTCCTGTGACTTTAGGTTTCACAAAGGAATTTACAATTGTGTAGATTTCTTTGGAGTCTTGTGAAAGCTGGGAGATCCTGTCAGCAAAGTACACTAGCCTAGCTTGCCTGATTTCATGCTGATATTTTTTCTACTTTTTTTGAATAACCTTCCTCTCTTCATTTTATTGTGCCCTCCATTTGCTTTCCTCTGTCTTACATTCCTTCTTTAGTTCCCTGATTTTGGGTTTGTATTGGACAGATTAGAAAGGGGTCACTATGACTCTATCACCATTTGCCGAGGTGGAACGGAGTAATTTGTAGTTTATGAGTACTACTTAATTTCTGTTACCAATTCAGGACTAATTTAGAACCTACCAATTACTTTCTTGTTGGTTCCAAATAATGCAGCATCCATTTGTTACAACCAGTGCAGCCATCTACATGACTGTAAATGTCTTGGCCCAGATTTACTAATAGTTTGCATTAGTGAGCCATTTGATGGGTGGAGCATGGGTGTTCCCATGCATATACCCGTGGATTTTTATGCAAACCCATATTTACTAAAGGAAGTAAACCTGGGTTTTCACCATAGTGGTGTGCCTACCCAAGACTGGCGTAACGAGGAGAAATAGAGCAGGACAACACAATATCTACTAAGATATGGACCTCTCCTACTCTCTTCCTAACGGCAGCACAAAATCCGGGTGCAGACCGCCATGTACACCCCAGCCCCATAGTGTAAAAGTGTCTGCGTGAGTGTAGGATAGGTTTTACACTGAAAAGGTAACCTTTGAGTACAAAATATTTGCTTACAGTAACTTTAATACTTTTCCTACTTTGTATGTGTGCTATACAGTGCATGACACATATGCACAATTGGAAAAGTAATGACAAATAAAAGCATTTCTCCATGATAGAGCCTATTTGAAAAGGGCATTATTTTTTTTATTCGAAACATAGTCTATTTGTGCTTCTTTAGTAGATAGGGAACTGTTTCAAAAACCATAGGTGGTTGCATGGTAAACCCCATGCACCACCCATGGAATGCTCCCTTGCTTCTACTGTAAAGTAAATTTCGAGCACAATGGAAAGTAAATTGGAAAAAAAGATTTTACTCCAATATGTGTAACTTTTTTGATTCAAACACAGCACAAAATGTTGATAAATAAACCTCAAATCTTGCCTTGTTGCTGGTTACGCTAAATTGTATCCTTGCCTTCCCTACTGAATTCAATACTGATGGTCTATTATTTGACCACTAAAAGTGGTAGAGGGGAGCAATACCATTTAAGATTATACTTAAAAATTAGTCATGCGTTAAAGGACCACAGACTCTGGACTTCATTTTGATGGATTTATTATAAGGCCAAAAATAATTGAATATAAACACACCTTAATATCAGAGAATATAGGTACATAAAAATCAATACAGAGCCGAGTTTACGAATATAATTCATTCGGCACAAAAGACATAATGAGATTAACTCCAAAATCAAAATGCAACCCAGAATAGAAGCTGAGTCCAATTCTCTTGTCATTGAGAAAAAAACGAAAGGTATCTTTACCTACATTGCCCTAAATGAGGGTCCTGCCCATCTCCCTTATAACAAACCCCCAAAAAAAGCAGAAGTCTCTCGAATCTGTCCCTGCGCATCATACAAAAAGACAATATTCAACCCATAATACGTCACATAATGAACTTTTTCAATGCAACATTTTCGGTAACTTTCCACAGGAGCCTTAGTTTGTTCAGCTCCTCTCCAGTGGCCTTGGTTCTTAGATAGTTCAGACAGGAAAGGACTCCTTCCTTTTCGCCTTCCAGTCTTCTTCAAAGACATTCCGGGTATCTCCTTATTCTAAGAATAACAAGGTCGAATTCCTGCACCTGCAGTAGGATGAAAATGTACTGTCTTCGAATACAAAATGGATTCATTTAATTAGCAACCAAGGAGAAACGAATCTCAAAACAACGTGCAGTTTGGGCCTGCAACGCAGGCAACTTGAACTACACAGTTACATTGAATGAATATAATTTCACCCTGAACATTATACATACAGGAATAATAAACATTTCTAATACATACACATCCTACTTGATGGCCATACTACATTACAAATGCTTATGTGACTTGAATAAATGCATTTTAATAATCATGAAACACTGCAAACGACCAAATATATATAAGTGCATTTGAACCATGAGTATAATGCACCCATACAATTTAGAGTGCTGTAAGCACTCTATCACTGTGTTGCATAAAAGGTTAGGTGATTTGACCCCTTGTGTCCACCTATGTACAGTCCAATGATGTCCTGCATGAATCATTAGAATTCAATCAAACATATCTATCCCCTGAACTGATGCAACAATTCACAACCCTTTTCTCTGCACTGTGCAACTTACTGGTGGCAAAAGAATAAAGTACTTTGGTCAATGGAAAAAGGCACTGAGCTGTTATTCCTCATTTCCTCCCACACCTGTACTGTGTTTGAGGCACCATCATGTTTTCATTAAAATGTGTTATTTCCAAATCCAGGCTGTTACATTGCACAAATATAATTGCATCCTGCACATTATACATACAGGAATAATAAACTCTTCTAATACATACAAATCGTACTAATAATCATGAAACATTGCAAATGACAAAATATATGTAAGTGCATTTGAACCATGAGTATAATCCACCCATACAATTTAGAGTGCTGTAAGTGCTCTCTCAGTTCCCCCCTCTTATTGTTGTATAGCATTTTAGGACCCTAGTGTAATTTTCCCGATTCATGCCCTTATATCGGTATAAATCACCATATCCTTATATAGGCATAGAAATCATAAGCATATTTAGACATAGCTCATGCAGTCCAAATACGGCATGGCTACTTCCACTAGTTCTGAAAATCCAAAACGATTTCTTGTAAAACTCGGCTTCAGCAGTTAGGGACTTCCCCTTGCTTGAATATTGATTTGTCCAAGAACTCATGGAGTTTTCAAAGAACTGAGACTTATTGGTGACGTTATTATGTCCACCTTTACGTCAAACTCGGCACCTTCAATGTATAAATATGCCCACACTTGTCCAAGCAAACACACAGTGGCTTGGAGCAGTTTGACTATCTACTTGCCTGACGCATCTCGCTACAGCAAGTGCCGAAGGAATCCGACCCTCCAGCAGACGCACTGAGAGAGACGCTGTCTTTTCTCTTGCCGAGAAATCTAGTTCCAGTTTTTCCAAGCTACCCTTGCGGGTTGTTGGGAAATCGAGTCCTGAGACTGTCCTCCTTCCTTCTACACAAAGGTACGGAGCTGATTAGACCCTAAGAGAAATCTTGGATAGATTCTTGGCAAAAGAATACTAAACTTATGCTACACTACACTTACTTCTTCCCTCATACTGGACTTAGGTTAGGTACATCGGGGTAGGGGTATTTTAGAAGCACCAGTTGAGTACATTTTAGTCTTTATTTATGTATGTATGTATGTATGTATTTTATGGCTTAGAAACCATACCATGCTTTTACAGTATAATTTTATAATACTTTTCTTGCTGTATGCATTATACATTACAGCCAGTATTACGATTGTAGCAGTTCATTTCTTCAGCATGAGAAAGAAGACTGTTAAATAAATACTTTTATTGAAAACGCCCTTCTCTCAATTTCTCTGCACCTCTGATGAAACAAAGCATGCACGAATGACTGAGTAAAATATCTATCTATTGTTTCCATGGCTCTGAAGATCAGTTTTATCTTGGGGAAACAAAAGTTGTCATGTTTATGCGGTTGTCAGAAACCAATCCCTTCTTGTGAATTCGAGAAAGTTTCTAGTGACCTCTGAGCAAGCTGGCACTCACAGTTAAGTTTAATATATTCAATAGAGACCTAGTATGTCACATCTATAGGATAAATTATTCCAATGCACAGAGCCTATTGGGAATATAGGAACTACACTACATTGTGACTAGTGTCATAACACCAACATTCTACCCTCTCACAGTTTCTCCTTGTAGAAAAGACTGACCTAAGCAGAAGTTGTAGCTTGCCGTCCCTGTCTAAATCTTTCTAACCCTTTAAGGTGGAGATGATGACTGTCCTGTAGTCGTTCCAACTGCTGCTCTAGTTTCTTGAAAGAGTTTTCAACATGACGTGCCTCTTGCCATTTGTAAGACTTGATGGCTCCCAATTTTAAAACTAAAAAATTACAGCTATTATTATAGGTTTCAAGATGTATCCCATTATTCCTTGTCCCAGACTTCCAAACCAGCTCCCACTATTTCCAAATAACTTGCCAATTTGTTCACAAAGTCCACCTGCAGCCAAATCACGTGAATCTTGATGTATCTGTGAGATGTTACTAATATATTATCATATATCCCGACTATTGTCAGGAATATATGTACAGCCCTGTTGAACTTTCAACAATTTAGTGACTCCTCTGGCTTTTGCTAAAAACACATCTACAGCACGATGATTTTGAAGAACCATAGCCCTTATCAAAACCATCTCCCCATCAACAAGTAATAACATTTGGGCTGCATTCACAGAGAGTTTATCCACTATTGTTGCCACCTTTCTAATTTTCACATCTTTCAGAATCACACCCACACTAGGTATCATGGCTCCAAATGCATCTCCAACAATTTCACCAGCACTTGCACCAAGTTTTGCTCTGTGAGATCTTTTTCCTTCCAAAAGCCATAAATCATCTACATGCAAGATTTTGGGACATACTACAGCTAAATAACACGTACAATACCAATTCTTAGGAAATTTCACATAAGCACTTTTTCCACACACAAAATAAACATTTGGTACTATAGTTAATTTATCCAATAGCACCTTTCTTATTAACTCCTCAAATAAAAAAATGTGTTCACAATCACTCTCACCCACAAATATTTTGTCATAATATGTTGATGGGTGTCTAATGCACAATTTCCCTTTTTGCTGAAAGTCCAAAGCTATTGGACCAGAACTTCCCTTTGCTTTATGATCTAATTCTTCCTGTGTCCAAGGAGTAATCTTATGCTTTGGATCTGGTCCAAATAAAGTCTGCCTATGCCGATCTTCTATCTGATCCACAAACGTCTTCTCGATGTCAGATAACATGCAAGTCAGATTGTGTCCATGGGCATACGATGTATCTAAAGTAATAGTAGGCACAAAATACATAGACATCCTCTCAACATCCTTATAGTAATCATATTTATTCATGTGTATTTAAGAACTGGGACTTCTGAGAGTACCAGATCATAATTTGAGAAGTAGTACTCAAAATGTAGCTTACTATAAAACATGCTCAACATCACACTACATGTGATGCCGTTCATCAAGGGTAAGTGATGATATCGAATGCCCTCTTCTACTGATGCTGGCAGTTGCATACACACATAGCAGTCTTTTGCTTCCATTGTGTCAACATACTCATACAGCAAACAAGCATATGCATTCAGCGTGAAATCACCTTTTGACAAGTCTACGTGTAACATCCAACTAGTTTCCCTGATCGCATCTCTGTCTTTTGCAGATGCACCCTCTTCTACATATGAGATAGGTGGGGTAAGTGTTGCCTGTTCCCCATTCTTTTCAGCATCGTGAGACCCAACCAAAGAGGTAACAATCACCACCGTTATGACGATAAGCACCACAACAATAAAGGTACCAATGATGCACTTCTGCTTGCGTCCTGACATTTTTCAGATTCCATTTTTGAACCACTGTTGGATTTCTTGAAGTGCAAACAAAATCAACAAAGACTCTTTTCTTCGCCTTATCCTGTTATTTAAAATGTCCTTTTATGTTCTATTTTCCATTTGGTTTTTGCAATTTTCAATCTAATAATACTGAACCTATTGTGGAGATGAAGTCGGCCCTAGTCCTCAGTTCTTATTCTATTGAAAGTCCCTACTTTAAATCTTCTTCCACTTGGGCCTAGGTTATCTTTTTTCTAAGGCTAATAAGTTCTTCATTCATAGTTCAAGCATCATCGTTTATGATATTAGATCCAAGTATAGTAAGAACAAGCTGTAGAATCTCTGCACAAAATTCTCCTAGTTCCTGTGCAGTGGGCTGTTGGCCAAAGGTAGGGAAAGCAACCTGCTTAGGGATCGGGAATCACAAACCACTTAGCCTTTGTGGATCGGGAACTGTCAGAGTGAGGGTTCCGAAGGTTTCAACTCCAGGGATTAGTAACTGAATATCAATTGTCAGAGTGCTCCCTCCATATGTCACTGTGCCGGTCCCCAACCTCCCGGGTCTCCCCGGGCTCTGCATCTGCAGCCAGATAGATCCACTCATGAGATGTGTACTTTTGAGACGGTACCCTCTCTCTTCTAGATCGTCTTAGACCATCCGGTCTTTCTTCGGTTTCACTTTGATCTGATTCAGATGTTTCAGGAATCTGAGCTAAATTTTCTCAAAAGCAAGTCTTATGTTCAACCTTTCTTTCTTTCTTGACCACCTTGCTGCTGTAGCATCTGCTCTCCTCTCTTCCTCTCGATTTGATCCATTGTAGTGTAGTTCCTATATTCCCAATAGGCTCTGCGCATTGGAATAATATATCCTACAGCATAGACATAGGACTTAAGTCGACTAGGTCTCTGCCGAGTATATTAGACTTAATTGTGAGTGCCAGCTAGCTCAGAGGTCACTAGAAACTTTCTCGAAAGTACAAGAAGGGATTAGTCTCTGACAACCATATAACATGACAACTTTGTTTCCCCAGAATGAAACGTATCTCTAGATTCGTGGAAACAATTGACGGCTATTTCACTCAGTCAGATGTGCATGCTTCGTTTCACCAGAGTAGCTTAGAAATAGAGAGACGGGCGTTTTCAATAAAAGTATTTATTGAACAGTCTTATTTCTTAAGCATAAGAAATGCACTGCTACAATTGAAATGCTAGTTAAGAAGTACAATGCATATAATATGAATAGTATTATAAAATAGTACTGTAAGAGCATGATGTGGTTTCTAAGCCATAAACATAGAATACATAAAATGCATAAAATACATACAGTGATAAAATAGTGGCTAAAAGTACTCAACTGGTGCTTCTAAAATACGCCTACCCCGGTGTATCTAACCTAAGTCTAGCTCGAGGGAGGAGTAAGTGTGGTGTAGCTTAAGTCTAGTAATTTTCTGCTAAGAATCTGTTCCAAGAATTCTCTACGGGTCTAATCAGCTCCGTACCTTGATTTTAGAATGATAGAGGTCTTGTATCTCTCTCTCAGGACTCGATCTCCCAGCAACCCGCAAGGGTAGCCTGGAAACACCAGAGCTGGATTTCTCGGCAAGAGAAAAGACAGCGTCTTCTCAGTGCATCAGTTGGAGGGTCGGCTTCCTTCGGCACTTGCAGCAGCAGGCCGTCGGGCAAGTAGTTAGTCGATCTGCTCCTAAACCACCGTGTGTTTGACTGGGCAAATGTAGGCATATTTATACTTTGAAGGTGCCGAGTTTGACGTAAGATTGGACATAATATCGTCACTAGTGCCTCAATTCATTGAAAACTCCAGGAGTTCTTGGATAAATTAGTATTCAAGCAGTGGGAAGTCCCTGACTGCTGGTTTTTCAATCATTGTGGATTCTCGGAGTTTAGTGAAAGTAGCCATGCCATATTTGGGCTGCACAGGCTAAGACTAAATAAGGCAATGATTCCTATGCCTATATAAGAATTGGGTGAATTATACCTATATATGGGCATGAATCGGGAAAATTACACTAGGGTCCTAGATTCCCACATAACACCGTCTGCACCAGGCTGTTCACTCTTCTCTGGTTCAAGGTTCACTTCAGTGATCTCGTCTATCTCAGAATCAGAATTCCACTCTGGAGCAGTTTGATCTATTCTTTCTTGCTCATTTGATTGTTCAGCCTCATCAAGAGTTCTCACGATCGGACCTGTTCCTTACGTTTCTGTTGCATTCTCAGTTGCATTTCTTGAAACAAGAGGAGTCGTTTCCTCTACAGGCTCGGGACCTCTACGAGTATGCAAAGCGTGAATCCAGTTTGGCAATCCTCCACACTTTACAGCTGTACTTGTGTCCAAAATCACCTGGTATGGTCCTCACTAGCGAGCATTAAGACAGCTCTTCCTCACGTGTTTTCGGACAAGCACCCAGTCACCAGGGTTAAGATCATGCAGGAGGTCTCTCGAGGTGGATGCAGTCACAGTCTCGACCTGGTGGGACACAGAATTAACCACATCAGCCAGTCCCCTCCAATAATCCATAACCAAATCATCTGTGATGTTTAGCAATACTGTAGCTGGCACCATAGGCAATCGTATAGCTCTTCCCATCAATATCTCGTGGGGAGAGAGCCGTGTTCTCCTATCAGGAGTACTACGCAGACTCATCAATACCAAGGGCAATGCATCTGGCCATTTCAATGAAGTCGACGAACAGACCTTTCACTCACTCTTTTTGATTGGGCCGTTTATCTGCTCCACAAGACCCGAACCTCAAGCCTGTAGCTACAGTGCAATCTCTGATCAATCTTCAAAGATGTACACAATAATTTCATGATTTCATTATGGACGTGTGTTCCTCTATCTGTCTCCACTGAGGTCGGAAATCCAAAACGTGGTATCAGTTCCCTTAAGAGCAATTTCGCCACTGTGAGACTGTCACATTGTCTAGTTGGATATGCCTCAACCCAACGTGAAAAGATACACACCACCACAAAAACATATCTCAGCCTATTGCATCTCTGCATCTCAATAAAATCCGATTGTATCTACTTGAAAGGACCTCCTGATCTTCCAACGTGGCTTATTACAACCACAGTTCTCTTTCCAACATACATTTGTTGACACGTAACACACCTATGACACACTGCTTCAGCATACTCACGTAATCGTGGGTTAAACCAAGTTTGCCTAAACACTCGCACCATGGCATCTCTTCAAAGATGAACTGCTCCGTGAAATCTGTCTTGCCATTGGGCTTAGTAGACAGTTGTGTATTACTGCTCTGTCATCTGTCAATACCCAAATGCCATATTCTCTCTTTTCACAGCCTGCTATAATCCATGATGCAGCTTCCTCCTCTGAGAGCTCATCCTGCAGCTGCTTCACCTCATCTCAAGTATCGGCTACAGCTAACATCATGCTGAGCTCGGTCCCTTCTGTGCTCTCTCCAACATATTCACCATTCAAAACACAAGCATGATAGCACAAAAATGAGCTACTTCATCAGCACAGTTATTTCCTTTAGTAACAAAGTCCTCTCCCTTTCCAAGAGCTGCACTTTTTACCATGGCAATCTCTTTAGGTTTCTGCATAGCCTCCAGCAATTGGCGCACAAATTCTCCATTACGGATAGGGGATCATGAGGACGTAAAAAAAAAATCCCCTCTGGGACCATAACTGTCCAAAGTCATGAACCATTCCAAACCCATATTGGCTGCCCCTATAGATAGTCACACGGATTCCATTTGAGATGGTACAGGCACATATCAGAGCAATAATCTTGGCCAACTGAGCAGAGTATACTCTTTTCAAACAGGCAGCCTCCACCACCCCAAGATGATGCACACAGTAATCACTGCTCTCAGACACCATTCATTGTCTCTTAAGCATGAACCATCGACAAAAAGAATCAAATCAGATTCAGGCAGAGGTTCATCAACAATGTCTAGTCTGGGTTTGGTAGATAGCTTAGTAACATCTAGACAGTCATGCTCTTCACAGTCCTCTCCTTCCACTTGTGGAAGAGGGAACCACATGGCAGGATTCAAAGTAGTACAAAGTTTCAGAGTAAGGTTTTCAGAGGCCAATATACCCTGATCATACTTTGTAAGACTGTTATTCATTAAATACTGTATATTAGTTCTTGTCATTAACAGTTCGACTGAATGTGGCACACAAACAATCAGTGGCTGACCCATCACTATGGTTTCATATCTCTCAATGCTGACACTTGTTGCAGCAACAGATTTGAGACATCTGGGCAACGCAGATGCTACAGGATCTAATATAGCGGAAAAATAAGCCATTGGTCGACATCCTTCCTTCTCACAGCAGAAGAGCGAAAACGCTTTGTTGTAATCTGGCATTCCCAGAGTTGGAGCACAACATAGGCTCTCTCTCAGCTCGTGGAAGGCTCTCAAGCAATCGGTATACCATGGTACCGGATCACTAATGTCTTTTCGAGTCAACTTCAATAAAGGCTTTGCTTGCAATGAAAAATTTGGAATCCACTGTCGATAATATGTTATGTTAATTTTGACTTATATAGCGCCAAATCACCGTCAGGTCTCTAGGCGCTAATAACAGGTGGGAAGAAACAACAGCTGAGTGGATGGAAAATACATGTGGCGGTTAAAAATGCGCAGTGCCTAGGGCTTCTCTAAACAGGAGCGTTTTTAATGATTTCCGGAAGTGCAACAGATTTGATTCTTTGCGGAGATGCTCCGGTAGTTTGTTCCAGATCTGTGGCACCAGCACAGAGAAGGATCTCCCTCCCTTGGTGGCCAGTTTGTACCGGGGACAAGACAGCAAATGTGCATTGGAGGACCTTAGTGATCGTTTGGGGTTGTAAACCTCAAGACGTTCCTTGATGTAGGCAGGTGCTTGGCCATGGATTGCTTTATGGGCTGTGCATAAACTTTTAAACTCCACCCTCTGCTTTATGGGGAGCCAGTGCAATTTGCGCAGAAATGGAGAGGCATGGTTCCGTCTTGGTAGCCTAAAGATCAGTCTGGCTGCGTCATTTAGGACCACTTGTAACCTACCGGTCAAAGTTTTAGGCAAGCCCAGATAAAGGGCATTCCCGTAGTCCAATCTTGAGATTATTGTTGCCGAAACGATTGTGCGAAGCGTGGGAGTGGAGAGAAGAGGGACTAGCATTCGTAGCTGTCTAATTAAATTTGTACAGGTCCCTACTACTGAAGAAATTTGGCTGGCCATTGACAGCTCATGGTCAATCTTTATACCAAGGCTTTTCACATTTGGGCACGGTTTCGGGGTAGGACCTAAGTCCTGAGGCCAGAACAGGTCACTCCAAGGTCATTCAGCGGCTGTAATCACTAGGACCTCTGTTTTGTCCAGGTTGATTTTTAACGAGTTCGCTGTCATCCAACTCACAGTGTGTCTAAGGATATTTTGGGCCTGGGTCTGTGCAGATGCCGTATTGTCGATGCTGAGTAGCAGCTGAGTATCATCGGCATAGTTGAAAGTTCTGCAGCCCATGTTTACCAGGGAATCAATTAGGGGTTGCAGATAGATGTTAAATAAATGTGGGGATAATACAGAGCCCTGAGGGACTCCACATTCAATTGTACCCAGGTCAAATGTAAGGTCCCCTAATTGGATCCTTTGAGTCCTCCCAAAAAGGAAGGATTTAAGCCATTGATAGGCTAAATCTTGTATCCCAAAGGCGGCCAGTCTGTCCAGAAGCAGGGTGTGGCTGACAGTATCGAATCCCGCTGACAGATCTAATAATATCAGGGCACACGGTTTCTTGCTGTCAGCCATACCTGTGAGCTCATCAAGCACTGAGAGCATCACCAGCTCAGTGTTATGGTGCTCGCGAAACCCCGCTTGGCGCTCCTGGAGCAGGTGGTGAGTCTCCAGGAACGCTGAGAGTGATCTCAAGACATGTTGTTCTAAAATTTTGGACAGAAAAGGCAGCTGGGATATTGGCCTGTAGTTTTTTAGATTGGCAGGGTCAGCCCCAGGCTTTTTTATTAGGGGCCTAACTCGTGCTTCTTTAAGGCTTGATGGTAGATATCCGGTATGTAATGATTTATTGAGTAAGGAGATAATGTGACTCTCTAAAGTAGGGAGCGCCATTGGGAAGACGCTAGGAGGACATGGGTCCGATGGGGAACCTGATTTGGTTCAACTCATAAGCTGCCCAAGAGCTGTTGTGTCTATTTGAGGAAACTTAGAGATGGTATGTTCTGAGGGGGGGGATTTGAGAGTGCAGCAGTGGGGAGCAACTGCTGGAGGTATTAATAATGTCAGAGAGTATAGTTTTCACTTTGTCAAGGAAGTAGTGTTGGAAGGTGTTGGAATAGCCGACCATTCCCAAACACATGCAGACTTCTTTCTGTGTTTTCGGAGTTCCCTTTTGCCGAATCGTCTCTATGCGGCACTCTTCATTTTCCCTTCTCAATCCGGTGATCTAGATACTGCACTTCTGGTTGTCAATACTAACATTTGTTTGGGGACACTGTGTGTCCATTCTCTGGCAAATGATTCAGCAAAGCCACTGTGTCCATCCTGCAAGCATCCTCAGTTTCTGATGCGACCGACTGGACCAGGACCGAGCTCTGGGGCATCACCAGCCTTTCAAGATTCTTTTTCAAGCATTGACTAAAGATAGAGGGGCTTTCTGTATACCCTTGAGGTATACGAAACGGTAAACAACCTTTACAACGAAACTTTTACAACGCACTACCATTACAACGCGGTCATTACAACGCAAACCATTACAACGCATTGCGCTGGGGGGCGCTCTAGGATATAGAATAAGTTTAATTTACTATCCAACACCTTCCCTAGTGTCCACGGGGACTGGAGTTGGAATAGTAAATTAAACTATTCACTATCCAACACCCAAAAGCACTATGCATTGTAATGGATTGCGATGTAAAAACCGCGTTGTAATAGCCTGCGTTGTAACGTCATACATCCATACGAAACCATGTTAACACATGGTCATCCATCCTAAATGCAAATAAATATTGACTATCCTCATGGAGTGGTATGGAGAAAAATGCCTGCAAACAGCTGGATTTGGTACCACAGGACAACATGGGATCACTATTTCAATAACCCTGCGTAAATCCTCACTATTCTGTACTTGCCACTAGGCTTCTGCAGTCCCATAATAGGTGAGTTACAGGGACTTCCTCTTATCTCCTTCAGAATACCTTGCGCAATCATGGACTCGATTACAGGTCTTAATCCAGCCACAGTTTCTGGAGTCAATTTATACTGCGGAGTTCATGGGAATTCAGCATTTGGTTTGCCCTGTATCTGAACAGGTTCAACCCCTCGAATCAATCTTATCTCCTGACCTGTAAAATCCCACACTTTCGGTGAAACCGAATCTCTCAAATCATGGGGTAAGTCCTCTGTCATGAGAACCACAAACATTTTTGCACAAAAGCTCATATTGGCCATTTTAAAATCGGCATTGTCATCATAGGTTTGCAACTCCACACCCCTTGGAGTGCAAGATATAGTACAATTTATCTTACACAAAAGATCTCGTCCCAATAGGCAGACTGGGCTTGAATCGCACACCACAAATAGATGTTTGTTTCAGAACGGTCTTATTCTCACAGGTAACTCGTTTGTCAACAGATTAGTCATTTTCAAATTGGCAGCTCCCTCCACTTAATTCGATTTTTCTGAAATGGATACATTTGGGACCACTTCTGACCTTACTGTGGAGCACGCAGCTCTGGTATCTAACAAAAAGGTAACAGGATAACAGGATGTCCATTCACCTCTGCATCTACAAACGTTCCACTCTGATCTACTTCCAGAGCAGCACCCAAAGTACACTCTCCCTGTACCCTCCTGTGACATTCATGAGAACCTTGAGTTTGGCCAAATCTATCTTGTATCTCAAAATAAGGCATCTGATGATATACCTGATTACTTATGGGTATTCTTGGAGGCTGAGGTATCTGCATTTGGGACTCACAACCTCCCCCATACATGGATCTAGGTCTTGTCACGTTGTTCAAACCCTCATAAATCTGTCCCCCTCCCTCATATTGCATTTGATTTGCTGGATTTAATCGACACTCGCGCTTCCAATGCCTGAAGTTGTGACAATATTGACAAGCAGTGACCTTTTGATTCGCCGCACAATCATCTCCCATACCTACATCCATGCCCCTTCCTCGTCGCTGTCCAGGTTAAGGTACCGTCTGTTGATTCATTCCCCTACCACTTCCTCTCCCTCGACCCATCGCTCCTCCAACCCCTTGCATCCAAACAGGCCTTTCGGCATTTCTCAACTGTACCAACATCAATTTATCTTTAATTTTCTCTTGTGCTGCCTCTACCTGCTCACTGCAGTATTTTACATAATGCAGAATTTTGTCACTGACTTATTCTGCCAACATAACAAGTGATGTGTATCATCAAACTAATATCAGATTTCAAACCCAACACAAACTTCGAGACAAACTATCCCATGGGCTACTTTGGATTGTAGCCATGTGATCATTTGTTCGTATTTCTTCATTACCATAGGGCGAAGGACCATGATTCACTAGCTGGTTCTGCAGTGGGCCAATCAATGTCAACCTTGCATGCCGCCCACAAATCACCCGGGACCACTGTATAAAACAGAGTATTCAAATCAATCCATAAACACCTTCGAAATCTTAACAAACCTGTCAATATGTTTATACCAATCAGCAGGTTTTTCCTTCAGCTGAGGAAAATCATTAGTGAATGCTGCCAAATCACCCCTGCTCCATGGCACATGTACATACCCCCCATTTTGTACTTCTCTCAAAAGGTAATTTTCGTGATGCTCCCGTCCCTCCACCCGGAGGCGAAGTATCTCCTATCACTTTCTTTGCACTTTTCTTTTTAGACCACCTGTCTTCCCATTTGTCTAATTCTCTCCATGGTCGCATCCCTATCACCAAGTCTTTAATTTGTGGCTTTAGTCCTGCTGTTCACTTTTCTTCTAAGTCTTCATCAGTATAATTCAATCTGCAGCTTCTCTGTATCAATATTCTCTTGGTTGAATCCACCTCATACCTTTGTGCCAACTGTACCAATGCTTCGTGAGCTCACCTTGCCTATTTAGTAACATCCTTAGCTACAAATAGCAACTCACTTGGGGCATATGTTTCAATACTTTCCAATGGCAGATTCCCTTCAATCACCTCATCTATTTCCGCTTTTAATCTTACCACATGTATCAATGGTGCCTCCATTGCAACTAGTATAATTCTCTGACCTCTTTCACTTCCTGATTCTTCCCTGCCACAACTTTGTGCTCTCCTTGGACCTACAAGCTCCTTCATTCTCAACACTGGGCGACTTTCTTTCTCACAACTTCGACTTCTCCAATGGTTACCCTCACACAAATTCTGTGGTTTGAACAGTACTCTAGGGACTTCTCTTCTCATAAGCATTTCTTCTCTCTGCAACATTAACTCCCTCACCGGTGGAACCCACATTCTGATGTCTGACCTAGAATTTGACAAAGCTCCTGTTCGTCTTTGTTCTGACCCCCTGTCCATTCTTGATAAATCAGTCGTAGCTCGCAGCGGAGTACTAGCTTCCACTGGCATCTGAGCCATCCCTGTTCTACTCATTGTAAGACTCCCTCCAGATAGTCTCTTCCCCTTCTCCTGTTTGCGGTTGACTTCCACATGTCCTCTCTCTAGGGCTGTATATTGAAACTACAGGTCCAATAGTAACTGGTACCGTGAGAGATTTGGGAAATCGCATGGGACATGCTGTTTCGTCTGGCTCAGGAGCTGCGTACCCTATCCCTCCAGATGCTCCTGGAATTCTTATTCCCACTGAAATTCTCCCTCCTACTCCTGTTGTCTGGTGCTTTGAACCCATTCCTCCCACAAGATGGAGGACATTCTGCGAGCAGTCTTTCAAGAAAACTATCATCTGTATCACTGTCCTCTTCTGCCTTACTCTTTCCTCCAGACCCTCCTTCTAGCATCCTGAATGGATATAATCGCTCTCCCTCTATGGTGTCTACTCTACATCTCTTCAGTTGTGCATCCCACCTAGCATTATGAGATGCCTTCATTGCTTTCTTCATTCTTCCCTGTGAAGCTTCGCTTCTCTTCTCTTCGCCATTGGTGCTCTCATCCATGCATCTAATGCCTCAAATTGTGTTGGTCAAGGCGGAGGTTTCAGAGAGGCCATCACTCCCCTCAGCTGGTACAGAACCTCCATTCGAAATGACCCATAATGAGGGAAAGCCAATTCTCCCTCTTTCGCCATAATTTTATGCCAATTTTGCAGCCACACTATACTATGGAGTCCCACATGTGTTGCCATATAATGTGCCGGGGTATAGTCTGGTGGAGCTTCTTCTCCTACCCTAGTCACCACCCCTGTGTCGCCTCTACACAAATCTAGTAACACCTTAAAACATCTCATCATGAAAATCAAAACTTTGCAACCCAAAAACAATATTTAACTTCTGACGAACTTCCAGCAATCCCAGCGTGGCGTTACACCAACCAAGCAATCCCAGCGCGGCGCGCACTGACGTCACTGCTCCCTCTTTGCATCGGCTCACCCTCCTTTACAATGTCACCTCGTACATTCGCTTACACATTCATACAGCAAGTAACTGTATATCCAAAAGCTATTAAACCAAGTAACTGCTTCCTAATACAGTCACAATAACTTACAGTTACATAAAACAAGTGATTGTCCGTCTGCTAAAAGATCGATAGAACACTCTTACAAGAACATTCGTCCGCTGTGACCCCTGACCCGCATTGGTCACTCAATCGATGTAGTCCACCTCCGGGACCTGAGGCCTTCTACCGCGACATATTCCTGCATTCACACAACGTGACCTATCACAAGTGAATCGTTGATAGCGCTTCACGACACCCACAGTATTGATCAGACAATTACAAATATAACTATCCCAGAATCTTGGACTTCTCTTGAGTCTGCTCACCAAACTTCCCGATTTGCACTTGTCTGTACCAGTAAACCGATTAACCCACACTCACTCAACTTACATCCCAACTTCGCAAGACATCACACAATTAATTCAGCACCGCAATCTAACACACCACACCATTTCATACTCACGCTACCACCGTTTCCGCCACACCATCAGCATCCGCCGACCTCCATCAGTCTTCACCTTTGCCTTCAATTCTTTTCCAATTCTACTCTAATTCCACCTTTTCCCCTCTCTTTTAGAGGCAAACCATCCTCTGCTACCATTTGATTACGCTACATTTTATCCTTGCCTTCCTTATGAATTCAATACTGATGGTCTTTTATTTGCCTGCTAAAAGGAGTAGAGGGGAGCAATACAATTTAGGATTATACTTACAAATTAGTCATGCGTTAAAGGACCATAGACTCTGGATTTTGATGGATTTATTATAAGGCCACAAATAATTGAATATAAACACACCTTATTATCAGAGAATATAGGTACATAAAAATCAATACAGAGCAGAGTTTACCTATATATTTCATTTGGCACAAAAGGCATAATGTGATGAACTCCAAAATCGAAATGCAACCCAGAGTAGAAGCTGAGTCCAATTCTCTTTTCATTGAGAAAAAATTAAATGTATCTTTCCCTACACTGCCCTTAATGAGGGTCCTGCCCATCTCCCTTATATCATACCCCAAAGGTGTCAGCACGTGTTGACTTCCTAAGAAGTATTCACGTCAAAAATGGGTCTGATAGCTTGAGGCTATGGAGCTCGTACTAAGATGCTCCTTCTTCTACGAAAAAGCAGAAGTCTATCAAATCTCTCCCTGCGCATCATACAAAAAGACAATGTTCAACCCATAATTCGTCACATAATGAACTTTTTCATTGCTAATTTTTCGATAACTTTCCACAGTTTGTTCATCTCCTCTCCAGTGGCCTCGGTTCTCAGATAGGCCAGACATGAAAGGCATCCTCCCTTTTCCCCTTCCAGTCTTCTTCAAAGACATTCCAGGTATCCCCTTAATCTAAGAATAATGAGGTCGAATTCCTATACCTGCAGTAGGATGAGAACATACTGTCTTCGAATACAAAATTGATTCATTTAATTATTTCTTGAGCAACCAAGAAGAAACGAATCTCAAAACAACCTGCAGTTTGGGCCTACAATGCAGACAACTTAAACCTGACAGTTACATTGCTCGAATATAATTTCATCCTGAACATTATACATACGGGAATAATAAACTTTTCTAATACATACAAATCCTACTTAAGTGGGCATACCACATTACAAATACTTATGTGACTTGAATAAATGCTTTTTAATAACCATGAAACACTGTAAACGACAAAATATATGTAAGTGCATGAGTATAATGAGTATAATGCACCCATACAATTTAGAGTGCTGTAAGTGCTCTATCACCGTGTTGCATAACAGGTTAGGTGATTTGAACCCTTGTGTCCACCTACGTACAGCCCAATGATGTCCTGCTTGAATCATTAGAATTCAATCAAATATATCTATCCCCTGAACTGATGCAAAAATTCACAACCCTATTTCTTTCCTCTGCAATGGGCAACTTACTGGCGGCAAAAGAATAAAGTACTTTGGTCAATGGAAAAAAGGCACTGAACTGTTATTCCTAATTTCCTCCCACACCTGTACTGTGTTTGAGGCACCATCATGTTTTCATTAAAATGTGTTATTTCCAAATCCCTACTGTGTCCGTGCAGCTACCAGCAGTGGCGGCTGGTGCTTTTCGAAGCAAGTGGGGCAGACGGAACACAAACACTAACCCATGCATTCACACACACATGCATAAACACACACCCATTCACAATACTCACTCCGGAATATTCATGCATGTACGCACGCACCTTTCCTTAAAAATAAAATAACATTTACCTGTGCAGCTCCGCCTCGTAGGACCCAGGAGGGGCCTAAAGTCAGCCAATGAGTCCCTCCCTTGCAACAGAGTGAGATGGGACCAGTAAGACTGCTATCCCCACCCACTCTGTGATGAGTTGCCATTGATTGTCACTCGGAACTGGGCACTTCTGGACTTAGAAATGAAGCTCCCAGGTCTGAGACAATCAGTGAAGGTCCCCCTCGTCATAAGGGGGGAGGGCTCTGAGATGCTCTGCCAGCCTGAGGAGGTCGCGCCCTCAGGAGCTGTGACTTCTTCAGCCCGGCAAAGTTTAGCTCAGGCTGCCCAGAGCCAGTGCATTTCTAGCTCCTGGCTGCCTGACCTGAAAACAAAGAGTGTCTGTCAGGCTGACCTTTGCTCTGCCTGACAGACACTCTTCTATTTTGTGCAAGAGGTCAGGGGGCATGACCCCTTAGCTCATTAGGATGGGCCACAGCTGGTTGCCAGTCTCACCTCTCCCCAAGGCTCCACTAGAGGCCTCATTGTTGATTTGAAGCAGCAGTTGCAATGTACAAAGTGATGTTGGGATTTGAATTGCGGCTTATTCCACTGCTGTATTTGCAAATGCACCGATTCTGCAGCACCTATTTTCATTCATCTTGCTTTACTGACAGGTGTGCAGTCAGTACACTGAGCCCTAAGCGTTGCATCGCTGTTACTGGTAACATGAATTCTCTGTGGAGTCTTGTAACTGGCATGCCTGGTTGTCAAAAAACAGCAGAGTCCAAAAATCTTTAAAGTTAACTTAGGCTTCTTCTACACTGGCTGGAGCTGCAGTTCTAGAAAATGTTTCCAGGCCCCTGGTTTGCAAATGTGGTCATGGGGCTGAAACAGGACTCAGACTGAGACAGATAATAGGCCTCAGACTGAGACAGATAATAGCCCCTGGCACCAAAATAAAAGTGGCCCACATTAGTGAATTAGGTAGCTAAAAAAGTGGCCCCTGGGCAGGGAGACAGGAAATTCCAAACAACTCTGGTGGTGGGAATATTTAGAACCTTCTCCCACTTCAAAGTGGCACCAGGTATAAATAATGAATCCGCAGACACAAAATCTCCAGTAGCCCTGTGCTGCTCTGCTAGAAGGTCTGCTACTCTGATGTCCTGCTACCCTGCTCCCTGCTGCCTGAGTGTAAGAAATGGACTTGCATTGTTATCTCAGGACCACCAGAGTTACTCCATAGACTAGTTGGCTGGCTTCCTGATCAGAGCCTCAGGGTCAAAAATGGCTCCAGCCACCCTCAACCCAGCAGCTGGACTCAGTCTGCTGTGAGTCTTGTCCCCCATGTGGTGCCACCCAAGTCCAGGACCCTTGGAAGTGGGCCAGAAGGTGCTCTGCCAACCTAGCTGTGGTTCTGTAAGCAGAACCAGCGCAGAACAAGGCATCTCCTCACAGATGCTTCTGAACCACCACTGCATGATGCATCCCCGATGCAGGACTGTGCATCGCAGTAGGCAGTCTCCTCAAAACTGCTGGTGCGTAATGCATCCTCGAACATGGCCTTTGCCTCGCAATCTCCTCATTGATGGCATCCTCAATGATGACGCAGTACTCATTATTGCAGCCCTGCAGCGTCTTAAGCACCACCAGAGATCAACGCATCTTCAATGCAAGACTTTGCCTTGCAAGGCCTGTGTTGTTGGCATTCTCAATGATATTGCAGGGTTCCTCATTGTAGAGTAGCAACTTCCCTGGAACGTTGCTGCACAACTCATCTTTGAGGTGGGATCTCCAATGCTCCGTAAACCAGGATATACAATCTTTTTGTTCAGAAGGTCTAACTTGGTCCCTGATAGCTGCCCGGTGCTCCGTTGCAACTTGGGACTTTGTCCTGGTCCTGTGCAACCAGATAACCACAGTTGGCACTTTGTGGTTTTAGGAACTATTTTCTGTTAAGTCTTTAAAATTAAATTTCTCCAGTTCTGACATTTTACCTATTTTTCTAAATTAATGTTTGATTGTTCCTTGTGTTATGTCTTCCCTTCATTACTGTTTGAAGTGCTGCATAAATACTTTACACATTGCCTCTAACTAAAGCCTGACTGCTATTTTGTGCCAAGCTATCCAAAGAGTTAAGCACAGGTTACTTTGGGAATGCTGATGTGTTTAACCGTGTCAAAAAATTGTGATTGCTACTTGAGAAGGGCTGCGCCTCCATCAAACATGTCCTAATTTTGAACAAATATTTATTTACTATGGGGCATATTACCAACGATGAGCGATATTTATCGTTAACGATGCTTAGCAACACATTTTTTAACGCTAAGCATCGCCGAAGATTATCGCAGAGATAACTTGCTATAAGCAAGGTTTATCTCAGAAGTGATAAAAATCCTCGCGCTAACTGCCAAATGAGAGATTATCGCTGGAAAACCAACGATAATCTCTCGAAGTTTGGCGTTAGCTTGATGATAGGGGCTCACAAACTTAGCCATGATATCCACCTTCCATAGGATATCATGGCTAAGTCAGGAAAATATCAAGTGTAAAAAAAGCAGCGCTAACCGCGGTTAGCGCTGCTTTTTTTTATCACTAACAGGGTTAGCAAAATCCTTGATAATAGGAGAAATGTCGCTTAACAACATTTCTCCTATTATTTTTCTCTGGAACGCTCCCTTTGCATCTCATTAGAGATGCAAGGGGAAGCGTAGAGAAAAAGGGTGCTAACATGCGAATTTGCGTGTTAGCACTCTGTTGCTGATAGGGAGATAATTTTATCTCCACTTTCTTGGCTTTTAAAGCCAAAAAAGTGGAGATAAATCCCTTGATAATATGTCCCTATGTGCTTAAAAAACCCAATCAAATTATTTCCAGTACCATCTAATGTCATACTCACATCGTAAATTCGATTTTTTTCACAAATGTAAAATGCCACTATATGTAACGTAAAAAGTTAGAACGATAATTAAAATGTGTTCTACCATTTTTGTGCTTTTACTTGAACTACAGCTCATCCAGTGAATAGAAATAAAAATGTGCATCCCTATAGAACCGCTCACACACATCATTAACGCTCACAAGGTATAAGATGGTATTAAAAAACAATCAACCATACTTCACACTCATAATAACTAGCTTAAAGTCCATGGAAGGAACGCAAAAAAATCCATTTACGCTCTGAGGAAAAAACTCTAAAACAGTGCTGGTCTGCTAGGTTACAATATTTATGTAAAAATGTAAACCAGCAACATTTGTTTTTTTACCATAACGTTTTTATCTATATGAATGTCGCAGGTTATTTGTGTTTATCTTGTCTGCAATGTTCAGTTTCTTAATGGGCATTTGATTTTCGCATGCTTTTTTGTTGCGCTCTGCTGGTGTAATTTTGAAGCATTGGCTCCATGCAGCATGAGTGACATATTAGATTATCTGCGTTTACTTTCCGCGGTTATGATTTGTGCTCAAGCCGAAAAGTCAGTAAGGAAAATGGAAAAGTCTTATTTGTTGCAATAACATTGAGGATCTTGACAGGAAGAGCACTGTGCTCTCTGTAAGGATTCTGGTTTAGTGTAGACATAAGTATTAAAGCATCACAGGCTCAAATCAATGTTTTATAATATTTAAGGGTTTTGTAAAGAGTTACCACCTGGCGGCACCAGAATACTTTCAGAAGGACCATGAGACGGTGTATGAGAAGCAATATAATACATATAGGGAACAGTGGTGGAGAACTGATTGATTACCCTGCAAAGAAAGGTATATCTGGAAATACCCTCTATCGAATATGTCACAATATGATGAGAAAGCCTAGAACAGACCCCCTAGGATATTGCAGCACAGATTTGCAAATTTTGCAGCACAAAAATAGAAAGTTTGCAGCACCAACATTGAAATGTTTCTGCATTGTTGCAGCACTTTATTTTAATCGTAATCATTCCTTTTCAGCCTCAATTCAATGGAAACTGTTTTAGCAGAGTATTCCACTTAGAAATAGGCATGTTTAATGTGTCTGAGAGTGTTTGTTTGCTATATTCCCCTTTGTGGTAACATTCTGGAGCATAGTTTAATCCAAGCACAATAGCACACGACTGCTAGCTATCTTGTTTTCTGTGGTATTGTGCTGACCTGGTGCTACCAATTCCAAGTCCCAGAGCAATCTGCTGTAGGACACCATCACCTAGATTCATCAATGTCCCGTTTTGCGAGTCCTTAATAGCGATTATTAAGGAATCGCTATTAAAGACTCGCAAAACGGGATTCATGTAGAAATCGCAAAAATAATTGCGATTTCTACATGTTCCTTATTTGCGTTTAGCAAATTGCTAATCGCAAATAAGGATGCGATTTCAAGGGTGCCAGGGGCGTCCAAAGGACACCCTGTAGCACCCCTGAAATGTAAATTTAGGCTGATGTTGCGCACACACATGTTCAAAGGACATGTGTGTGTGTAACATACCACTTAGAAAAATGCACTAAAGTGCATTTTTCTAAGTTTTCGCTATTTACCACAAAGTCAGACTTCGCGGTAAATAGCGGCCAGAAATAGCGAATTCGCAAATAATAAATGGTTAATGAATTGCATTTAAGGAATCTCAAATAGAGATTCCTTAAATGCAATTCCTCGTAAATATGCGATTTCGCAATTAGCGATTTTTGCATATGGGATGATGAATCCCAACTGCAAAAATTGCGCTCGCAAAGGGCCAGATTCTCAGAATCTGGCCCTTTGCGAGCCCATTTTTCAATGATGAATCTGGCTGCAAATCTCTTCCTCAGGTGCCCTAACGTGCAGGATCTTAGTAGGTGGCTGTGCATTGCCACAGCTCATATAAGCATTTTAAATATTGCTCTAGGCAGATTAGTGGCTTGGAGACTGGTGTAAACCCTTCACACTCTTTCATAACTGGCTTAAACTCAATAGAAGCAACGCTTACATTCTTTAACGCCCTGACGACAAATTCTAAAACAATGCTGGTCTGCTAGGTTATAATATTTCTTTAAAAATATAAACCAGCAACATTTGATTTTTGACCATAACGTTTTTGTCAATTTGAATATCACAGGCTCTTTGTGCTTATCTTGTCTGCAATGTTCAGTTTCTTAATGAGCATTTGATTTTCACATACTTTTTTGTGGCGCTCTGCTGGTGTTATTTTGAAGCATTGGCTCCATGCAGTATGAGTGACATATTAGATTATTTGTGTTTAGTTTCCATGGTTATGATTTCGGCTCATGCCAATAAGGCAGTAAGGAAAATTGAAAAGTCTTATTTGTTGCAAAAACATTGATGATCTTGACAAGAAGAGCACTGTGCTCTCTGTAAGGATTCTGCTTTGGTGTAGACATAAGTATTACAGCATTACTGGCTCAAATGAATGTTTTATATTATTTAAGGGTTTTGTAAAGAGTTACAAACCACCCTGTGGTGGCACCAGAATACTTTCAGAAGGACCATTAGATGGTGTACGAGAATTAATATAATACATATAAGGAACAGTGGGAGAGAACTGTTTGATCACCCTGTAAAGAGAGGTATATCTGGAGATACCAACTATAGAATATGTCCGAAACAAGATGATGGAGCCTTGAACAGACCCCTAGGTTATTGCAGTATAGATTAGCACATTTTGTGGCACAAAAATGAACATTTTGTAGCCCAAAAATTGAAAATTTCCAGCTTTATTGCGGCACTTTATTTTACTTGTAATCATTCCTTTTCAGCCTTAATTCAATGGAAACTGTTTTAGCAGAGTATTCCACTTTGAAATAGGCATGTATAAAGTGTTTGCAAGTATTTGTTTGCTATATTCTCTTTTGTGGTAACATTTTGAAGCATAGGTTAAGCCAAGCACAATAGCCATGGCATTGTGCTGACCCGGTGCTAGCTGTTCCATGTTCCAGAGCAATCTGCTGTAGGACACCAAACCTCTTCCTCAGGCACACTAGGGTGCAGGGTTGTTGTGGGTGGATGTGCATTGTTATGACTCATATAAGCACATTAAGTATTGCTCTAGGCATATTAGTGGTTTGGGGACTTGTGTAGCCCTTTCACAGTGCAGCCCCCACCTCCAGGTGACTTAGAGGTGCTGAGTGTGCTGTCTACACCCCAAATATGAGACTATTCCCACTACAGCCCCTATGCCAGTAACACCCCTCTCAGGGCTATTCATAACAGTAAAGATTCTTAGCTTTATGGTACAAGAATGTCATTACCAAAAAATTGTCAGACTGAAGAATTCTATCCTAAATTTTGATTACAAAAATATCATCTCATTGGAGCTATTAATGGAGAATGTATACCCATTGGACAACATTTGTATAAGCAATTTGTAGGATACTATATTTCTGTCAGGCATTATGTTTGAAAAGAAAATAGTATTCTAACACAGAACCATCCTTAGCATGTTGGTTGCATACCTTATATAATCAGTGGAAATTCATTGCATACAATGGGCATTCCTTGCCTTCCCCTATTCCCTAACCTTTCCCACATCTTTATTCCTGTGCACCCTTCCATTTTCTTCCACATCTGGCTTCCTTCATGTTCATGTTTCCCTACTGGGTCTCCATTTTCCCCTTCTGCTTCTATCTCATCTTTCTCTTTTTTTACTCAGTTTCAGTTAGCCTTTATTCGATTTGAACAATCATGAAAGACACATAAAATAACAGTATTAAAAATCAAGAAACATCTCTAAAACAACATAAAATCACTAAAACCCCATATAAAAACGTATCAAGTAAAAAAGATATAATACGCAGGGTTGGATAGACACCTCAATCATATGTACAAAGAAATTAATACCAACTACTTCATATCAGATAACATCAGTTACATAGGGCCTGCAGCCTGTTCCTTCTAATGGCCCACGCCCAGCTCCAAAACGTAGCCATGGCAATAACCATGACCTCACTTGTATCAGTTCTCAGGATATGTAAAGCGGTTTGACAAGATCTTGTTCCTATTTTAACACAAACTGGCTTGAGCCATTTATGGCGAGGACCCTTGTATGCAGGACATGTGATAAGGTTTCTTCCTTACAAGAGCAACAGTAGCATTTTGAGTCTTGTACCGTCCCCCACTTACTTGAAAAAGATTTTAAGGGGAGGGTACCCACTCTAAATTGATGATAAAGCTTCCTGTCGCCAGGACTCATTATGGTATCCCAGTAAGCTTCCCGCCTATAATCAATTTTATGTTCCAAAAAGAGACCTGTTAAGTAAGTGGAATTCACCCGAGAAATAGACTTCAAATTAGCCATGTCCCTCTATAAGGCTTTAAAATCTGTTTTTGAAGGAAAAGAGTTTCCTTCACGGTCCAGCCACAAATGGGTGAGACCCATATCTAATAATGTAGCCTTAATCCTTTGCAACCAAGATATTTTATTAGTTTTATCAACATTTCTGATATACTTCACAGCTTGCACGTAAGGTGCTGACTACGGGGTAGTACAGAGCCTTCGCCAGCAGGCAAGGGGTCTGAAACCCGCGGCCTCCTCAAATGAAATACACCCCAGGTCTTGGTATAATGGCCTAAGAGGGGTAAAACTGAGGAAGGCCGGTTAATGCCCTCAGAAAATTATTCTGCGCTTGGACTAAAGGGGCTACATTTTCAAATCCCCAAAGTTCAGCACCATAAATTATTGAGGCCCTAACCTTCCCTTGGAATAAAGTTAAAACGGGAGCAACTGATTTGGTATGGGATAGATGGTGTTCTTTTAAAAGAGCCCCTGCCAGTTGGTTATGCCTTAGAACTAGCAAGTCCATCTGTGGCTTTCAGTTAATCCGTTTGCCCAGTGTGACACCTAAATATGTAAAGGAGTCAGTTTGTTAAAAAATCTCAGAGTTCATTTCTAGCTTTAACTGATTTAGACTTATGCAACACCATGAACTTTGTATTGTAGATGTTGACTATAAGTTTATGGTCCTTACAAAAAAGACCACATCTATTGAGGGCTCTTTGCAAACCGACACATGTTTTAGATAAAATTAGAGTGTCGTCTGCAAACATTAAAAGTGGTATCATATCCTCGAGCCAGCGAGAGTAGGGGCATTCACAGGATATTCCGTATAGTATGAGATAACCTTGTTAATGAACAAAGATAAGAGGGTGGGGGCTAGGACACACCCCTGCCAAACTCCCTTGTCCACAGGGAAACGTTCAGTTACCTCACCCTGTTTACCCCACCGGACTTGGACATAAGTGGATTCATACAGTTTTATGATGAAAGCAGATCTAAGATCTATAAATGCTGCATAATGGGTGCCCTCAGCTAGCACCACAGTGCTCCAATATATCATCATAAATCTAAAAACTTGGTCTATTGTGCTAACATGGGCACGAAATCCTGATTGATAGGTAGATAAAATTCCATACTAAATTCCATACTCGTCCATCCACCTATTTACCCTGCTTAGCACTAAACTGGCCACCAACTTTTGCATAGAATCAATAAGGCTTATCGGTTCGTAATTAGTTGGACTACTAGCACAATCCCCTTTTTTGTATATCGGGACAATTTCAGCCCCACGCCAATAATCCAGAATTGGAGCTCCTCTTGCAAGTCCATTGGCAAAAGTAAGAATATATTTCAACTAATTCTCCCGGTCAGCTTTAAATATGTCCGGTGGAATACCATCTAGACCCGGGTCTCTACCTGCAGCCACCCTGTCCAAGCGTGGTCTATTTCCACTAGAGTAAATGTTAAGACTGAATCCGAAACTACATCTGATACTGGCCACAATCATTATCATGCAAGGAAAATTGGATTTGATAATAAACGACTGAAGCTTCAGGAGGGACATTATTGGTTGGTGCCGAGCCAGCATTATCACTACCCCTGTTAACGAGTTGCCAGAATCAACACCAGTTTTTCCCGGAACTTGCATTAAATAAGTCCCTCCCCCTACTTTCATCAAACGCCTTCTTTGCCCGATATTGCGTGGCCTTATATTCACATCTCCGTTTCCCTACCTCCTGATGTGAACCAGCCCTTATTGCTATTAATAGAGCCCTGTAGGCATTTCTGCATGCCACATCATACCATTCTGCTGATTTTAGCACAAGAGATCTATTAGCTCTTGATTTCGGCTTCATAAAGAAGGATCTCAACTTGGCAAACAGGGTTTCATGAACCGCTGAAAAGGCTGCATAGGTTTCCTTACAGGGTTCAAGTAGCGAGAGGGCAGCGAGGGCATCTGCATGCATCACCTTGGTTTGACTCACAGCTCTCTCATACGCAGACACCTGTGCCCACTTTAACCTGCAGCAGTCATGGGACATAATGACATCAGCTGTTACCATGTCCATGCTGCCGCTCGTAACCGAACAGCAGTTCACATCTACTGTTAGTGATAATGGATCATGATCACTCTCTGGCCTCTACAAAAACATAGTCAATCCTACTACCTTTTAGCCCACTTGTGCAAGTAGGGTTGCCATTATGATCCGAGTTAGTTCTTCCGTTAACTGCACGGAGCCCCCTCTCCAACGTTAGGCTTTTTAACTGAAGAGCAGCTTCAGTCCACTTCTTTATTGAAGCCAAATTTAAGGTTGAGACACCCCATATGGCATCCTCATCTCTAGTTAGATTCCCATCCTCCATACCAAGAGGCTCAAACGTGCAGTTAAAATCCCCTGCAATAATTTGGTTGCAGGTCCCTTCCAGAGTTTTAATAAGTGTATCCAGGCTAGAGATGGTCATAGATGCCTTTCCTCCTACTAACTGCCTGGCATAGACCTTAATCAATATGAACTCAGAATCACACACTGAGGTTATTTTAATGGCCTGAATATCCGGGCTGTCAATTGCAAGATCTTCTGCCAGGAGACCCGACTGTTATTTGACCCAAACCGTCAGGCCGCCCTTTAGAACTAGCAATTGCCAGCTTACCAAAAGCCAAAAAACCTGGCCGAAAAATCGTTTCCAGTGAC
Source organism: Lissotriton helveticus (assembly GCF_964261635.1). Taxonomy (NCBI): domain Eukaryota; kingdom Metazoa; phylum Chordata; class Amphibia; order Caudata; family Salamandridae; genus Lissotriton; species Lissotriton helveticus. The sequence goes on along the minus strand of NC_136061.1, from coordinate 1,514,693,594 downwards.
CAGGTCTCCTGGAAGACAACAATATCATACGGCTCAATAAAATTGGACCAATCGGAGGATCTAGTCTTAAAAAGCAACCCAGCAATGTTCCAAGATAAAATGCATAATGGTCTGGGGGAAGAGTCTACACCCTGTTCTGGCTGTACCAATTCACCAGAACCCTGTAACCCACTACCTATTACCGATCGAGAATGCGGATCCATCCCAAGGGCAGCATCGGCGTGAATGGGAATGTTGACTATCTCACTAGGAACTGCCCTTGGGAGTCAATTGCAGCCATCTAAGCCTGACAGTGGGGAAAATCGATTGGCTAGATTTAAATCAGTGGAATGGGCTGTAACTCTCTGGTGGACACCCTGTTGAGGGACACCCTGATGTTCCCTGCTCATCCTCCCACCGAACGGGGAAACATAGTGGGGTCTGTAAAAAAAAACTAAGGGAAGAATAGATATTTTTCCAGGAGAATGCCCCACATTTCTACACCCCAAACATTCCAATAAAAGTCTAACCACATGCTCGTTATTAAAGTTGGCAACTACACAGTCACCCCCCTTCCTTGATGGTATGTCCAACCCATGACGAACGTCTTGCCATTATCAGTTGGTTGCAAATATCCCAGCCCCATACCCCCGCTTCCCTCAATTGGGCATTAAGCCAGTACATTGTCTTTGCCATCAACTGGTCTGTAGATTCACCCTGGCCAGCATATAGGATCGGGACGTTCCTCAGAACCACCACCAATGGGGCAGCGGCAGGTGGAAGATGAAATATACTTGAATCATTCCTGGGCAGATTGTTACCTAATCCAGAGTTCCATGCTGAGAAATCATGACCTTTACCCCCCCCCGGGCAGTAGTTGAGTGGTTGACTAAACCAGACACAAAGTTATTTTGTAGGGTATTACTAGTTAGCCTAACACAAGCTCTCTCACCTGCCTCCAAGGGGGAGCTTGGGATAATCTGGGCAAATTCACTCGAAGTGTTTCCCACCTCACCCACACCGCCACCCTGGGCTGCTTCACCAATACCAGAGTTTGCATCCACCCCTCTAGTCCTACCCAGTTGCAAAGGCAATGGACTGGTTGTTAAAGGGATAGCTGCTGAACAGTTATAGATTGTGGGAATACATGACGCTTCAGGTGCTATTTCAAGCGGCCAGTTAATTTCCTCCATTGAAGCTTAATGGAACCATGGTTAGCCACCACAATAAGTTCTAGGTTTGTTAATTTCTCTTCAATTAAGGTCAGTCTCTCTATTATTGGAGATAAAGAAGCTGAGATAAGATTCTCCATTTTGGCCCATAACCCTTGTTCCGATTCAAGCACAGATGCTCCAACTTGGTCCATATTTTGAGATCCAGAAGAAGGAATCATAGGCTGAGGCTGAATTGACGTTTGTAGCATAAAGTTCACATGCCCAACATCCTTATGTGTTTTAGACATCTTAGCGTTCTTTTGCCTTTGGGGCCCCCTCCTGGTTTCCTCTTTATTGTAGGCTCCCGTTGAATTTCCACCGCTTGTGACTTGGATTTAGGCACAGACCGTGTCACGACCCGTTGGTGAGAGGTGTACACTGAGCTCTCTTGTGTCGGTACAGGGAGGACAGGGCTAGACAAAGAATCATTAATAGAAGCCATATCCAGCGGGGAGGGTGAAGAATGACTTGGGGCTCCTGCCAAGGTAGGAGAGTTTAAACCCATGGCCAAGTAATGTTTGGGCGAGCATACAGACAAAAGACCGCCCAGAGACGAACACTTTGTTTGCAGTGGGTCAAGGGATAAACGACGCTCGGTCAGGGCAATTTCGTGGGCTAGAACAGTTCTAGCTCTAATGATAAATTGATCTAGAGTCCCGGCCACACTTCCGCCTGTGAGTACATTCCTGGTCCGTCTCTCCCGGGGATTCATCATTGTTTATGCCCACTAACTGCATAAAGTCCTGTAAATTCAAGAAGTAGAACAGCAAGCATTAGACACTAACCTCAGATGTTGAAAGTAGAAAGGGGGGCCCAGCCCGGCCCGGTATTCGAGAGGTGCTAAATAGGCAGGCAGGCAGTAGTTGAGCTTAGGTGCAGGCGTGTCCTCAAGCCCTCTGGGACTTAGAGTCTTCACAGGCAACCAGCATCTGAGTCAAGTTCTCCCCAAAACAAGCGCTGTGGCTCCCTTATATGGCAACTCTCGGTCTCAGTCTGAGTATTGGTTTCCACGAGGGCCGATGCTGCACAATGGATAAGTCCTGCCCTTGGGGTTGTAATGGCCGGTAACCAGGAGTGCACAGGAGCACCAGGCGAACGTTGCAGTCCGCTCCGACCGATCAGGCAGCAGGTAAAGGAAAGAGAGTCAAGAGCAGCAGCAGACCAACAGGACCCCAGCTGCAGTCTTGTATGTGTGAAAGATCTAGGCCTAAATAGGCCTCAGGGTGTTAGACCGGGATTTTTGCCAGGTAGCAGCTAAACGTTTCTGTGTGGTGCTGTATCTCAGGGGTGTGGTCCTGGTGTACTTCTGCGGTGTCAAGATCCCCTGGATGGGGTGGTAAGTTGTAGAAGGGAGAGTCTTGTATACCACTGCACTGATTAGCAGTGAGCCTCACAACTGGTTGCCCCCACTCGCCGCCATGTGCTGTCTGGCAAGTGGAAGGGCTGTCCTGCAGTGATAGACGGATCAGTGAGGCTTTATAAGGCTTTTGAGGGTCGCTGGGCTCAGCAGGGGCAGCTCTTGTCTCTCTGCCCCCCCCCCCTTCTGAGCCCTGGCTGGTTCAGCTGGGTCTCCTCAGCACTCCCCCCGCTAAGGGCACGTTGAGAGGAGGCAAGGAGCCGTCCCCCTGCTTCCGCTACCCCCGCTCCACTCCCCCGGCATGTATACTGGGACTGGAACCAGGGGGTGTCAAACAACTACGGTGGTGACTCGCGGAACCTCTCGGCGTGGAACCGGAGTGGAGCCGAGAGAATGCCGCGATGATGATATCTCCTTTCGCGCCGGAGTGAAGCCGGTCAATTCAAGTGCTTCAGGCACTTTTCGGCTTCTGCGATTTCCCCCATAGCGGAGCCACCACAGCCTGCGTCTCCTTGCTCGACGAGTCTGGGAGTCTGGTAGTCTGCAAGCCGGTTCTAGTCATTCCGCGAACAAATGGAGGAAGTGTACGTTTAATAGAGATGACAGCCCTTGATAAAAGCCTGTCATTTCTAGAGTAATACAATTTAAGCTATCACTGCTTGCATCGTCCCACTTCCTATTCCAATTCACTCATTTTAACCCTCTCTCTTCCCTGTCTCTATTCCACTCTAACCTTTCTTTTCCTTTCACTACTCCCCTTCACAACTGCCTCCTGCCTCCCTCTTTCCCTTTTACATTACATTACAGATTGCAATTCAAGGTGCGATTGTACAGAGCTCATTAGTTTCTACTCAGTAGCATATCAACTTTTATGAGTGAGAACATATGACATACACTGAACAATTGTTTCTCTAAAGCAAAGACTAAAGTACCCACCAAATGGCAGACTTCAATTACATGATAATTGACTTTGTATGAAGCACTTACAAGCGTATTGCCTGGACTGGTGTTGTTGGAACCCCTTTCCAGCAACTCCAGTCCAGGCAATATGCATTCCCATTGGAAAAACAGGTTTGAAGAACAAAGTTATCCATGAGCAGCTTGGGCACCAAAGCTGCAAATGAAAGCACACAAAGCTGAGATTCAGAGCTTCTGGAAACTAAAGAGAAACTTGTGCTAAGAACTGACAAAGCATGGTATTCAGTTGACCAACTTCAATGCACCTCTCTCGAAAAAACCCTACTATGCCCTTCATAGAGAACAAATTATAAGAAACGGGATGGGCCGGTCTGGGTGAATAACATACTAGCTTGAAAAAAAGGTCTTGAATCCTGGCTAACCCTCTTGCCCGCAGAGTGTGACAGTAGGAAGGTAAGCTTCCCTCCCTGTGTGGCCGAGCTCTAGTTTGATAAGCATTGCGTGAAGGAGCAACTATGGGGCATATGTACAAGCCCCTATCGCCACCTCAACATCACTTATAACGACGTTGTGGTGGCAGTGTTAAGCCACTTAATGTGGCTTAATGCTGCCTTGTAAATAAGGTCCCCTTTCACGCTATGCTTACCGTGAAAGGGGTGGGCAGTGGGTGGTACAGTGGGCGTTCCATGGCAACACCCATTGATATTGATGCTGCCCCTTATGTACAAGGACAGCGTACATAGGCGACAACACCAAAATTAAGACCTGGTGGCGAAATGAGGAGAAATTCATTATTTCTGCTTGTTTTTGCTTTTTCCATGTGTGCTGCACACATGGAAAAAGCAAAATGCCTTAGAAATGCCTAAAATGCAAAATGCCTTAGATTGATTATGTACAAGAAGGTCGCCCTTCCTGTACATAAATAATATTAAAAATAAAATGCCATTTTGTGACTTTCATGTGTGCTGCATTAAGCAGCACACATAAAAGTAACAAAGTGGCATTGAAAGATTGTTTATTTACAGGAAGGGGGACCTTCCTGTATATAAACAAACTTTTTCCTGCAGGCAGACACCCTTGCACTATCATGCAAGGGTGCCTGCATTGGCGCTTCACTGCTAAGTGTAGCGCCAGCACAGGGGGAATTGCAAGGCTGCACCATATCCTTGGAAATATGGTGCAACTTTGCGTTTCTGAAGTGGTGGAGTGAGGCGTTAAGCCATGAGGGCTAACGTCTCACTCCGCCACTTCCTCGGACATATACCCCTATGTTTGCAATGTTGTACAAATAAAATTTCAGTCATTATCAGTGCTGAATGAAGCATGAAATTTACAATAGCCCTATATATTTATGCTTTTAGGATCACTGCTCTGATGCTCCACATTTTCTGCATATTATAGCATTGTTGTTGGGCACTAGAATTTGAACTTTCCACTACCAAAACACACTAACTGCAATACTGAGCAGTAAATGCCATCCAAATGTGCTGTTGAATTATGTTGCTGTCAAAACTGCCTTTTTCAGGCATCCTCCTACTAAGAACATGATGCCTAATTCGATTTTAAACTCATACTTGTATTCGCGGTTGAAAGACATAAAATACTTCCAAGCTGTCGCTACCCGTCTATCTGGTTTTGGACTGCAGTTCTCTGTCAAGGAACTTTACAGCAAGCAGTTCTTTTAAATAGTGATGGATCTCTCTTCTTTTATTTTCACAGTGTGTGCCCAACTTTAGTATGAGAATGGGGCAGTCTGGGACACTAAAAGCCCACAGCACAATAGTACAGGTGGCAGGAACAAAATGGACAGACCCCCTTGTTTTAAACAGTGCTTAATTTGTGCCTTAATGGTGGCTGCACCCCCCATACCCTGCCAGCACTGCCAATGATAGTACCAACATAACACCTATCCATCGCACTCCTACAAGCATGACAATTCAGACTATTCGGGCCTCACACAGCCATAATATTGACATGAGAGGCAGGTATTACTCATTTTCAATGTATATTGTCTTAATAAACATGATAATGACTTAGCCCCTGCGTTGGCCCCCCGGGCTACGGCAAAGCGGGTCTCTGCTCCTTGGTTTACTGAAGCATTGTCTGCCTCTCGTCGCCAGTGTAAGGTGGCTGAGAGGGCCTGGCGCCGTCAATATGACCTGACGGCCAGACTTGCTTATAGGACGGCGGTCAAAGCCTATCACCGTGATATCCTCCGTGAGAAAAAGGACTATCTAGCTAGGAGGATAGAGGCTGCTTCCAATTCATGTAAGGAGTTCTTTACTGTTGAGAGGGAGTTCACGGCCCCTAGATCTAATTTGCCTCAAATCGCTCCCTCTGAGTCGTGGGTGTGTGATCTGGCAAAGTTTTTTACGGACAAGATTAAACTGATTCAGGACTCCTTTCCGGAGAGGATGGTTGAAACTCATTCCAGCACTATGGTTGGGTTAGTTCCTTCGTCTACTCTGGATTCCGTCTTGGCGGAGTTTCCACCCATCCCTATCTCTACGTCATTGGTACTCTTGGCCAACCTCAAATCGGGGTCGCCGTTAGACCCTTGTCCGGCCAAATTTTTGGTGAAGATGGCGATGGTGGTTAACCCATTGGTTAACCCACTTTTGAACCTCTCTCTGAGGGAGGGGGTGGTCCCGCAGACTTGGAAGCGGGCAATGGTGATCCCCCTCCTTAAAAAGCCCGGCTTAGACCCTGAGGTGTTAGCCAATTTTAGGCCCATCTCTCTCCTTCCCGCGCTGGCTAAAATCACGGAGAAGCATGTGCATAGCGTGCTCTCGGGCTTCTTAGAATCCAATGACCTGCTGCACTCCACGCAATCGGGCTTCCGCCCTAACTTAAGTACGGAGACTGCACTTTTGGAGGTGTCAGAGGCCATTAAGGAGACCCTGGATTCAGGAGGCAAGGCTATGCTTGTCATGCTTGATCTGTCGGCGGCCTTTGACACCGTCCCCCATGAGGGGCTCCTCGCCAGACTCCATGACATCGGTCTGAGGGGGATGGTGTTCAGCTGGTTTACATCTTTCCTTGCTGGTCGCCGACAAACGGTCTGGGCCTCCCCGAGCTCTGCTGAGATGCCGCCATTGGGAGTCGGAGTTCCGCAGGGCTCTGTGTTGAGCCCGACGCTCTTTAACATCTTTATGACCCCTTTGGCGGCACTGGTGGAGTCCTTCGGGGCCCAGATCGTTTCCTATGCTAATGATACCCAGCTTCTTTTCACGTGTAGGAAAGATCAGGATTTTGACGGAGAGAGCATTCGGGATAGTCTCGGGACGGTCTTCAAGTGGTTTCAGCAGAACAGCCTCAAATGCAATTCCAACAAGTCGGAGGTGTTGTTCTTTGGCTGCTCCTCAGATCCTGACTGGCAGGCATGGTGGCCGGTGGATATGTTCCCCCCTGCACAGGCTTCCCAGTTGGTAAAAAATCTGGGAATTAAGATTGACAATGGGCTGACGCTGAGATCCCAGATCCTCGGTCTGACGGGCACATGCTTCGGCATTCTCAAGATGCTCCGGAAGTTCCTGCCTCTGCTCACAGAAGAGCATAGGAGGATTACGGCCCAAGCCTTAATTGGCTCCAGATTGGACTATGCCAACGTCCTCTATCTGGGTCTTCCGGAATATCTTGTACAGCGGCTGCAGGTTGTGCAGAACTCTGCGGCACGCGCTATCTTTGGCCTTCACAGGCGAGCCAGAGTGTCCGGCCTTGTGCAGGCGCTCCATTGGCTGCCTATCCGAAAGCGGATAATGTTTAAGGCGTTGACCCTGGCCCATAAGGCGCTTTTTGGTTCAGGAGCTAAATATCTGCAGCGTAGGCTTGTCTTTTACCGCCCGGCCCGATCCTTGCGATCTGAATCTTCGTTTCTCGTGGCGGTTCCCCGAGTAAGGAGGGCCCGTATCGGGGGGCGTTCCTTCAGACTGAGGGCATCACAGCTCTGGAACACTATGCCTTTGGCCTTACGCGGTACTTCCAATCTTCTGTCTTTTAGGAGGGGCCTTAAAACCTGGCTTTTTATCCTTTAGTGTGTTTCCGTTTTGTTGTTTTCTTTTGCTGTTCATGAATGTTTTTATTGTGTTATGTTTCTTCTCTGAGCTGCCAAAATAAAGCGCCGGGACACTCTAATCGAGTAGCCGTGCGCTATAGAAATTAAATTTAACATAACATAACATAACATAACATACTTGTGTCCAATTCAAAATTAAAAAGACAGTACCACCATGTGGTTGACTGTCTCTAGAGCTGATGTTGACAATGAAGTGCTCGTGCCGAGCACCAGAAACCATAGGCACAAATTAAGCACTGGCTTTAAAGCAGATCTGTGCAGGTGATGCTTGCTTCACTCCATGTCCCAAGCAGTGGTCGGAGTGCATTAAAAAACAGTATGGAAAGCAACGGGCCCAGATTTTTAAAAAGCGCATGTTACAAATCTGCCAATTTGTTTTGCTAATCATGAAATCTTGTAGGGTCTGCATGAAGATGAAGGAGAATCCTGACAGTCTGAATGAGGAAGGCAACTGGTAAGTTAGTTGATTAAAAATAAGCATTTTTTGAGGTAGCTCCTTGTATTATGCTATCCAATGTTAGGATTTTTAGGGTTGGTGTGATGTGTTCATGGCATTTCAGACCAAAGAGTAAGTGATCTGCATAGTTCAGGAGCAAGATAACTGAGATTTTCTGAGAGCAGCAGAATATAAACACAATTCCTTTTTAGAATATGTAGAAGGTGGAATGCAGATCTGGAAATCACATTTATATGGGGTATAAATGATACGTCACTGCCAAATAACATCCTCAATTATGTTTTTTGTAAAGGGGTAGGGGAAGATCCCGTTTCTCTGCCCAGTGTAGGAGGAGTGGAAATGGACTGAGAGAGCTCACACGCAGTATTTGATGGTGTATTTTAATGTTAAGGCAGAGACAATTATTATGCATCCCCTTCTTAACCTGTGAGAGGCAATGTAAAGTGGGATGATTGACAGCCTCGTCTTCAAGTTTGCAGTGAAACTATGAGGCATTGGTAGCCAGTCGAAAAAATCTAAACATTGAATAGTAATGGTGAGTGCAGAACCTTGTGCTGAATCGTGTTCTTTTGTCACCAATGACACGACAACTGCCTGCTTTCAGCTACTTATCCTTGCTGTCATAACTGGAGTTTGTTTTCCCTGTTTTTTGGCGCAACTGTAGCTTTGAAGTTCTGCATCACTGTTCATGAAAGACCGTCTTACGCAGATGAAGGTAGGCTCCAAAAGCCATTATTCAATTCTCCATTATGGACTATAGTATTGTATAATTCTTAGGCTTAGTTCAATGTGTAACACATCACTGACATGTTTGCATGCTTTGTAAACAACAGTACTAGAAAAGGGAATTAATAAAATAGAGTCCCACATAAAATATAGCTCTTTTACACAGTGAAGTAAAGCCTTGAGACCATTCAGCCACACAAATACTGTTGTGTCAGTTTTCTTAAGCAGACAGGTCTAACAGAAAAGGGCGTGGCTTAAGCACCGGGAAGAGATGGCGGCGTTTCCCTGAGCTCCGTCTCTTCACGGAGCCACGAGTGCAGGTCTCGGCCACACTGAGACCATATACAGCTCTTCTAGAGCTGGTATCCGATGCCTCACTGCTGTGGCATACTTCTAAATTGACGGGAGACATATTAAGCCTGTTTTTCGTAGCTTTTCTCCTCACTTGTGGGTGGCCGCCATTTTTAATGGCACTTTGCTAGAGTTTCTGCTTCTCCATTCCTTCATGCGGCCAATATACTTCTTGGTGAGCACTCTTCAACTTTCTGCTAATCTCACCATGTCCTTGCACCATTGATGTATGCCATGGTTTTTATCCTAACCTGCGCTATGTGCTTCATTTTATTGGGTCTTTTCATGCTTTTACCTTCAATGACCTTCAAAGATACATTTTTAAAATACCACAAGACAAAAGGAAATAATTTTCACAATAAGTATTTACTTTGGATCCTATGAACATTTGGTGCATATAATTCACGTGTCCAGGTATCTGAGATCTACACACTGTGTTACATAATCCTACTATGCTTAACGGTTATAAACAGTTGTTGGATCAACTCCACTTGTACCTCTTTTGATGGTCCTTTAGGAGAAGTGAACTTGACTTCATGTGCTGTGAGGTGTTCCTAGCTTGTGTATCTACCAGTGGAACTCTTCTCCATATCTTCTCACTTCTCAGCGGTGCTTTTATCATTGCGCATTTATACTGAACTATCATTAACTGTATGGGCAGATTCGTCGCCATTAGAGGGATTCCTCAACGTGAGTCACGCTTAAATAAAGTGTCTAGCGAATTGCTTAATCCTACCAAGGCATCCTCCTCTGGCACTAAACCCAAAGGTGCCAAAAATGACCTTCCATCTCCGGTCCAGTCATCTTCAAATCCTGTCCTGGATGCAATTTTGGATGAACTATGTGCACTCAAACCTTTCATGAATGCCACCAATGAAAAAAATGCAGTTGATTGAGGACTGATGGATTAATATGGAAAGCAAAATAACCAAAATGGAATAATGTGTTGGCCGCCTTTAGGACATAGCGCCTAAAATTCCTCTGCTGGAACAAGAACTCCAAAAGCTTAAACTCCACACAGAGGACCTTGAAAATGGCAACAGAAGGAACAATTTACGTCTTTATGGTCTATCGGAGAATATTGAGGGCCCTGATCTACTCTCCTTTTTAAAGAAATGTTTGCCTGACCCTCTAAGTCTTCAGTCCTCTGCACCTCTAAACATCCAATGAGCACATCGTCTTGGTCGTCCTCAGCTTCACTCTACCAGACTGTGTGTTATTATAATGCTCTTTTTAAAATTCACCGACTTGATGCATGTATTGAAAAGCATCAGAGAGAAACGCTGTCTTGTTTGGTCTGGTCACAATATCTTTATCTCTCAGGATCTTTCTAATGCAACCAATGCTAGATGTAAGAAATTCTTGGCACTTCATTCTCAAATGAGATCTCTGAATATCCGTTATGGCATACTACCTCCTTGCCTATGCAAGATTACCCATGAAGATGTTTACTGCTCATTTGAAGATCTGATCAACTTAAAACTAGTCTTACAATCCGTCACCAGAACACAAATGCATAATCTTTCTAAACTGTTAATTTGTTGTTACCACTATATTGCTTCTTGTTTCTAGTTTTATTCCTTATTTATGCTCTCCAAAAACGGGTTACATGGCTGGGTTATTTCTTTAGTATAATTATCTTTTTCTTCTCCGCTGCTGTTCTTGTCCCTGGGTGACGACATGCCCGTTTCTCATCTTATTCTCTCTTTGCTTGAGATCTGGATTTGTGTTCTCGATCTGTCTCTTCTCTTTTCTATCTTCCTCATTCTTCTTATATTGCCTTTCTTGCTGTGCTCTTTTCTCCATTCCCTTCTTCCCTTTCCTTTTCCCTTTTTCTCCCTTTATAGAAACGTAAAAGTCTTTTTCTTTTTCATGTTTTTTATAATCCTTTTACGTTATCCAATTGTTGACAAACAGAGTTTTTTTGTTTTCATTGTTATCTCTGCAGTGTGTCATCATTGTCCCTGTATCCTTGTCTTTATGATACAACATGCTTAATGTTATCTGATTTTATATGTACCTGTATTTTCTCGTACTCATTTACTTGCATAAGGTTGCTTCTTTCTATGTTTTGTTATTATTATCATAATAGTATATTATTCATTACTATTACATTTTTCAACAATATATCTCTATTATACTACTGTTTCACCTCATGCTCATTGTAACTTTGGTACTTCATTGTTATACCAATAAAAAAAAAAAATTATTTTAAAAGGTGTAACAGAAAGGTTAACATAATGTCAGTCTTGTAGTTTTTTGGTGTGGTAATATGAAGCAGATGCTGACACCAAAAAACGTCAAGAATATTCATCAACGAAATGACAAACATTTGAATCTCGAATGGTAATGAAAAATATGATAATGGGGATACTTTTCTGGGTATGTAGCCCAGGTGACAAAGAAGTGCACTGCTGTAAAAGCAGTGATAAAGGGCATCAATGCATGAGAAAAAAACAATCTTACGGGTTGCCTTGTGTGCATCGCTAGAAGGAGGAACCCTCTTATTTGAAGACCCGAGCCTGCAGATTTACCATTGTTGAAATTCACCAACAGAAAAAGTCTTCCTTCCATTTCTACCACAAGCAATTTTCGGGGATTTCTGGCTGATTTTTTACCAATATGTTTGTTGCAGGAACTCTGAGGCCTAGTTCCTATTTCCATATACCTGCCTGTAGTGCTCAATTTGAACTGGTGGTTTCCGGTGCTCAGCACCAGCACTTAATTGTCAACACCTGCACTTATGACAGTGTACCCTATGGTGGAGCTGTTTGTCTAGTTTAGCAATGACACAATAACGGTTGTTTTTTAAAATTGAATGCACATTAAAATAATTAATAACTGCCACTCAAGCCATTCTTACAGCTTTGGGGGCCTGGGTTAGTCTAAACTGTCGCTGTTGTAGGAGTGTGATGGTAAATTGGTGTGTTGGTACTGTCAATGGAATCACTGGCAGGGAAAATGGGTGGTGCAAGCTGTCGTAAGCTCTTGTCAAGGGCCCTGGTACTTATTATTTAAAAAATTAAGGACTGGCTGTATTCTATACTTTTTGTACATTCTAGTTTCCTTACAGTCTTCCCACAGCCTCAGCAAACAGAATTCTGCCTACCCCTTCACAGACTGTGTCAACCAATAAATGTTTCTTTCAGAAGTTCTTTACATTTGTGGCAGAAGTACACTTTGTCCCTGATGGACCCGGTTATCTCATTAAGGTTGAAACCATCTCTTTGTGACCAAAACAACCTTAATCGCTGGCTGCAATGTGCCTATGCGTGCACCCGAGATTTGAGGCAGGGGAAACTTGCATGTGCGAGTTATGCAATTGCTCTGTATGCGAATGCCGAAACTCGGATAGTATGTACTACCTGTGTGCTATTCACCTTCTAATTTATCTGTGTGCCATTCACCTTCTAATTTACAAACTCTACTCTATTATCAATAGAGAGGTATGCAACTTCCTTCTGTAAAATGTATCCCAATCTTGATCAGGTTTACAGTGCCCCTAGAGTGCAATGGAGAACATTGCATCCATTATTTGCACCAGTAGGGCATGTTCCTAGTACAGAAAGGGTTTCAGAGACTAAAATAGCCCCTTTTAGAGTATGGATTGTGCTAACGGCAAATGTGCAGTAGCACAATACCATTGGGGTCTTAGGTTGCTTTAATGGAAAGTTCTCTCTACAAATGAGGAGGTACCTCCACTGATATGCATGTGCAGATTACAGATGTGGGTGCAAAGCCAAATAAGTTGCTAAGATGTGCCCTGATTGTGCACCATGCGCAGGTGGTCAGTGTGTCCCTTGTGGGTGTCTCTTGAGAGGGCAGGAGGGGGGCAAGAGACATCCCAGGAGTTACCCTGCTAGGGGATGTAGTCACACACTGCCCCTTCCTGTGGGGGCGGCCCCAGGGGGTAATTTAAAAAAGTGCGATGCAGAGAACCCCACTCTTCAGGGGCCCTCCATTTATCCTAAGGGCTATATAAATTCTCACGGGATATGGGAGCCTCAGGAGCTCCCATCCATTCTGCAGGGGGGGGGGGTATACCATTTACCATTAAGCCACTGGGAATTCCTGTCCCTTTTCGATGTGAGTACAAGTCGTCCACTGAGAGAGAAAGATGGAGCCCTGGTTTCAAGCTGTGGCTCTGTCTTTCATGGATATATTCTCCCAAGTGAGCTTCGATAATAGGGTGCACAGTCCCTCTGTACGCTGGCTTAACTTAATTGAGGGGGCATCAGGGCACGTACAGTAACAACTCTAGCTCGGTAACTGGGCGTCTGTTATTGGGCATCTGTTATCTGTTTCTATTGTTTTCAATCAATGAAGTTGTGAATGTATTTTACTTGACAACATCCACTGCTTTCCTTGCCACGATTGTGAAGGAAATCTTTTGTTTAGCTGAAGTATCAGAAAGTGCGCGTTCTGGAGCTCTGGAGCTCCTGAGAAGAGACTGCTCTGCCTGACCAAGTCCAATCTCAAAAGGAATTCAGATTTCATGCTGGGGGTGAGGGACTCTTCTATCGTAGTTTTGTGTCACTTATTTTCAGTGCACTTCACTTGAAAGCATGGACACCTTTTCAGATGAGAAACAACAACATTGATTGGGACCTGCTGGGTTAAATACTACAAACGCACCCGCTCCGTTCGATTAGTTTCTGTCGCTGTTCAGTCTCGAGTAATTACTAAATTAACTTAGTAAATGTTTTTTTTAACGATAAAGATACATCAGCATGAAAACGGAGACCAGGAGGCATATGCTCTAAGTAGTATGCTTTTGTTTAATACACCCTATTGCTTGGGTCTTGCAAACAATATGTTTTAAATTGGTCACGTGATCAATAAAAAAGAGGCCCATGGCCTTTTATTCCTTCAAAATGGCATGTTAAGTCCTGGTGCGATTAATAGTCAATTTCAGCGCTGCTGCACATTTAGCTGAAAGTGTTGAACCTCAATTTTCCGTTCCTTCGGTGAATTAATTGCTCTCTTACATTATTTCCCCCTGGATATACGTACCATACAGTACCCTGGACTAGAATCATCTGCTCACATGGATGTTTGCTGTCTAATTAATGCCGGTGGCCCTGGGGTCCTTTCTAGAGATATGGAACTACTGAGGGAATGCATTATAATAATTCAATATCTAAGTGAGAGCTCATTGTCTGCTTCCAACTCTGATTCATCAAGGCGCTGGTGCTGCTGCGGACTGAGGAAGTCCTATATTTAAGCATCATTTAACACTTTGGAGACTATTCACAAATGCAAATACACAGAAGTATATTTACTGCGTGTATATTTCCTACTACATCAAGTTATAACTCTGCACTGTTTTACTAATCACCATTTCAAACGTGGATTTACACCTAGGTGCAGACTTATATGTCTCCAAACCAGGATTTAGGACTGTAAATTCACTACTAGCAACTTTTCACACGTACGTGGTGATCTCCACCACCATGGTGAAGATTTCTCTGAGTGAAAGTATAGGAAAAATGATTACAGTGTATTATTTTTTTAAACTATATACGAATATTTAATATACAAAATAAAAATAAATTAATTAACAATAAGTATTATTAACCTAGTAGTAGTAAATGCTTATAAAACGTATGAGGTACAGAAAAGGGGGTGGTGATGAACAGAGTGTCTGAATTAAGCAGACCACTCTTACCCAGTCCAAAGATCAGGGCTTGATCCATCACCGTTATTTATCTCACTGCCCCATCCCAGCTCAGAACCTGGCTATATGCAAATTAGTCTGTCCCTGGCCCAGTGCATCATGGGAACAGGGCAGACCAAACTACCAAGCCAATTCTTCACCAGAAAGGAGACAAGCTACCGGGGACCGGTTTCTGGCATTACAGCCTCTTCGGCCCGGCTTGCTTGAATCCTGATGGAGCAGTGAGAAAGGGACTCATGTCTGAGTATACCCTGCCACACCTATAGTGGCCAAAAACGATACAGAAAAGGGGGTGGTGATGAACAGAGTGTCTGAATTAAGCAGACCACTCTTACCCAGTCCAAAGATCAGGGCTTGATCCATCACCGTTATTTATCTCACTGCCCCATCCCAGCTCAGAACCTGGCTATATGCAAATTAGTCTGTCCCTGGCCCAGTGCATCATGGGAACAGGGCAGACCAAACTACCAAGCCAATTCTTCACCAGAAAGGAGACAAGCTACCGGGGACCGGTTTCTGGCATTTCAGCCTCTTCGGCCCGGCTTGCTTGAATCCTGATGGAGCAGTGAGAAAGGGACTCATGTCTGAGTATACCCTGCCACACCTATAGTGGCCAAAAACGATACAGAAAAGGGGGTGGTGATGAACAGAGTGTCTGAATTAAGCAGACCACTCTTACCCAGTCCAAAGATCAGGGCTTGATCCATCACCGTTATTTATCTCACTGCCCCATCCCAGCTCAGAACCTGGCTATATGCAAATTAGTCTGTCCCTGGCCCAGTGCATCATGGGAACAGGGCAGACCAAACTACCAAGCCAATTCTTCACCAGAAAGGAGACAAGCTACCGGGGACCGGTTTCTGGCATTTCAGCCTCTTCGGCCCGGCTTGCTTGAATCCTGATGGAGCAGTGAGAAAGGGACTCATGTCTGAGTATACCCTGCCACACCTATAGTGGCCAAAAACGATACAGAAAAGGGGGTGGTGATGAACAGAGTGTCTGAATTAAGCAGACCACTCTTACCCAGTCCAAAGATCAGGGCTTGATCCATCACCGTTATTTATCTCACTGCCCCATCCCAGCTCAGAACCTGGCTATATGCAAATTAGTCTGTCCCTGGCCCAGTGCATCATGGGAACAGGGCAGACCAAACTACCAAGCCAATTCTTCACCAGAAAGGAGACAAGCTACCGGGGACCGGTTTCTGGCATTTCAGCCTCTTCGGCCCGGCTTGCTTGAATCCTGATGGAGCAGTGAGAAAGGGACTCATGTCTGAGTATACCCTGCCACACCTATAGTGGCCAAAAACGATACAGAAAAGGGGGTGGTGATGAACAGAGTGTCTGAATTAAGCAGACCACTCTTACCCAGTCCAAAGATCAGGGCTTGATCCATCACCGTTATTTATCTCACTGCCCCATCCCAGCTCAGAACCTGGCTATATGCAAATTAGTCTGTCCCTGGCCCAGTGCATCATGGGAACAGGGCAGACCAAACTACCAAGCCAATTCTTCACCAGAAAGGAGACAAGCTACCGGGGACCGGTTTCTGGCATTTCAGCCTCTTCGGCCCGGCTTGCTTGAATCCTGATGGAGCAGTGAGAAAGGGACTCATGTCTGAGTATACCCTGCCACACCTATAGTGGCCAAAAACGATACAGAAAAGGGGGTGGTGATGAACAGAGTGTCTGAATTAAGCAGACCACTCTTACCCAGTCCAAAGATCAGGGCTTGATCCATCACCGTTATTTATCTCACTGCCCCATCCCAGCTCAGAACCTGGCTATATGCAAATTAGTCTGTCCCTGGCCCAGTGCATCATGGGAACAGGGCAGACCAAACTACCAAGCCAATTCTTCACCAGAAAGGAGACAAGCTACCGGGGACCGGTTTCTGGCATTTCAGCCTCTTCGGCCCGGCTTGCTTGAATCCTGATGGAGCAGTGAGAAAGGGACTCATGTCTGAGTATACCCTGCCACACCTATAGTGGCCAAAAACGATACAGAAAAGGGGGTGGTGATGAACAGAGTGTCTGAATTAAGCAGACCACTCTTACCCAGTCCAAAGATCAGGGCTTGATCCATCACCGTTATTTATCTCACTGCCCCATCCCAGCTCAGAACCTGGCTATATGCAAATTAGTCTGTCCCTGGCCCAGTGCATCATGGGAACAGGGCAGACCAAACTACCAAGCCAATTCTTCACCAGAAAGGAGACAAGCTACCGGGGACCGGTTTCTGGCATTTCAGCCTCTTCGGCCCGGCTTGCTTGAATCCTGATGGAGCAGTGAGAAAGGGACTCATGTCTGAGTATACCCTGCCACACCTATAGTGGCCAAAAACGATACAGAAAAGGGGGTGGTGATGAACAGAGTGTCTGAATTAAGCAGACCACTCTTACCCAGTCCAAAGATCAGGGCTTGATCCATCACCGTTATTTATCTCACTGCCCCATCCCAGCTCAGAACCTGGCTATATGCAAATTAGTCTGTCCCTGGCCCAGTGCATCATGGGAACAGGGCAGACCAAACTACCAAGCCAATTCTTCACCAGAAAGGAGACAAGCTACCGGGGACCGGTTTCTGGCATTTCAGCCTCTTCGGCCCGGCTTGCTTGAATCCTGATGGAGCAGTGAGAAAGGGACTCATGTCTGAGTATACCCTGCCACACCTATAGTGGCCAAAAACGATACAGAAAAGGGGGTGGTGATGAACAGAGTGTCTGAATTAAGCAGACCACTCTTACCCAGTCCAAAGATCAGGGCTTGATCCATCACCGTTATTTATCTCACTGCCCCATCCCAGCTCAGAACCTGGCTATATGCAAATTAGTCTGTCCCTGGCCCAGTGCATCATGGGAACAGGGCAGACCAAACTACCAAGCCAATTCTTCACCAGAAAGGAGACAAGCTACCGGGGACCGGTTTCTGGCATTTCAGCCTCTTCGGCCCGGCTTGCTTGAATCCTGATGGAGCAGTGAGAAAGGGACTCATGTCTGAGTATACCCTGCCACACCTATAGTGGCCAAAAACGATACAGAAAAGGGGGTGGTGATGAACAGAGTGTCTGAATTAAGCAGACCACTCTTACCCAGTCCAAAGATCAGGGCTTGATCCATCACCGTTATTTATCTCACTGCCCCATCCCAGCTCAGAACCTGGCTATATGCAAATTAGTCTGTCCCTGGCCCAGTGCATCATGGGAACAGGGCAGACCAAACTACCAAGCCAATTCTTCACCAGAAAGGAGACAAGCTACCGGGGACCGGTTTCTGGCATTTCAGCCTCTTCGGCCCGGCTTGCTTGAATCCTGATGGAGCAGTGAGAAAGGGACTCATGTCTGAGTATACCCTGCCACACCTATAGTGGCCAAAAACGATACAGAAAAGGGGGTGGTGATGAACAGAGTGTCTGAATTAAGCAGACCACTCTTACCCAGTCCAAAGATCAGGGCTTGATCCATCACCGTTATTTATCTCACTGCCCCATCCCAGCTCAGAACCTGGCTATATGCAAATTAGTCTGTCCCTGGCCCAGTGCATCATGGGAACAGGGCAGACCAAACTACCTTGTTGTAAATATTTTTGTCCACCCTAAGCGTGGAAGGGTATACTCAGATGTGAGTCCCTTGCTCATTGCACCATCAGGATTCAAGCAAGCCGGGCCGAAGACGGCTGAAATGCCAGAAACCGGTCCCCGGAAGCTTGTTTCCTTCCCAGTGTAAGAATTGGCTTTTGTAGTTTGGTCTGCCCTGTTCCCATGATGCACTGGGCCAGGGACAGACTAATTTGCATACAGCCAGGTTCTGAAACTGGGATGATGCAATGAGCTAAAAAACGGTGTTGGATCTAGCCCTGATCTCTTGACTGGGTGAGAGTATTCTGCTTAATTCAGAGACTCTGTCCATCACCACCCCTTGTTGTAAATATTTTTGTCCACCCTAAGCGTGGAAGGGTATACTCAGATGTGAGTCCCTTGCTCATTGCACCATCAGGATTCAAGCAAGCCGGGCCGAAGACGGCTGAAATGCCAGAAACCGGTCCCCGGAAGCTTGTTTCCTTCCCAGTGTAAGAATTGGCTTTTGTAGTTTGGTCTGCCCTGTTCCCATGATGCACTGGGCCAGGGACAGACTAATTTGCATACAGCCAGGTTCTGAAACTGGGATGATGCAATGAGCTAAAAAACGGTGTTGGATCTAGCCCTGATCTCTTGACTGGGTGAGAGTATTCTGCTTAATTCAGAGACTCTGTCCATCACCACCCCTTGTTGTAAATATTTTTGTCCACCCTAAGCGTGGAAGGGTATACTCAGATGTGAGTCCCTTGCTCATTGCACCATCAGGATTCAAGCAAGCCGGGCCGAAGACGGCTGAAATGCCAGAAACCGGTCCCCGGAAGCTTGTTTCCTTCCCAGTGTAAGAATTGGCTTTTGTAGTTTGGTCTGCCCTGTTCCCATGATGCACTGGGCCAGGGACAGACTAATTTGCATACAGCCAGGTTCTGAAACTGGGATGATGCAATGAGCTAAAAAACGGTGTTGGATCTAGCCCTGATCTCTTGACTGGGTGAGAGTATTCTGCTTAATTCAGAGACTCTGTCCATCACCACCCCTTGTTGTAAATATTTTTGTCCACCCTAAGCGTGGAAGGGTATACTCAGATGTGAGTCCCTTGCTCATTGCACCATCAGGATTCAAGCAAGCCGGGCCGAAGACGGCTGAAATGCCAGAAACCGGTCCCCGGAAGCTTGTTTCCTTCCCAGTGTAAGAATTGGCTTTTGTAGTTTGGTCTGCCCTGTTCCCATGATGCACTGGGCCAGGGACAGACTAATTTGCATACAGCCAGGTTCTGAAACTGGGATGATGCAATGAGCTAAAAAACGGTGTTGGATCTAGCCCTGATCTCTTGACTGGGTGAGAGTATTCTGCTTAATTCAGAGACTCTGTCCATCACCACCCCTTGTTGTAAATATTTTTGTCCACCCTAAGCGTGGAAGGGTATACTCAGATGTGAGTCCCTTGCTCATTGCACCATCAGGATTCAAGCAAGCCGGGCCGAAGACGGCTGAAATGCCAGAAACCGGTCCCCGGAAGCTTGTTTCCTTCCCAGTGTAAGAATTGGCTTTTGTAGTTTGGTCTGCCCTGTTCCCATGATGCACTGGGCCAGGGACAGACTAATTTGCATACAGCCAGGTTCTGAAACTGGGATGATGCAATGAGCTAAAAAACGGTGTTGGATCTAGCCCTGATCTCTTGACTGGGTGAGAGTATTCTGCTTAATTCAGAGACTCTGTCCATCACCACCCCTTGTTGTAAATATTTTTGTCCACCCTAAGCGTGGAAGGGTATACTCAGATGTGAGTCCCTTGCTCATTGCACCATCAGGATTCAAGCAAGCCGGGCCGAAGACGGCTGAAATGCCAGAAACCGGTCCCCGGAAGCTTGTTTCCTTCCCAGTGTAAGAATTGGCTTTTGTAGTTTGGTCTGCCCTGTTCCCATGATGCACTGGGCCAGGGACAGACTAATTTGCATACAGCCAGGTTCTGAAACTGGGATGATGCAATGAGCTAAAAAACGGTGTTGGATCTAGCCCTGATCTCTTGACTGGGTGAGAGTATTCTGCTTAATTCAGAGACTCTGTCCATCACCACCCCTTGTTGTAAATATTTTTGTCCACCCTAAGCGTGGAAGGGTATACTCAGATGTGAGTCCCTTGCTCATTGCACCATCAGGATTCAAGCAAGCCGGGCCGAAGACGGCTGAAATGCCAGAAACCGGTCCCCGGAAGCTTGTTTCCTTCCCAGTGTAAGAATTGGCTTTTGTAGTTTGGTCTGCCCTGTTCCCATGATGCACTGGGCCAGGGACAGACTAATTTGCATACAGCCAGGTTCTGAAACTGGGATGATGCAATGAGCTAAAAAACGGTGTTGGATCTAGCCCTGATCTCTTGACTGGGTGAGAGTATTCTGCTTAATTCAGAGACTCTGTCCATCACCACCCCTTGTTGTAAATATTTTTGTCCACCCTAAGCGTGGAAGGGTATACTCAGATGTGAGTCCCTTGCTCATTGCACCATCAGGATTCAAGCAAGCCGGGCCGAAGACGGCTGAAATGCCAGAAACCGGTCCCCGGAAGCTTGTTTCCTTCCCAGTGTAAGAATTGGCTTTTGTAGTTTGGTCTGCCCTGTTCCCATGATGCACTGGGCCAGGGACAGACTAATTTGCATACAGCCAGGTTCTGAAACTGGGATGATGCAATGAGCTAAAAAACGGTGTTGGATCTAGCCCTGATCTCTTGACTGGGTGAGAGTATTCTGCTTAATTCAGAGACTCTGTCCATCACCACCCCTTGTTGTAAATATTTTTGTCCACCCTAAGCGTGGAAGGGTATACTCAGATGTGAGTCCCTTGCTCATTGCACCATCAGGATTCAAGCAAGCCGGGCC
Source organism: Lissotriton helveticus (assembly GCF_964261635.1). Lineage (NCBI taxonomy): Eukaryota > Metazoa > Chordata > Amphibia > Caudata > Salamandridae > Lissotriton > Lissotriton helveticus. The sequence goes on along the minus strand of NC_136061.1, from coordinate 1,514,672,402 downwards.
GAAGACGGCTGAAATGCCAGAAACCGGTCCCCGGAAGCTTGTTTCCTTCCCAGTGTAAGAATTGGCTTTTGTAGTTTGGTCTGCCCTGTTCCCATGATGCACTGGGCCAGGGACAGACTAATTTGCATACAGCCAGGTTCTGAAACTGGGATGATGCAATGAGCTAAAAAACGGTGTTGGATCTAGCCCTGATCTCTTGACTGGGTGAGAGTATTCTGCTTAATTCAGAGACTCTGTCCATCACCACCCCTTGTTGTAAATATTTTTGTCCACCCTAAGCGTGGAAGGGTATACTCAGATGTGAGTCCCTTGCTCATTGCACCATCAGGATTCAAGCAAGCCGGGCCGAAGACGGCTGAAATGCCAGAAACCGGTCCCCGGAAGCTTGTTTCCTTCCCAGTGTAAGAATTGGCTTTTGTAGTTTGGTCTGCCCTGTTCCCATGATGCACTGGGCCAGGGACAGACTAATTTGCATACAGCCAGGTTCTGAAACTGGGATGATGCAATGAGCTAAAAAACGGTGTTGGATCTAGCCCTGATCTCTTGACTGGGTGAGAGTATTCTGCTTAATTCAGAGACTCTGTCCATCACCACCCCTTGTTGTAAATATAAAACGTATGAGATCAATTATTTTTCTAAAAGTTTAGCAATGTAATTTTTTGAATAAAACATTCTTTATTATTATTTATAAGTAATTTTAACATAATATAGGTGTATATGTATATATATATATGTGTGTGTGTCTGTATGTATGTGTGTATATATATGTATATATATATATATATATATATATATATATATATATATATATGTGTGTATATATATATATATGAAACAACACGTTCGCTCTTGCAGCAACGATGACAGGCCACACCATCTGACTTCAAAAAGATCTTTATTCCAATGATTGAAAGCCGATTCAGGCATTACGCGTTTCGAGTCCCATGACTCTTAATCATATGCCACTGACTGCTGTTTGCGGTGGGTTCGTTTAGTTTTTAAATACGCAGGGGCGTAACACAGGCCCCCGCAGCCCACGCAGTGCGGGGGGGGCCTCAAGCTCCAAGGGGCCCCCTCGGCACTGCACTCTGGCCAGAGAGCTCATGATTGAGCCCGGAGGGGGCCCCTCTACGTACCGTGCAGGGAGGCCCCCTCAGTTTTCGTTACGCCAGTGTAAATACGTAACTGTTAGACATGGAAAAAGGGCATTAATCCAGTCATTTAAAGGACCAGTCGTTTCGCATTTCTTCATTTTAAATAAAGTTTTGCTCAGTCTCTTTAGTTCAACGAGGAAATGTACAAGTTTCAATAAAGGTTAAAACAGTTAACCTCCAAATGGCTTCATATTCATGTATTCCATCGTTGTAGATTTCTAAAAGCTCTTCTCAGTGTTTAAGGGACTGCATCCTCCACAATGCTTTACGACTGTCCTCATTCTTTTGCTGGTTCCCCATGTCGATTTCGGTACAAGTTATATATATATATATCCATCAAACATGTTGCCCTGCTGTGAGAACTCGTTGTGCGTGGGACTTAAATTAATGACACCATGCTTGCTCCGTTCCAAGTTAATTTATTACGGCATCATCCTAACGCGTTTCAAGGCCTCCTGGCCTCTTCGTCAGAGGATACAGCGCTGGAAAACAGAAGGTGCTGCTGTTACAGTACTTATACACATGCGCAACTTTTTTCACAGGTGTATGTCTTTAAAGGCATGCTGGTAACTGTAGTTTTCATAATAAAAGCAGCTTAGTATTAACCCCAGTGGGCACTGTTCATCCAACACTACATTCACAGTCATTAAAATACCCCAGTGGGCCTCAGGCAGGAGAAACAGGCAATTTCCTTGAAAGTCCCACTGTGCCAAAATCCGACGTGAAAACACTTTCCTTTGTCGATGGCCCCATGAAAACATCCATGGTGGCAAGATCTCCGCGGCCAGGCTGCCGCTTATGAATCCATCAAACAAGTTGCCCTGCTGTGAGAACTCACCGTGCGTGGGACTTAAATTAATGACACCATGCTTGCTCCGTTCCAAGTTAATTTATTACGGCATCATCCTAACGCGTTTCAAGGCCTCCTGGCCTCTTCGTCAGAGGATACAGCGCTGGAAAACAGAAGGTGCTGCTGTTACAGTACTTATACACATGCACAACTTTTTTCACAGGTATGTGTCTTTAAAGGCATGCTGGTAACTGTAGTTTTCATAATAAAAGCAGCGTAGTATTAACCCCAGTGGGCACTGTTCACCCAACACTACATTCACAGTCATTAAAATACCCCAGTGGGCCTAAGGCAGGAGAAACAGGCAATTTCCTTGAAAGTCCCACTGTGCCACAATCCGACGTGAAAACACTTTCCTTCGTCGATGGGCCCATGAAAACCTTCATGGTGGCAAGTTCTCCGCGGCCAGGCTGCCGCTTATGAATCCATCAAAAACATTGCCCTGCTGTGAGAACTCGTTGTGCGTGGGACTTAAATTAATGACACCATGCTTGCTCCGTTCCAAATTAATTTATTACGGCATCATCCTAACGCGTTTCAAGGCCTCCTGGCCTCTTCGTCAGAGGATACAGCGCTGCAAAACAGAAGGTGCTGCTGTTACAGTACTTATACACATGCACAACTTTTTTCACAGGTATGTGTCTTTAAAGGCATGCTGGTAACTGTAGTTTTCATAATAAAAGCAGCGTAGTATTAACCCCAGTGGGCACTGTTCATCCAACACTACATTAACAGTCATTAAAATACCCCAGTGGGCCTAAGGCAGGAGAAACAGGCAATTTCCTTGAAAGTCCCACTGTGCCACAATCCGACGTGAAAACACTTTCCTTCGTCGATGGGCCCATGAAAACCTTCATGGTGGCAAGTTCTCCGCGGCCAGGCTGCCGCTTATGAATCCATCAAACACATTGCCCTGCTGTGAGAACTCGTTGTGCGTGGGACTTAAATTAATGACACCATGCTTGCTCCGTTCCAAGTTAATTTATTACGGCATCATCCTAACGCGTTTCAAGGCCTCCTGGCCTCATTGTCAGAGGATACAGCGCTGGAAAACAGAAGATGCTGCAGTTACAGTACTTATACACATGCGCAACTTTTTTCACAGGTGTGTGTCTTTAAAGGCATGCTGGTAACTGTAGTTTTCATAATAAAAGCAGCGTAGTATTAACCCCAGTGGGCACTGTTCATCCAACACTACATTCACAGTCATTAAAATACCCCAGTGGGCCTCAGGCAGGAGAAACAGGCAATTTCCTCAAAAGTCCCACTGTGCTAAAATCCGACGTGAAAACACTTTCCTTCGTCGATGGCCCCATGAAAACATCCATGGTGGCAAGTTCTCCGCGGCCAGGCTGCCGCTTATGAATCCATCAAACAAGTTGCCCTGCTGTGAGAACTCGCCGTGCGTGGGACTTAAATTAATGACACCATGCTTGCTCCATTCCAAGTTAATTTATTACGGCATCATCCTAACGCATTTCAAGGCCTCCTGGCCTCTTCGTCAGAGGATACAGCGCTGGAAAACAGAAGGTGCTGCTGTTACAGTACTTATACAAATGCGCAACTTTTTTCACAGGTGTGTGTCTTTAAAGGCATGCTGGTAACTGTAGTTTTCATAATAAAAGCAACGTAGTATTAACCCCAGTGGGCACTGTTCATCCAACACTACATTCACAGTCATTAAAATACCCCAGTGGGCCTCAGGCAGGAGTAACAGGCAATTTCCTTGAAAGTCCCACTGTGCCACAATCCGACGTGAAAACACTTTCCTTCGTCGATGGCCCCATGAAAACATCCATGGTGGCAAGTTCTCCGCGGCCAGGCTGCCGCTTATGAATCCATCAAACAAGCTGCCCTGCTGTGAGAACTCGCCGTGCGTGGGACTTAAATTAATGACACCATGCTTGCTCCGTTCCAAGTTAATTTATTACGGCATCATCCTAACGCGTTTCAAGGCCTCCTGGCCTCTTCATCAGAGGATACAGCGCTGGAAAACAGAAGGTGCTGCTGTTACAGTACTTATACACATGCGCAACTTTTTTGACAGGTGTGTGTCTTTAAAGGCATGCTGGTAACTGTAGTTTTCATAATAAAAGCAGCGTAGTATTAACCCCAGTGGGCACTGTTCATCCAACACTTGAAACAGTTATGATTACATTTTTTTATCATCAGTTACTCTAGGGTGTTATTATATTTACCAGCTCCCATTGGTTTCTATGGGAGGGTGTTTCAATACCTCTGTGTGTCCATGTGTGGGGCCTGACTTACTCAACGGTTAGGCCAGTGTACATTTACATTTGTGTTGACACCTTTAGCACTGTAGTTACTTTTGAAGTGCAGTTTAGGGATAGCAATAGTTTGTGGATAGCAATGGTTGTACTTGTTTGTGGGCTTATATTTGAATCAGCACGCTCATCTCTTAAACCCTCCTTAAATTTCCCTAAATCCTTCCCCTTTAGTACCAGATATTCCACATATTCCCACTGCTTCCCATGGTCCCTCCCAAACATTCCATTAAAATGTATACTTATGTGTAGAGAGATCTCCGAGAACTTGGAGGAGATCTCCACATAGAGAACATAGGTGAGGTGGTGGTAGATGTCTCAGCCTGTGAATAACGTTTGTAGCACATTAGTTAATAATACTGTTGTACTACTGTATGTACCACAAAATGTAGTTTGTGAATAGGTCCCTTTGTGTGTTTTCTTTGTGGGAGAATATGAACGTCCAGGAGAGGAGGTCAAGGAGCTGGCAGCACACATTTGTGATTCGGTTTGTTTTTTGCGCATAAAGCGCACCTATTATTTGACAAAAAGTTAAAAAAATCTTTATAGCATATTGTAATATTACATAAAGTAACATGGTGTAATCAATCAATCAACCAATCATGGAGTTTTAAAGAGTGCTACCCACCTGTGAGGGTCTTAAGGTGCTGGGGGCGGGGGGTGGGGTGTAGCTCTGGGTCAGACAAAAAGCCAGGTCTTGAGGCTCTTCCTGAAGGTGTGCAGAGTAGGAGAGCATCTGATGTTGAATGGGAGCCTGTTCCAGGTTTTGGCAGCGACAAAGGAGAAGGCTTATCCACCTGCTCTGGTTCTGCGGATGTGCAGTGTTTCTGCTAGGGCGCAGTCGGCTTAGCGGAAGTTTCTTTTGGGTATGTGGAAGGAGACTCTTTCGTGGAGTTATTTGGGTCTGATGTTGTGGAGTGATTTGTAGGGTATGTATGACGGTACGACGCATACTTTGGCAACGCGTACCGTTACAACGCTACTTTTACAACGCAAGTCGTTACAACGACTTGCATTGGGGGGCGCTGGATAGTAAATAGTTTTATTTACTATTCCAACTCCAGTCCCCGTGGACTCTAGGGAAGGAGTTGGATAGTAAATTAAACTATTTACTATCCTGAGCGCCCCCCAGCGCAAGTCGTTGTAACGACTTGCGTTGTAAAAGTAGCGTGGTAACAGTACCGCGTTGTTAAAGTTTCGTCGTAAAGGATGTTCCCCATTTGTAGGCATTGGTCAGTAGCTTGATGATCACTCTCTTCTTGACGGGGAGCCAGGGGAAGTCTTGCAGGTGTTGGGTCATGTGCTCATGTCATAAAGTGCCGAGGACAAGTCTGGCTGCGGTGTTCTGGATGGTCTGGAGTTTGTGTAGCAGGGGTTTGTTGATTCCAGCGTGGAGGGCATTTCCGCAGTCCAGTCTGCTGGTTATGAGGGCATGAGTGATAGGCTTCAGACGGGATCCATTTGAAGGTCTTGTGGAGGATGCGCAGGGAGTTGAAGCAGGTGGAGGCAAAGGCATTGATCTGGCGATTCATGGTGAGGGAGGAGTCGAGGATGATGCTATGGTGGCCGCCGCTCTGTGGAACAGGTGCAGTGGGCAGGGGTCCATAGGGGCTCCTGAGTGGGTGCTTTTCATGGTCATGATGTGTAAGATAACATTGCTTGATATACTGTACCTTACCATCCCACATGAAATAATTCCTCAGTATGCTATGATAAGAAAATACATGTATACTGGACACAAGACAGTTTAACTAAACATAATGCATTTGAATTATACTCATAAGTCATAAGATCTGATTCACAAGTTGCACTTTTGAATAAGTGTACTACTTTTCAGTATTTTCATACTGCAGTTTTGTACTAATTTACACTTTTGTAGTAAGTCCTGCACTAGGCCAATCACTTTTACTAAAAAGCACTTCAGTAGATATAATGCAGGCAGGGACTTAAAATAAAATCCCATGGGAAAAAAATGTTAAATTAAATATTTTTTTAAAAATAGGTAACATATAAATGAATATAAATGAGTGTTAAGCAATATATACAATTAGTACATCTTTATTAATAAATATCTACCATTTGTCAACATATTTTTGAAATTGTAATCAATTATTTTAAACAATAAAATACAAATGCACATAAATTAATGTTATAAAGTTCTAAACATAGTACATATTTATTAACAAATATGAATTATTTTAATATATTTTTAACATTAATTGGTATTTTAGTTATATTTTGTTTTTAACTATCATTTCATTGAATTTCACATTTTTTTCATATGGGCTTTTATTTTAAGAATCTATCTCCATTATTTTCTGTGGGAGGGTGTTGCAGTACCAGTCATTGGCTATATATATATATGTAGTGCTGGACTTACTGCAAAAGTGTAGATTACTACAAAGTGTAAGTTAGTGCAAAAGCGCCATTTGTGAATATTGAAAAGTAGTAAACTTGCTCAAAAGTGTAAGATGTCTTTTGTAAACCATGCACCTTCAATCAACATTTTCTTGTAGAGATGAGAATAAAGTAGCCTTTTTCTGCCACAATAGGCTCTTCTCTCATGTTTGTTAAGAGTTTGACATGGCTTTATTGACCACTGTCAAAGATTGTGTTATTGGTTTTGGACTCTGAAACAAGTGAGTTCAGCAGCTTCAGTTGCCTGGTGTCAAGCCCGCTCTGGTGTCAAAGCAGATTGGTTCCTTGCCTTTATCTTTGCGGAGACGATTCTTGTCTCCTCACTGATCCACCTCCAGCTGGAAACAATTGGTGGCACAGTTTAAGCAGAGAGCTCCAATCCTTCCGACTATGTAAGATTACGCTAGCTCTCAGGTTAGCGTTCTAGTTTTCAGCAGCAGTTCCGCCATTTCGTGCGCGCTCTCCCTGAGCGCTGCGCACTTCAACTGTTGTTTTGACGGAGCCGGTCGCGTCTTTGAGAGTCTCTTGCGAGGCGTCTCAACTTTTCCCTCGGCTCGTCGGAAGAAGAGTTCCAGTCACTGAGAAGAGTTCCAGAGTATTTTAAGAGGCTACAAGGGAATTCAGTCTCAGCAGTTTGAGAGTCACCGCGTCTTCCCAGGTCCCGAGTATTTCCGTTTGTCTCTCTCTTTCATAGCCGTGCAGTTGGTTCGAGAGGAAGCAGGTAAGCGGCAGACTCTTTTCGTCATTTGGACTGTGTTCAAACCTAGGTATTTTGAACTTCCAGTATTTCAGTCTCCGTTGCGCCTTAGCTAAAGGCATTTCCTTGACTAGTCCTTTGCTTGCGCATTTAGGAAGGCTGGATCTAAAATCTCGCTAAGGTAGCGCTTGATAGAAAAAAAACTTTTGTCAGCTCCTTGAATTGTTATTATCAGAACTAAGCATGGGCGTAAAATCCGTTCCGCTCGCGGATTTTGCGGATTTTCGGTAAATTCGCAATCCGCGAACTCTCGCGAACTTACCGAAAATTCGTAAATCCGTGAGAAGCGGATTTTTTTGCTTGGTCGCACTTGCCAACTAGAATACTATACAATTTCGCAGGAGTAAATACTTGCGAACACGTAGATGCGGCGGGCAGCGACAATCTCGCAATTGCGAGATTGCAAAATTTGCAATTTCGCACAAGAAATCCACCAGCAGGCAGCATAAACCTTGAAAATTATGATTTTTATCAGAATAACTCCTCAGGTTGACATTTGCCTGCACTTTTTTTTTGCAAGGAGTCCATTTTGGGGGGGGGGGAGGAAGGAAGTGGCCCACAGTCTCCAACTTCCTGTTCCTGTCCAGCAGGCTCCTCTCAGTGCTTTCTTCATGTGCTGGTCACTTTGATTTGGATCTTGACCTGGAAGCACTTAGCAGGTGCAAAAGTTCAATCTTATCATTAGTAACCATTCCCTGTAGTGCCTGGAAGGATTACTTTTTGTGGATGCTGCTGGATATTTGGATTTTTGCAAAACTGAAAGCACTCAGCAGGTGCAAAAGTTCAATCTTATCATTAGTAACCATTCCCTGTTGTGCTTCCTGAGGGGCCCCTTCAGAGTTCAGTTGCCTACTTGCAACTATTCTATGACCCTGCTCTGACCCTCACAGCAGGCTCAGAAAAAGCAATTACAGATAAGGAAGCAGGTTCCAGCCAGGAAGTTCAAATTCAGTAACACATTAATCAGCCCCTAATTCATTTATGTCAGTTGAGGCAGGGCATGTGTGCTTTTCCACCCATAATCTACAGTGATGAAAGAGGGTGGCATGGGTGAGCCAGAGGGTGGCATGGGTGAGCCAGAGGGTGGCAGTGGTGAAACAGAGGGTGGCAGTGGTGAAACAGAGGGTGCTGTGATGAACCAGATGTAGAAACAACATGTTCGCGACCGTTGCTACCCGAAAAGTAAGTTCGCGTTTGCGAACTGGTACAAAATCCTCGCGAACTGGCAGAAATCCTTGCGAACACCAAAAAAAATTAAAAATCCGCAAATTCGAGAGAGTTCGCGGATTTTGCGGATTGCGAATCCGTAAATACGCAATTTCGCGGATTGCCAATTCGCAAAATCCGCCCATGCTTAATCAGAACTCAGCAGCGTTCAAATTTGGATTGTCAGCAGACAACAACAAGAACTGTATATCAGAGACTGGCATTACTTAACTACAGAGACTTCCTTTTTCAGTTGTTTTCTTTTGTTGAATTTCGACCTGAATACTGACCATAGACCTGAATACTGAGATACTTGAAGATTCTGCCAACAGCAATTCGCCTGAGTAGAACTGCTAGTTTCCCTGCAAATTGAACTTTGCTTAGTTTAGGTTGTGTTTAGGGGGATATCTATATGCGCATGTAGCTATATGCTCTTACTCACTCCTTGAGCTAGAATATGAAAGCAGGGAAGAATTTCTACCAAGTCTTCAACAATTAAGCGAAGCAGTTTCTTCATATCGTTCTCTCACCAATCTACTCAATCTGCAAGAGAGAGGCGCATTCCACACTTAAAACAGGTATTCTAGAACTCACCAGAACTTTAGGTAAATAGATAGGAATGTCAAGTTTTGTGGGAACGTATTAATGTTGTGTTAATCTTTCAGGTGCCAGAAAACTGAAGACACCAGGGTGTGGCAGTTTCTCTGTTTGTTATCCACTTCCCCTTTCCCCCTTATTCCTGTGCTCAGAGCCCTCTGGGACCAGGGGTGTTTGGGAATTGGGAAATTCTCATCTCAAGTGGCCCTCTCTGGACCGCCCCCACAGACTTCAGGAGGTTCAGGTACAGCAGTCTTGACAGATTGAAGTGCCCAAAAAGGTGCCTTCTGTCTGGGCGAGATGGCTGAGGGTTGGAATGTTAAGGCCTTGACCACAATCCTAGAAAGTATGCAGAAGCAGTTAAGTGAAACTAGGGCGAGGTTAAAAAGTCCAATTTAGAGACTAGTTATCTGCGCCAGAGAATTGATGAGATAGCAGCTACTCCCAGTCCCAGTTTTGAGAAAGCTAAGTTTCAAGGTTTTGCTCGATCCCATTCCTCATCTGAGTTAACTACACAAGTGGTGCACGCTAAGTCTCCCACTATTCCTTTGGCCCCTCCGGAAAGATTCCAGGGAGACCCCCATAAGGCTCAGATTTTCCTTACGCAGTGTTCATTGCATTTTCTATGCAAACCAATTTTGTTTAAAGAGGATCAATCCAAAGTGGCGTTTGTTCTGTCTTACCTGAGTGGGGATGCTGCGGCATGGTCGATGCCCTTGGTATCTACTAATGATCCAGTGTTGTACAAGTTTGAAGAATTTAAGGCAGAATTTTTCTGAATTTTTGACAGAAGAACTATTTCTCAGACAACAGACAATGAGTTACTAGATTTGAAGCAGGGAAGTAAGGAACTGGTGGCTTACCTTGCTCAATTCAATAAGTTGATTGTTGAAACTGATTGGCCAGTGGCAAAGAGAGCGGCCATTTTCTATCGTGGGTTGAATGATGAACTCAAAGATGGGTTAGCCCAAATTCCAAAGAGGCCTACTGACTTGTCGGAGCTGATTGATTTGGTTTTGCAAATTGACCAACGTCAATCTGAAAGACGCAGTGAACGTCGAAAGGACTCTAGAATGCTTCTGCCCAGATTTGATCGAGCTCGATCGGAAGTGAGTAAGAGTACAGAAGGGAGCTCTGTATGTATTGTGGCCAATCAGGCCATTTTGTACAGGAATGTCCGAAGAAACCCAAATCTTCTGCTTGGGTAAAAGATCGGCTCCACCAGTAGACGGAGTTGTTCTGGTGGGAGCTGTACCCGAATCAATTCCTACATTACAATCTATGGCTAATACCCTACAATCCTCTGCTCCCCATCTGATCTTATCCAGTCGAATTCGTTTTGGAGAGGCAGAGCATGATGATATCTCCATAATGATAGATTCCGGAGCAACTGGAAATTTTTGTGACATCCAGTTTGCTAAGTCTATGGGGATCTGTTTTGAAAAGAAGTTGAGACCAGAACCTGTTCGTGCAGTGGACGGCACCAATTTGTCATCTGGCCCAATTGTCGCTGATACCGAAGTCATCACAGTGTACGGTCCTGGAGATCATAGAAGTTTTGTACGTTTCAACTTAATTGATGCCCCACAGTTCCAGCTAATTCTGGGGCTGCCTTGGCTCACCGAGCACAACCCTAAGATTGATTGGGCGATACGCACTTTAGAAATGAACTTTGAATTCTGTCATGAGCATTGTTTCAAAACCCCCTCTGGAGTTCCTATGCAAACGATGTCCTCCAGTTTAGCCAATCAGACTCAAACCATTTGTGCTCTCGAAGTTCCTGAGATTCCAAACAAATATCTAGATTTGAAGGAAGTGTTCAATGAAAAAGAAGCGAAGAGGCTTCCTCCTCATAGGGCTTATGATTGCAGGATTGAGTTAGAACCTGGTGCCTCGCTGCCTTGCAGTCGCATATACGCTCTATCGGAACCGGAGAATTTGCATTTGAAAGAATATATCGATCAACATCTTGCCAGTGGATTTATTCGGCCGTCCAAGTCTCCTCTGTCTTCCCCTCTTTTCTTTATTCCGAAGAAGGATGGAACCTTGGGGACATGTATAGATTATAGTGCGCTGAATCTGGTCACTAAAAAGAATCGCTACCCTTTGCCACTCATCTCAGAACTTTTGGACCAAGTAAAAGAGGCCCATATTTACACCAAATTGGATCTGCGAGGGGCGTATCATCTGGTTCGCATTGCTGAAGGGGAGGAGTGGAAGACTGCTTTTCGCACCAGGCTGGGATTATTTGAATACCAGGTGATGCCCTTCGGGTTGTGCAGTGCCCCGGCAGCCTTTTAGCACTTCGTGAATGATATTCTTCGTGAGTTTTTAGATCGTTTTGCTGTTGTCTACATTGACGATATTCTGATTTTTTCAAACAGTTTGGAAGAACATGTGATTCATGTGCGTGCCATCTTGGAGCGGCTTTTAGAACATCAATTATATGTGAAGTTGGAGAAATGTGTCTTTCACTCTTCTAAAGTGGAATTTTTGGGTTTCATACTTTCTCCTGAAGGTGTGTCTATGGATGATTCCAAACTTCAAGCCATCAAGAATTGGCCCACTCCCAGATCAGTCAAGGAGATACAGAGTTTCTTAGGCTTCGCCCATTTCTACAGGCGGTTCATTCTAAATTTTTCAAACAAGGTGAGTCCGATAACTCGATTGTTTTAAAAGAATGAGAAGTTTGTTTGGGGGCCCGCTACTGAGGAGGCATTCCAGCAGTTAAAGGAAGCTTTCACGACTGCTCCTGTGCTACAACATCCTAATTTGAATGAACCATTCTTTGTGGAGGCTGACGCCTCAAACTTGGCAATTGGGAGAATCTTGTCGCAGCGGCAGAAGAATACTGGACAGCTCCATCCTGTTGCTTACCATTCTCGGAAGCTGTCAGCGGCAGAGATAAACTATTCAATTGCCGACAAGGAACTATTGGCAGTGAAAGACACTTTTCAGGTTTGGCGACATTATTTGCTTGGAGCCAGACATGTCATAACTGTTTTTACAGATCATAGAAATTTGCAATTTTTTAAGTCAGCTCGCACGCTCTCTCCTCGTCAATTGAGGTGGTCTCTCTTTTTTGCAGACTATGATTTTGTTTTGACCATAAGCCAGGTGCTGCAAATGCCAAGGCAGATGCCCTATCGCGGCTGGAAATGGGGAGTGAAGCGGAACATCAGATTGAACGTTTTGTCATTCCGGAAGAAAAGATTGTTGCTTCTTCAGTAGAAGATGACTTGGGCAATAGAATTCGAAAAGAATTTGCTAAAGAGGAGTTTAAAGATTGGAAGAATGAGGGTCCAGATAGGGAGATTAAGGATGGGAAGCCCTACCTACACGGAAAGATATTTGTTTCAAATGAAGAATTACAAAATGAAATAATTCAATTGTCTCATGATCATTTGTTTGCTGGTCACAAGGGTTTTGCAAAGACTTTGGAATTGGTGAAGAGAAACTTTATCTGGCCGGGCATGGACACTCAGGTGAGACAGTACGTTGCCACATGTGAACAATGCATTAAGGGGAAGAGTGTTAGACAATCTCCACAAGGTCTACTCCAGCCTTTGTCTGTGGCCCCTTACCCTTGGCATACCATATCTATGGATTTTATTGTGGATCTGCCATCTAGTCAAGGTACCTCAGTCATTTGGGTGGTGGTGGATCAATTTACCAAGATGAGTCATTTCATTCCTTTGAAAGCCCTTCTTACAGCTCCCCAGTTGGCCACATTGTTTGTTCAGCACATTTTGAAGCTTCATGGTATTCCCAAGGTAGTGATTTCGGATCGAGAACCCCGATTTGTGTCCCGTTTCTGGAGGTCTTTTCTAAAGGGAAGTGGGGTAGATTCCCGTTTGTCCACCAGTTTCCATCCGGAGACGGATGGACAGACGGAGCGTGTGAACCAGGATCTTGAGCAATATCTTCGTATGTATTTAATGGATCAAGAGGGTGAGTGAACTTATAGTTTTTTGAGTGAATTTCAAAGGTTTTGTAAAAGCTAATTCCTAACTATATAACTCCTGAAACCTATGGTTTTTTCAGTGAATTTCAAAGGTTTTTTTAAATGCTAATTCCTACCTATATAAGGCCTGAAACCTATGTTTTTTTCCAGTGAATTTCAAAGGTTTTTTTAAATGCTAATTCCTAACTATATAAGGTCTGAAACCTATGTTTTTTCAGTGAATTTCAAAGGTTTTTTAAATGCTAATTCCTAACTATATAAGGCCTGAAACCTATGTTTTTTTCAGTGAATTTCAAAGGTTTTTTAAATGCTAATTCTATTAGCGGATAACGTTTAAATATATTAATATCCTAGTGGGACCACCTGAGCAGCCCTAGGGGGTCAGGGTGTTCCTACCCTGCCCCCTTTTTGTGTTCTACACGTTTGTTTTTCTGCTTTCTTGTGCCTAATTCCTAACTATATAAGGCCTGAAACCTATGTATTTTTTCAGTGAATTTGCAAGGTTTTTTAAATGCTAATTCCTAACTATATAAGGCCTGAAACCTATGGTTTTTTCATTGAATTTGCAAGGTTTTTTAAATGCTAATTCCTAACTATATAAGGCCTGAAACCTATGGTTTTTTCAGTGAATTTGCAAGGTTTTTTAAATGCTAATTCCTAACTATATAAGGCCTGAAACCTATGGTTTTTTCAATGAATTTCAAAGGTTTTTTAAATGCTAATTCTTAACTATATAAGGCCTGAAACCTATGGTTTTTTCAGTGAATTTCAAAGGTTTTTTAAATGCTAATTCCTAACTTTATAAGGCCTGAAACCTATGGTTTTTTCAGTGAATTTCAAAGGTTTTTTAAATGCTAATTCCTAACTATATAAGGCCTGAAACCTATGTTTTTTTCAGTGAATTTCAAAGGTTTTTTTTAATGCTAATTCCTAACTATATAAGACCTGAAAGCCCACCAGGAATCTCCAGTATGCACCAGGGGACTGCATTGCAGAGAGGTGTATATAAGCCACGGCCCTTTTTACACCTCTCTGCAACGCAGCCCCCGTGCATGTTTGAAGAGGGGGAACTCATTCCCCCTGCATACTGGGGGCCCCTGGGGGCCAACTAGCCCACCTGGAACCTCCAGTATGCGCCAGGGGGCTGCATTGCAGAGGTGTAATGAGGCTATGCCCCTTGTTACACCTCTCTGCAACGCAGCCGCCTGGCGCGTTTGCAGAGGGGGAACTAATTCCCCTTGCATAATGGGAGTCCCTGGGGGCCAACTAGCCCACCAGGAGCCTCCAGTATGCGCCAGATGGCTGCATTGCATAGAGGTGTAATGAGGCCACACCCTTTTTTACACCTCTCTGCAACGCAGCCCCTGTGCCTGTTTGAAGAGGGGGAACTAATTCCCCTTGCATACTGGGTGTCCCTGGCAGCCATCTTGTGCCTTGTTCGAACCAAGGCACAAGAAAGCAGTGAAACAAAGGTGTGAAACTCGCAAAGGGGCCAGAGTAGAAACACCCTGACCCCCTAGGCCTGCTCAGGGGGTCCCACAAGGACCCCCAAGGCAAAAAAAATAATATATATATTTTTTTTTAAAGTCGCGGGGTACAAAAAAACAATTACAAAAATATAAAACAACAATAAGAATAAAAAAACAGTTCTTTTAAGAACTACCTCCAATTTATATAAAAATGCTACATTTTTAAAAAACTCTGTCTTTCTTTTTTTCTCCAGGGTACGCGTACCGGTACGTGTACCTATACGTGTACCGGGGCGCGCACCCCCTCAAAAAAAATAAAAAAAATAATGAGTGTGTGTGTGAGTGGTGTGTGTGTGCGGGTGGGTGGGTGTGGGGTGTGTGTGTGGGGGGGTATGTGTGTGGGGTGTGTGTGTGTAGGATGTGTGTGTGTGTGTGTGTGTGTGTGGGGGGGTGAGGAATGTGTGTGTGGATGTGTGTGTGTGTGAGGTGTGTGTGTGGGGTGTGTGTGTGTGTGGGGGGGGGGTCAGAGGTGTGTGTGTGTGGGGGGGTGAGGTGTGTGTGGGGGATGTGTGGGGTGTGTCTGTGAGGTGTGTGTGTGTGGGGGGGAGTGAGGTGTGTGTGGGTGGGGGTGTGTGGGGTGTGTGGGTGTAGGTGGGGTGTGGGGGTGTATGGTGTGTGTGTGGGTGGGTGTGTGTGGGGGGTGTTTGGGTGTGGGTGGAGGTGTGGGTGTATGAGGTATGGTGGGGGGTGTGTGTGGGGGGGTGGGGGGTGTGTGTGGGGGGGTGGGTGTGGTGTGTGTGTGTGTCGAGGTATGTGTGTGGGGCACCCCTTCAAAAAAAAAAAAATGAGTGTGTGTGTGTGGTGTGTGTATGAGGGGGTGGGTGTGGGGTGTGTGTGTGTGGGTATGTGTGTGGTGTGTGTGTGTGTAGGATGTGTGGGTGTGTGTGTGGGGTGTGTGTGTGGGGGTGTGTGGGTGTGTGTGTGAGAGGAGTGTGTGTGTGTGTGTGTGTGAGGTGTGTGTGGTGTGTGTGTGTGTGTGTGTGTGTGAGGTGTGTGTCAGAGGTGTGTGTGTGTGGGGAAGGGGTGAGGTGTGTGTGGGGGATGTGTTGGGTGTGTCTGTGAGGTGTGTGTGTGTCTGAGGGGGGATGAGGTGTATAGGTGTGTGTAGGTGTGTGGGGTATGTGGGTGTGGGTGGGGATGTGGATGTGTAAGGTGTGTGTGTGGGTGTGGGTGTGTGGGGTGTTTGGGTGTAGGTGGGGGTGTGGGTGTGTGAGGTTTGTGTGGGGTGTGTGTGGGTGTGGGGGGTATGTGTGTAGGATGTGTGTGTATGTGTGGGATGTGTGGGTGTGTCTGTGAGGTGTGCGTGTGTGTGTGTGTGTGGGGGGAGGTGTGTGTGTGGGATGTGTGAGGCTTGTCTGTGAGGTATCTGTGTGTGCGTGTGTGTGTGTTGGGGGGGTGAGGTGTGTGTGTGAGTGAGTGTGTGTGGGATGTGTGGGTGTGGATGTGTAAGGTGTCAGTGTGGGGGTGTGGGGTGTTTGCGTGTGGGTGGAGGTGTGCGTGTGTGAGGTGTGTGTGGGGAGTGTGTGGGTGTGGAGGTGTGGGGTTGTGTGCGTGTGGGTGTGTGTAGGACGTACTTGTAGGTACCTAAAACAGACACAGAACCAAAAGCTCTTTTCAGAGCTACCCTACCTGTAATCACTCAAAAAGATTATTTTATTATTTATTATTATGATTATATAATTTTTTTCACTATTTTTCCCCATGGTACGCTCCCCGGTACGCTCCCCCCGCGAAAAACGAAAAAAAAAAATTGCCAAGTTTGGTGAAAATCCATTCAGCCGTTCGAGCTAAAAGTGTCAGGGTTGGGGGCGTGGCTAGCAGCCGGAGATGGCGGCAGCTTAGAGGGAGAGCTCCGCGGTTGAAGCGGCCTCCGGACAAATCCGAACAATTATCCGATCCCAGATAACACCCTGCGGGAAGGGGCTGAAGCCCGGGGCCGGGCGGCGCGCCCGACAGCAACCGGACTGAAAATCCGACTGCGGGAAGCGAAGTTAGACGTGGAGCCCGCTCAGGCCGCCGAACAAAACTGGAGCCGGGGACCTGACTGCAGTACAAGAGCCGACAGGAAGTGCGGCGGGCTGGGCGAGAAGGAGCCGGAAGCGGTCGCTCGCTACGGAGCACCGGAGACGAGAAGAGATCGCAACTCAACGCGACCGCCGGAGCATCTGCCACCAGTGCCCGAGAGACAGGTCGTCATTGCCTGCTGCCCGGTGAGTGCGGGACACGGGCCAGGCCTCTGCACAGCGACGGCCGGACCCGTCCATCTGGGCCCGAGGCCGCCATCTTGCCCCCGATCGCCGGAGGAACTGAGACGTAGACCTGCGGGGGTGCCGCGGGGAGTAACGCGGCACCCTGTCTGGCACATAGGGGTCGGGGGCTGCCATCGATCGGGCCACAGGGGGCCTGGCACGAAGAACGCCATCATTTCGTGGAGTGACACAGGGGCGGCCATTGGCACACCGGAGAGCGGGTCCACCTCAGAATTAGCCTCACGAACATTCCTTAGAGCAGTGGATCCGGTCATCTTGGGCGCCCACACTGCTCTGAACTAGACTGCTGGGATGCGGTACAGTCGGACCCCCGACATTGTAGAGGGGGGTCCTACTCCGCTACTGGGCACCGATATATCCCCACTGACTCTGCAGGTCGGTGGGTACCTCCCCGAGTACGGCTGAAGTAAGCCCGGCTGGGACTTGGAGACATCGGGGACAGCGCAGACCATCCAGGGACTAACAGAAGACCAATAAAAGCAACCGCCGAGGCGCAAATCCCGTGCACCACCCCTACCGCGGGCTGCGTCTACTCCTTCGGCGACGCGGGTCTGTAGGCCCGGCGGACCACGCGGCGACACAGCTTCGCATGTCAGACTCGCCGGTGGGCTAAGTGACGAGGACGAAGATTTTAGCTCCCTCAGACACCAGATAGGCCCAGCCACGTCCAGGAGCTACTGACGCAGTGGCGAGCCTCCACCGAGACACTTTCCTGGGGGGACTCAACTTTCTGAGACCTTTATCCACAGCGACTACCTTCTTGCAACATCAGCTGCCATGGCAGGCAAAGGGCCAATGGGAGGCGGCACGCAGTCGCGACTTGAGAGGTACGCATATGACAAAACGACCTCCTCCCCGCCAGACGCAAAAGCGCAGGTGAGCAAGACGACTGATCCAGCGGGAGGCAAGAAGGCAACCCTGGAGGACATAATGCGAGCTCTGACACAAGTACAGGTGACGGTGGGATCGATCTCGACAGAAATAACACTAATAAGAGCCGACTTCCACAAGATGTCCGAAAAAGTTTCCTCGATGGAGATCGTGACCAAATCTTTAGTGGAGGATGTCTCGGAGCTCCAGATTAGTGTGGAACGAATCTCGAAAGAAAATAGAGATTTACGGGAAAAGCTGGACGAGCAGGAAGGGCGCTCGAGATGGAACAACATCCGCATTATAGGAGTTCCGGAATCGGAAGACACGAGGGCGATGGACCTTTATGTGGAAAAACTGATCGTGCAAGAACTCAAACCCAAGGGTCTTTCCGCTTTCTTCTCAGTGGAAAGAGAGCATCGGGTCCCGGGAGGACGTCCGAAGCTAGGCGTGGCCCCACGGCCGATCATTGCACGACTCTTCAATTTTAGGGACAGGGATGCAATCTTGCAAGCGGCACGAAATTCACCCCCAGTTAAAATTCAAAATTCGACCCTGGCGTTCTTTCCAGACTATACAGCAGAGGTCGCACGCAGGAGGAGGACATTCTTTGAAGTCAAGAAGGAACTTAGGGCGAGAGAACTTCCCTATACCATGCTATTCCCAGCCAAATTGAGAGTAGTGGCGGACAACAAGACTTGGTTCTTCGACACTCCAGAGGCGGCACACGACTGGCTAGAAGGATGGAGACAGACGGGCCTGCCTCGCCGCTCCACTAGACCCAACAAGCATCGTACTAATGGACTCCGTTCAGGCTCCCAAGCATCCGGTGGGGACGCAAGTCCACACTCCCCTATGAGCGAGGCTCCCAAAACTGAGAATACCGACGAACAATGACTTCCTGGGTTTGGATAGAATAGACTCCATGCAATGTTGGCCGGGCGGGCCATCAGGGGTCCTGGACGGAGGTCCTCCGTGGAAATGAAAGGAGGCCGCCGACTCCGGAGAGTCCTTCACCCCAACGAGCAAGTACTGTGTTTGGGATTTGGGTTAGGCACTCTGCTAAGTTGGGGGGGGCGGGCAGTTCTGGGTCCGTCTAGCAGGGGGGCAGGGAGGGGGGGAGTTGGGAGTGGGAAGGGTTTGGTTCTTTTGAATTGTTCCACAGGTGTAGATTGGAATCGTGAAGCACACACACAAAGTATGGCGAGCTCCTGTCAAGGTACTAGATCGACTTTCCTATGGTACATGGATACTTTCACCTACAGACGCTATGGCACACAACACACGGGATGACGTAGGGAGGGGGGTACATGGGACGGGGCCAATGGCACCTTTGCACCTTTTGTCCTGGAATGTGAGAGGTCTGGGGGATAGGGTTAAGCGAGGTTTAGTACTACACAGTATAAAGAGATTCAGCCCTGCCCTGGCCCTGCTGCAAGAAACACACCTCACAGGCACAGCCACACGTGCTCTAGACAGGAAAGGTTACCGTATGATCGCTCATTCGGAATTCACTAGAGGGTCCCGTGGGACAGGAATACTAATGCATCGATCCTCCAGATTTATACTCCAATCCACGAAGGTAGATACGCAGGGGCGCTTCGCAGCGGCAATTGGACAATGGGAGGGGAGACGGTTGAATGTAGTATCGGTGTACATTCCACCGGCGCTTCACGCGATTGCTCTCCCAGAATTAGGGGAATTTCTGTTAGAGCTCCCTGAAGGAGATCTCATAATAGGGGGGGATTTTAATGCAGTGGCACACAATGCAATGGATAGACACCCGACATGGACACAGGCTCCAGGTTCCTCCCGACTGAATGACTTCCTAGAAGCACAAGGCCTGATAGACCTTTGGAGACGCCTACACCCAACCGACCAACAGTACACTTACCACTCAGCGGTCCATGGCAGTCTGTCACGAATCGACTATTTCCTGACACCGGGCCACGGGCTGTTCACTGTCGACGACATACAGATCAAACCAAGGGGTGTCTCGGACCACTCCCCATTGACACTGATTCTCTCCGGCCCGGAACGGTCCCAACAACGCATATACCCGATATTCCCGGGATACCTTAAGATCCCACAGGTGACCAAGGCGCTTAAGACAGCGACGAGGTATTACCTCGCAGAGAACACAGGCTCGGTCTCGTCCCCAACGCTCCTGTGGGAAGCCTACAAAACGGTTCTCCGAGGTCAAGCCATTTCTACTATAACGAGATATAGGCGCACCCAGAAACAGGAACTACTAGATTTAGAGGACAGACTCGCCAAGGCAAATGAGGATCATATGGCTGACCCGACCGGGGACACGCTTCACACTCTTCAGCTGTGTCAGCAGCGTCATACCGATCTCCTGCGCCGAAGGGTGGTTGAAAATATAGCAGACACAGCGAATATGGTATACGATGTAGGGGACAAGGCGAGCAAACTCCTAGCCTGGCTAGAGAAGAAACGAGAGGGACAGAGGACCATTTTGCAATTGAAAGACCCAACGGGGGAGCTGCACACCCGCCCAGCCGTGATAATCGAGCTCCTGGCTGATCACTTCCAGGAGGTATATACCCCTGAACTAGAGGTTACACAGGCAATGGCGGAGACAGCGCTCGCGGGAGTGCCCACCCGCACCCTGTCGCAAGATAGTGTAGACGACCTAGAATCAGATCTGACGGCTGAGGAGCTGCAGTCAGCTATCGCAGCGCTGCATTCGGGAAAAGCTTTGGGCCCCAATGGGATTCCGATTGAGTGGTACAAAACCATGTCGGAGACACTTACTACACCACTACTCAACATGCACGTAGACAGTTTAGAACAGGGACGTCTTCCGCCTGATCAGTACATGGCCACTATTGTGGCAATCCCGAAACCTGGCAAGCCCCCTGAGGAATGCGGCTCCTACCGGCCGATATCCCTCCTCAATGCCGAAAGCAAAATCTTGGCGAAATTATTGGCCAACAGGCTGCTGCCCCATCTTGGTCACCTCATTCATCCAGATCAATCGGGATTTATGCCGCACCGGAATACAGCAATGAACCTCAGGCGCCTGCACGGTGTTATGGCGAGGGCTCCATTGTTGACAGGCGACGCTGCAATCCTCTCATTGGACGCCAGGATGGCGTTTGACTTAGTAGAGTGGCGGTACCTCTTTGCAGTCCTACATCACATGGGCTTCGGCCCAAAATTCATAGCATGGATTAGGCTACTGTATAAGAATCCTGTGGCGCGAGTCACGGCAAATGGCCACACCTCTAGAGTCATTCCGTTAGCAAGGGGCACGAGACAGGGTTGCCCGCTCTCACCGCTTCTATTCGCCCTGGTACTGGAGCCCTTGGCAACTATCATTAGGACCACTCAGCTACTGCGGGGCATACTATGGGGAGATGGCTGGGAGGACAGAGTGTCATTATATGCTGATGACATGTTAATATACCTAGCAGACCCGGCGGAGGGGATTCCGGTATTGTTAGCACTGTGTGAGAGACAGGGGACTGCCTCCGGCTACAGGATCAATTGGAGGAAATCAGTGCTCTACATGCTACATGGAACCCCGCCGCGCATGGGGATGGACTGCCCTTTGCTGGTGGAAGCCGTCTCCTTTAGATACCTAGGGATTCAGATCACGCGAGACCACGTGACCTTTCAGGATATGAATCTAAGACCGTTACTCGAGAGATTGAAAGCGGATGTGCGCCACTGGAAGACACTCCCGCTAACGTTGTTGGGCAGAGCGGCGCTTTTCAAGATGCTGGCACTGCCCCGGTTCCTTTATGTTTTGGAAAATACACCGGCTTTGGTCCCGCCTTCCTTCTTTAGACAAATAGCAGGGCAGCTGTCGGGCCTGTTGTGGGGAGATCGACCGGCGAGGGTTGCGCAGGTGAAGATGGTTAGAGACTGGTACAGTGGGGGGATTGCGCTCCCCAACCTGGAATTATACTATTGGGCGGCGCACCTCAAGGTGATCAACCAATGGGTGCACGCACCACAGGAGGATCCGGCGTATTTGGCAGACAGAAGGCAGCTTGGCACTAACACACTTTTAGCCCCGCTTTATCACAAAGGCCTGATGATGAAACTGATTGGCCCGACTAAGCACACTGTAACATTATGGCATAAAGCCCAATCTTGTTTGAAATGGGGGGGTGATCACGCAACTTACACCCCTGTGGGACTCTAAGTCACTGGGACACCTACGACGCTATAAAGGTTTCGACCGGTGGGATAGTATCGGAATCTCCACAGTGGGTGATATGTGGACCAGGGAGGGGGTGGTTACATTCGATACACTGAGGGAGCAGTATGAGTTGAGTACTACTGAAACATTCCGATACTTACAGATTAGACATGCATTGCTGGCTGTACTGACACCGGGCACTAAGGTCCCGGAATCGGCTCCTTTAGAGGACCGATTACTCACCGACTGCATGGAGGCTAGCGCTACCTCCCTTACATATCGCAAATTAGTCAACAACCTGCCTGACCCATTGCAAAAACTGAAAGAAAAATGGGAAGATGATATTGGTGACCTGGATGAGGCAGGCTGGAATGCCGCACTGGCATCGCCGAGAGAAGCGGGAATTTCGGCAAAATTCCGATTGGTACAATTCAAGATACTTCACCGAGTATACTACACACGCACTACCCTACACAAGCTCCGGAGGGCAGATCACCCGTATTGTTTAAGAGGCTGTGGGGAAGAGGGAACACTGTTTCATACCCTGTGGTCTTGCCCAATTATAGTAGACTACTGGAGGCGAGTGACGCGCACGGTCGCACAGACTCTGCAGCTCCCGATCATTCTTGACCCCAGAATGTGCCTGATAAATGTTTTAGACACGACCAATCTGACACTACATGGGCGCAAGTGGGTAATTATTGGTATGATGCTAGCAAAGCGAGATATAGCGCAAAAATGGGGAGCGTCTGCGGCGCCAACATTGGCACAATGGTGCAGAAATATGGACATGCTCATGATGGTGGAGCGGGCGGTGTACCAGCAGAGGGCTAATCCACGTAAATGGAATAAAATATGGTTGCCATGGAACGAGTACAGGGGGGAGCCTTGTGACCCGCTACCGGAGGACGAAGATATAGATAGTTCAGAGGAGGGAGACGATATGGAATAAGGGTGGGAGGGAGAGAGTAGTGAGGGTGCATGGGTATGGGCTGCCTTGGAACTTCCCGTGCCCTCCTGGCAGGGCCGAAGGCTGGAAAAACCTGTGGGTTGTATACTTCTGTCCGCTGTACTAACATAAATGCGGAAAATGATGCTTCTTCTGCATGCCTCCGATACTCCAATCTATGAACCTGAATGTTGAATGTTATGTACTTAATGAAAATGTTGCAATTCTGTTGGGATGTGGCTGAATGTTGACGCCGCACCCACTATTGCCTGAAATTTGCCGCACGTGATAACCTGTTGCAACAATAAAAATAAATTTTAAAAAAAGTGTCAGGGTTGAGCTCCGCAGGATTCGGCTGATGCAATATGGGTTCCACCCCCAGACCGCACCAACACCCCTAGTATAACACAGGGTGTTCGAGTGATCAGGTAAGGGAAAATTGTGAGAAAAAATAATAAACAGGAGGGGAAGGAAGGGGACAGCTGGGAAGGGATAGCTGAAATGAGAAAACACACAGAATTATAATACATTCAATAATTCTACTCTCATTTCATTCTCGCTACCCTAACTAATCGATATATTCACCTGTGTCCTTTTGCATTCACCGCTCTCCTCTTGTTTCTAGCACCAAGTACTATCATGAGTTATCACTCCCTATTCGAAACAAACACACAGGTTAGGGCCATAGAATACCTCCTTGAATAAAGGGAAAAGCAACCACTCTGATTAGAACATACCCTCCTGTTTAGTATTCATGCAATGTATTGTTTCCATATGAGATCTCCATTAGTTAGTCTGTCTTTCATCAGAAAACAACCAAAGGTTCCCAAGAACGAAAAGGTTCCAAATGAAAGCAAAATATTACACCACAGTGATTACTTCTCGAAGTATTGTTTTCTTGCACGGTATAATGTAGCTTCCTACCACTATTATCCGCACTATGCTCTGTTCATAGATTATTTGTTATCCTTAGAAAAAGAAAACATCCTTTTGACACGGTAGAATGTAGGGAGCTACCCCACTACCCTCCGCTCAAAGCGCTGGTTCCAAATACGTCTTTGTAGCCACCAATCTCTAGACAGAAACGTTACTGAACCGAGTTTACTTTCACTCGCACATCTCTTGAACAACAAGTCTTTTTAAAGTCATTAATGACATACACGCAAATGACCGCGCCTACCAGTACCGCTGGTGCGTTTCTGAATATTTAGTTGGTCACAGCGGGCCCACTGTGATGCTCTTGCAGCCTTCTCCTTCCTTATACAGCCTGCACTGGCCAGACGCCAACTCCAACAGTATCCGCACAGATAGAATCAGGAATTGTGCCCGCGAAGGAACTGAATCACGCGGCAGCTCTCTCTCCCTGACGAAACCCGACCAGGTTTCTTTCACCTAGACAAGAATGGTCGCGCTGGAGACAGCGACCTGTTGTCTTCCTCAACCACGAACAAAGTATACAAATAACACACGATGTCTCTAAGCCACGCCCCCTCTTTTATGCTCCCACAACCGCAGGGAATTCTGGGAGATGTAGTTTAGTAACTAGGCAGGCGCAGTTTAGAAACCAAATCCTGACAGTATGTCCCCGTCCCTAGCGCCTCCATGACCAGGCTTATCCGGGCATCGCATATGAAAGGATCTCACCGCTCTGGGGGCATGCACATTGGACCAGGGTTCCCAGGAATCGTCCTCCGCGGAATATCCCTTCCAAGCCACCAGGTACCAGAGCACCCCTTCACGCAACTTGGAATCACGGATACTCCTGACCTCATACTCAACACCACCGTCACTGATCACTGGAGGAGGTACTGCCCTCCTAGAGGACAATGCAGGTTTCAACAAATGTACATGAAACACAGGGTGTATACGCAGAGATCCTGGCAACTTCAGTTTGTAGGCCACAGGATTGATTTTCTTAACAATAGGATAAGGACCAATGAATCGAGGATGGAATACGCTGCGCAGTTTGAATTGGATATTCTTTGTCGACAGCCATACTCTATCGCCCACCAGGTACTGATGACCCTCCGCACGATGCTTGTCCTCCCATTTTTTGTACACTTCTTTGGCTCGTACCAGATGGGCATGCACACCCTTATGCACACGCCTCAGCAGTCTCACTTGCTCTCTCACAGCAGGCTGATTCTGAACTTCATCAGGGATGTCCACTGGCAAGGTGTGGGCATCAAACCCATAATTGGCTTTGAAAGGGGACATACCGGTCGAGCAGTGCCATGCATTATTATACGCCAGCTCAGCCATCCATAGTAGTTCCACCCAAGATTCATGAGCCTCTTTGGAATAGCATCGCAGATATTTTTTCAAGGTCTGATTAAGTCTCTCAGTCTGTCCATCCGTCTGAGGATGGAAGCTGGTAGACAAGGATACATCAATGTTCAGCGCATGACACCACATCCGCCAAAAACGGGCTATAAATTGTGGCCCCCTATCACTGACAATCACCTTAGGTAATCCATGTAATCTGATGACATTACTGGCCAACAACTGTACCGTCTGACTGGCGGTAGGCAAGTTTTTACAAGGGATAAAATGTCCCATTTTAGTAAGGCTGTCTACAACCACCAATATGGCATTATATCCTTGATCCATAGGTAGACCAGACACAAAATCCAGGCTAATGTTCAACGAGGGCCGCTTAGGAGTAGGCATCGGTATAAGCTTCCCAGCTTTTTTTGCATTCACCCCCTTAGATCGAGCACAAACGTCACATTGGGCCACCCACAATGTAATGTCCTTTACAAGTGATTCCCACCAGAAATGTCTTTGAACGGTGACCACAGTTTTGCGAATGCCTGGGTGACCTGCCATTGGTACTTCATGGCACCATCAAAAGGCTTTTCTTTGCAAAGGTACGTTGGGCAAATACAAACGCTCTTGTTGAAACGGCAATCCCTGTTTCACCAGTCTTGCTGGATTACCGTTTGCCCAAGCATTCCAACCTCCAGGGTATTGATGTGCTTTCACCTCATCCAAGAAGGTCTCTGCCCTCACTACACACACCACTTTGTCTGCTGGTATGATAGCCTGTACCTCTTCCTCTTTAGGCACTACTGGTAAAGTCTGTCTAGATAACGCATCAGCTTTGCGATTCTCAGAACCTGGTCTGAATGTAACCACGAAATTGTATTCTGTGAAAAAGAGCATCCAACGCATTTGTCTCTGCGTCAAGTGTCTCGCAGAAGTCATGTATTGTAGGTTTCGATGGTCAGTGTACACAGTGATGACATGACGTGCACCCCACAAATACTGTCTCCATTCCTGGAATGCCCTTTTTATAGACAGCAGTTCTTTTTCGGCTATTGTATATTTGAGTTCAGCCGAACTCAATTTCTTCGAGAGATATGCCACGGGATGTAGTTGCCCTGTATGTTTGTCTCTTTGGGACAGCACTGCTCCTATTGCTTCATCTGAGGCATCAGCCTCAACCACAAAAGGATGTTCTAAGTTCGGATGGGCTAACACAGGAGCCGTTATAAATGCTGACTTCAATCTCTCAAAGGCTTCCTCTGCTTCGCTGGTCCATGCAAAGGTGACTCCTTTCCTCACCAATCTAGTGATGGGTACCGCTATTTGTGAGAACTGCACTATAAACCTACGATAGTAGTTAGCGAAGCCCAGAAAACTCTGTACCTCCCTTACATTCCTAGGAGCAGGCCACTCCTGGACTGCTTGCACCTTTCGCTCTGACATTTGTAGTCCCTCTGGACTGAGCATCACTCCCAAGAATTCAACTGTATGTACCCCGAATTCACATTTACTCAATCTGACATAGAGTTGATGTTCTCTCAACTTTTCCAAGACCATACACACATGTTCACTGTGTCTAGATGTCTCCATTGAGTATACCAAAATGTCGTCTATGTAGACCACCACAAACAAATCAATATACTCCTTTAAAACATCATTAATGAGAAATTGAAATGCCGCGGGGTGTTACACAGCCCAAAAGGCATAACCAGGTATTCATACAACCCATACCGCGTCTTGAATGCCGTTTTCCACTCATCCCCCTCACGAACCCTGACCAGGTGATAAGCACCCCGCAGATCCAATCGGGTATAAATACTTGCTTCTCTCACCTGATCGAGTAATACAGAAATGAGGGGGAGAGGATAACGGTTACGTACGGTGTTTTTGTTCAAGACGTGGTAGTCCACACATGCCCGAAGATCGCCATTGGCTTTCGCTATGAAAAACAGCGGCGAGGCTGCAGGAGATCTTGAAGGTCTAATGAACCCCAACCTCACATAATGCTCCAAGTACTCCTTCAAATGTGCGGTTTCAGGGACCGACAGCGCATAGACCCGACATGTAGGAATGGTAGCCCCTTCTACCAGGTCTATGCGACAATCATAATCCCGATGTGGGGGCAAAGATTCCGCTTGGATTTCACTGAAAACATCTTGGTAGGATGAATATTCGACTGGCAACATCACATCCTTTTCTGCTGCAGTCGCTATCATGAAAGAACTAGCCAACACTGCTACATGAGAGCACACACATGGAACAAAATGCTCTTGACAAAATTCAGGCAGAAACTTAATCGTTCTGCATTTCCAGTTTATCAAAGGGTTATGATATATCAACCATGGCATACCCAAAATGATCTCATATTGAGGGGCGTCTATGATATTCAATTCCAACATCTCTGAATGTCTACCCTCATCCACCTCTATGGATACCCTCATCTCAGCTGTTCTCTCAGTGATGAGTCCTGATTTAATAGGCTGCCCATCCACCGCCAACACTTCCTCGGGATTTTCCCTAGGAACTCTTGGCAACTCTAGACGTGTAACCAACCCGTTATCTATGAAGTTGCCCGTAGCACCGGAGTCCAACATCACTAGGGCATTATGTGTTTTGTCTTCACATTCGACCACCATATTAAGAACCAGATGAGACTCTGTCTCTCCTATGACATTTGTGGACAAAGAGGTAAGCTTCCACTGAGGGGGTTCTTCGTCTCTCTGTAGTAGGGACTCCCTTTCATCCTGCACCCTTACTACAGAGGAGGCCGCCACTTTCCTGTTCTTATCCCAGGTATTAGCTCCCTGTTTTTTAACTGGACACTCCCTGACGTAATGACCTTTCCGGCCACAATACATACACAACCCCTGAACCCTCCTGCTCTCTCGTTCCTCTCTGGACAAAGGGGCCCTTACAGCACCTATTTCCATGGGTTCTGGTTCAGGGGTCGAGGCACTCGCTGATTTACCGGAATACCTGTCATACCGATATCTCCCCTTCTCCCATCGCTTCCTGTCCCCACTTCTGTCAGACATTCTACTATCCAGTCTCAAGGCCAGGTTTATCATATCTATACATGAAGTGGGTTGAGGGTCTATCTGAGCAATGACGTCCTTAATCTCATCTCTAAGCCCTTGATAGAAGAGTGACATACGTTTGCCTTCTGGCCACTCAGATTCAGCCACCAGCCGATTAAAGGATGTCAAATAGGTGATAAGTTCTCCCCTACCTTGCTTCAACTCCATCAATTCTTTATCGGCGCTAAAGGTATTAGCCCTCCTATCAAAAACCTTTTCAAATTCAGCTCTAAAAGCTGACCAGTTGGAGAGGATGGCATCATCGTTTTTCACCAGCGGAACAGCCCAATTAGCCGCTTCGCCTACCATATATAAAATGGCAAAAGCCACCCTGGAATGATTACTCGGAAACGCAGCAGGTTTACAAGAGAAGTGAAGTAACACCTGTGTGAGAAACACTTGGATCTTACGGGGATCCCCCGCATAACGTTCAGGATTCGCCAAAGGAATAGGGGGAGGTACAGTAACCTGTATTTGAGACGGACCAGAGGAAAAAGGGTTTTTTGACAGTTGTTCTACCCTATCTTTTAAAGCAACGGCCTCAGCCTTAGATGCTGCCAATTCCTGCTGCACCAACACCAGTGCTTGTAGTACATCCTCCATGGAAGCCATATCTACACCAACCGAACCAAGCGGAGCGTAATTCTTGGGTGTGTTATTCTGTCAGGGTTGAGCTCCGCAGGATTCGGCTGATGCAATATGGGTTCCACCCCCAGACCGCACCAACACCCCTAGTATAACACAGGGTGTTCGAGTGATCAGGTAAGGGAAAATTGTGAGAAAAAAATAATAAACAGGAAGGGAAGGAAGGGGACAGCTGGGAAGGGAAGGCTGAAATGAGAAAACACACAGAATTATAATACATTCAATAATTCTACTCTCATTTCATTCTCGCTACCCTAACTAATCGATATATTCACCTGTGTCCTTTTGCATTCACCGCTCTCCTCTTGTTTCTAGCACCAAGTACTATCATGAGTTATCACTCCCTATTCGAAACAAACACACAGGTTAGGGCCATAGAATACCTCCTTGAATAAAGGAAAAAGCAACCACTCTGATTAGAACATACCCTCCTGTTTAGTATTCATGCAATGTATTGTTTCCATATGAGATCTCCATTAGTTAGTCTGTCTTTCATCAGAAAACAACCAAAGGTTCCCAAGAACGAAAAGGTTCCAAATGAAAGCAAAATATTACACCACAGTGATTACTTTGTCATGTATTCCTATAGGTTCTGAATCGATCCCCCTATTCCTGACCCTATTCTGGTTAAACTAACTATCAAGTTAACTAACAGTCAGCCCATGAGGCAAGAAAAGCCCCCATGATGCAGATACCGTTATCTGACGCAGTCACACTACGGCACAGGAACGTGTTATCTGATTAGGTCATGACGCTTGAGATCTAATTAGACAAGCGACATTCCTCCAGCCCCTGATAAGGCATACGACGTTCTCATAACAAATCAAACCTATGACAACCTGGAAAATCCGTGCGGCCATTGTTTTGATTTCACAGAGAACTTCAGTAAAAGAATGTGCTAACGAGCAAGTCGTATGACATCTTTATTGACGTATCTATGTCCATCCTTACGTCAATCTCGGCACCTTTAAGGTATAAATATTGCCGATCTTGCCCTATGCAAACACACGCGTGGTGACGAGACGGAGCAGCCATACTTGCCGAAGCCAAGAGCAGAGCAGACCCCGCTGGCAGCAGCCCCGCCTTCCTGGCGCGCTGAGAGACGCGCTGCTATCTCCTGCCGAGAGACCCAGCACCGGCGCTTTCGGGCAGCCCTCGCAGGCGGCCTGGAATATCGAGAGCAGAGAAAGAGATACCATTCCTCATTTCATCCT
This sequence comes from Lissotriton helveticus, assembly GCF_964261635.1. Taxonomy (NCBI): domain Eukaryota; kingdom Metazoa; phylum Chordata; class Amphibia; order Caudata; family Salamandridae; genus Lissotriton; species Lissotriton helveticus. The sequence goes on along the minus strand of NC_136061.1, from coordinate 1,514,642,175 downwards.
AACTTCCAGGTACAGAACTGAATAACCCCTCACAGAGAATTCTTTAGTTATTCACTTGGCAAAAACAAACTTAACTTAAACTGTAACTTTCTATTCCCGCCCACGCATTAGACTTAGGTCAGGTACACGGGGTAGGCGTATTTAGAAACACCAGTTGAGTACGTTTAGTCAAATGTATATGTGTATGTAATATATTTTAATCATTTTAAACATCATATGGCTCAGAAACCATATCAATGTTTTTACAGTATTATTTTATACTATTGCTTTTAATGTATGCACTTTACTTAACTATAAGTATTGCAATAATATCGATCCATTTCTCTTGTACGAGAAAAGAGACTGATCAATAAATAACACCTTTTTATTGAACACGCCCGTCTCTTCCTTTTCTCTACAATCTGATGAGACTAAGAATGCACGTACTGACTGAGTAAAATAATTGCCTTGTGCTCACACGACTCTGGAGATACACTCTTGATTAGGGGAGAGCAAAGTTGTCATGTTCTATGGTTGTCAGAAACTAAATCCCTTCTTGTCTAATCAGGGGAGTTAATTCTTTCCTGAACATTCGAGAAAGTTTCTAGCGAACTCTGAGCTACGCTGGCAAACCCAAAACTTAAGTCTAGTATCGACAGTAGTAGACCTAGTTAACGTCTGGCCTAGGCCTTTACTGCTGTAGGTATTATTCCAATGCGCAGAGCCTATTGGGAAGATAGGAACTACACTACATGGCGCCCAACGCGTTTGGAAAGGGCGATAAAACTAACGTAAGACATTTAGAGTAACTCAGTCGTGCTTTCTCACTCAGACCCCTTTTCCCACATTCTCCAAAGACGTCTGGAGTGGGTGAAAGGTAATATCCTCCAAAACCTCGCAGGAGGGAACTCCTATGTATGGTTCTTGGTACAGTCAACGTTGAAGGATACACTGTTCCGAAATATTGTGCATCTAATCTTTGTTCCATTAGAAACCTGATCTGCAAACAAACATAATACCATCCTGTCGGTAAAATGGGAGACAGTGATGAAGAAAGAGAGGCAGTTAGATTAGCAGCTGAAATAGCAGCAGCAGATACTGCACTAAAGGATGCAGACGCAGATATAATACTCATTCCGGTCAGCAAAAGGAGATCTATAACCTTAAAACTTATAGAAAATGGACTGACACCTAGAGGTGGCACAGTCATATTCGTAATTGAGGCACACGAATATCGGCAGACAGAGGTATACTATACATGGATACATTTTCCAGCAGCAAATGCTGTAACAAAGTACTTCCACTATTACAAAATAGAGGTACCACCTGACATTTACACTCCTTTCGAGGAGGTGGAAGTACCACTCAAATTCCAAGAGCATTTGCTCTTATTTGATGGCGCCCTAATACATAACAATCACATTACAAGGCTCGGTCCTTTAGGTAGACCAGGAGCAACGTGGCCGGTCTTAGCCGGATACACACCACACCCAGACATCGAAGGGATGTCTACTGGAGAGCTGTTAATACAGCTAAAACAATTACTAAAAATTCATAGACAATTAGTCCAGTATGTAATGCGGACTTCAACAATTCAGCCAGCGATTAAACTTCCACAGCTGACCCCTCACCAGGGGAACACAAATAAAATTACACCACAGAACATCCAATCCTGCCTAGGTAAAGTTCCGGCTAAACGGGAACAGATACCATTCTGGTTGGCACAGAAAATCACCCAAATAGAGGCGGTGTTTCCTGACACCACCCCGCTAGAAAAACACAGGATTCTGATTATATGTCTCCCAATGGGAATCGCACCACACATAGAGGACTGTGACACTTGGGGTACAGTCTTTGCTTCAATCTACACAAAAACGCACGGTGTTCCATCCATTTCGGTAATACCAGATGTGCTAAAACAAATTCAAGATGAATACGGTCCAGAACCAGCTTTAACTCTTGGTATGAAATTACTGAAAGACTTCAAGCAGGTCTCGGCTATATTATTAGCCAATATAAAAGGTGAAGCAGCAAACGTGGCGATCCGCCAAAGGTTAAAAGAGACAGATATAGCAGACCAACCAGCTGAAATTGCCAGAATCATAGAAAAATCCTATGAGGAACTAGGTAGAGATAGTTTAGGGGGAATACCAGTAACACCGCAACTGACTGAAAGTCCAGAAAAAATATTTTTTAATAATTCACCAAAAAAGAACTGGGATGGAAACAAACAATCCAATCCAAAAGAAAAGAAATTCCAGTCCCGAGGAAGGTCTCCTAGGCGAAGGGAGAAATCTCCGAACCAGAGACACAGGTCACCCCAGAGTGACCCCTCTGGGAAAAGATATAACCTTAGAAATAGGGATAATATTAAAAAACCTGATAGATATCAAGACATTGATACACGTCCCTCTCAATCTTTTCAGAATTCCTCGCAGAAATCGGAAAGAAGAGGACGATCAGAACAAAGAGAAGAGCACGCCAAGTCCAAAGACAAGGAACCTGCTCAGCTAAAAAAGAAATTACAATTTCCAAAAAAGAAGGTAGCCAGTATCAAGGTAGTTAACAATGCCGAGAATACTGAGGACACAACTGAAAAACGGAGAGTGGGCTCAGACAATGCTAGACAGCGCAGCAGAAGTGAGCATAGCACGCAAAGTCCTTATGAATCATCTGGAGACAGTGGACACGAATGAATATCTTCAAGTGGAAACTGCAGACACCAGAGTTAGCAAACCCCACAAGATATACGAGATAACATTACGTATAGAGGGAGATAAGACTAGGAAAATAAGGGGACTATTTTGGGGATAATCTCTCTAAGGGCTATGATATCCTTCTAGCTGAAAAAGACTGGCCACCAGAGTTTGTTAGGGAGTGCCCTCATGGCGAAGAAATAATTATGCCTGCCTTCTCGAATCAAATCCCGATTCATAAAAAATATACACTTGCCAGAAAGTGGGCAGTGGCTCTAGCACCTGCTTTATATAAAAATCATGTAGGATGGGATGAGGACTCCCCTCCTCACAAAATCCAGTTAAAATCACAACCTACTGCACAAAGGCAGTACCCAATTAAGCAAGAAGCTAAAAAACAGGTAAATGAAATACTAGATCAGCTAGAATACCAGGGGGTGATTGAAACTTGCACCTCACAAATGAACAATCCTTTGTTTCCGGTCTCCAAACCAGACAATACATATCGTCTAGTTTTGGATTACCGACATCTTAACACATGTTGCAAAACCTTTGCAGTGCAAAACTCACACAGTGCTGCACTAATGAATAACATAGTGCGCAAAAAATACAAAACAACCTTGGACATCTCCAATGGATTCTTTTGTCAAAACATATCACCAGAGAGCAGATATTTAACTGCATTCTCGGTAAATGGCACTCAAAAACAATTCTGTCGGTTAGCCCAGGGGTACAAGAACAGCCCGGGGGTATTCTCAGCGAGAGTAACAGAATTACTACAACTATATGATGATGAAGCATTATCTTATGTCGATGACATTTACTTAACAGATGATGACTTGGAGACTCACTTGAAAAGAGTGAACACCATAATACTTGGGTTCGCAGCAGAGGGTTACAAATTCAACTTTAAAAAATCCAGAATTGCCCATCTGACAGTCCTATTCTTAGGATATGAATTATCAAGTATAGCCTGGCTGACAATTTTCTAAAACTAGAAGTAGTAAAAAATCTAAAGTATGAAAAGACGTATCCTCTGCCAATCGACATTCTGCCTCTACGACATTACGCCTGTGTAATCTATACAGACGGACATGCTCAACCCCCCGTTTGGGGAGAACAAGCATACAACCCCACATGTGAGATTACAAAAGAAGTGTGGCGCGGAGGTAAACTAAAACCTCTATTAACAAAATCACACTCAGTAGAAACTAATTCAGAACAACAAACTGAAATAATAGCATTGAAAATGGCGCTAGATAATGCGGATCGCGAATTCCCGACACTTATAGTGTCAGATTCATATTACTGCGTCAAATCATATAACAGCGATTTGCAGGCATGGATTCAAAACGGTTACAAAGATGACACAGATGCACCAATAAAGCAGAAACTGCTCTGGGAACAAATAGCTCTTTTACAAAAAGAACTACCAAAGACTCACGTGACACACTCACTGAGTCATCAGCGTGATGGCGTTCACGTTGTAGGGAATTCATTGGCTGAAGCAGCCGCAGCGGCAGCCACTAAATCGGCTCCCGTAGTTCGAAAAAAGCGTACATTAAAATACATTGACGGTGAAACAGTGCTGGCGGTGAAAACGTCATCAAAAGGCGACTGCTCAGCGTTACCGATCAACTATCCACTCAATTATACATACATAATCGATGCAAACTCCGTCCCTTTTGCTCGAATCCCTGGAGTGGGGGATAGAGTAATTCCAAACATGGACAGGAGAAACTTGTTAATCGCAGACGCACATATGGGCGAGGGTCTCAGACACCTTAAATTAAAAGATTCTCTGGAAGAATTACAATCACGGTACTGGTGGCCAGGCATGAGCCTGCATCACACCATGTTTGTAAAAAACTGCCCAAACTGCAACAGAGATCGCAGTGGGGAGAGAAACAGTTTAATACCTCATCGTATCAAGGCAGATAATATCACCAGTAAAAAGCAGGGCTTGCGATTAACATATACAGGCTAGTTTCCACTTATAATGTCGATCCTCAGCACTCGGCTGACGTCCGGACTGTTATACAAAGATTTGCGAGTCTAAATGGCATATACGCTAAGAGCATGTTACGTTTGACCATTGTCTTCCCTCTAGCCCTCCGGCCGGGGGGGAAACATGGCCAAATGAGCACAGCCCAGCGGGAATCTTCTCACTTCCTTCCTGAGGGTACGGGATGGTGTAAAGAAAAAACCAAGGCAGAAAGCAATCTATAATGGAAAGGATATTAGGTTCGGGAGCTGGGTGGGTCAAACATCTAATAAGTGTCCAACGTAGTCTAAATAACTTGCCAAGAAATTCTCTGAAGGGATTCAGTCCGTACGAATTATTATTTGGAACTAGAATGATTATCTCTGACCTCGACAGTCAGACTTCAGTGGTTAAAGAAAAAAGCTTTGATGTCAAAGACCGTTTGGCTATTTTGCAGGACTTAAACAAAACAAGAAAAGACCTGAGCAACATACAGTTGAAACAACAGCCAACAACCACTGAAGAATCACCACCTGTCCCAGCAAGACCTGTCTGGATTCCAAAAGTCGGGGATCTAGTCAGGGAGAAGATCGCGGTAAAGAAGGAATTTGGGCCTTCTTACAGAAAAGCAGTTCCTGTCTTGTCTGTCAACGGGACAAGATCAGTTGTACTACCGCCACTTGCTGGTAAAAAGGAGAACCGAGTTGTATCCATCGACCTGGTAAAACCACAACATGTGGCCGATAACAAACAGTAGGCCAAGTGGACTCCCAATAAGTAGCAGAACACCAAGGTTTGCTACCAGTACAGAGGTCCTAACGAAGAGGCTCATCACATTCGAAACGCCTACAGAAGAACAACAAGGACTATGCAACAATGCAATAGAACTAAGACCTCTGAAAACCCAAATAAAAACATTTAGCAGAGACACACCAATCTATAATGAAGTACCAAGTGAAAATGCAAGAAACAAAAATCCTGAACCAATTGGAATAATTGACAGAACTGCATCCGGCTACTTCATAAACTTCGATGATTCCTCTGAAGGCTTCAGTGAATCAAAGACACAGCCATCATCAAAAACCTTTAAAGAAAAAGCTAATGAACTTTTGAACCAACTGAAAGAAACATATCTGATTTCTCCATGGATTGAATTTTGGGTGGGTTTTGGTGCATTTATCCTCATACTTTGGCTCATCATGGTATTAACTTTGGGACGCTTCATTGAGGGAAAATATGCTAAAATGGACACAGCAAGTCAGAACATCAACTTGATCCTCAAACCACACACATCTTCACACGTCGAGAAAAGAGAACTTTCTTCAGCCAACTTCACAGCCAATCCGATACCTGGTGGGGTAGCCTGGGACAACACTGACTATGAAATTTATGGTCCGGTCGAAATCCTGAAATATCCACACCAAATTAAGATCTCCTTGAGTGACTTTGTAAAACCAAACTCATTTGCTGATGATTGGGACTTCGAAAGCATTAATAACATGATGTCTGATTTAGTAATGTCTGCTAAATTTACCAAACATGATTATTTGCAGGGTTCTACAAATTATGACAGTATGTATTGCTATAACCACTATGGTAATCACTTTTTACATAGATCTGCACAACCTAGAAATGTGTTAAATTATAATCAATGGGAACATTGTGCAACACCTCCAAAAGGGAGCTCAAGAACCGTTTACGACAAATATTCATATTTTTCAGGTTTTAACACAAGTAATGCTGAAACATTTTATTTTAAATTATCAAACAAGACAGGGATGAAAACCATGATAACCAACACAAAATTGTTATATTCAGACTCATTTTTTGAACAAATGAATACTTTTGGATTTGATTATTGGGACAAAAATGTTGATTTGAAAAGTGTTTGGGGTACAAAAGAATGGCAAGTACAGGGTTTAGAAGCTTTGTTTAGAGCTTGCATGATCCCAGAACAAATGATATTTTTAAATGACACTGTTCAACAAACCACCTGTCTTGGCCTAGCCAAAATCAAAGATTTAAATAAACCGTCTATTCCAAAGCCAACAATGTTTAGCAATAGCTCTGATACGGATGAAGAGATAGACGTAAACCATATATTAAACCAAAACAGAACACATCCTGATTGGAAACAATGGTTGATCTGGCCCACAGATACAAATAACTGTCAAGACAGATTCCTGAATAAAACACAGGGGTTCAAAATGACCAGGCCAGACCCTAGATATCCCCAAAGACATCACCCAGGGATAATAACAACCTACAGTGTGGGCAAATTATGCCTTCAATGGCTACAAACTTCCACACTGCCTGAAATTAAGCAACACCTAACTTTACTTACTGATGGTGCTGACTTGCGTGATTTCATTTTGGGACCACGCAAACAGCGTCAGAAGCGTTTCATAGCAGCCTCTGTATATGCAACATACAATGAGGCCTGGAAGGTTAATCAAATTGAAACAGCAGAGAGTATACGGGAAATTGACCGTATTAATTTGGAAAAATCACTTTCTGTAGTGGACAATGGGTAAATGACTCTGTCCTCCAGAATGTTTTCATTGGACAGCATTGTGTCTTCAGCAATCGATATATTATCGCAAGACTTACTGTTATTACAACATGGTCAGTCACAATTGCGTTCTATTGCACAGCTTGGCTGGACGTTACAAAATCTTCGTTCAGGCTATGTGCCTTGGCGTTTAATCAACACAACGTCACTATTCCAAATCTTTAACCTTACTGATAGACAAATCGGTATGGCGCAAAAGGGTGCTGATTATACAATCTTGAGCATTGAAAAACTAGAAAGATTACCAATGACAATGTCAGAACGACCTGTCAGTGAATGGATAATACACGGAATCATAAATATTCCAATCTCAACCTTCAGGTTTCAATACTGCCAAAAATATATACAGGCTGGCATGTACGAGAGATTGGGAAAGGGGTACCTTAAAACAACTTGGAACCTGCCCTATTCACATGCATGTGTCAGTAATAAAGGACAGAAAGTGTTTCTTAGTGGCAACAATTGTGCTATGTCACTAAGCGGCACGCTTCTGTGTAACGGAATTAGTTTGCATGGAGCCTGTGAAGGGAATTCATACAACCTTTCATGTCACCAGCAAGGCGCACCTGCAACTGAAATAGAACCATTCTTTCAAAGACTCTATAATGGGAGTTACATTCTTATTGTAGACCGCAGATGTTGTAGTCTTATGCCCGGGACTCCTTATCTAGTAACTACTACTGCGAAGGTCAAGTGCTGTGGACGTTCTTTGTTCCCCAGCTCCTTTCCAGACAGGGAGGCAAGGGCATGGCCCAATTTGAAAATTACTTCTATTCGAATAGATACTTTAAGCAGAATGAAAACAGTGCTTCTTCAAACGCCTACAAGGCTCACGTCATCAAAAGAAACGTATGATCTACAAGTCGCAAGGACGACTGCAGAGATACATACATTATTATCAACTAATTCACCCGTACATTTCGCGGAAATCCTGAGCGAAATCTTAAATATTTCTGATACCACTGGGGTCTCAAAGGTATTTAAGACAGTATTTTCGATGGCATTAACACCATTCAAAGCCATACTGGGTATTTTTCCAGATTTCGTCCATTCGATTTTTGGCAGACTTCCCCTAATCCTGGGACTAATTGCAGGAATCCTATTTTTAGTCCTTATTTTTCGTTATGGCAACCCATGTCACAGATCAAACTCTCGCGACAATGGAAGAAACAATCCTAGCCATTGGATACCGGGACCGGATATCAAAAATCCTGGGACTCTCCCGGCTTAGAGACCTGAACATGACTTGGTTTCTATCATTTCGACCAATGTGGCAAAGGTGTGTTTTACCTGTATTAAGGTGTCTGCTATGCGGAGAAGAATGCGTGTTAGACACCTGTCTGACGCTACAATCGGATGCGCCAGTGGATGCAGATACATTGTTGGTTCCTACCAAGGTTCACGCTTTGTGCTGCCCTCAAAGGCTGCCAATCCTGATGACGGCATTCGTGGAGTCTTCACCACTACGATTGAAGAGTAGTGAAGTTCAAGATGAAAGCAGCATCGATCAGGTACGACCTTCTGTCAGCAATGCGAATCAGAATGTCAATGGAGACAATCATGCGCACGAATGCATGGTTACACCTATTTCCGACTTAGTGGAACTTTCCCATGAAGCTGTTGACAGTTTTTTCGAAAGCCTTAATGATATGATGTTCTCTCCAGAACAGAAATAGAGACTTTTGAGCAAGCTCGCACACGGCGTTCCCTGAATTCGGCCTTCAACTTTGAAAATAAAGTCACATGAACAATTTTTCCCACCAGTTCACGGACAGCAATTTTTTTAGCAGCCCCAAATTAAATTTTACAAACATTTCGGGACACTTATCTTCTGCTTAAAGTAAGAAACTATTCCTAGAGAACTAAGATTTCTATTTTTAGATACTTTATAAACTTTAGTTGCCCGCTGGTATGTTCACAAATATTTTATTATGTGATGAAATGGTCTCGAACTTTCTTTCTGTATAGCCGTATTAAGAGCCATTTCATGTGTATTTCTCATATACCATATAAGCAATAATGTATACAAATGCGTGTTTACTTTGGCATTTACTTCATAGCTTGAGTGCATACGATACATATGACTGCAATTTTTCAGTATATTTGAACGTTTCCAAATGCATTTATGTATTTTGGGGTGGTAAGGTATACACTATACTCTATAGTATGTTGTACTATGTTATACTATGCATAGATTAGTAAATATGACCATAGTTAGCGTGGAGTGGGTGTCATGTATTCCTATAGGTTCTGAATCGATCCCCTATTCCTGACCCTATTCTGGTTAAACTAACTATCAAGTTAACTAACAGTCAGCCCATGAGGCAAGAAAAGCCCCCATGATGCAGATACCGTTATCTGACGCAGTCACACTACGGCACAGGAACGTGTTATCTGATTAGGTCATAACGCTTGAGATCTAATTAGACAAGCGACATTCCTCCAGCCCCTGATAAGGCATACGACGTTCTCATAACAAATCAAACCTATGACAACCTGGAAAATCCGTGCGGCCATTGTTTTGATTTCACAGAGAACTTCAGTAAAAGAATGTGCTAACGAGCAAGTCGTATGACATCTTTATTGACGTATCTATGTCCATCCTTACGTCAATCTCGGCACCTTTAAGGTATAAATATTGCCGATCTTGCCCTATGCAAACACACGCGTGGTGACGAGACGGAGCAGCCATACTTGCCGAAGCCAAGAGCAGAGCAGACCCCGCTGGCAGCAGCCCCGCCTTCCTGACGCGCTGAGAGACGCGCTGCTATCTCCTGCCGAGAGACCCAGCACCGGCGCTTTCGGGCAGCCCTCGCAGGCGGCCTGGAATATCGAGAGCAGAGAAAGAGATACCATTCCTCATTTCATCCTAACTTCCAGGTACAGAACTGAATAACCCCTCACAGAGAATTCTTTAGTTATTCACTTGGCAAAAACAAACTTAACTTAAACTGTAACTTTCTATTCCCGCCCACGCATTAGACTTAGGTCAGGTACACGGGGTAGGCGTATTTAGAAACACCAGTTGAGTACGTTTAGTCAAATGTATATGTGTATGTAATATATTTTAATCATTTTAAACATCATATGGCTCAGAAACCATATCAATGTTTTTACAGTATTATTTTATACTATTGCTTTTAATGTATGCACTTTACTTAACTATAAGTATTGCAATAATATCGATCCATTTCTCTTGTACGAGAAAAGAGACTGATCAATAAATAACACCTTTTTATTGAACACGCCCGTCTCTTCCTTTTCTCTACAATCTGATGAGACTAAGAATGCACGTACTGACTGAGTAAAATAATTGCCTTGTGCTCACATGACTCTGGAGATACACTCTTGATTAGGGGAGAGCAAAGTTGTCATGTTCTATGGTTGTCAGAAACTAAATCCCTTTGTCGCAGGGTTTCTGTTCTCACACAGAACTGTGCACAGAGGAGTGGAACCTCGGCAAATTAGGGTGTCCCAAAACTCACCTTAGCAACCAACTCACCCCTTACCGAGCTAGCTACAGTGTCTCATTGGACATATCAAACTCCCAATGTTTAGACAAACCAGAACATGAACTTACAGTACCTCAGGGTACGTGGGACTCATGAACACTCTTTCGTTATATTATCATTACAAACCAGAACATGGAGTAAAGAAGACACATGTGCATTTGAAATGTTTATTTACTAATGCCGTCTTCTCAGGCGCAGTATCTTAGATAATACAAGTATACTTATTATCAGTAGCAAAATTATCAGCATAGTTACTAAGACATAAAAAGCGAATGGTGACAGCATGTTAACATACTGTAATGAATAAGAGTTAACAACACTTATATCTCACCCTCCCTAACACATATATTATATTATTAGCTAAGAAGGTCTCTTTGGGTTGTTTCAGGGCGGGCCCATACCTTAGTGTCCTAGCATGAAGGAATCACATCAGTATACACCAGCTCTCTCTGCATGTGCACCGCATCAAGTGTGTTCTATGTGCCTCGTGCAAAGCAATATCAATCCCGCCTGAAGCCAGAGTTGGCAAAGGCTGCACTTGTGTTATGACTATGAAGGCGTGGAGATCAGACCTCATAACAATTCCATATCGTGTTGTTCCTGAAACTTCAGCACTCTTCGTGCAGACATAGTTTATTAAGCAAAGCTGATATCAGAGCAATAACATATTATTCTCACATACACCACGGCAAACTACTAGGTTGAAAGCTAAGTCAACAATTAAGTGTTGTGTGCAGAAGTTGCAAGAAAGAAAAATGGCGTTTAAACCTCAAATGTACCTATGCTAACTTAAACACGATATAAGGATATACAGGAGCTATATGACACCCCCCCATGATCCGAGAACGGACTAAATATGATAACAGAAGTGCCATCTCATGAGAGCAGAACTCAACAGTAAACGAGCATGAATTGAAACTAAAGATCAAAAAGGTAATGCTAAAAAATAGCCCAAAAATATAATGTGGCTCAAGCCAATAGGCAAGAAAAATTAAAAATTCATGACAAATAAGTCAACGAAATGCTATAAATCAGCAAGTCAATTCGAAGCAGTGTCTATGACAAAACTGTATATGAAAAATAAGTAGCAACAGCCTCCAATATGAAGTCACTGTCCTCATCCGAAAACAGTTCAGCCATCCAATTTAAAAGATGAAAGGAACATACGTGTTCCTCCAGCACCGGATCCTCTATAACTATCAGAGGACAGCTCGGTGGGTTTTCAAGAAAACTCAGTTCCAAGAAATTCCGTGCTGCCGACAACACATCCCAGGGACCAATTAGTCCATGCGCCACTGCTAAGGCCATAATCCTCTCGTCAGAACAAACCAACTCGTGAGCAATGATAGGACTCATCAGTTGATTAAAATCGACGTCAGGAGAAACCGGTCCGCAGAGACACAAATCAATGGCCCACTGGAAATCACAGGTCAGGCAGTGAAATACAGGCTGGACACAGGTGAAGTAGGAGAATCGAAAAGATAATCCATATGCCGTGCTCAATGTCGCCAACGGCAGTGTGCCATAATATTCAAGCATGCGGTTGCGAAACCGCGTCAGTAGCTGTTGCGCGGGGTCTTGCACAGGATGGACATCCATATTTAAAGAGACAAAAAACCACTAGCGCGCCAGCTGCTAATGCAAGTAAAAAAGGGAACCCTCCAAACAAGGATGAAAAAATAGAATGGAAGAAAGCAGGGATGACTCCAAAAATCTTTTCAAAGGAAGTCACGAGACCACTGCTAACAACTTTAAAAAAATGTGCAAGGCCTTTTGTGGAGGATGCGTTAAAGATAGTTCGAACCATCGCTCCGAAATGCAAAGGCAAATCAGTATTCAAAAGAGCCTGAACCTCTGTACGGGTGTTTGCAATGTGAAGCACGAAAGTTTCACGGGCCGAGCTCAAGGCCACCTCTTTCTGGGACAAAAGAGCCCTTATTCTTGCCATGCCGCTGAATTCTGCTCCCAAGGTCGGTATCTGTGGCCAGATGGAAGACTCCTTATGTTCACGTGTGGGAGGATAAAGCACATTTCTGCAGCAAAAAACCCGCTCACTTACTGTTACTATGAAAGGAATACCTTTAATTAACCCACAACAGTCCTCATTATTGAGCATTAAATAACTACCATTCTCTAATAATTTAAACGTGGGGATGATAGCAGGAACTGGCGTGCCCTGTATAACGCAAGCCATATTGGGTCGGTCCTTGTTGCATGAACCGTGTAACTGTATATGTCTACACATTAAAGAATGATCTGGCGTCTCAGTGCACTCCTCCCCTGTCAGATAAACTTCCTGGTCATCCTTAAAACATCTGTATGTGTATGGGAGTGACCAGACTTCATGAAGGAAACCGCTACCTAAAGGTTCATAACGACCTATGGGTACATATTTCATGCAATTTGAAAACTTATATAAAGCAAAAGGCAGCGTTATTAAACCGTGGATAAGCCACGTTGCAGCAGTGGCTTCAGCCACGGAAAAAGGTAAAGATTCTAACCTTTCAAAATGTAACATAGAAAAGGAAGCATCACGCATTGAAAGTAAGCGTTGTTTGTCAGTCAAATTAAACGGTGCAAATAAAGAAGAAACGTTCATGTACCCCCAGGGAACTTTACCCATTTTCAGTGTTTGAAGGGTCCATGCAAACTGCATGATTGATCGTAATTGATTTTGACCATGGTATAATACTGACACTTCATCATGTATAATATCGACGACTGACGACACAATATTATCCAATGTGTAAATTCTAGAGGAAAGCACATTAATGCTATTGTCAACAACTGCAAGCACTTTCTCAAGATTTGCTTGATCAATGGCCCGAAGGCGTGTAGCAGCTTCAATCTGTGATAGCTTCCAAATTTCATTGTAAACCCCATATAACCACCTTTTCGACCTGCCACTAGCCGGGCCTTTAATGAAATCATTCAAGTCCACGTCTGCATTTAGTTTAGAAAGGTGATTCTTAACCGCAGGTAAAGTTGAATGTTTCAGCCAGTTTTGACACAATTTGCCTACAGAATACGATGTGACAGTATGACCTAAGTCAAAACGGGGATCAGATCTAACAGTTTTAAAACCGTCAGTTAAATTCAAAAATCTATGTTGGCAAGAATCAGCACTACGGTGCCAAAGCAGCCAACCCTTAGGATTCACACTGGAAATGTTAAAGGAGGAATTAAGAAGTAGAGTCTGTAATTCTCTAATGGATAACTGAGTAAAATTACTCCAACCATCATATTCCTCTAACTCCGGGAAAGAAGGAGCGTTTAATTTTTTAGAAGTGGCCAATCCAAAGCATGTGGTCTGGGAAATTGTTTCATTCAGAAACAGCATATGATTCGGGATGAGACATGCACGGTGCAAAGCCTCAGTGCCTTGTACCTGCCAGGCCTTTGAACCCCAAACTGATTTAAGGTCTATCGTATCCTTCCATAACTCATAGCCTCCAGTAACTAATTGATCAAGGAAGGACTTGGAATACAACAATTTAGTATCGGTAAGTCTAACCTTGGACATTGGCATTTTTCGAAACTTAAAATAAAAGGACTCGGGATTGGACTGATTAAAGTCAGTGAAGTAAGTATACTTTCTCAGAAATGTTTCAGAACTCCCCTGATGAGGCGCTGGGCAATGTTCCCACTGAGTAAAGTTAACAGCATCCCTTCTGGATGATGTTTTGTGTAAGAAGTGATTGCCATAATGTTGGTAACAGAATAATTCACCATAATTAGCAGATTCTAAATATAAATCCTCAGCATCAAATGCAGCATAGTATTGCAAATCAGAAAATAAACTTTCTACAGCTTTGACATCCCAGTCATCAGAACGAATGTTTTGTTTCACCACATCCCCCATATTCACTCTAAGTACATTAGGGACATTAACGACTTCCGTTGGGCCATGAATCTGAAACCGAACTGCATCCCACACGATTCCATCAAGGACAGGCCATGCTGTGATGTTAACCAAAGTCAAGTCTCTTTTTAATCTGTGTGTAGAATGTGAAGAGGAAAGTGGGGCCAAAGTTCCATTTAAATGAGTAATGCAAGTTCTCTCCTCGACATAGTGTCCATTCATAATTCGAAAAAAATAAAACACAAAACCAATTGACATAAAAAGGTAAACTGAAAAAAGGACCAGCCAAATGTAAGTCCAAGGGGGTATCAAAAAATGTTTTTTACACAGGCTAGCATAAACTGCAATTCGAGAGGGTTTCTTCGAGGCAAGGGAAGCAGAGTCAAATGAAAATCTGGATTCCGTGGCTAAACGAGCTTGCAGGTCAGGCATGGACAAATCAGTGGGGTAGGTATAGTCTATCTCATCAATGTTAGTTCCGGGTAAATTATTTAATAACGGACTGGAAACAGCAGGTAATTCGATGGCCACTTCAGGTTCAATATTAGAAGCAGTGGGCATAACTGAATTCCTCACAATGGAAGGACAGGAAACAGCCGGTGTCATGCTAAGAAGAATCGGCCACTCTGTGTATCTTGACATTGTCAATTGAAATAAACCTGTTTTCCTTACGTCCAGGAAGTGGTGGTAAAATGACAGTTCTTGTGCCTTTCACTCCAAGGACTGGAACCGGAGCTCGATAGGAAGGACCAAATTCTTTCTTGTTATCGATCTTCTCCCGAACCAGTTCTCCAACTTGGGGTAGCCAGCCAACTACCGGGATCTGCAACGCATCATCCGACGTGGAGGGCAAATGTTCCTTTGCAAGACTGTCTCTGGTCTTTTGTAGATTCTGTAAAACATTGCAATGTTCATCTGCGTCAAAGGAAGTGGCTCGAACCACATAGTCTAGACCGTCAAGGTCAGGGACGTACATCTTGATGCCAAAGAGCATTTCATATGGGGTCCGCCCACCCAGAGACCTTCTAGGGAGATTATTAAGAGCACGCTGCACGCCATAGAGGTGAGCCAGCCAGTTTCTGCCAGTGCCTATAACTCGGGCTGTCAAAGATTGCTTTAAATCACGGTTCATTCGCTCAACTACACTGTTACCCTCAGGTCTGTAGGGAGACGAAAACTTGACTTGGACCCCCAACGAAGTCATGGCATCCTTATACGCCTTAGAGGCGAAAGCCTGACCCTGATCCGAATGGAAGGTACCACAGGCAAAAATCCCTATAAAGATACGCAAATCTCTAATGACAGTCCGTGAATCAGCGCTGCGATGTGGCCATACCCACACAAAGCGTGTTCATGAGTCAACTGCTACTAAGATGTACTTATACGCAGTATCAGATTAAAAAGGACCGCAGTGATCCAAATAAACACAACCTAGTGGTTTATTAGAAATGTACAACTGAGTCTGTGGCGGACGCGTAGCAGTTGAAGGTTTAATCTGCTGGCATATGTCACAAAGAAGGACATAATCACGCGTCTGTTTGTACAGTCCCCGCCACCAGAAACGTTGTTGTAATTGAGTTACAGTGGCCGAGACGCCCGCATGCGCAGACGCCACACCTTCATGTGCCGCTGTAATCAAGTCTGCTCTGCGATCCGAGTTGGGAATCAGCCGTTCCCCAACGTCAGGAATTGTCACAAAAGGAACCTTTTCGGGACTTAAGTGGTATTTGTACTTCGAAGGGAATCCCGCAGGATGCTTACTTCCCTTCTCAGAGGCAGCAACTGCTGCCAAGATGTCGCTATCAATCTTGGTTTTTGACCTAGTAACCGCTGCAACTAAGTATGTAGATACTGCTGATTTCGCTGCTTCATCAGCAAGCGAGTTGCCAACAGCGTGAACTCCTACGCGCTGATGACCGAGAGTATGAATCACATAAACGAGTGGCAACATAGCCTTAAGCTCTGCCACTCGAACCCAGATCATTTTATGTTTTATTGTGCTACCTTTGGAATCATGAAATTCATTTTGAATCCAAAAGAACAAGTTCTCATTGTAAGACTGGACACAGTAGAAAGAATCACTTACAATCAGAGTAGTAACACTTGGATCTGCGTACTCCAACGCTAGTAAAAGAGCACGAAGCTCAGCTAATTGTGCAGTGCAATCGCCCAGGGGCAACGTGTGTACCTCCCTGGAAATGAATTCATCGTTCAACATAGCACCAACCACAATAGCGCATGCGGAAACGTAGGCATGTTTAGAGCCATGCGCAACCTGCGCCGACCCATCAGTGTAAATGATGCAATGGAAGTCCTCCAAAGGTCGCATAGCCAGAGGAGCAGGATGAACGAACTCATACTGCAAGTACTCTTGCGACCGTAAAGAGGCGTCAAAAATAAACGTGACATCCGTGGACGTCAATGACGCTGCCCATTGAATCCACCGTGGGTGCAAAGCCTTCGAATTTGGTACACTGGCTTTCGTGACTGCCTCCAAATGAGGACAGGGTGTTACCACTAACATGCGCTTCCCCTGTGACAGAGCTCGTTCTTTAAGAATCGCCATCTGTACAGCAGTTAAAACCTTTTCCACAGTGGGAAATCGCAATTCAGCCGAAGTGTACAAGTGTGACTTGTAAGCAATAGGTACTGTGTCTCCTTCATTAAAAGTGAGGTACGTGAAACCCACTGTCCCAGGAATTATTCTTATTACCAGGTTGGTGTGGTTATCACGAGTCAGTAAGTATTTAGAAGCGAGCAGATCGGCCTGCAAAGATTGCAAAATGGCCGAATGCTCAGGCAGCCAGCATGATTTTGAAAAAGTTGGTTGTATCAAAGCATACAAAGGCTTGATACGCTGGGCATATTCCGGAACATAAGTTCTGCCGAAATTCAAGAAGCCCAGTAAAGACTGTAATTTCTTCAGTGTTGTAGGAGCGCGCAACTGTGCGCATTTCTCCAGGAAGTGGGGAGCCAATCCTCGACCTTCATTGTTCAGCTCATAGCCGAGGAACAACACTGTGTGTTCTGCAATGTGCGATTTTGCAAAATTAAACTTGTAACCCATATCAGCAAAGTTACAAATTATTGAATTCACCCGACACAGATGCATCCACATTTCGTCGTCTGTGAGATAAATGTAATCCACATAAGAACATGCATCTGGATCGATACTCTCCAATATAGTGACTATTCTTGAGGTGAAGACTCCAGGACTATTTTTGTAGCCCATTGGAAGTCGCCGGAAGCTTTTTTGCACACCAGCGGACGTAAAACTTGTCCATTGGGAGCTGAAGCTATCCAGTCTGTGGGCATAAAAACCGTTAGATATGTCAAGCGTTGTCTTGAAACGCTTACGCACTAGACTATCCACTAGCGCAGAGCCGTGAGTATTCTGTACCGCACAGTTACGGCAATGCGAGTTCAAATGACGGTAATCCAATACCAAACGATATGATCCGTCAGGTTTGGTCACAGTAAAAAGGGGATTATTCATCGGTGATACACACGTTTCAATAACTCCCTGATATTCCAATTATTCAAGGATTTCTGCGACGGCAGCTTTAGCTTCACGCCGTATGGGATATTGAGGCTGAGGCTGAGGCTCAGATCGCAAAGGAATTTCGTGGGAAGGAGACAATTTATCCCAACCACATTGGTTGCGGTACAGAGCCGGTGCAAGAGCCCGAGCCCACTCTTCTGCAAAATGCTGCGCATGCTCAGTCGAGACAGTGTGCGCGAAACTGGGAAGGATTACGTCCTCCCCTCGCGGCTCTGCGAGCACAAAAGGTGGGGGCCAGTCAGCCTCAGAAAGCAAAATGTCGTACGTAGACGAAAGGTTCTCCCAAAATACCCCTCTGACAGTACGCTGTATGTCACCTTCAATTAACAGGACAATTTCAAAAAGTCTTTCAGGGGGAGCCAGTCTTGTATCGGCTGTTTCAATTACAACGAACACTTCAGTCGCTGTCACCCTCAGTAGTGGACGCAGCGCCTCTCTGACTATGGTTATCTCCGCCGCGCTGTCCAGCAAGGTCAGAGCCCACGTCAGATTCCGAAGCCGCGTTCTCACTATCTGTGGCATATCGATGCGCTGTTAAGGCTGCGACTTTCTTTTTCGCAAACTGCGGTCTTTTAGGCGTAGAATCCTCCTGCTTCACTGCGCCGTCAGCTTGGCGGGACTGACCACGTCCCTGTTGGCCACCACGTCCACGTCCACCCCCTCCTCCACCGGTCTTCGGGGCCGATGTTTCCTGTAAGGAACGAGGAGAGCGTTGATCAGAACCCTGAAAACGATCAGGTGATTTAATCATCGCGCGATCGCGCAAATCATATACTTTCTCTGTCGGCGCAGGAGCTTGAAGCGCAGGAAAAGAATCCTGAGTCTGCTTATATTGCTTCCCCTGTGTCTGTTTTTTAGGCCAATTCTGTTTTTTGGACTTGGGCGGGACATCTGCAACTGCAGATTGTCCCTGAGGTTGTTTTTTCTCCTTTACTGCAAAATATTTCAGACCTCTACTTGTGCGGCCAATTGTCTTATAAGCGGCCACTACAATTTTTGCCAACTGACGGGGTTTGTCGGCATCGGGCAGAGCAGCCAAAGCATTCGACACCTGAAAGTTAACTGCATCTCCTTTAACATTGGAGAGAATGAGATCACATACAATCTCAAAAGAACCACACAGGCGCATACCCAATTCAACCGCTGCCTCTGGACCGTGATCATTCTGAACACGTCTAATGATGTCAGGCAGGGCAGTCATAGACGGGGTGCCGAAGCACCTTGTATAAACTGCCGCAAATGTTTTTCCCCAGCTTTCACAGTCAACAAGTTCAGGAGTTAAATCCTTCGGTAAAGTAATCGTCAACATTCTATGCTTATCAGCAGGAGTAGAATTCGGAAAAACCGCCTCCAGTTGATCAAACTTCTCAGCTAGCCAGAATGGGAAGTCATCGTTGTCAACTGGACGAGCACCAAAAACCGAATTAACCATCACTGGATTGAGACGCATTCCGCCTCGATCCATGGGAACGGCCGCACCCCCCTGGGGACCACCAGGCAGGTGGCGACCGATGTATTGCACTAATGCACGAATCACGGAAATGGAAACAACATGCAGCCTACGAATTTCCTGCAGGGTACAAGCGCCGTGATTCGGGTGCGGGGTAAAGCCACCCAACGCAGGCCAATTTGTACCTGGAATTGAGAGTGGACCTAACCTCGCAGCGGACAAAGAGTGGGGGAGGGCGCCATCAAACCAAACTCGATGCTGCCAATGATCAATAGGTATTTCCAATGTCCTGTACGGTGTATACTCAGCCGGGACAGCCGAGGCAGGTGTAGGAGTGGAAAAAACCAGAATTAGCGTCCACAGCCGGAAACGTAACCCAAGAGTAAAACAACTCGTAAGGGAACGCCGGATCTGCACATACCACGAAAATCACAGCCATCCCATCCACCGGGACCTGGTACGTCTGAAGATGGTTGCGTACCGCTACGCGACTATGCTGCGCAATGGCCACCGCCGCCATGACAACACTGGAAACAAGAAAACACAAAGAATACTTTGTAGCACAACTGGGTAGTAATTCAAAGAAACCGTTTAAGAAAGAATCAAGCTTGAATAATACCTATCTCAAAAAATAGGTAGGTTTCACCGACATCCCGCTTTCCGGAAACGGAGGTGAAGGGGTTAAGGACGGTATGAACGATAAACTACACGAGTGTCATGATATAAGACCACCGAAACCGTTGGGCGCCATGTCGCAGGGTTTCTGTTCTCACACAGAACTGTGCACAGAGGAGTGGAACCTCGGCAAATTAGGGTGTCCCAAAACTCACCTTAGCAACCAACTCACCCCTTACCGAGCTAGCTACAGTGTCTCATTGGACATATCAAACTCCCAATGTTTAGACAAACCAGAACATGAACTTACAGTACCTCAGGGTACGTGGGACTCATGAACACTCTTTCGTTATATTATCATTACAAACCAGAACATGGAGTAAAGAAGACACATGTGCATTTGAAATGTTTATTTACTAATGCCGTCTTCTCAGGCGCAGTATCTTAGATAATACAAGTATACTTATTATCAGTAGCAAAATTATCAGCATAGTTACTAAGACATAAAAAGCGAATGGTGACAGCATGTTAACATACTGTAATGAATAAGAGTTAACAACACTTATATCTCACCCTCCCTAACACATATATTATATTATTAGCTAAGAAGGTCTCTTTGGGTTGTTTCAGGGCGGGCCCATACCTTAGTGTCCTAGCATGAAGGAATCACATCAGCATACACCAGCTCTCTCTGCATGTGCACCGCATCAAGTGTGTTCTATGTGCCTCGTGCAAAGCAATATCAATCCCGCCTGAAGCCAGAGTTGGCAAAGGCTGCACTTGTGTTATGACTATGAAGGCGTGGAGATCAGACCTCATAACAATTCCATATCGTGTTGTTCCTGAAACTTCAGCACTCTTCGTGCAGACATAGTTTATTAAGCAAAGCTGATATCAGAGCAATAACATATTATTCTCACATACACCACGGCAAACTACTAGGTTGAAAGCTAAGTCAACAATTAAGTGTCGTGTGCAGAAGTTGCAAGAAAGAAAAATGGCGTTTAAACCTCAAATGTACCTATGCTAACTTAAACACGATATAAGGATATACAGGAGCTATATGACACCTTCTTGTCTAATCAGGGGAGTTAATTCTTTCCTGAACATTCGAGAAAGTTTCTAGCGAACTCTGAGCTACGCTGGCAAACCCAAAACTTAAGTCTAGTATCGACAGTAGTAGACCTAGTTAACGTCTGGCCTAGGCCTTTACTGCTGTAGGTATTATTCCAATGCGCAGAGCCTATTGGGAAGATAGGAACTACACTACAACTTCTCAAAGTATTGTTTTCTTGCACGGTATAATGTAGCTTCCTACCACTATTATCCGCACTATGCTCTGTTCATAGATTATTTGTTATCCTTAGAAAACGAAAACATCCTTTTGACACGGTAGAATGTAGGGAGCTACCCCACTACCCTACGCTCAAAGCGCTGGTTCCAAATACGTCTTTGTAGCCACCAATCTCTAGACAGAAACGTTACTGAACAGAGTTTACTTTCACTCGCACATCTCTTGAACAACAAGTCTTTTTAAAGTCATTAATGACATACACGCAAATGACCGCGCCTACCAGTACCGCTGGTACGTTTCTGAATATTTAGTTGGTCACAGCGGGCCCGCTGTGATGCTCTTGCAGCCTTCTCCTTCCTTATACAGCCTGCACTGGCCAGACGCCAACTCCAACAGTATCCGCACAGATAGAATCAGGAATTGTGCCCGCGAAGGAACTGAATCACGCGGCAGCTCTCTCTCCCTGACGAAACCCGACCAGGTTTCTTTCACCTAGACAAGAATGGTCGCGCTGGAGACAGCGACCTGTTGTCTTCCTCAACCACGAACAAAGTATACAAATAACACACGATGTCTCTAAGCCACGCCCCCTCTTTTATGCTCCCACAACCGCAGGGAATTCTGGGAGATGTAGTTTAGTAACTAGGCAGGCGCAGTTTAGAAATCAAATCCTGACAAAAAGTGCGACAGACCGCCCTAAGGAAATTAACATGGGGAAAACACGTTTTGGGACCCCCCTTTTATCTTGGCCCCCGCTTGACGAATCCCCCCCAAACTTTCAGGGAAGGACCGGAGCGCCGCGAGGCAAAGTTGCTGAAAAATTCAGGTAGATTCCTCAACCGGCGCCAAAGTTATTTCCAATAGAATGTTGCGATTACCCTATGGAAATCAATCCTAACTATATATACCTACTGGCGACCGCCAGTAGGTAATATATATATATATATATATATATATATATATATATATATATATATTACCTACTGGCGGTCGCCAGTAGGTATATATAGTTAGGATTTTTTCCCTATGGGATTTTTGAAAATTCTATGTCTAATAACTTTGGCGTTTGTGGACGGAATTGGCTGAAATTTTCTGGAAAATGGAACATTTTGTTTCTGAGCAGCCCTTGGAAATTTGGGGGGGTTTCGTCAAGGGGGGGCCGAGAAAAAAGGGGGGTCCCAAAACGTGTTTTTAACATTGAGTTTTCCATAGGGCGGTTGGCCTCACTTTTAGCCCGAACGGCTGAATGGATTTCCATGAAACTTGGCAAAATTGTAGGGACTGGTAGCCCGATGTGCCTTTTCTAGGTCTCAATATATGTGCTCCAGTGGATTTTGAGAAATTAACGTTTAAAAAAAGATATATATCTGTAAGCGCGCTCCGGGCAGCGCTCCGGTCCGCGGACCTTAAGCGTACCGGAACTTCGCGTAGCTAAGCTGATTGGCTCTCCGGTGTCTGTCAACATTGTAAACAGTCCGGAGCGGCCGCCATCTTGTCTCTCGGTAGGATTGAGAGACAAGAGGAGGCCAAAACAAAGGCGAAAATGACCATAAGGGGGCATACTAGATCCTCCCTGACCCCCTAGGTTTAATGTGGAGGTTTTAAAAGGGCCCCGCGGGGCAAAAAAAACAAAAAAAAATTTTGTTTTTTTTGCGTGGGGAGCGCCCGGTCCGCGAACCGGGAAGCGTTCTGGGCAGCGTACTGCAATGAAAAATGAATGATAGACTTTTCAAATGCTGTATGTTAATTGATTGTTGTTTTTGTTGATTATTTTTTATTTTCTTTATTTTTTAAGCATTTTTTTTTAATGTGATTGTGTTTCATAATTTATTAAACTTTCTAACATTTCATTGTCAGAAATTTCATAATTATCATGGAATATACATTGTAGTCTCTGAGGGTGTAAAATGTCCTCATTTGCAAGGAGGTTATCTACTGCTTGTACACATTGCAGTAGTTCATTGTCCCAAGTTTCATCGAAAAATTCAATGTCAATTTGATCAATTGTATCAATCAATTCTTGGCTGCTCTCTTGCAGGTCCATTTCAAAAGAAACTTGGTTTTCGCCTTCCATTTTGCCTGAAATTTGGATTAAAAAAATATATATTAGTAGAGATAGGGCAATGTTGGGAATAATTTTAGATAGGCATTTTTTATCAGTGAATTTATCTTTGGGCAGTGTATAGTATCAGAGTGGAAGTAGGAATATAAAAAAGTGTATGTGATTTAACGTAAGTAAATTCATAATTATACAAGAGAAGCCTAACTCCATCCATAACTATAACAGAGAAGTCTCTCTAAATCTATAACTACTACAGAGGGATAGTATATATCTATCAGAAAAAGTTTACCATATTAACTTATAGTACATAATATACTTCAGTTTTAAAAATAAAAACTTACCTTTAGAAAGAAGTTGAAGGAATTAGTGAAAATACTATTGAAATGTACAGCAAGAAGTAGTAGTCAAAATGGCTGTGTTTTCTTCTCTTCCTTTATATATATTCAGGTATATAACCAATGAAATGTCAGGTAAAAAAAAATAGAAAATGAAAGTAACATTTTCATTGGTTGTCAATTCCAACACTTCAGATGTGTTTTGTGAAGTAATTTACCTCAGGGTATTTAGAGAGGTCTACAGGCTAAATGACTAAATGGAATTCCAATCAAATTTGTGAAAATGGTAGGGATTGGTATGTAGTATGAGCTAATCTATATTTGGTGAAATTGTCTCCAGTGGCTTTTCTGTGAACTACTTTCCCACCTTTTTTGATGGTGCGCTTCCCAGAGAGCGACCCGGTACGCGAACCGTTGAGCGCCCCGGTTCGCGAACCTTAAGCATTCCGGGAGTCCACCATTTTGTGTTTCGGTCGAATTAAGATACAAGATGGAGGGCAAATAATGTTCAGAATGGGTAGAAGGGGGCACGGTAGAGTTATCTTGACCCCCTAGGTTTTCTGAGGGTGGCTGAGGAGGCTTATATGTGCAAAAAAAAACATTTTTTAAAAAAATTTCGCGAGGTTAGCTCCCGGTTCGCGTACCGGGTAGCGCCCCAGGGAGCGTACTTTGTTGGAAATTAGTGAAAAATGTTAGAGTAAAATAATAATTGTGAGTGATCAGATGTAGGGTAGCTCTGAGAAGAGCTTTTGGGTTTATGGTACATTTAGGTACTTATAAGTAGGTACCAATGCACATTCTTAAATTCAGAGTGAAAACTCTGTTGCCCTCATCTGAGAAGTGAACTCCATCTCCTCTGTAGATATCTTGCATGTAGTAACGCAAGTTATTGTTGTACAGGGAGCCCATTCCATGGTCTCTCATGTAAGCTGAAACAGATTTGTTTACATGCTTCCTCGACTTCTCAATTTGTGGACAAAATTGGTTTGACCACCTCCATTTCTGTCTTTGGCATATATTTGAATATACCAAGGCAGTCTGAGGAAAAAGTGCCATTAATTGCTCAAAGGTGTCCTTTAAAAGCATTTCCAGACCTACACCAGTCAAAGTGCCCAAGTCATTACCTCCACAGTGCACAATTAACAGGTCAGGTTTGGGCAAATGCATAAAGGTTTTCACCAATGGTATCAATTGGTGACATTTTAATCCTCTGTGGCCAAACCACTTAATTTCCACATCTTGTAAATTGAGGTTAGGTAATTTCCTGTTTTCAACGTACCTTTGAGCCCAGTGAATATAACTATGTCCAACAATCCAGACAGAAAACATGGTGAGAGAAGGTTCTCCTGCAGTCAGATGAAGTGTGGCAATGAAATGGCAGTTGAAAAAATGAGAGTTTAAAATGAAAAAAACTGTGGAGTTTCTGTGTTCATGAAGCAGTAACAGTGATTGGTGGATTTTGATTGCTGAAAACAGAAAGTTAGGGTGCACGGATGTGTTCTTTGAAAGATGTATTTTGAATGGTCAATAAAAAATCATTAAATGAAAGAATGCACTGGATATGCAGGTGCACTGAGAGTTCAGAGTTCAATTGCAACAAAGTTGTGTGAACTTGCAAACACCAGAAGTCTTCCAAGAGGTGGTTGCCATGCAGAAAAGACAGAAAGGGCAGAGGGGGGAAGGGTTTTCATTTGAAAAAAAGTGAGGGAAGAGTTTTGATTGGGTGACATGAGAAATATGTGTGAAGAATTACAGCATTTCTGTGCTTTTGATAGCTGCAGACTCTGGAGTGCATACCTTTTGCTCTGCTGAAGACAAATTGGTGTGTTTCTGAGACTGTTTTCAAACTCAAAGTATTTGCTAAGGTGAGAAAATATTTCTTTAATTTAGAGAATAGTGTGCTTTAAGGAGAAAATTATGAATTATGTGGCGCAAATTGCTTGTAAATATGCTCCCACCTGTGCATGGAAAATTTAGATTTTGAATGTTTGTGTTACATAGCCATGTTAAAAGTGACCCAACCATGCAGGAAAGGCAATCAAAAAACGCTTTTATGTGTCTTAAGGACATTTTAAGTAATTTTCCCATGTGCAGTGTTTTGAAATTATGATTTGAAAATCGTTTTTGAGGTAAAGGAATTGTTTTTAAATTTATGACAAGGACATAATGGTGTATGCTTCTTTATAAGGCAATTGACTGTCCCTGACTTTTCTCTGTGGCGCAAATTGCTTGTAAATATGCTCCCACCTGTGCATGGTAAATTTAGATTTTAAATGTTTGTGTTACATAGCCATGTTAAAAGTGACCCAACCATGCTGGAAAGGCAATCAAAAAACGCTTTCATGTGTCTTAAGGACATTTTAAGTCATTTTCCCATGTGCAGTGTTTTGAAATTATGATTTGAAAATCGTTTTTGGGGAAAAGGAATTGTTTTTAAATTTATGACAAGGACATAATGGTGTATGCTTCTTTATAAGGCAATTGACTGTCCCTGATGTTATTTTTCCCATTTTAGTGTAAGACCTTTGTCTGTGGCGCAAATTGCTTGTAAATATGCTCCCACCTGTGCATGGCAAATTTAGATTTTGAATGTTTGTGTTACATAGCCATGTTAAAAGTGATACAAACATGCTGCAAAGGCAATCAAAAAACGCTTTTATGTGTCTTAAGGACATTTTAAGTAATTTTCCCATGTGCAGTGTTTTGAAATTATGATTTGAAAATCGTTTTTGAGGTAAAGGAATGTTGTTAAAATTTATGTGCGCCATATGCCCCCAAATTTCTTTTTCAGAATGCAGCAGGGTGTTATTGAGACACCCCTGCAGCTTTGGAAAAATTCCTAATTTGCGATGAGCAAATTGTTAATCGCAAATTGCACCTTCATTTATATGAGCCTCCTAGCCCATGGAAATGAATGGGTAATTTGCAATTAGCAATTTGCTCATCGCAAATTTGGAATGGTAAAGAATCGCTATTTATTCCTTAAAATTCGCTATTTTGGAAATGCAAAATAGTTATATGATACATATGGCGGTTGATGTCTAAGAAGATAAGAAGCTTAGGGATACATTTATGATGACTGGCGCAATGAAGTTGACATCACTTACTTCATTGGTAGAGCTTTACATGTATTATGTCCTCTGTATTCTTCATCAAGCGTAACTTTAATCTGCAATCCTGAGTAGGCCTCACCTTAAACAAACCTCTGGATAGGCCACATCTTATTGTCATCCTGAATTAATCATTTAAAATGCTAGGGACAGATTTATGATAGGTGTATGCCTCTTTTGCGCCACTTAGAAAACACTGTCCATGGGGAAATGACTTAAAATGTCCTTAAGACACATGAATGTGTTTTTTTAAAACGTTTGCAATTTTTTTGGGTCACTTTTAACATGGTTATGTGACTCAAACAGTCAAAATCTAAATTCGCCATGCTCAGGTGGGAGCATATTTACAAGGAATGTGCTCCATGGGGAAAGGTCTTATAATGTAATATGGGAAAAATGACATCAGAGACACTGAAATGCCTTATAGAGAAGCATACACCATTATGTCCTTGTCATAAATTTGCAAACCATTACTTTTCCCCAAAAACGATTTTCAAATCATAATTTCAAAACACTGCACATATGGAAATGACTTAAAATGTCCTTAATTCAAAATTTGCTATTCCTTATTTTGCGATTGCACTGAAGGATTTGCAAATTTTACGATTCCTTAAATGCAATGTATCAAACAAAAAATATGTAAAAAATGATATTAAGGATTTGGAAACTACCACCAACTTCTAGTTTGTGGTAATTTGCGAATTCTTTTCAAAAAGCATTTTTTTCTAAAAAACAAAAGGTCCCATATGACGCCCATACATGTCCTTAGGGCATGTATGTGTGCCATATGCCCCCAAATTAATTTTTCAGGGGTGCAGCAGGGTGTTCTTGAGATACCCCTGCACGCTTGAAAAAAATCCTATTTTGTGATGAGCTAATTGCTAATCGCAAATTGCAACCTTCATTCCTATGAGCCTCCTAGCCCATGGAAATGAATGGGTAATTTGCAATTAGCAATTTGCTCATTGCAAATTAGGAATAGTAAAGAATTGCTATTTATTCCTTAAAATTTGCTATTTAGGAAATGCAAAATAGTTTGATGGTACATATGGTGGTTCATCTGTAACAAGATAAGAAGCTTAGGGATACATTTATGATGACTGGCGCAATAAAGTGGACATTACTTACTTCATTGGTAGGCCTTTACATGTATTATCTCCTCTGTATTCTTCATCAAGCGTAACTTTAATCTGCAATCCTGAGTAGGCCTCAACTTAAACAAACCTTTGGATAGGCCACACCTTATTGTCATCCTGGATTAATCATTTAAAATGGTAGGGACAGATTTATGATAGGTGTATGCCTCTTTTGTGCCACTGTGCGTCACTTTTATGATGCAACGGCGGTGCTAATTTGCAATTAGCAATTTGCTCATTGCAAATTATGAATGGTAAAGAATTGCTATTTATTCCTTAAAATTTGCTATTTAGGAAATGCAAAATAGTTTGATGGTACATATGGTGGTTCATCTGTAACAAGATAAGAAGCTTAGGGATACATTTATGATGACTGGCGCAATAAAGTGCACATTACTAACTTCATTGGTAGGCCTTTACATGTATTATCTCCTCTGTATTCTTCATCAAGCGTAACTTTAATCTGCAATCCTGAGTAGGCCTCACCTTAAACAAACCTCTGGATAGGCCACACTTTATCGTCATCCTGGATTAATCATTTAAAATGCTAGGGACAGATTTATGATAGGTGTATGCCTCTTTTGTGCCACTGTGCGTCACTTTTATGATGCAGCGGTGGTGCAAAAGATTTGCTATGAGGCGACAACATTACAAATTGATGCATTTAGGCAGATATGTCATGGTGTAAAAAAAACGTACCACATGAAACCGATGCAGCAGTGATGCAAAAGATGCACCATGTCGTAAGACAGGCCTCACTTGGGGCCATATGTATCAAGCTAATTAGCATTCGCAAAGATCAAAATTCTACGAATTTTGGCCTTTGCGAATGTTAATTAGACAAATGGTATGTATCAAACAAGTTTGATGCAAAATAAGGAGTAGCAAAATTTGCTATTCCTTATTTTGCAATTGCACTGAAGGATTTGCAAATTTTGTGACTACTTAAATGCAATGTATCAAACAAAAAATATGTAAAAAATGACATTAAGGATTTGGAAACTATTGTGGTAAATTGGTGGTAATTTGTGAATTCTTTTCAAAAAGCTTTTTTTAAAAAAAACAAAAGGTCCCATATGACGCCAACACATGCCCTTAGGGCATGTATGTGTGCCATATGCCCCCAAATTTCTTTTTCAGGGGTGCAGCAGGGTGTTCTTGAGACACCCCTGCACCCTTGGAAAAATTCCTAATTTGTGATGAGCAAATTGCTAATCGCAAATTAAACCTTCATTCCTATGAGCCTCCTAGCCCATGGAAATGAATGGGTAACTTGCAATTAGCAATTTGCTCATCGCAAATTAGGAATGGTAAAGAATCGCTATTTATTCCTTAAAATTCGCTATTTAGGAAATGCAAAATATTTTGATGATACATATGGCAGTTCATCTCTAACAAGATAAGAAGCTTAGGGATAGATTTATGATGACTGGCGCATCACCAGGGATGTGCCAGTCATCTTGCGCCGCTGTTCCGCCACCCATGGTGTGCTGCATTTACAATGTGGCGCAGCATGGGGCAAAAACGGCACAGATGCTTGACGCATCTGTGCCGTTAAGGTGGCGCATTGCTGGAGTTGTATCGCAAGTGCGATGCAGCTCCAGCAAGGCTCAGGGGTGCACCATCTCCACAATGTTGCGTCAAGACCTATGCCTGCTTCAAGCAGGCGCAGGGTTTTGACGCAGGTTTCTCCTATCTGATTGTAAATGCGGCACACCATGGGTGGCAGAGCAGTGGTGCACGTTAACTGGTGCATGCCTGGGGATGTGCCCTTTAACATAAATCTGCCCCTTTACATTTAAGTATGTGCAGGGGACACAGAGTCGGTGAGGCTTATCCAAGGTTAAGAAGAGATGAGTCCTGTTCAGTGAAAAATTAGACATAGGCTTCACCTGCTCAGCATCGCTGGACATGGCTAAATAATAGCTGCAAAATGTTACTCTTGTTAAACAATTTTACTATTATAATCTGTGAGATTTGTCTCTTACTCTGCAACATCTCATTGTTGTTATCTTTCTTTAAAGATAAAGACAACCTCAACATGAGCGACAATCTGCAATCAGTTGATTTTGACCTCATCATTGAACTTGTAATTGAAACATCAGTGGATGTTGATCCCTTGGATGATTTAAATCCTGAGGATGAAGAAGAGCGTGATGAGGATGCAGATTTGTCCGAATTATATGATATAGGATGGGAAGCTGACCTGCTTGAGCCTTTGGAAATATAAACAATTATTTTTAAAATTTATAATTAATAAAAAGTAAAAAGGTAAACCGTTTAATTTAAAAATAAAGACACCTTCAAAAGCAGGTTATGTGTAGTGTCTTCAATAAAATATTAAAATATGCTCATAAAATTAGATCAGATTCACATATAAAATAGCATAGGTAACATAAATATAAATGTCATTTCTTTTCTGGTATTTCTGTATTGTAAATTTGCCAACGACTAAAAAATCTTCTAATTAAAATGTCAAGTAGTGTGTTAAGTTTTTGATCACTGTTACTGATTTACTGTTTGGTAATAATGGTTAATAACATTATTTATTATATTTTTCCACAGATTCAACTGCAGATCATTTCAAGATTTCACCATGCCTACAATAGAAAGACAGATAAAGGCTGCAAAACGTCAAAGACAGCAGGTGAAAAAAAATACGCAGCAGTCCTCTAACAAATAGATTTGTCAAGTCACGAAGAAAGCACCGGGTAAGAGCACAAAACAATTTATAAGAAATATGTGTAGTAAAAAAAATATTACTACAGAAAATGTTTCAGTCCATAAAACGAGAAGGAAATCAAATGGAAAGGAAAGGCCAATGAAAAATGTTACTGCTAGAGCAAGAGATAACTCTGTGCATGATAGTAGAAGGAAACAACAGTTTAGGGAGATTCGTAAACGAATGTTCCGGAACAGGATAATTGGCAATTTGTTAAAAAATATTAAGAAAGGTCAACAGAAACTGGTTTTTTATAAGACAAAAAAAAAAGTTGAGAAAGTTATTGATCAGGCATTTGAAATTAAACGTAAGTTATTTATTTTGATAATCAATAGAATTAGGAAGCTAAACAAGGCAATTTTTGATTTCAAAAGAAATAGTAGATGGAAGAGAATAGTTAATCGTAGTAATTTTTGTGAAGTTTTTTCTGGAGAATGGATGCATAGTTCAAGCTGTGAGGCATTTTTTAATGAGGAGAGTTATTTCCAGGATAATGATTTGGTGCATGCAGTTGACACCAGTGGTCGTGCTTATGAAGTGAAAGATGGTTGTCCAGTTGAAAAAGAAAAACTTGTGACAACAGAGGCAGAAGAGGTGTTAGGTAATGAGGTTTTAGGAAGACGTGCTAAGGGTCCTGTGTACACCTGGAAGTGTAGTAGTATTTGCAGTGTGCGACAGGATTCCATCAATTTGCTTTGTGATTTTGTATGGTCATTTAATAAGAAAAGTTTGAAGCAGAAAATGATGTTGTTGCAAGAATTAGATCCTTGCAGAGTAAGAGAAGTGACAGGTTTGCATGGACATTCACTGGCTTGTCTTTCCAGGAGAGTATGCCAGAGTGTTTTTCATCATTTCAGGATGCTAGCAGTGCATCATAACAAAGTGAGGAAATTAGTTAGAATGTTTTATTATGCTAAGAGTCCAGCAATTATGCTTAAACAATTATGCGCTGCTCTTTTGCATGGTTCTGAAATAGATGTGAAGAATATATGTGAAGAAATTGAGTTTTGTTACTTTGGAAGTAAAGAGGAGAATGTTGAAATTGAGCAAGAAGAAGAGGGTCATGTGGAAGATAGTGTACAGGTTTCCAGTACAGATAATTTCCAGAGGGAAATTGCGACGTTTGAGGTGAAATCAAGTGAGAGGCCTAATTTCACTTGTGTGTGTTGTCGACGCACTTATTATAAGAATCAGACTAAGTTAGTGGATTTATATACAAAAAGTGAAAGGGAAAATAATAGTGAATGGAAGGATTTTGCAACATACTTGATGGTAGAAAATTGTTTTGATTTGGGATTGGATCAACGTGTGTGTACTTATTGTTCTTGCAAATTAAATCAAAACCAGATGCCTGCTAGAGCAGTTCATAATAATCTGGAATTGGTTGAGATTCCTTCTGAATTGAAGGATTTAAATACTTATGAATCTATTTTGATTCAAAGTATCCATCCCTTTCAGGCTATTGTAAGAATGGAGCCAAAGACAGGGAAATTGCCTCCATCAGATTTACAGAGAGGATTAAAGGGAAGAGTTGTTTATTTGCCTCTAGATTTGAAGAAAAACATTAACACAATTGGAGTAGAAAAAGTGGAAGAGGAACCTCTGGTTATCTTAGTTAATGGGGTTCCGACAAAGAATAAGAAAATATGGCAAGATTTAGTAGATGTTAGGAAAGTTAAAAAGGCAACATTGTATTTGAAAAAAAATAATAAATACTATAAGAATGTATATGTTGCAGAAGAGGAAGTAAGTGAGGAAGAGGATAGCGATTTGTGTGCTGGTCAAATTGAGAAAGTAGAACCCTCTACTAGTGAAGAAATATATGAACATTATAGTGTTCATCCTTTGCATTCCAAGGAAGTCATGGGGAATGCTATTGAGTTGTTTCAAATGAAACAAGCCAAAGGGAGTCCCATTAGTGTTTGGGAGGAAAGTTTGGAAGCTCGGTGTTTCCCACAGCTTTTTCCAACAGGTCAGGGAGGAAGATATGATGAGCGACCTCATCAAATTCCTGCTTCTGAATACCGGACTTTGCGATTGTATGCAGGAGATGCTAGGTTTCGACAATGCATTCCTTATTTGTTTCATCTCCTGTTTGAAAGCGATCTGTCTGGACTGTCATATGCAGTGAACCACATCTTGAAAAGTGGTATACACATGCAAAACATCTCGGCAAGTGACTTTATGGATAAAGTCAATGTCCAAGATAGTATTTTGGATTCTCACCTGATTAATCTCATGGCGTGTCAGCGTGGTACTAATGAGTACTGGTACCGTCGTCATGGTGATTTAAAATGTATGCTGAGGAACTTAGGTACTCCCACATGGTTCCTCACTCTGAGCTGTGCCGAGTATGGCTGGGAAGACTTACTTGAATTTCTACGAGAGGCAAATGCTAACGTAGATAACATCGAATTCAAGACACCCGGAGAACTGTGCTCTTTGGATCCAGTCAATGTATGTAGGTACTTCAATCATAGATTTGAAGCTATGATGTCTTTCATCATGAATAAGAAGAATCCACCTCTTGGAGAGGTGTTGGATTTCTTCTGGAGAAAAGAGTACCAAGCAAGAGGTGCTCCTCATATACATATGTTGCTGTGGATCAAGGATGCACCTAAATTTGGAACGGATCCAGAAGACTCAGTGATGAGTTTCATCCAACAGTATTCTACGTGTGCTGTTCCAAACGCAAAGGAGAAGAAAAGCCTAAGAGAAAAAGTTCTGCGTTTCCAAAGCCATCGATGTGGAAAGTACTGCCGTCGTAAATTCCGAAACAAAGACAAGTTCTACACTAAATGTCGTTTCGGCTTTCCACGACCGGTGATTTCTAAAGGAAGAGTAAACAGTTTGATGTCTTCGCTGCGACACAATGTCATGAAGAAATCACCTAAAAACACTTACAATTTGAAGAGGAACGAAGAGTCCAAGTACATCAACGACTACAACCCGGTGATTTTGTCCATGTGGAATGCTAACATGGATATACAGTTTGTGGCTGATAACTGTATGGCTGTGGCTCGGTATGTGACGTCTTACATCACCAAAAAAGAGAAGACAGAATTGAAGGATATGTGGGAGGACATTTCCCATGAAAAGAGCCTCAGCAAGAAGTTGTACAGTTTCAGTCTGAAGATGTTGTCGCATCGAGAAATCGGAGCGTACGAATGTTCTGACCGGTTGTCTTCAGCAAGTCTCTATGCCAAGTCCAGGAGTATCGTTTGGGCGAGTCTTGGTCTTGCTGCAACGCGTAATCGAGTTCTCAAACCTGTGCGGGAAATTGAGTATTTGGCGGAAAAGGAGCCAAACAGTACCGACATTTTGAAGACAAACATGTTGGATACATATTATCCAAATCGAAGCAGTCACCTCGAGAATGTTTGTCTGTATGAGGTTCTGCAAAATTACATATTCAAGAGGAACATCAAAGAAGATACTGAGAAAGGAGTGTATGCTGTAATAGGAAGTGAGGGATGTCTGGTCAAGCAAAGAAAATGCCACTTGGTAAACCATCGAAAATTGAGTGGCGAATCTCCTGAAAAAAAGGAGTTTTTCTATTTAGCACTTTTGCAACTTTTCAAGCCTTGGCGTGCAGAAGAGGAACTGCTTGGAGATTTCCTCTGTTACGAAGACTCTTTCAATGCCGCCAAGGAGACCATAGAATGTCCTGCTTTTCCCAAATATGTAGAAATGTTGAATGCGGAAATTGAGCAGGAAGCAACAATTGCAGCCGAGATTGCCAGAGACAGTTCTCAGGACAGTCAGAGTTCTGCTTCATTGAGTCAGGATCCACTAGGAGGACCTGTTATCGAAAATGAAGCTGCCACTGCTATGAATGAAGTGGAAAGAGCCATGGCACATGCTCAGGAGGATGCGGTTAACTTAGAAGAGTTGGAAAGACAACTCAACGTTGAGCAGAGGAAAATATATGACGAAGTTACCATGCAAATTGATCATGGATTAAGTCATGATAAGAAAGAGTGCTCATGTACGTCGTTGAAGCCTGTCCGACTGTACGTGAGTGGAGAAGCGGGAACTGGAAAAAGTTTCCTCATTAAAGCAATATCATGCTATTTGCAGGAAAGGACAGAGTCATCGCTGTCTTGTGTTGTCACTGCTCCAACTGGACTGGCAGCACATAATATTAAAGGGATTACTTTACATCGTTTACTGATGCTGCCAGTGGAGCATGACAACAAATTACAATATCACAAGCTATCTGGAGATGCTTGTTTTGAAGTTTCAAGAATCTTGAGGAAAATGAAACTTCTTATCATTGACGAAGTAAGCATGGTTTCCAATGTCATGCTTGCCTTTGTGCATTTGAGGATGCAAGAAGTTCTCAAAACAGAGTATGATGTGTTATTTGGTGGCAAACACATCATTGTTTTCGGAGATCTTTTGCAGCTGACACCAGTGAAAGGGCAACCTGTGTTCAAAATGCTCACGCATGAAGATACCAGGAAGTGCCTAGGCAGCATTGGCAACGTCAATATATGGTTAAACTTCAATTATGCTGAACTGCATGAAAATATGCGTCAGGCGAAGGATGAAGTTTACAAGACTATTCTACAAGATGTTAGAATTGGAAAAGTGACCGAGCATGGGAAAGAAGCTTTACATGCACGATTACTGTCAAATTTATATCCAGAACAAGATGTTGTGCCTGAGAATATTTTTCAGAAAATTACTGAGAAGAAATCTGGAATATGTTTGATGCCAACTCTTGCAGAATGTGCCAAATATAACAACAAAATGTTGCATTTAGAAAAGCAAGAGATTGTGAAACTGGAAGCTATTGATAGAGTAGAGCATATGGGATCAACAATTATTTTGTCTGAGAATCTGAAAACAAAATTGGATTCATTAGAGAAGAGTATATCTAAAACTGCAGGTTTTGAAAAGACTCTGAATGTGTGCTTGAACTGCCGTATAATTTTAAGAAGGAATTTACATGTTGAAAGAGGTCTGGTAAATGGATCAATGGGTAATGTTGTTGATTTTGTGAAATACAGAAATAGAGATTGAATTGAATTTTTAAAAATTAAATTTGATGGCATTGAGGAAGTACAGCTAATTGGTCGTTGTTCTGCTAGATTTTTGCTTGTAAAAGACTTATATGTTCGCCGTAAGCAGTTTCCTGTTTGCTTGGCATATGCGGTGACAATCCATAAATCGCAAGGTTTAAGTGTAGACAGTGCATTGGTGAATATTGGCAGTTCTGTGTTCAAGGAGGGTATGGCATATGTGGCATTGTCACGAGTTAGAACTTTATCGGGATTGTACTTGATTGAGTGTGATGTCACAAACATTTGTGCGGATCTAGATTGTGTTAAGGAATACAATAGGTTAAGAAGAGAGTATGCGCCACATTTGCCTCAGTATCCTTTGTTTGAGAAACGTGTGGTAGGCCGGAAACGAAGAAATGAGAACAATACTGGGGAGGTTGTAGCAAAAAGACAAAAAGTTAATGAACCTAAAATTACAAGCAGAAACAAAAAGGATTCTGTTGAAGATGTTGTTGGTTTTCAGTTTGAAAACAGTTCTGGTGTCAACTGCTATGCTAATGTAGTGGTTAATGTTTTGTTTTCTCTAGAAAATGTAAAAGAAGAGATTGTGGTCAATTCTGATCAAAGATTTTGCAGTTTGTTAAATTCTGTGTTAGAGAAATGTAGCACTGATAGAAGAAACATAGAAAGTGTGTCTGAAATTCGAAATCTGTTAGACAGATGTTCAGGCCAAACACAATTCTCTCAAAATATTCAGCAAGATTGTCAGGAGTTTTTAATGTACATGCTTGATGTATTACATGCTGAAGGTGTAGATGTAGATCAGCTGTTTGGGCTTTCTTATCAATGGCAGCATGACTGCGAGAACTGTATGGTATCAAGTACTACTAGTGTAGACTCAGAAAGATTTATATATTTAACTTTGCCAGACAGTAAATCAGTCTCCTTTAATAAGCTAGTAAAAGCAGCTGATCACAACATGGAGTGTAGCCAATGTAAATCTGAAATGATGTCCACATTATTTATACGAACATATGGCCAGTACGTCATTTTAATGTTCCAACGATGTAGGCCTGATGGAACAAAATTGACAACTTTAATTAAAAATTTTGTAGCTTCGCAGTTGTCAATATCAGGAAGGACTTTTGTAACTGCAGCAATTATATATCATGACGGCCCTTCAATAACATCAGGACATTACACAGCTTATTTAAAGTCTAGAAATGGCTGGTCATTCTGCAATGATTCTGTTTTAATTTTCAAAAAAAAATTGCCGTATGACCTTAAAAACTCTTACCTGGTGTTTTTAAAACCAAAATTTTAGGGAAATAATCTCGGGATGTGCTCTGTGGAATTTCAAGAAGTTCTAATGGCTCCTACACAATTTGGCCTTGAGGATAAGTGTAGTTCAGAGACATAACTTCTAACCATAGGACTGGACGTCATGGAGAAATATGTGCACTTTGAATGAGTTCAGAAAAACTGTTTCTTTTTATAAGCTAATTGAAGCAGCCAATCAAAACATGGAGTAGAGGGAATGTAAGTCTGCAATGCTGTCTGCTGTTTTACATTGCTTTGTGATTAAAAGTGATGTAGAGAATTAAATAATTGTAGTAGTCATAGAGGTAGTGTAAGTCTGCTTCATAGTAAGCAGTATCAGTGTCATAGGAAATGTAGAACATGACTGAGCAAGAAGGGGAAGATATTACTATTCCAGGATTGTGAAAATGATCTTCAACATTTTAATTCTGAAAGTTGCGGAAATTCCAAATGACGGGATTGGCTTACAAGAAATCCAAGAGTTATAAATGGCTCTGACCAGATTTGGCCTTGAGGAAACTTGTGGTAGAGAGCAAGAAGTCATTTATTCGATGTAACGTGTTTTTAAAAACGATGGAGATTTTCTTTCAGAAAGTGGCGGGCTGAAAGTAATAACAGCACAAAAGAGTGTAAGCTGTTCATAGGACATCCTTGGACGTCATGGAAAGTAAGTTAACTTTAAGGAGTTCTGAATTCTGATTTCTGATGTTGTATGGGTTTTTTAAACACAATCATTTTGATTGTGTTTTTTTTTCCCCGCTGTTATATGATGAATACCTTTAAGTCACTGTTTTTAGTGAATTTTGATACATTCTGAGAACAGCAAAAATAAACCATTTAACATGTATAATTAATTCTGTACTGTTTGCATTTATGATGTACATGTAGAACTGTGTAGGAGGCATGGAGAAGGTGAGGCTTCTGTAAGTGTCAAAGGTGTTGCATACAGTGCTGCACTTCTGCGTATTCTTTCATATGCTAGACTACATCTGCACAATGAGATACCTAAGCAAAGGAAACGCAAGTGATGTGATTGAGAAATGAGCAAAATAAATTGCACGTATTTCAATTACATCACCTGTGTTTCCTATCATTACGAATCACATTGTGCAGATCAAGTTTAGGTCTGTCCAGGGAAACATAGGAGGTTTGTACTTTGTTGAAGAGTGCAGTGGACATGACTCACTTCATTGGTAGACTTTCACAGATATTATCTCCTCTGTACACTTCAACAAGTGTAAATCTCATCTTGAACTCTGAGTAGGCCTCACCTCAAACAAACCTCTGGATAGGAGACATGTTATTGGCATCCTGAAGCGACACTTTTCTGAAACAAGAGCAATGCAAAAGATGCACCATGTTTTAAGATAGGCCTCACTTCATCTGCATCAAGATACTGTTAGTTTAAAATGTATATCTTTAGGACTGTGTAGGGGGCCTGGAGAAGCAGAAGCTTCTGTCAGTGTCAAAGTTGTTGAAAAACTATTTGTCCTTCAATCTTTTCCCTTGTCTTTTGTAATTTTTAAATACATGTTTTAATATTTTTCAAATGTTGGTTCTCTGTTTCACAGATTGAAAGTATAAAAACAAAAAGTGAGTAATTTAACGGCAATTATAAGGTAAATATTTTGTACTCTTTTCGTTACATTTCTATCACATTCACCTACTATTAGTTCCACTGCTTCACTTCTTTAACCCTCAGTTTCCTGCCTTTGCTACTTTCCTCATTCCTTTCTCTATTACCTACTTACTCAACTCCTTCCACTCTTTTTCTCAGTCCCTCTCTTCTCATAGTTCCTCAGTCTTGTTCACTCACTCCGTCTCTATTACTCTTAGTGTCTGTGAATTACTTTCCCACCTTTTTTTTTGGACTGCTTCCCGGGAAGTGGCACGGTTCGCAAACCAGCAGCGTTACGGGAGTCCACCATTTTGTGTCTCGGTCGAATCAAGATACATGATGGAGGGCAAATAATGTTCAGAATGGGTAGAAGGGGGCACGGTAGATGTATCTTGACCCCCTTGGTTTTCTGAGGGTGGCTGAGGAGGACCATAGTTCTTCACTCTTGTTCACTCTCTCTGTTTCTATTAATGTCACTGTTTCTGACTGATCAAAAAAAAATTTTTAAAAAAAGAACAGTAACTATAAGGGAAGGAAACAGACAGTTATGTTAAAAGAAAGACAGCTATAGGGAGTAAACTAAGGATACTGTTACCCGCAATCCACTGCTGATGATGTTACTGACCATGTCATGAATGATGTAATATGTGACATCATCAGCAGTGGATTGTGGGTAACAGTATCTCTTGTTTACTCCCTAGAGCTGTCTTTCTTTTCACATAACTGTCTGTTTCCTTCCCTTATACTTACTGTTCTTTTTTTTAAAAAATAATTTTTTTGGTTAGCTTCCGGTTCGCGTACCGGGTAGCGCTCCGGGGAGCGAACTAAGAGAAATAGAGGTTGGCAGAGTTCCAAATATTCTACCAATTTTTTTATAACGGGGAGGTAGTTCTGAAAAGAACTTTTTTTTTAATGTTTTTGTTGTTTTATATTTTTTTAGTATTTTTTGAACATTTTTTTACTTTTTTTGTATTTTCTGAACGTTTTTATATTTTTTTTGGTTTTTTTTGGGGGGGGGGAAACAAAAACGATCCATTGTAAAGGGCTCAACAGGAGCAACAAAAAAAAAAGAATTTATTTTTTGGGGCGTTTCGGACAAACATTAACATGATTCTGAATAGCTCTCATAATCAAAATGATGCTACTTTCCCTGTAGCAAATGAAATCGCCGCAGTGCACGCACACTTGCTTCACGTGCCCAAACAACATTTGAATGTTTGGGATCATCTCCCTCGCCTCTGGTCCCGACACCTCTGGAACAACCGATCTTCTTGCCATCGGAAGGGGATTTTGTTGCTCATCACGTAGCTGGGCAGCACTATAATTATTAGGATGCCACCTACTCATATGCCGATGCATAGTGTAATTGCCGTAACTGTATTTTTTTTCAGTTCCCCTTGACAGTCTATCACCGCATATACGGCAAAACACGTAGCGTGCATTTACTTTTTTTTGCCCCTCAGGAAATTTATAGAATTGCCAAATGTAGTTCTCTTTTCGATTATACCTCCTGGGCTCCTCTGGCAAAAACCTTGGCTCTTCCTCCTCTTCCTCCTCTTCCTGTTCTTCCTCTTCTTGTTGTAAAATTACTTCAGCAGGTGGTCCTCTCTTCTTTGGATTTGGTGGAGGTGGTGGGTTAGAACCAGCTGAAGCTACTAATGAAGCCATGTCACAATGTAAATAAAGGGTCTTT
This sequence comes from Lissotriton helveticus, assembly GCF_964261635.1. Taxonomy (NCBI): domain Eukaryota; kingdom Metazoa; phylum Chordata; class Amphibia; order Caudata; family Salamandridae; genus Lissotriton; species Lissotriton helveticus. Next base: position 1,514,601,644 of record NC_136061.1, on the reverse strand, counting down.
CTCTCACCAAGATGAAAGTCAGAGTGAGGAAAGAAGGAGGGGTTTTCATCATTTGGGAAAAGCAAAAGTTCTAAACCAATGAAAAGTGTTCATTTTAGATCACATGACCTAGTATTACATCATTAGGAAACCAAAAGTGAAATGAACCAATGAAAAGTGTTATTACCGAGTCACATGACCTGCTGTGTTTACGTTACGCGGTCGGCGCCGCGCCGCGGATCGCTTCCGGTTCGCGTACCGCTGCGCTTCCGGGTACGCTAACGTAGCACGTCATATGACGTATCACGCGAGAACGCGAAACGTCATGCTGACGCGACGCGTCACGATGTTGTTTTCTAACGCGACAGTTGCGCAAACGGAACGTTTACCGGTTCGCGGACCGGGTCGCGGCTCCGAATTGAGCTAACGGGAAGCTAACCGGTTCGCGTACCGGGAGCGAAACAATAAAAATAATTTAAAAAAAATTGTATTAAAAACATGTAAAAAATATTTTTCGATTTAAAGAAGAATACATTGTAAAGGTTTTGATATTTGCTATTAAAAAACCATTGAAATTCACTGAAAAAACCATAGGTTATAGACCATATATAGTTAGGAATTAGCATTTACAAAACCTTGAAAATTCACTGAAAAAACCATAGGTTATAGACCATATATAGTTAGGGATTAGCATTTACAAAACCTTATTTTACTCACACAAAACCATTGAAATTCCATATATAGTTAGTTGTACTAACTATATATCGCGCACCCGCAATCCACTGCTGATCATGTCACATATTACATCATTCATGACATGGTCAGTGACATCACTGATGACATCACTGATGACATCTCAAATGACATCACTGATGACATCACTGATGACATCTCAATGACATGACTGATGACATCACTGATGACATCTCATTTGACATTACTGATGACATCACTGATGACATCATTCATGTGATAATACGATGAACTTCTTCAGACTCTAAAATAACCTTAGATACACTCAGTGTAAACAGACACTCACAGACTGTCACTCATCCATGGAGTTACTCACACACCTACTCAGTCATGCAAAGAATCAATTACACCTCCATTTCCTCAACTATACAGTTATACATACCTTACTTATTTAATTGTGGGTTTATATAGCGCTAGAATCAACTCCCGGAGGAGTATCTCCGCGCTTCGACTGCTGGGGAACCCGTCCTGGCTCACCCTGAGAGATGGTCCCTAATGGGTATCTCTAAGGTGCGACCAGGCATCCCCGGCGGTCTGGGGGGCCGTTGTGAAGATGAGGCAAGCTAATGCCCAGAGTTGCCGAGTGTGGTCCCTGACTGGAGTAGGCACCAAGGCGAGAATTATCGAGCCCGCTGACCCTGGTCCACGACCCTGCCGCGTCGGGAATCGAACCCTGGTCCCGGGCTGTCCTCTGCTTACGGGTCTGCCGCCTCTAACCAGTGAGCCACACCACTTCACTTTTTATTCAAACATATACTAACACATATTTACTCTCTTTTACAATCCCTGATACAAGTTCACAATGATCAATACAGCCACTCACACATTCACGGGCTCTTATGCACAGTTATTTATATATGTCAACTCTCACATGTACTGTGTTTTACATATGTTCTTACTTTGACATGTAGCACTCAGATATCCATTCACTCACCAATGCACTCAGTCAACCGCCCATACACCTGTTTCCACATGCACTTTTGAATCCATATATCTAGTGAATCAACTGCTTACACATCTATGCACAGAGTCATACACCTCCCAGCCACCCACACACACACTCAGTCTCCCATACAAATACTTGGGCAACCAATCAATAACCCATATACTTACTCATATAGCTACTGATCAACACATGCAGCAGTTTACAGAACAACAGACATAATGATGCACAAATTAAGACAGTTTACTCACTAACCCATGCACTCAGTGACACACATTTAATCACTCACTCATACAGTCAGTCACACACCTACTAAATCCTTCATCCAGACACTTATACATCCACTCATTCTTCAATATGTAAGACATTTGAGATGTCATCAGTGATGTCATTTGAGATGTCATCAGTGATGTCATCAGTCATGTCATTGAGATGTCATCAGTGATGTCATCAGTGATGTCACTGACCATGTCATGAATGATGTAATATGTGACATGATCAGCAGTGGATTGCGGGTGCGCGACATATAGTTAGTACAACTAACTATATATGGAATTTCAATGGTTTTGTGTGAGTAAAATAAGGTTTTTTAAATGCTAATTCCTAACTATACATGGTCTATAACCTATGGTTTTTTCAGTGAATTTTCAAGGTTTTGTAAATGCTAATTCCTAACTATATATGGTCTATAACCTATGGTTTTTTCAGTGAATTTCAATGGTTTTTTAATAGCAAATATCATAAGCTGTCGAATGTCAAGTACGTGGTAAGTGAAAACATTTTTGTGTTTATGCACACTGATCTGCTTTGAATGGTGCCCCCCCCCTCATTTCTATTAGGAGTACTCTCTCTTTGCAGATAGTGAAAGGTAGTTAACGCAGGCCTTTGCCCCCGTTGTAATCCGTCGTGCCTGCTTCTCTCTCCATTTGATTGATTGTTATCCAAGTATTTACTGTTTTAGAATTAGTTCTCTTTGGTTCATTCTCTATTTACAAACAAACACAGAGTCGCAATACTCTGTTTAGTCTTTGCAGATAACGAAAAATCGTGTAAAAAAAAAGAAAAGGAATCGAGCAAAATCAGTAGGCCACTAATGGGATCTCTTTTTGACCTCGCTAAAATAGAAACATTAGGAACAACCCCTCATGACAAATACAAAACTAGTGAGATGAACTGAACTCCACACAATGATGGCTGCAAAACAGCTCGGCTCCGCCACCCACCCCGCCCAAAATAACGATAAAGAGCGGCTACCATGATTGGTTGCGGAATGGCCACGACGGAGCTACGAAATGGTGCTGCTCTCATGCTAACCCCAGCTTCAGTCTGAAACATCCAGAAACACTGTAGACTACCAATTCGATCAGTTCCGGTAGCGCCCCAATGTAACCCGGTAGAGAAGAACTAGCCCTCCCCTCTTTGACTGATGGTTCTTGTTGCCTGTCCCTTCTGTTGTCATTTAACAGAACTATTTAGCCTGCTGAAAGGGGTTGTGTTCCAACCGCTGGTTGGTGGAGACATTTTGACTATATTCTGGACCTGCGTTGTCGCGTAATGCGTCATTGACGCATCCGGAAGTGCTCCGATGCGCGAAGCGCAGCTTCCCGGAAGCGATCCGGGGCGCGGCGCGCAGCGCGTAACGTAAGCATAACAGGTCATGTGACTTGTTAATAAAACTTTTCATTGGTTCATTTTACTTTTCTTATTCTAATAATGAAAGGCTTGGTCATAAACGTGGGGATGATAGCAGGAACTGGCGTGCCCTGTATAACGCAAGCCATATTGGGTCGGTCCTTGTTGCATGAACCGTGTAACTGTATATGTCTACACATTAAAGAATGATCTGGCGTCTCAGTGCACTCCTCCCCTGTCAGATAAACTTCCTGGTCATCCTTAAAACATCTGTATGTGTATGGGAGTGACCAGACTTCATGAAGGAAACCGCTACCTAAAGGTTCATAACGACCTATGGGTACATATTTCATGCAATTTGAAAACTTATATAAAGCAAAAGGCAGCGTTATTAAACCGTGGATAAGCCACGTTGCAGCAGTGGCTTCAGCCACGGAAAAAGGTAAAGATTCTAACCTTTCAATATGTAACATAGAAAAGGAAGCATCACGCATTGAAAGTAAGCGTTGTTTGTCAGTCAAATTAAACGGTGCAAATAAAGAAGAAACGTTCATGTACCCCCAGGGAACTTTACCCATTTTCAGTGTTTGAAGGGTCCATGCAAACTGCATGATTGATCGTAATTGATTTTGACCATGGTATAATACTGACACTTCATCATGTATAATCTCGACGACTGACGACACAATATTATCCAATGTGTAAATTCTAGAGGAAAGCACATTAATGCTATTGTCAACAACTGCAAGCACTTTCTCAAGATTTGCTTGATCAATGGCCCTAAGGCGTGTAGCAGCTTCAATCTGTGATAGCTTCCAAATTTCATTGTAAACCCCATATAAACACCTTTTCGACCTGCCACTAGCCGGGCCTTTAATGAAATCATTCAAGTCCACGTCTGCATTTAGTTTAGAAAGGTGATTCTTAACCGCAGGTAAAGTTGAATGTTTCAGCCAGTTTTGACACAATTTGCCTACAGAATACGATGTGACAGTATGACCTAAGTCAAAACGGGGATCAGATCTAACAGTTTTAAAACCGTCAGTTAAATTCAAAAAATCTATGTTGGCAAGAATCAGCACTATGGTGCCAAAGCAGCCAACCCTTAGGATTCACACTGGAAATGTTAAAGGAGGAATTAAGAAGTAGAGTCTGTAATTCTCTAATGGATAACTGAGTAAAATTACTCCAACCATCATATTCCTCTAACTCCGGGAAAGAAGGAGCGTTTAATTTTTTAGAAGTGGCCAATCCAAAGCATGTGGTCTGGGAAATTGTTTCATTCAGAAACAGCATATGATTCGGGATGAGACATGCACGGTGCAAAGCCTCAGTGCCTTGTACCTGCCAGGCCTTTGAACCCCAAACTGATTTAAGGTCTATCGTATCCTTCCATAACTCATAGCCTCCAGTAACTAATTGATCAAGGAAGGACTTGGAATACAACAATTTAGTATCGGTAAGTCTAACCTTGGACATTGGCATTTTTCGAAACTTAAAATAAAAGGACTCGGGATTGGACTGATTAAAGTCAGTGAAGTAAGTATACTTTCTCAGAAATGTTTCAGAACTCCCCTGATGAGGCGCTGGGCAATGTTCCCACTGAGTAAAGTTAACAGCATCCCTTCTGGATGATGTTTTGTGTAAGAAGTGATTGCCATAATGTTGGTAACAGAATAATTCACCATAATTAGCAGATTCTAAATATAAATCCTCAGCATCAAATGCAGCATAGTATTGCAAATCAGAAAATAAACTTTCTACAGCTTTGACATCCCAGTCATCAGAACGAATGTTTTGTTTCACCACATCCCCCATATTCACTCTAAGTACATTAGGGACATTAACGACTTCCGTTGGGCCATGAATCTGAAACCGAACTGCATCCCACACGATTCCATCAAGGACAGGCCATGCTGTGATGTTAACCAAAGTCAAGTCTCTTTTTAATCTGTGTGTAGAATGTGAAGAGGAAAGTGGGGCCAAAGTTCCATTTAAATGAGTAATGCAAGTTCTCTCCTCGACATAGTGTCCATTCATAATTCGAAAAAAATAAAACACAAAACCAATTGACATAAAAAGGTAAACTGAAAAAAGGACCAGCCAAATGTAAGTCCAAGGGGGTATCAAAAAATGTTTTTTACACAGGCTAGCATAAACTGCAATTCGAGAGGGTTTCTTCGAGGCAAGGGAAGCAGAGTCAAATGAAAATCTGGATTCCGTGGCTAAACGAGCTTGCAGGTCAGGCATGGACAAATCAGTGGGGTAGGTATAGTCTATCTCATCAATGTTAGTTCCGGGTAAATTATTTAATAACGGACTGGAAACAGCAGGTAATTCGATGGCCACTTCAGGTTCAATATTAGAAGCAGTGGGCATAACTGAATTCCTCACAATGGAAGGACAGGAAACAGCCGGTGTCATGCTAAGAAGAATCGGCCACTCTGTGTATCTTGACATTGTCAATTGAAATAAACCTGTTTTCCTTACGTCCAGGAAGTGGTGGTAAAATGACAGTTCTTGTGCCTTTCACTCCAAGGACTGGAACCGGAGCTCGATAGGAAGGACCAAATTCTTTCTTGTTATCGATCTTCTCCCGAACCAGTTCTCCAACTTGGGGTAGCCAGCCAACTACCGGGTTCTGCAACGCATCATCCGACGTGGAGGGCAAATGTTCCTTTGCAAGACTGTCTCTGGTCTTTTGTAGATTCTGTAAAACATTGCAATGTTCATCTGCGTCAAAGGAAGTGGCTCGAACCACATAGTCTAGACCGTCAAGGTCAGGGACGTACATCTTGATGCCAAAGAGCATTTCGTATGGGGTCCGCCCACCCAGAGACCTTCTAGGGAGATTATTAAGAGCACGCTGCACGCCATAGAGGTGAGCCAGCCAGTTTCTGCCAGTGCCTATAACTCGGGCTGTCAAAGATTGCTTTAAATCACGGTTCATTCGCTCAACTACACTGTTACCCTCAGGTCTGTAGGGAGACGAAAACTTGACTTGGACCTCCAACGAAGTCATGGCATCCTTATACGCCTTAGAGGCGAAAGCCGGACCCTGATCCGAATGGAAGGTACCACAGGCAAAAATCCCTATAAAGATACGCAAATCTCTAATGACAGTCCGTGAATCAGCGCTGCGATGTGGCCATACCCACACAAAGCGTGTGCATGAGTCAACTGCTACTAAGATGTACTTATACGCAGTATCAGATGAAAAAGGACCGCAGTGATCCAAATAAACACAACCTAGTGGTTTATTAGAAATGTACAACTGAGTCTGTGGCGGACGCGTAGCAGTTGAAGGTTTAATCTGCTGGCATATGTCACAAAGAAGGACATAATCACGCGTCTGTTTGTACAGTCCCCGCCACCAGAAACGTTGTTGTAATTGAGTTACAGTGGCCGAGACGCCCGCATGATCCAAATAAACACAACCTAGTGGTTTATTAGAAATGTACAACTGAGTCTGTGGCGGACGCGTAGCAGTTGAAGGTTTAATCTGCTGGCATATGTCACAAAGAAGGACATAATCACGCGTCTGTTTGTACAGTCCCCGCCACCAGAAACGTTGTTGTAATTGAGTTACAGTGGCCGAGACGCCCGCATGCGCAGACGCCACACCTTCATGTGCCGCTGTAATCAAGTCTGCTCTGCGATCCGAGTTGGGAATCAGCCGTTCCCCAACGTCAGGAATTGTCACAAAAGGAACCTTTTCGGGACTTAAGTGGTATTTGTACTTCGAAGGGAATCCCGCAGGATGCTTACTTCCCTTCTCAGAGGCAGCAACTGCTGCCAAGATGTCGCTATCAATCTTGGTTTTTGACCTAGTAACCGCTGCAACTAAGTATGTAGATACTGCTGATTTCGCTGCTTCATCAGCAAGCGAGTTGCCAACAGCGTGAACTCCTACGCGCTGATGACCGAGAGTATGAATCACATAAACGAGTGGCAACATAGCCTTAAGCTCTGCCACTCGAACCCAGATCATTTTATGTTTTATTGTGCTACCTTTGGAATCATGAAATTCATTTTGAATCCAAAAGAACAAGTTCTCATTGTAAGACTGGACACAGTAGAAAGAATCACTTACAATCAGAGTAGTAACACTTGGATCTGCGTACTCCAACGCTAGTAAAAGAGCACGAAGCTCAGCTAATTGTGCAGTGCAATCGCCCAGGGGCAACGTGTGTACCTCCCTGGAAATGAATTCATCGTTCAACATAGCACCAACCACAATAGCGCATGCGGAAACGTAGGCATGTTTAGAGCCATGCGCAACCTGCGCCGACCCATCAGTGTAAATGATGCAATGGAAGTCCTCCAAAGGTCGCATAGCCAGAGGAGCAGGATGAACGAACTCATACTGCAAGTACTCTTGCGACCGTAAAGAGGCGTCAAAAATAAACGTGACATCCGTGGACGTCAATGACGCTGCCCATTGAATCCACCGTGGGTGCAAAGCCTTCGAATTTGGTACACTGGCTTTCGTGACTGCCTCCAAATGAGGACAGGGTGTTACCACTAACATGCGCTTCCCCTGTGACAGAGCTCGTTCTTTAAGAATCGCCATCTGTACAGCAGTTAAAACCTTTTCCACAGTGGGAAATCGCAATTCAGCCGAAGTGTACAAGTGTGACTTGTAAGCAATAGGTACTGTGTCTCCTTCATTAAAAGTGAGGTACGTGAAACCCACTGTCCCAGGAATTATTCTTATTACCAGGTTGGTGTGGTTATCACGAGTCAGTAAGTATTTAGAAGCGAGCAGATCGGCCTGCAAAGATTGCAAAATGGCCGAATGCTCAGGCAGCCAGCATGATTTTGAAAAAGTTGGTTGTATCAAAGCATACAAAGGCTTGATACGCTGGGCATATTCCGGAACATAAGTTCTGCCGAAATTCAAGAAGCCCAGTAAAGACTGTAATTTCTTCAGTGTTGTAGGAGCGCGCAACTGTGCGCATTTCTCCAGGAAGTGGGGAGCCAATCCTCGACCTTCATTGTTCAGCTCATAGCCGAGGAACAACACTGTGTGTTCTGCAATGTGCGATTTTGCAAAATTAAACTTGTAACCCATATCAGCAAAGTTACAAATTATTGAATTCACCCGACACAGATGCATCCAAATTTCGTCGTCTGTGAGATAAATGTCATCCACATAAGAACATGCATCTGGATCGATACTCTCCAATATAGTGACTATTCTTGAGGTGAAGACTCCAGGACTATTTTTGTAGGCCATTGGAAGTCGCCGGAAGCTTTTTTGCACACCAGCGGACGTAAAACTTGTCCATTGGGAGCTGAAGCTATCCAGTCTGTGTGCATAAAAACCGTTAGATATGTCAAGCGTTGTCTTGAAACGCTTACGCACTAGACTATCCACTAGCGCAGAGCCGTGAGTATTCTGTACCGCACAGTTACGGCAATGCGAGTTCAAATGACGGTAATCCAATACCAAACGATATGATCCGTCAGGTTTGGTCACAGTAAAAAGGGGATTATTCATCGGTGACACACACGTTTCAATAACTCCCTGATATTCCAATTGTTCAAGGATTTCTGCGACGGCAGCTTTAGCTTCACGCCGTATGGGATATTGAGGCTGAGGCTGAGGCTCAGATCGCAAAGGAATTTCGTGGGAAGGAGACAATTTATCCCAACCACATTGGTTGCGGTACAGAGCCGGTGCAAGAGCCCGAGCCCACTCTTCTGCAAAATGCTGCGCATGCTCAGTCGAGACAGTGTGCGCGAAACTGGGAAGGATTACGTCCTCCCCTCGCGGCGCTGCGAGCACAAAAGGTGGGGGCCAGTCAGCCTCAGAAAGCAAAATGTCGTACGTAGACGAAAGGTTCTCCCAAAATACCCCTCTGACAGTACGCTGTATGTCACCTTCAATTAACAGGACAATTTCAAAAAGTCTTTCAGGGGGAGCCAGTCTTGTATCGGCTGTTTCAATTACAACGAACACTTCAGTCGCTGTCACCCTCAGTAGTGGACGCAGCGCCTCTCTGACTATGGTTATCTCCGCCGCGCTGTCCAGCAAGGTCAGAGCCCACGTCAGATTCCGAAGCCGCGTTCTCACTATCTGTGGCATATCGATGCGCTGTTAAGGCTGCGACTTTCTTTTTCGCAAACTGCGGTCTTTTAGGCGTAGAATCCTCCTGCTTCACTGCGCCGTCAGCTTGGCGGGACTGACCACGTCCCTGTTGGCCACCACGTCCACGTCCACCCCCTCCTCCACCGTTCTTCGGGCCGATGTTTCCTGTAAGGAACGAGGAGAGCGTTGATCAGAACCCTGAAAACGATCAGGTGATTTAATCATCGCGCGATCGCGCAAATCATATACTTTCTCTGTCGGCGCAGGAGCTTGAAGCGCAGGAAAAGAATCCTGAGTCTGCTTATATTGCTTCCCCTGTGTCTGTTTTTTAGGCCAATTCTGTTTTTTGGACTTGGGCGGGACATCTGCAACTGCAGATTGTCCCTGAGGTTGTTTTTTCTCCTTTACTGCAAAATATTTCAGACCTCTACTTGTGCGGCCAATTGTCTTATAAGCGGCCACTACAATTTTTGCCAACTGACGGGGTTTGTCGGCATCGGGCAGAGCAGCCAAAGCATTCGACACCTGAAAGTTAACTGCATCTCCTTTAACATTGGAGAGAATGAGATCACATACAATCTCAAAAGAACCACACAGGCGCATACCCAATTCAACCGCTGCCTCTGGACCGTGATCATTCTGAACACGTCTAATGATGTCAGGCAGGGCAGTCATAGACGGGGTGCCGAAGCACCTTGTATAAACTGCCGCAAATGTTTTTCCCCAGCTTTCACAGTCAACAAGTTCAGGAGTTAAATCCTTCGGTAAAGTAATCGTCAACATTCTATGCTTATCAGCAGGAGTAGAATTCGGAAAAACCGCCTCCAGTTGATCAAACTTCTCAGCTAGCCAGAATGGGAAGTCATCGTTGTCAACTGGACGAGCACCAAAAAACGAATTAACCATCACTGGATTGAGACGCATTCCGCCTCGATCCATGGGAACGGCCGCACCCCCCTGGGGACCACCAGGCAGGTGGCGACCGATGTATTGCACTAATGCACGAATCACGGAAATGGAAACAACATGCAGCCTACGAATTTCCTGCAGGGTACAAGCGCCGTGATTCGGGTGCGGGGTAAAGCCACCCAACGCAGGCCAATTTGTACCTGGAATTGAGAGTGGACCTAACCTCGCAGCGGACAAAGAGTGGGGGAGGGCGCCATCAAACCAAACTCGATGCTGCCAATGATCAATAGGTATTTCCAATGTCCTGTACGGTGTATACTCAGCCGGGACAGCCGAGGCGGTGTAGGAGTGGAAAAAACCAGAATTAGCGTCCACAGCCGGAAACGTAACCCAAGAGTAAAACAACTCGTAAGGGAACGCCGGATCTGCACATACCACGAAAATCACAGCCATCCCATCCACCGGGACCTGGTACGTCTGAAGATGGTTGCGTACCGCTACGCGACTATGCTGCGCAATGGCCACCGCCGCCATGACAACACTGGAAACAAGAAAACACAAAGAATACTTTGTAGCACAACTGGGTAGTAATTCAAAGAAACCGTTTAAGAAAGAATCAAGCTTGAATAATACCTATCTCAAAAAATAGGTAGGTTTCACCGACATCCCGCTTTCCGGAAACGGAGGTGAAGGGGTTAAGGTATGAACGATAAACTACACGAGTGTCATGATATAAGACCACCGAAACCGTTGGGCGCCATGTCGCAGGGTTTCTGTTCTCACACAGAACTGTGCACAGAGGAGTGGAACCTCGGCAAATTAGGGTGTCCCAAAACTCACCTTAGCAACCAACTCACCCCTTACCGAGCTAGCTACAGTGTCTCATTGGACATATCAAACTCCCAATGTTTAGACAAACCAGAACATGAACTTACAGTACCTCAGGGTACGTGGGACTCATGAACACTCTTTCGTTATATTATCATTACAAACCAGAACATGGAGTAAAGAAGACACATGTGCATTTGAAATGTTTATTTACTAATGCCGTCTTCTCAGGCGCAGTATCTTAGATAATACAAGTATACTTATTATCAGTAGCAAAATTATCAGCATAGTTACTAAGACATAAAAAGCGAATGGTGACAGCATGTTAACATACTGTAATGAATAAGAGTTAACAACACTTATATCTCACCCTCCCTAACACATATATTATATTATTAGCTAAGAAGGTCTCTTTGGGTTGTTTCAGGGCGGGCCCATACCTTAGTGTCCTAGCATGAAGGAATCACATCAGCATACACCAGCTCTCTCTGCATGTGCACCGCATCAAGTGTGTTCTATGTGCCTCGTGCAAAGCAATATCAATCCCGCCTGAAGCCAGAGTTGGCAAAGGCTGCACTTGTGTTATGACTATGAAGGCGTGGAGATCAGACCTCATAACAATTCCATATCGTGTTGTTCCTGAAACTTCAGCACTCTTCGTGCAGACATAGTTTATTAAGCAAAGCTGATATCAGAGCAATAACATATTATTCTCACATACACCACGGCAAACTACTAGGTTGAAAGCTAAGTCAACAATTAAGTGTCGTGTGCAGAAGTTGCAAGAAAGAAAAATGGCGTTTAAACCTCAAATGTACCTATGCTAACTTAAACACGATATAAGGATATACAGGAGCTATATGACACCTTCTTGTCTTATCAGGGGAGTTAATTCTTTCCTGAACATTCGAGAAAGTTTCTAGCGAACTCTGAGCTACGCTGGCAAACCCAAAACTTAAGTCTAGTATCGACAGTAGTAGACCTAGTTAACGTCTGGCCTAGGCCTTTACTGCTGTAGGTATTATTCCAATGCGCAGAGCCTATTGGGAAGATAGGAACTACACTACAACTTCTCAAAGTATTGTTTTCTTGCACGGTATAATGTAGCTTCCTACCACTATTATCCGCACTATGCTCTGTTCATAGATTATTTGTTATCCTTAGAAAACGAAAAAAACCTTTTGACACGGTAGAATGTAGGGAGCTACCCCACTACCCTCCGCTCAAAGCGCTGGTTCCAAATACGTCTTTGTAGCCACCAATCTCTAGACAGAAACGTTACTGAACAGAGTTTACTTTCACTCGCACATCTCTTGAACAACAAGTCTTTTTAAAGTCATTAATGACATACACGCAAATGACCGCGCCTACCAGTACCGCTGGTACGTTTCTGAATATTTAGTTGGTCACAGCGGGCCCGCTGTGATGCTCTTGCAGCCTTCTCCTTCCTTATACAGCCTGCACTGGCCAGACGCCAACTCCAACAGTATCCGCACAGATAGAATCAGGAATTGTGCCCGCGAAGGAACTGAATCACGCGGCAGCTCTCTCTCCCTGACGAAACCCGACCAGGTTTCTTTCACCTAGACAAGAATGGTCGCGCTGGAGACAGCGACCTGTTGTCTTCCTCAACCACGAACAAAGTATACAAATAACACACGATGTCTCTAAGCCACGCCCCCTCTTTTATGCTCCCACAACCGCAGGGAATTCTGGGAGATGTAGTTTAGTAACTAGGCAGGCGCAGTTTAGAAATCAAATCCTGACAAAAAGTGCGACAGACCGCCCTAAGGAAATTAACATGGGGAAAACACGTTTTGGGACCCCCCTTTTATCTTGGCCCCCGCTTGACGAATCCCCCCCAAACTTTCAGGGAAGGACCGGAGCGCCGCGAGGCAAAGTTGCTGAAAAATTCAGGTAGATTCCTCAACCGGCGCCAAAGTTATTTCCAATAGAATGTTGCGATTACCCTATGGAAATCAATCCTAACTATATATACCTACTGGCGACCGCCAGTAGGTAATATATATATATATATATATATATATATATATATATATATATATATATATATATATATATTACCTACTGGCGGTCGCCAGTAGGTATATATAGTTAGGATTTTTTCTCCATGGGATTTTTGAAAATTCTATGTCTAATAACTTTGGCGTTTGTGGACGGAATTGGCTGAAATTTTCAGAAAAATGGAACATTTTGTTTCTGAGCAGCCCCTGAAAATTTGGGGGGGGTTCGTCAAGGGGGGCCGAGAAAAAAGGGGGGTCCCAAAACGCGTTTTTCCCATGTTAATTTCCATAGGGCGGTTGGACTCACTTTTAGCTCGAACGGCTGAATGGATTTGCACGAAACTTGGCAAAATTGTAGGGACTGGTAGCCCGATGTGCCTTTGCTAGGTCTCAATATATGTGCTCCAGTGGATTTTGAGAAATTAACGTTCAAAAAAAGATATATATCTGTGACAGCGCTCCGGGCAGCGCTCCGCTTCGCGTACTTTTCGCGTTACGGAGCTTTGCGAAGCGAAGCTGATTGGTTCTCCGGCGTCTGTAAACATTCCAAACAGTCCGTAGCGGCCGCCATCTTGTCTCTCGGTAGGATCGAGAGACAAGAGGAGGCCAAAGCGAAGGGGCAAATGACCATAAGGGGGCATAGTAGATCCTCCCTGACCCCCTAGGTTTGATGTGGAGGTTTTAAAAGGGCCCCGCGGGGCAAAAAAAAAAAAAAAAAAAAAAATCGAACGGGTGAATGGATTTGCATGAAACTTGGCAAAATTGTAGGGACCGGTAGCCCGATGTGCCTTTGCTGGGTCTCAATATATGTGCTGCAGTGGATTTTGAGAAATTAACGTTCAAAAAAAGATATATATCTGTGACAGCGTCCCGGGTAGCGCTCCGTTTCGCGTACTTTTCGCGTTACGGAGCTTTGCGAAGCGAAGCTGATTGGCTCTCCGGTGTCTGTAAACATTCCAAACAGTACAGAGCGGCCGCCATCTTGTCTCTCGGCAGGATCGAGAGACAAGAGGAGGCCAAAGCGAAGGGGCAAATGACCATAAGGGGGCATAGTAGATCCTCCCTGACCCCATAGGTTTGATGTGGAGGCTTTAAAAGGGCTCCGCGGGGCAAAAAAAAAAAAAAAATCGTTTTTTTTGGTGGGGTGCGCCCGGTTAGCGTAACGGGAAGCGGACTGGGGAGCGTACTACAAGGAAACAAGAATGATTGACTTTTAACTTATTGTATGTTTATAGACTTTTTTTTACTTTTTTTTCTGCTAAGTGACGTCTCGGCCTATCTCCACGGGATGCAGTCCCTACCATCTCGGCGTTTAAGCCCAGGGGGACCGGTAGTGTGGGAGAGATAACGTCTGTTAACGTTCGATTCGAAGGAAATCAGGAAGTGTTGAAAAACATTGTCTGCGCCATCTTGCCTTTTTTCAAATGCCACACTTTTGTCGTGCACGGCAGCCATTTTAGATGCCTTGACCAAACTCACTCTCTGCACGCTGTCGATCCTTAGCATGGCTCCCCACCCTCGCAAGCATCTCCCCCAGGCACTGGTCACCCCCGCTTTCTGTCTTATGCATGGGCAATAAACCTCCCCCCATCTGCGCTGATCTTCCCTGAGAATCACACTCTGTGCCCGCCCGACACCTCCCTGTCGCCCTATTCACTACCGTCTGACACTCCTCTTCCTCTGTGTCCGATTGTCCAGGCCGGTCCCAGGCTATCAGGTAGCCCTGCAGATGTACTTTATGGCCCCAGCTGTAAAGAATCACCCCTCTTCAAAGGAGTTACAGTAGATCAAGGCCCCCACCCGATGAGATCCGTCACACCACACGCGTTCCTACTATCTGAAAACCATCCTGTATTGTGATTGGGGAGGGGACCGAGCCTGAAGCGGAAGATTCCAGGGATGCCTCTTTGTACATCAAAGTTTTTACAATTATGTGTCACATTAAAAATATATAGCACTCCAACAAAGTAGTAGGATTATAAAACTTTAATAACTTATAAATATAAACAACGCAACAAAAACAGTAAAAACATTTAAACATTTTTAGGAAAAAAGAAGGAACAATGGTCAGTAGCGGTCGGTTGTGCGAATAGTCCCAAGGCAGCACAACGTCCTGAGTTCTGGACGGCACCCAGGTGATGTTGCCTGGGTGCCGCACTGGTTTTGGGTATCCTACAATGCTGCTCCGAATAACGGCGTGGGGCGTCCCGGTGGGTGGCTCGTCAGTAGCGGTCTGTTGTGCGAATAGTCCCAAGGCAGCAGAACGCGCTGAGATGTGGATGGCACCCAGGTGATGTCAAGTAAGTTGCCGCACTGGTTTTGGTATCCCACAATGCTGCTCCGAATAACGGCGTGGGGCGCCCCGGGGGGGGGGGGGTGAGGCGGCGTGAACGGGCCTCCCCAGGTGGAGGCTCGTCTGCTGTAGTGGGGCGCCCCTTTACCGTTTCAGTTGCCATTCCGCCCGCTTTTGGTACACTGTGTCAAAATCCGCCATTCAGCTGAGTTGCGCCCACTCTTGCGGTGCAGCGATAGGCGGCTGCCACAGGACTCTCAAAATGGCGGCAGGCTCTTTCCTTTTTGGGCCTGGTCCACTGAAATGGCCCTGGGACACCTTGGAAATCGGACGCTTGTCTGCTAGGTCTTGGACCCCATTCTCGAAAGCGTCCCCTCAGCCTTGAGGATTCTACAAAAGTCTTGGGGGCCCCCGACTCCTGCAGGCTTCCGGTGGGGAGCAGCTGCCATGATTGCTCGCGGAATGACCACGACGGAGCCACGAGATGGTGGTGCTCTCATGCTGACGCCAGCTTCAGTCTGAAACATCCAGAAACAAGGTGGGGCTTTCATCGTTTGGGAAAAAAAAAAAGTTTTCATCCAATGAAAAGTGTTATTTTTAGGTCATATGATCAAGCCTTCCATCATTAGGAAACCAAAAGTAAAATGAACCAATGAAAAGTTTTATAAACAAGTCACATGACCTGTTATGCGGCATAGGGTATAAAAAGCGTAGAAAATCCGTTGGCACGTGAGGCGGCGTCAGTAGCGGACCGATGTGCGAATAGGCCGAAGGCAGCACAACGCGCCAAGATCCGGATGGCACCGAGGTGGTGTCTAGCAAGTTGCCGCACTGGTGTGGCCATCCTACAATGCTGAAAGTCGGCGTGGGGCGCCCCGTTGGCCTGTGAGTTCGCGTCAGTAGCGGACCGATGTGCGAATAGGCCGAAGGCAGCACAACGCGCCAAGATCCGGATGGCACCGAGGTGGTGTCTAGCAAGTTGCCGCACTGGTGTGGCCATCCTACAATGCTGAAAGTCGGCGTGGGGCGCCCCGTTGGCCTGTGAGTTCGCGTCAGTAGCGGACCGATGTGCGAATAAGCCAAAGGCAGCACAACGCGCCAAGATCCGGATGGCACCGAGGTGGTGTCTAGCAAGTTGCCGCACTGGTGTGGCCATCCTACAATGCTGAAAGTCGGCGTGGGGCACCCCGTTGGCCTGTGAGATGGCGTCAGTAGCGGACCGATGTGCGAATAGGCCGAAGGCAGCACATTGCGCCAAGATCCGGATGGCACCGAGGTGGTGTCTAGCAAGTTGCCGCACTGGTGTGGCCATCCTACAATGCTGAAAGTCGGCGTGGGGCGCCCCGTTGGCCTGTGAGATGGCGTCAGTAGAGGACCGATGTGCGAATAGGGCCAAAGGCAGCGCAACGCGCCAAGATCCGGATGGCAACGAGGTGGTGTCTAGCAAGTTGCCGCACTGGTGTGGCCATCCTACAATGCTGCGCCGAAAGTCGGCGTGGGGGCGCTCCGTTGGCCTGTGAGTTCGCATCAGTCAGTGGGGGTTGTTTGAGGATCTGACTGCATTGGAAAGCAATGTGATGCTGTGCGTCGCCCCCAAGATGAAGGTTCCTCGGCTGCAGTGGGGCGCCCCTTGGTGTTTCACTCGCTATGCAGCTGAGTTGCATGCGCACTTGCGGCGAATAGGCCGAAGGCAGCACAACAATATTTTCTGAATAGAAGACACCACAAGGCGCTGAGATTCGGTTGGCACCGAGGTGGTGTCTAGCAAGTTGCCGCACTGGTGTGGCCATCCTACAATCCTGCTCTGAATAACGGCGTGGGGTGCCCGAAGGGGGGGGGGGAGGCGGCGTGAACTGGCCTTCCCAGGTGGAGGCTCGTCTGCTGTAGTGGGGCGCCCCTTTACCGTTTCAGTTGCCATTCAGTTTCAGCCGCTCTTGATGCTACAGCGACAGGCGGCTGCAACAGGACTCTCAAAATGGCGGCCTGTTCTTTGGATTTGGGCCTGGTCCACTAAAATGGCCCTGGGACACCTTAGAACTCAGATGCTCGAATTTTTTTTCCTTTCCTCTACATGCAAAAAAGGTAAATGCCCGGTACGTTACCTGCCTCATCTGCCACGATGTACTCTCCAGAGGAACCGAAAAAAAATATAGTTATGGTAACTATACCATGCATCGTCATATGGAGAGGTGGCACCGATTAATTATAGTGCTGCACAAAAGAGAGATTTGGAGGAGAACCCCCGACCTGCCAGTACATTCACCAAAGAAGTGGCACTGACAGCATCAGAGGCAAGGGAAACGGTCCCAAATATTTAGAAGAACTTTGGAAAGATTAAAATGACATGTTTAGATTGTGGCAAATTAATTTCATGTGGACAGATGAGTGTTACTCTAATAAATACAGCATATGAACATCATCATAGTCGATGGTTGGTAGAGACATTTTGACTATATCCTGGACCTGCCCGTCCTCGCCCAAAATGGCGCCGGAATAAATGGGACTCGTAACTCCTTGTTGTGTACTGGTTGCTGAACCTTGAAATCACGAGATACGTATGCAGTTTTGAAGCACATGGCGGGCGGGGACGAGAATTGATTGAATATTTCGACATCCCTATTGATATTAAGTTCTGATGTGTTATTGATTACTGTACTATTGAAAGTTCGAATTAACGTCACCCATGGTACTTGCCCGCAAATGTATATCTAGATAATTTTATTGTAACTGGCTCTGTCGTATTTTAATTATAAAATGTACGTCCACCGATTCCGCAACTGTTAGACACCTTAGTTCTTGCAACCTAATGGCCCGCCCGTTACGTTCCTCTACAGTGTAAATGTCTACTCATCATATATGATTACAGTTTGCTCCGTGGCCGGCCCACGTGGTTATAGGCCCGTATTTGTATACTGACATTTTCACAATAAAGGTTTTTAAAAGAAAACATGGTAGTAGTATTTACATTGGTAAAGTTTTTAATAATAGTCACTGTTTTAGAATCAGTAAAAGGCAAGTGAAATAAAGCAGTCCAATTACATGAAGGGTAAAAGGTATAATACGCAGGAACGCAGTAAAGATAAATGGTCAAGGGCTGTTGTGTTTCTACTTCTGCAACATAAAGTGATCGATAAGGATCTGATATTCAGGCGTATCGGCGACTAAGACAGCAGGCCGAGCCTCTTTTGCTCAACGGCTCCGTCATGGGACGAAGAAATGCCCTTTTTCTCGAAAAAGGAATATATTTTACTTGCAGGACAGTTGTAAATTTTCCGGGAAAGTACATTAGCCTGGAACATTATAACATATGTTTAAGAAAAAATAATGTTTGAAAGTAATAAAAAGCGTAATTTTTAGGTCATATGACCAAGCCTTTCATCATTAGAATAAGAAAAGTAAAATGAACCAATGAAAAGTTTTATTAACAAGTCACAAGACCTGTTATGCTTACGTTACGCGCTGCGCGCCGCGCCCCAGATCGCTTCCGGGAAGCTGCGCTTCGCGCACCGGAGCACTTCCGGATGCGCTAACGCGGCGCGTCATATGACGCATTACGCGACAACGCAGGTCCAGAATATAGTCAAAATGTCTCCACCAACCAGCGGTCGGAACACAACCCCTTTCAGCAGGCTAAATAGTTCTGTTAAATGACAACAGAAGGGACGGGCAACAAGAACCATCAGTCAAAGAGGGGAGGGCAAGTTCTTCTCTACCGGGTCACGTTGGGGCGCTACCGGAACTGATCGAATTGGTAGTCTACAGTGTTTCTGGATGTTTCAGACTGAAGCTGGCGTTAGCATGAGAGCACCACCATTTCGTAGCTCCGTCGTGGCCATTCCACGAGCAATCATGCTAGCCGCTCCCCACCAGAAGCCTGCGGGTGTCGGGGGCCCCCAAGACTTTTGTAGAATCTTCAAGGCTGAGGGGACGCTTTCGAGAATGGAGCCCAAGCTCTAGCAGACAAGCGTCCGAGTTCCAAGGTGTTGCAGGCCCATTTTAGTGGACCACGCCCAAATCTGAAGAGCCGGCCGCCATTTTGAGAGTCCTGTGGCAGCCGCCTATCGCTGCACCGCAAGAGCGGGAGCAACTCAAGTACATGGTGAGCGAGACGCTGTAGTCAAAAGAGCAGGCGGTAAACAGCTGAATAGCGGAAGAGGCACAGTGTAGCAAAAGCGGGCGGAATGGCAACTGAAACGGTAAAGGGGCGCCCCACTACAGCGTGTCTTTAGGTGAAACGGATTGTGGGACAAGGTCAAGAATGGAAGAGTCACCAAAAGGCAAAAAGTTCCGCTTGACCCCGGGAGCCGGCCACCTATGTCGGGGGCGATCTCAGGCCACACCAGGGCAACACGACTTGCGGAGGGGGCCGGAGCCAGGCGCCCCCTCCGAGTCCGCGCCATGACACCGTCCCTCGGGGGCCTCCGTCAAGTGGTTCAGGGTGGCACCGCATCACATTGTTTTCAAATGCAGTCACGTCCTCAAACAGCCCCCACTTACATTGAGAATAGTGAAGCTGTAGCAAGTGCAAATAGGCTTCAGACAGTGTTACAAGCACTCCTCAAAACTTTGAATTATCAGAGTGCATGAGTTTCATGCTCGATCGATTGAGCTAGCCGGATCGGGCAACAAAAAGTATAAAATAGTTATGTAAATAGTTATTTAATAAAATGTTTTACCCTGTTACTTTGCTGGTGTGTTGTATATATTTGTAATATTTGCATAGAGTTTATCGTTATTTTGGGCGGGGTGGGTGGCGGAGCCGAGCTGTCTTGCAGCCATCATGGTGTGGAGCTCAGTTCATCTCACTAGTTTCGTATTTCTCATGAGGGGTTGTTCCTAATGTTTCTATTTTAGCGAGGTCAAAGAGAGATCCCATTAGTGGCCTACTGATTTTGCTCGATTCCTTTTTTTTTTTTACACGATTTTTCACTATCTGCAAAGACTAAACAGAGTATTGCGACTCTGTGCTTGTTTGTAAATAGAGAATGAACCAAAGAGAACCAATTCTAAAACAGTAAATGCTTGGATAACAATCAATCAAATGGAGAGAGAAGCAGGCACGACGGATTACAACGGGGGCAAAGGCCTGCGTTAACTACCCTTCACTATCTGCAAAGAGAGAGTACTCCTAATAGAAATGAGGGGGAGGGGGGGCAGCATTCACAGCAGATCAGTGTGCATAAACACGAAAATGTTTTTACTTACCACGTACTTGACATTCGACAGCTTATGATATTTGCTATTAAAAAACCATTGAAATTCACTGAAAAAACCATAGGTTAGAGACCATATATAGTTAGGAATTAGCATTTAAAAAACCTTGAAAATTCACTGAAAAAACCATAGGTTATAGACCATATATAGTTAGGGATTAGCATTTAAAAAACCTTATTTTACTCACACAAAACCATTGAAATTCCATATATAGTTAGTTGCACTATATATCGCGCACCCGCAATCCACTGCTGATGATGTCACATATTACATCATTCATGACATGGTCAGTGACATCACTGATGACATCACTGATGACATCTCAAATGACATCACTGATGACATCACTGATGACATCTCAAATGACATCACTGATAACATCTCAAATGACATCACTGATGACATCTCAAATGACATCACTGATGACATCACTGATGACATCTCATTTGACATCAATGACCACATCACTGATGATATCATTCATGTGACAATACAATGCATCTCCTCACACTTTAATATAACCTCTGTTACACCCAGTGTTGAATACAGAGTATAATTTTTGAAACCATTGACACACCAATACTAGTTACTACATACGCACTCAGTGATTCCTATGTTTACACACACATTCACTCATTTACCCATACAATCATTCATACATACAATCACTCATCTTTACAACACTATCATATGCACTCATACACCTATACAGACTCTCACACTCTGTCACTCATCCATGGAGTTACTCACACACCTAGTCAGTCCTGTAAAGAATCAATCACACTTCCATTTTCTAATCTTTACAGTTAAACATAGAGCACCTTACATTTTGAAACATATACTAACACATACTTACTCTCTTATACAATCATTGATACAAGTACACATTGATCTGCACAGAGTCACACACCTCCCAACCAGCCACACACACACTCAGTCTCCCATACAAATACTTGGGCAATCAATCAATAACCCATATAGTTACTCATATAGCTACTGATCAACACATGCAGCAGTTTACAGAACAACAGACATAATGATGCACAAATTAAGACAGTTTAGTCACTAACCCATGCACTCAGTGAGACACATTTAATCACTCACTCATACAGTCAGTCACGAACCTACTAAATCCTTCATCCAGACACTTCTACATCTACTCATTCTTCAATATGTAAAACATATTTAAACTTTACAGAAACACACAGTCACTGGATGATGTCATCAGTGATGTCATTTGAGATGTCATCAGTGATGTCATCAGTGATGTCACTGACCATGTCATGAATGATGTAATATGTGACATCATCAGCAGTGGATTGCGGGTGCGCGATATATAGTTAGTGCAACTAACTATATATGGAATTTCAATGGTTTTGTGTGAGTAAAATAAGGTTTTTTAAATGCTAATCCCTAACTATATATGGTCTATAACCTATGGTTTATTCAGTGAAAATATATATATATATATATATATATATAATATATATATATATATATATATATATATTACCTACTGGCGGTCGCCAGTAGGTAGTTATAGTTAGGACCTAGTTTCCATAGGAAATCCTCAACATTCTATTTGGATTAACTTTGGCCCTGGTGGATGAATCTTTGCGAATTTCTCAAAGAAGATGGCTCGGTCCGCTGCGCTCCTTCCCTGAAAGTTTGGGGGGGATTGGTGAAGTGGGGGCTGAGATAAAAGGGGGGTCCCAAAACGTGTTTTCTCCATGTTATTTTCCATAGGACGTTTAGACACGGCTACAGGTCGAACGGCTGAATGGATTTATAAGAAATTTGGCAAAACTGTAGAGTCCGGCTCGCAGATTACGCTTTTCTTTGAATGGTGTAAATCTGTTCAGTAGTTGCTGAGAAAATTAAACTTAAAGTCAATTATATATCTATAAGCGCGCACGGGTGCGCGCACTCAAGCGGCTGCGCGCGAGCGGATTTTTTTTTTTGCTGCGTGACGTCTGTTAACGTTCGATTCGAAGGAAATCAGGAAGTGTTGACCGCCATTTTGTCACTGCGAGTAAATATATTGTCATTTCAAAGCGTTGGAACATGGAAAGGGGAGAAGGTAGAGATTGTTTTGCTGCGTAGGTTCTCTCAGGGTGTGCAGTAAGGCCCTTAAACGCGAAAATATATATATATTTTTTTTTTAAGTTGCGGGGTGCGCGCACCTGGGCGCGCACACCTATTTACAAGAGTGTGAAAATGGAGATAAATCAGAAGTTTGAGTGCTTTGATATAAGGTGGCTCTGAAAAGAGCCCTTGTGTTAATTGAGTTTTTTCTGCATTTATAAGTAAGTACCGATGCAGAGTCTGATGTTGCAGAGGAAGATTCTGTTTCCCTCATCCGTGAAATGAACACCATCTGTCCTATAGATGTCTTGCATGTGGTAACGCAAGTTGTTGTGGTAAATAGAACCCATGCTATAATCTCTGAGGAAAGCAGAAACAGATTTATTAACATGTCCCCTTGCGTTCTCAATTTGTGCACAATGTTGATTGGACCAATTCCATTTCTGTCTTTGGCATATATTGGAATATACCAAGGCAGTTCGAGGAAAAAGTGTCATCAATTGTCGAAAGGTGTCTTTTCCAGACCTACCCCAGTCAATGTGCCTAGATCGTTCCCACCACAGTGCACAATTATAAGGTCTGGTTCTGGGAGATGCATAAAAGTTTTCACCAATGGTATTAATTGGTGACATCTTAATCCTCTTTGCCCAATCCAAGTTATCTGCACATTTGGTAAATCAAGGTTGGAAATTCGTCTGCTTGCTGCATATTTTCCACTCCAGTGAATATAGCTGTGTCCTAAAAGCCAAACCTTCATTTTCAAGGCAGATGCACTCGTACTCCGATGGGTTCTGGAAGTGGAATGGCAGTTAGAAGCTGAAAGTCAGGATAAAAAAATGGATGAAGCTTGGTGTGGTTGAAAAACGAAAAATGATTGGTTGATTCTAATACGTGAAGATTGAAGACTACGTTGCATGTTAATGTTATGTAAAAGAAAAAGTAGTATTGGGTGTGAAAAAAATGACATGTAACAGAGCTGTGGATAGGCAGGTGTTTCTGGAGGGAAAACAGTGTTGTTAGTTTGCTGTAGAACGTTGAGATATGAACTGGGGTGCCGCAGCGCAATCGTGTGTTCCCTGTGTGCGCTCTACTTCATCCTTCTTCCTGTGCTGGGGGAGATCAAAGGTGGATTTTGCTCTTAGCGCCCTGAATGGGAGAGGCGCTTTTGTGACTCGAGTGACTTTTCCAAGCCTGCCCAACTAATCGCTACCTGGAGGGGACTGCAAGTCCCAGGACTCTCTGCCCCGGAACACCTGGTGGAGAGAAGACACGCCCACAGCCCCAGGTTCAGGGGGACTTATTGTGAGGCGACCCGCTGCTGCCTGGACCCTTTTGCTGACCTAACAGCTTGATTCTCCAACCTGTTGTGCTTCTGTTCACCCGCCTCCCGCCGCCCGACCCCAGTTCCATCTCGGGGTGAGGCCGCCGAGAGGAGTGCGGGCTGCAAAAACCACAACTCCCAAGAGCCTTCGGGACGCAACCCGCGTCAATTGCGCGCCAGGAGGCACATAAATTACCAGTCACCCCCGTCTCGCGGGACGCCGGGCAAAGCCCGGGCCAAGGGCGGGCCCGTTTAATCCCGTTCAAGCCCGGGTAAGACTGGACTGGGCCACCTCTCTGACATTTTATTTTATTTGTATCGTGTTCCTTCCGTAGTTAATATCTGGAACTTGTTGCTCTCTACCCTGGTATCGTGTTTTCTGTTTCTGTTACTATGTCACCCAGAGTTACCAGAAATAACAAACTTACTCACACTGCCCAGGTCATAGGGCCAATAGATCAATTTATTGCCAAAGCGAACGATGCTATCAATCAAGGTGTCCTCCTATTAGAAAGGAGGGTCTCGCTGGACCTAGCTGCAGCCAGGCGTTCCTCCCTGGGACTATTGGCCTCTGCTGCAACACCGCAACGCAGCTTAGTTCCTGGTTCCAAACAAGAGACCCCTACGGTTCCTGGGACTGTTGATCTATCGGGGTCTATCGATCTTTCTGCAACACAACTATCCCAATCCTCTGTAGCTCACCTCCCCCCATCAATTGAGAGAACTCCGATCCTCTTCATAAACCCTCCAGATGAGGATCTTCCCTCTCCCACTACGAGGGGCCAGAGAGAGGGTGCTATCCCGAAAAATAGAAAGGGCAAAAAAGGAAAGAAGAAATCTTTGCAGAGTAATAGTAATATTCGACAGGACTTCTTGTCACAACCAGCTGAAAATTCTCTTCCTTTAGCCCAATCCTTAACTCATTCGGCTAAGTCCCAACAGCGGACCACTACCACAACGTCAGAGATAATAAACCTTTCACCTGACACGCATAATCTCATTTTGAGTGGTAACACATGTAATGGGCGGGTTTCAAATATACATGATACTCACATACTGGCCTCTATAGAGACCGTAATAAAACATCATCTCCAACCTTTAGAGGTATCATTATTAAAAATCGAAAAATCTCTAGCTTTACTCTCATCTGATCTAAAAGCTAAGAAAAACTCGATCCCTACGCCCTCACTTTCTGTAGCCCAAATACATAACCCAAAACAAAAAAACCCCGGGGGTATAAACCGTCCACAAACCCCTAAAAACCCCAAAGCGGTGACTACCGCAGTGGCAGTCCAACAAAAACCAGCTAATACAACTTCGACTACTGCGCAGCATACAGCAGCTAGTATTGCTGCAAAAAAGTCTGCAACTCTTTCCCTTTCTGCCCCACCTGTATCAGTGGGTCAATCCACTAATTTACCAGTTATTCCAACTACAGTTAAGACACCAGCCCTAAAAAAGACTACAGCTCCTAAACAGCCTCCAGCCCTTAAAAACGCAGCATATAACACGAAACGCAATGGAGCGCGTCCTGCTTATCTTCCCCCGGAAGCTACTCCATATGTCATCATTATGACCGGGGTCCCAGAGCTGCATACGAACTTCGAAGAGCCAGGATGGTCCTTAAAAAACAAGGTACTACACTGGCTGTCAATGAACCGGCCACTTCCGTCATACGCTAACAACCGAGTTGTTTCAGTTCGCAGAGTTCCCTGGATAGGGAAGGAGCCAAAACTGATCCCAGGGGACGGCATCATAATAAACTTTGAAGATCCCCAAACTGTGGAATTTATTTCCTCATGGGGACCTCAAACCTCTCCTGAAGGAATCTCTACAAAAAGATTGGCCTTTTTCTATCCTCCAGCTAAATCTCTACCACAAGTCCCTGAATGGAATTGGACCCAGGTAGGCAACTAGAACAGTAAAATGAATTGGCCAATCTGGTCAGGACAAGGTGGCAGAGAAACCATGCCATTTCCAGATTGGAGGGGTGTTTCCACCTACAATAGGTTTGACTGCCTGGAGATGGTGGATTGACCATCACCAGTCCCGGGACTGGATAATGGGATCTCAACCCCACCTGGCTCATCACCTTCAACGACAATAATCTTCTCCCAACCTACACGATCACAGGCCAAAGTTACATCTCCATTAACTACACCAGCGACAATTGACACAGAGCTTGTAGATTCTTATCAATGTGATCTCACCCTGTCTTGCCCTGTTGTTATTAATTCCCATCAATGTGTAACTTCGCCTTTCCCTCGCAATACTGATCCCGGTTCATCCCTAAAAACCCTAGCACAAAAAGGAAGATCTGTACCCACTAAAGATACCTCGCTGTTCCACCTAGTATCAATATTGTTTTGGAATGTGGCTGGTCTCCGAACCAAGATGGTTGGACTTTGTTACCACGCATCAAATAATCTGTCTGCAGGAGACCTGGACAATCGACCCTTTGCACTTACAAGGCTACTTAACATTTCACTCGCCAGCCTGTCCATCAATACACGGCAGACCAATGGGGGGTCTTGTTATATATTTCTCAAACAACCTCGCAGTAAGGAAAATCTCTACAATATGTACTACCCCGAATTACCAAATTCTTTTGGTTATTTTTAAAAGCGGTACGTCATATAGTATCATTAATTTTTATAATAACTTGTCCCAGGTAGAATGTATAAAAACTGTGTCTGCAATCACCATGTCTATAAACGAACAACGTGCCAAACCGCCTTCTACATTGTGTAATGTAATATGGGGAGGTGATTTCAATGTACAACTGTGTTCAAACTATAAGAAAACTGATTGTGGCCTTCTAGATGAAACTGATTGCCCGTTGACGCATTTTACCCATTCCCCGGTAGGAGACTCCCTTAACGATAGCTTAATGTCTCTAGAAATGTTGTACGCTAATGAACTTGTAACCCCCCCTGTGGACTTCAAAGCTACCTTTCACGGCAGGGGTTGTTTTAGCACTATAGATTTTATTCTGTGTTCTTATTCTCTAAAGGGTACACTCCATCAGTTTACTACAGGAACAGAAGTATCAGGTGATCACTTCCCTAACAGCATTGTATTAAAACTATCCATGGTCGTTCCCCATTTTTCAAGGACGAGCTTACTGACCCAAAAAGCACTAAGTATGGACAGAACCAATGGTTATTCGGTGAAATGGTCACGGGTAGATCCACTAGCAACATCCAGTAAGATCATAACCAAAGCACTTCCTTGGATAAACACCTGCCTAAAAGAGGATTCTACCCCCGAGCAAATTATTTCTAGTTTCGGGGAAATCCTTAAAACCATCCAGAAAGAGTTGGTCCGAACCCATAAACCAGGGACTGACCCTAACCCAAGATGGTTCGACACGGCATGTCGGAAAGCACTAACCGCCCTGAAGAAGGAACTCCATAACCCAACTAGAGACAAGGAAAAAATAGCTAAATTAAGAACTGAATACAAGCAGGCCCAAACCAGATGTAAAAAAGAGCATAAGAAAAAACTGTGGGCCCAATTACACGAGAGCTGCCACACAAAGGACAGCTCCCAGTTCTGGCAGGTAGTCAAATCTCCATTTTTGCTTGAGGCCAACAGGCATCAGCACCTTGATGTAGCAGTGACCGCGGACGAGTGGGTGACTCACTTTTCAAAGATCTTTAGTGATCCCCCCCGGTTACTGCGGCGAAACATAATCAAACGACTGTGTGCCCAAGAAAAGGGGTGTATCCAATTGACTTATCCTTCACCCTGGGGGAGGTTATAAGTGCATTATCCTCCTCAAAAACTGGAAAGGCTCCCGGCCCGGATGGTGTCCCACTCGACATATTTGTCTCTAACATCGATTTATGGTCCCCTATCATTACCCATCTAATGGTGGCAGTGCTAAGCACTGGTCTTTTGGACTCTTGGTCCTCCTCCATACTCCTCCCAATTTTCAAAAAAGGGGATAGAAATAACCCTGCCTGCTACAGGCCCATCTCCCTCCTGGATTCACTGGGTAAAGTCGCGGGCCGCCTAATCCTTGATCGCTTACAGGACTGGGCGGCAGAAAAGAACATCCTCACCGACCTCCAGTATGGATTCCGGGAGGGACTGGGCACTGTCGAACAGGCTCTAAACCTGACACTCCTAATAGGGAAGTATGTGGGAGCTAAACGGGGCAACCTATTCATGGTCTACGTCGACCTCAGTGCGGCGTTTGACTGTGTAATCCACGCCAAGCTGTGGTCTGTCCTGGAGGATTTGGGAGTCGATCCGCCGCTCATTAAATTTTTGCGCGAGCTTTATTCAGAAGCTTCCGCTTGCGTAAGATTCGGAACGGCTGGCGATTTAACACCTTCTTTTCCAATAACTCGCGGAGTTAGACAGGGCTGTGTCCTGGCTCCCTTTTTGTTTAATTTATACACCAATGGCTTGGAAGCAGCCATGCTTGAAGGAAGTCAGGATCTACCCACTTTAATCGTCGCCCTAATCCAGCATTACTATATGCTGATGATTCTGTAATCTTCGCTAGGTCCCTAGTACAACTTCAGAAACAGTTGGATAAATACTGTAACTATATGCTCTCACTTGGGTTAAAGGTGAATAAGACCAAGACCTTTGTTATGCAAACAGGGCCCAAGGTGAAAAGCTCCAAACACCTTTGCATTGAGCAATCCAAACTGGAACGTGTTAGGGAATACCCCTATCTGGGTATCTTAATAGATGATCAGCTAACCTGGAAAAGGGCACTGATAACAAGAAAATTGCTCTACCAACGCGCCACCTCCGCCCTTGTTTCATTTTCTAGAAAGATGGGTAAACCAACTCCCCCTGCATTACTTAAAATCCACCAAGCCAAATGCCAGAGCATTGCTACATACGGAGCCGGTGTGTAGGGCTATGTAAACACGACTGATCTCCAAAAAATCCAAAATGGCTTTGCTAAATATCTGTTGGCTCTCCCACAGAGCGCCCCCACATACGGATGTCATATTGAGCTTGGGATTGACTATCTAGCTGATTACATCAAATGTCAACCAATGCTACTATGGCACCATATCTGGTCTAAGCCAGAATGTCATCTCACTCGTGCCTTGATCCTAGATTGCTTAGAGTTGACATCCTGGAGAAATATTCCATGGTTGGCATATGTTGTCAACTATCTGAAAGATCTGGACTTTAACCAATATGTCATAGAACCATCACTAATCAGTGAGTTAAGCAGAAAAACCCTTAAGTGCCACTGTCTTAACCATCTTAGGGAACTTCGTTTGTGCGGCGAAGTACCCAAGCTAACTAATGCTCACATTTTGATGGTCCAAGTGTCACCAGGTATACAGCCATATCTCACTTACCATTTAACCAACCACGAAAAATTTCTACTAACCAGGTTTCGCTTTAATTTGTTTTTTCGTTTGGTGACTTTTCCAAATCCACTAAATTGGTCGCATGACCTAGAGAAATGCCCATGTGATAAGGTCTCGTCCCAAACAACCATGCATGTAGCCTTTTTCTGCCATTTCTATGCCATAATACGCAAACGCTGGGTACTCCCAGTGTTGCGCCAGATGGGACTGAGGACCTGTCGACCGGCGTTCCTAGCATTGCAACAGCTTGATTCCCAATACGTGGCAAAGAATCTAGCAATGTTTTTGAAATCATGTTTAACAATTCGTAAAGCAATAAGAAATGAAGACCTAAATCCTTGAGAACCTGTATTAACTATGTAGATGATGTAAAGTGTGTTTTTCCTCTTTTATTCTTCTTAATCGTACTGTAAACATTGTAATATTAATAACATGTCTTCTTTTATGAGGTTACTTTTTAAAAATTATGATGTACTTTTTATGATTAACAAAATGTTCAATCGAATAAAAGACTTTGAACTGAACTGAGATATGAACTTTTGACCTGTGCCTTCAGCCAGGTGCAGAATGAGGTGTTACCATGGAAACAGTCAGAGATGGCAGTGGGTGATGGGTGACTTTTATGTGACATTGAAAATATTGTGAGGGACAACCAACTGAAATGTAAATTTGAATACAAAATTTTGCGGGAGGAAATATGATTGGCTGAAGAGACATATATGAGTCTGTATTGACTGGATATCTGTGCCATTGAATTTTGGTTGCAGTGATAGCAGCATAATTGAGACTTCCGTCAAACGAATATCTATTTTGTGACTGTCACTGTTGTACATCGTACAAAGCATTGGTAAAGGTAAGTCTGTAACTGTTTGTTTTGTCATGTACCGTAAAATATGGTTTACTCACAAACAATGATTGATTTTCCTCATAGTTTGAAACTAAACTCATTTTTGGCTGTCATAATGTGTTGTATTTCTAAAACTATTTTTAATTTAAATGTGAAATATGAAGTATAAAATATGTTTAATATAAAGAGTAATTATTTGTGTGATTTTGAAGCCTGTATATATAATGAGAGAAGTTGTTTATGAAGTGAAAAAATGATATTAGCAGAGAGACAGATAATGCAGATAGAGAGAGAAATGGTAAATTACATGTGATACCGTCGTGAAAAAATGTTAATGGTTAATGAATTCGTAAACTTTCTGTCACACGACAAAAGTAGAGTGCGGTTTCTGGACGCGGCCTGCATTGGTGGGTGTAAGGTGAGAGGGGCAGGTGGTTGAGTGAAATAAAATGAAAAGTTGGTATATTACATGTGATACCATGTTGAAAAAGTGGTAATGCTTAATGAATTCTTAAACTTTCTGACAGACGACAAAATTACATTGTAGTTTGTGGCCGCGGCTTGCACTGGTGGGGTGAGAGGTGGAGGTGGTCGAGTAAAATAAAATGAAAAGTAAAATGCTAATGGTTAATGAATTCGTAAACTTTCTGTCACACGACAAAATTAGAGTGCGGTTTCTGGACGCGGCCTGCATTGGTGGGTATAGGGTCAGAGGGGCAGGTGGTTGAGTGAAATAAAATGAAAAGTTGGTATATTACATGTGATACCGTCTTGAAAAAGTGGTAATGTTTAATGAATTCTTAAAGTTTCTGTCAGACGACAAAATTATAGTGCGGTTTGTGGCCGCGGCCTGCATTGGTGGGCGTAGGGTGAGAAGGGCAGGTGGTCGAGTAAAATAAAATGAAAAGTTGGTACATTACATGTGATACCGTCTTGAAAAAGTGGTAATGCTTAATGAATTCTTAAACTTTCTGACAGACGACAAAATTACATTGTAGTTTGTGGCCACGGCTTGTACTGGTGGGGTGAGAGGGGGAGGTGGTCGAGTAAAATAAAATGAAAAGTTCTGACCATGAGGTTGTACACAGATTTGTGCAGTAAATGTGTTCGTAAATTGAGATACCAAACGGAGTATAAAAATATCTCTCTCCCTCCTGCTGTTTGACTGCATCTTCATCTGCCTTCTGTTTTCCGTCTCCGTTGCCCTGTGTTATCTTATTGTGTGTGTGTCTGTCTGTGTCTGCCTTCAGTCCGGGCTAGGAACTTTGCTGTGGAGGCACACACAGATAGTCGCATCAAAGTAGTTGGAACGTTTTCAAAAAACTATTTATATAATTGAAATGCTTTTTTGAAGCGCTAGTGAATGTTTTCTTTCAGAATTACCGCTCGGTTGCTTCCATAGAGCAGAGGGTATGTTGTATTTCACTACTTAGTGCCTCTGCATCTGCACTCTGTTCTCTGGTGGCTGGCGGAGAAGTGTTTGTTATTGTGGAGATTAAAGCTTGATAAGGAGTGAAATACGACATAGCGTCTGGTCTGTAGAAGCGTGGGAGCAGTGATTAACACTGAGTGAAGCGGAACTGCGACGGTGCTTGAGAAGAGTAATTAATTATTTTTTTACAGAGGTACAACTGTCTGCATGGTGCGCGACCTACTAAGAAAGGGTTCATGGGCTGTTATAGGCCTGTGGGTTCTAGTATGAGTAAATCAGGTCGACAAAAGAAAATATTAAGTTAGTACAGCTGAAGTTACGTGGAACACATGAATACTGTTTCAGTATACAATCATTTTAGTTGAGATTATGGATTAAAAGAGAGAACGTGTATATTGGAAATGTTTATTCAGAAATGCACTGTTTTCAAGGCAAGTTTCTAATCTAATACGAGTAGAGACATTGCAAAAAACAAAGTAATCGGTATAGTCAGTAGTACATAGAATACAAACGGTATAGTTGATGAAAAATGAATATGGTTTTGCAAAATTAATTATACACTCTTATGAGGAAGTATATTATATTTTAATAAATGGAAGAAGGTCTCTGGCCTTTCAGTTTAGGAACGATACATGAAAATGCTAGTGGTTAGACATTATGTCTTTATCAATCAGCTCTCTGCATGCGAAGCACTATCACGTTTCTGTTATGCTATTGTGTAAGGGAAAAAAAACGCGCCAAAACGGACAAAATGGCGAGAGGTGCATGTATGTAATCAAAATATTTCAGTTTATGGAAAATTAAATGATCAGAGGTGTCTGAGGCGGAATTAAGCAGTTCAAATGCGAAATTGCGTTTACAGTTTTAAAAAGTTATTCTATATTTACACATTAATTAGGGCACATGTAGCATACATTAGCGAGTTTTGGTTCGAGTACGTTTGAAATAACATAAGATAAGATATACAATAGAATTGTTGAGATTAGACTTTAATAAAAAATAAAGTTCAAAATCGAGTAGGTGAAGAAAAAAAATTTAGTCCACATAAAAGATCAAAATTTAACCAGTAGGAAATCATAATGTCCACTGTTAGTAAAGCCAATAGGTCTGTTCATGTTAAGAAAATATCCAAGAAAACGTGAAAAATATAGGGAGGCAAAACAAAATGTGGACGTCAATGGCTTGCATAACAGTCAACCCAGGATTGTATAGGCAAAGTAGGCAGCAACTGCTTCTAACAAGAAGTCACTGTTATGATCCGAAAACATGTCAGCCATCCAATTGAAAAGAGGAAAGCAGCATTCATGATCTGTTATTACCAGGGCCTCTAGTACCATCAGAGGACAGCTCGGTGGGTTTTCAATGTAGCTGTCTGTCAGGAAATCTTGCGCCGCTGCGAATATATCCCAATGACCCAGAACTCCTTGTATCGCTGCAAAGGCCATAATCCCTCCGTTGCAACAAAACTGTTCATGATCAATTAACGGATTCATGAGATGATTGTAATTCACTTCAGGAGGTACCAAGTTGCAGAGACATAAGTCCAGGGCCCACATGAAATCACAGCTCAGGCAATGAAATACAGGCTGCACACAGGTGAAATAGGAATATCGAAATGATAATCGATATGAAGTATTCAGAGTCGAGAGTGCTAAGATGCCGTAGTAGTCAAGCATCTTTTGGCGAAATAGTTCTAAGTGTTCCGGCTTGTTTGCGAAGACAGGAGGGACATCCATTTTGAAATAAACGAGATGGGAACACAAACATCGCAGCACTGGCAGTTCAACAGGAAGTCCAAAGAAATAGGTCGTAGAGCATGCAGTGAAGAGTAGCAGAATGACTTGATATAATTTTTGGCAGTCCGGTCACTAAACCATTGCTTAGTAGTTATAAAAAAAATAGCCTGTCTTGAAGTGGAGGATGCGTTTAAAATTAAGGGAGTCACCTTAGTACATTGTAAAGGAAGGCCACTCTTTTATAAGGAATGGTGTTGTCTGTGAATATTAGCTAAGTGAAAGATATGTTCGCGAACAGATGCTACGCTAACTTGTTTTTGTGACAATAAGGCTGTTGTTCATGTCTTGTGATTCAAGGTCGGAATTTGCTGCCAGATGGAAATATCAAGGTTCACATGCGTGGGGTAGATAAACTACATTCTTAAAGGGAAGCAAATCAGAGTGATTTTTACCGCGTAAGCTTTGTCGTTTAAAAAGTCATAGTGATTTTCATTATATGTAAAAAATAATATCACTGATGAAGAATGAAAAAAAATCGTTATAATAATAGGCACTGGTGTATTTTTGGAAAGATATGCAACATTACAGGGATTCCACTTAAATAAGTCATGTAATTGAAAGTGCCTGCATGTGGACGACTAAATATATGTTTAGGCGTTTAATATGCAGCTTTGAAAAAAAACGTGCATTTGTTTTAAAAATGAAATGTAAAGGTTTAGAGCAGGAGTTTCCAAAGCGGTCGTGGAGGGCTAGATGCATGGCAGATAAAAAAAATTACTACATGTTTTTCAATGGGGTTATCTTAAACATATGGGGGCATATTACCAAGCAATAGCGATAATTATCGCTATTGCTTGGTTAGAGACAAAAATGTACCGCTGCGCTGCGGCAATTTTTATCGCAGATAAACCTTGGTATTACCAAGGTTTATCGCAAATGCGATAAAAAACCGCCGCAATGCATGAATATCGCTGAAAAGTCAGCGATATTTATGCATTACCGAGCTAATGCTCTTAGCCATGTTATCCACCTCCCATTGGATAACATGGCTAAGAACTGCTCAGGGCAGGTGTTAGCTTTTGGAGATATTCGCGCCTAGCACGAATATCTTCAAAAGTTGGTAATAGGAGATAGCGATGTTAGCGACTGTTTCCAGTCGCTAACATCTTGGCACGCCCACTTTGCATGTCATTAGTGATAAATATCACTGACATGCAAAGTGGGGCCCAAGATGGTCGCTATCTCCTACTAGCTGTTGCTAACTGGTGTTAGCGACAGCTAGGTAATAGGGAGATAATTTTATCTCCGCTTTCTTGGCTTTTAAAGCCAAACAAGCGGAGATAAACCCCCTTGATAATATGCCCCTCGTTTCTTTATCTACTGTGCAGTTTTTCTGCATGTTGCCTATTCTTTGATTTTTACTGTTGCTGTGTCTTATACATTTTCCAGGGGCGGGTATAGGGTCATGGCAGCCCTGGGCAGGGAGCATAGGTAGGGGGCTCTGTAACAGGGGGTTTGGGCGGGGCGGAGCGTGCAGCCCACTGAAGAGGGGGGGGTGGATCAAGGTGTTTGGAAGTGGAACAGAGGCAGAGCACGCCAAATTCCTGCCATGGTCCGCTACGCAAATATGTATGCATCCTTAGAGGATTATTATATTAAGGATATATATTAATATGGTGGCTCCTGGGGTTTGGTGGTCCTGTGCAGGTGTACTGCTTGCATATGCCCATGGTTGGTCCTGTATTTTCTGTCTATGCACTTGTTCTCCGTCACATGGGCTTTTAGTTATGAAGGCCTTGTGTCGCTGGTGCATGAGTTTTAACATGGGAAAAAGTGATATATCTGTGGTGCAATGGTTTCATAAATGAGACATTTTGTATCTTATTGTAATGATAGAGAATCTTGGGGAATGTATCTGTTATGCTTGTTCTTTGCTATAATGGCTCTATGTTGTGTAAGAAATAAGTCTGTAATAAGTTAATTAAATTTTATTATTTTCTTTTTTACAGTGTTTGGTGCTGAAAAGCAACAACCTGCCTTCTGAATTACAGAATTTGAGGAATTATATTCTTTTTTTCAGGTGAGTTGGTATTTTTGCATAGGCAATTTTTTTGGGTGCACATGAAAATAATGAAGAAGATTTTTTTAAATGTTTGTAAAATTTCATTTTGGAATATGATTTTATCTTGAATTATTCACATGGGTTGTATCTGCTTATACTAGATATGTATTTTGAGATATTCTCCACTGACAGTTGAAATTATCTTTTAATGGGCTTGGTGCATGTGTTCTTTTTGATGGAGTTCAGATTTACGGATCATTGGAGTATAATTCTTTCATGTTTCCATTACTTAAATCTTGTGAAGTGCTCATGATTTTTGAAATCTTGGGCATTATGTTTGGCAGTTTTTCTCCTTTATTTACAAAGAGGTATTATGATATGGTTCTAGGTGTGATGGGTATCTTTCCTGCATATCTGTGATTATACTATGTATAGGCATTGTTTTACATATTCATGCAGAGGTTTATTATGAGGTTGTTCTTCATGCTTAGTATGACATTTTGTATATGCTATGACTTTTACATGGTGAGTATGCTGTTGAAACATAAAAGGAACTGTCTCTGTGGGAAGTAGTAATCTGTTAAGTGAATGCCATGGTTTGTATAGTGTGAGTCTTCTCTTCAGAGTGCATATAGTTTACATAGCTCTTTGTACCGGTGAACTGAAAAAATGGGTCTCTAAAAAATT
This sequence comes from Lissotriton helveticus, assembly GCF_964261635.1. Taxonomy (NCBI): domain Eukaryota; kingdom Metazoa; phylum Chordata; class Amphibia; order Caudata; family Salamandridae; genus Lissotriton; species Lissotriton helveticus. The sequence goes on along the minus strand of NC_136061.1, from coordinate 1,514,565,454 downwards.
AATTCTACAGATTATCAATATTTGTGATATCTAGAAAATCTAAAAAGAAATTTTACAGTAAAATGTCTTTTAACAACAGTAATTATTTAATGGAAAAAAAAGATCAGTGTTAATGTTTAGGGTTATATTGCCAATTTCTTTTCAAAACAAGAGGAACGTGGTATCTTAAAATATATAGAGTTAATAAGTTAGAAATTATAAAAATATATGTAGTTTAAAAATTAGTAAAGGTACTTTTAAGTTATACATTTATGAAAAAAGATATAATTTAGTCTCTATATTTTTTTAAAAGGATACAGAAGAATAAACTGAGTCTAGTTATGGAGAATTCCTCAGAAGAGAAACAAATTCATTTTGAAATCATATTTAAAAAGTGAAGATGAAAGTAATGGTCAATGGAAAGATTTTGCAACTTATTTGTTGGTGAAAAACTATTTTGATTTGGGTTTTGAGCAACGTATTTGTAAATATTGTTATAATAAATTAAATGAAAATAAAATGCCTGCTAGAGCTGTTCATAATAATCTAGAGTTGATAAATATTCCATCAGAATTGATGTATTTAAATACTTATGAGACTATTCTGATCCAATGTGTACATCCTTTTCAGGCTATTGTTCGTGTGGAGCCTAAGACTGGTAAATTAAATCCTTCAGATTTACAAAGAGGATTAAAGGGTAGAGTTGTATATTTGCCACTTGATTTAAAAAAAATATGGAAACAATTGGTGTTGAAAATGTAGAAGAGGAACCTCTAGCTATTCTAGTTAATGGTGTACCCACAAAGAGTAAGAAAATCTGGCAAGATTTAGTGGATGTTAGAAAAGTCAAAAAGGCAACATTGTATTTAGTTCAAAACAATAAGTACTATATAGATGGATACGTAGAAGAAGAAGATGTAAGTGAAGAAGAGGAGAGTGATTTGTCTATTGGACGAATTGAAAAAGTTGACCTATCCAGAAGTGAAGAAATTTATGAACATTACAGTGTTCATCCACTGCATTCCAAAGAAGCAATAGGGAATGCTATTGAATTATTTCATATGAAAAAGGCGAAAGGAAATCCTATAAGTGTGTGGGAAGAAAGTTTGGAAGGTCGTTGTTTCCCACAGTTATTCCCTACAGGTGAAGGTACACGATATGATGATCGACCTATGCAGATTCCTGCATCTGAATACCGGACAACAAGATTATATGCAGAAGATCCGAGGTTTCGCCAATGCATTCCATATTTGTTTCATCTTCTGTTTGAGAGTGACTTATCTGGTCTCTCTTATGCAGTAAATCATATCTTAAAAAGTGGAGTTCATCTGCATAATATTTCAGCAAAGGAATTTATGGATAAAGTGCAACAGAAAGATAGTGTTTTGGATTCACACCTAATTAATTTAATGGCTTGTCAGCGTGGTACTAATGAGTATTGGTACCGTCGTCATGGAGATTTGAAGTGCATGCTTAGAAACTTAGGAGCACCAACATGGTTTTTAACTCTAAGCTGTGCAGAGTATGCTTGGGAAGATTTACTTGAATTTCTTCAGGAGGCGAATGCAAACATAGAAAATATAAACTACAAGACACCCGGAGAACTGTGTTCGTTAGATCCGGTTAATGTTTGCAAAATATTTTAATCATAGATTTGAAGCTATGATGTCTTTTCTTACAAACAAGAAAAATCCGCCTCTTGGTGAAGTACTGGATTTCTTTTGGAGAAAAGAATACCAAGCAAGAGGTGCTCCTCATATTCATATGCTGTTATGGATCAAGGATGCTCCTAAATTTGGAAGAGACTCGGATGAGACTGTACTCTCTTTTATTGAACAGTATGCCACTTGTGACATACCTAATAGTACAACTGATAAGGACTTAAGAGGAAAAGTGTTACGCTTTCAAAGTCATCGTTGTGGAAAATATTGTCGGCGAAAATTCAAATCAAAGAGTAAATTCTACACCAAATGTCGTTTTGGATTTGCACGACCGGTACTTTCAAAAGGAAGAGTCAACAATTTGATGTCATCTTTGCGACATAACATCAGAAGAAGGTCACCTAAAAATACGTTCAATTTAAGAAGAGGTGAAGAATCCAAATATATAAATGACTATAACCCAGTCATTTTGTCCATGTGGAATGCTAACATGGACATACAATATGTTGCAGACAACTCTATTGCTGTGGCTCGATATGTAACGTCTTACATCACAAAATCTGAAAAGACGGAACTGAAGGAGATGTGGGAAGACATTTCTCATGAAAAGAGCCTAAGCAAGAAATTGTATACGTACAGTTTGAAGATGTTGTCTCATCGAGAAATTGGAGCATATGAATGTTGTGACCGATTATCATCAGCAAGTCTTTATGCTAAATCAAGGACTATTCTCTGGGTGAGTTTGGGTCTTGCAGAAACACGAAACCGTGTTCTAAAACCTGTGCAAGAAATTGAATATTTAGCCCAGAAAGAACCAAACAGTACAGACATTCTGAAAACAAATATGTTGGATACATACTATCCAAATAGAAGTACTCTTCTAGAAAACATTTGTCTGTATGAAATACTTCAAAACTACACTTTTAAAAGGATTGTTACAGAGAACATTGATAAAGGTGTATATGCTGTAATTGGACAAGAAGGATGTCTGGTGAAGCAAAGAAAAGGACACTTGATTAATCATCGGAAACTGAGTTGCGAAACACCTGACAAAAGAGAATTTTACTATTTTGCTCTTTTGCAACTCTTTAAACCATGGCGTAGAGAAGAGGAACTACTTGGGGACTTTGATAGTTATGAAGATTCGTTCAACGCATCTAAAAGTAGTATTGAATGTACTGTTTTTAGTAATTATCTGCAAATGTTGAATGATGAAATAGAGCAAGAAGTGACAATTGCAGCGGAGATTGCTAGAGATAGTTCACAAGATAGTCAAAGTTCGGCTTCATTAAGTCAAGATCCACTGGGACAACCAATTATCCAAAATGAAGCAGCCACTGCCATGGATGAGGTGGAAAGAGCAATGCAGCAAGGTCAAGAGGAAATAATCAACTTAGAAGAATTAAAGAAGCAATTTAATATTGAGCAAAGACAGATATATGATGAAGTGACAGAGCACATTGAGCATGGCTTTCGTCGTGAGAGAAAAGATTGCTCATGTATGTCATTTGAACCTATTCGATTATATGTAAGTGGAGAAGCTGGAACTGGTAAAAGTTTCCTAATTAAAGGAATTACTACATATTTACAGCAAAGAACTCAGTCAACACTGTCGTGTGTTGTTCCTGCTCCAACTGGATTGGCAGCACATAATATTAAAGGTATTACTTTACATCGTTTACTGATGCTGCCAGTTGAACATGAAAATAAATTACAATATCACAAGCTATCTGGAGAAGCTTGTTTTGAAGTTTCTAGAGGGCTTAAAAAAATGAAACTTCTTATTATTGATGAAGTAAGCATGGTATCTAATTTAATGCTTGCTTTTGTGCATTTAAGAATGCAACAGATACTTAAGACAGAGTATGATGTGTTATTTGGAGGTAAACATGTCATAGTTTTTGGAGATCTACTCCAACTAACTCCAGTGAAAGAACAACCTGTATTTGAAACTGTTACGCATGAGGAGACTAGAAAGTGCCTGGGCAGTATTGGAAATGTTAATATATGGTCACATTTCAAATATACTGAACTGATTCAAAATATGCGACAGGCAAAGGATACTAAATATGGAAATATTCTTCAAGATATCAGGATTGGAAAACTAACTGAAGATGCGAAACACACTCTACGAACACGATTACTTTCCAAGCTGTTTCCTAATGAAGATAATGTACCTGAGAAAATATATAGTAAAGAGGTAGCAGATAAATCAGTGATGTGCTTGATGCCAACTGTGAAAGAATGTTCAGTTTTTAATGAGAAAATGTTGAATTTAGAAAATCAACAAATTAGGAAACTGGAAGCTAAAGATAGAATAGAGCATGAAGGTTTTACTATTGTTTTGTCTGAAAAGTTGAAGTTAAAATTGGATTCTCTTCAAAAAAGTATATCTAAAACTGCTGGTTTAGAGAAAAATCTGTATGTATGTTTAAATTGTCGGATAATTTTAAGGAGAAATTTACATGTAGAAAGAGGATTGGTAAATGGAGCAATGGGTAATGTTGTTGGTTTTGTTAATTATACAAATAGAGATGAGATTGAATTTTTAAGAATAAAATTTGATGGAATTGAGGAAGTTCAGCAAATTAGTCGCTGTTCAAATCGTTTTTTGCTTGTGAAAGACTTATATGTCCGTCGGAAGCAATTTCCAATTTGTTTGGCATATGCAGTGACTATTCACAAATCTCAAGGTTTAAGTGTAGATTGTGCTTTGGTAAATATTGGAAGCACTGTATTCAAAGAGGGTATGGCATATGTTGCTTTATCGTGAGTTAGAACTTTATGTGGACTTTATTTAATTGATTATGATGAGACAAAGATTAGTGCAGATTTAAATTGTGTGAAGGAGTATAATAGGTTAAGAAGAGAATATGCTCCAACTTTACCTCAATATCCTTTAATTGAAAGGCGTATGGTTGGTCAGAAAAGGAAAAATGAGGAGAAATGTGCTGAAGTAGTTGAGAAACGACGAAAAAAAGATGTAACTGTTGTTGGTAGGCATAAGAAAACGGTTAGTATTGAAGAGATTGTTGGATTTAAGTTTGAAAACAGGTCTGGTGTCAACTGTTATGCAAATGTAGTAGTTAATGTTGTTTTTTTTCTAAAAAATGTTAGGGAACAGATTGTAGAAAATCAGGAGCAAACATTTTGCTATTCCTTAAATTCTATATTTGAAAAATGTAGTAGTGGTGAAAGTGAAGTAGGAAGTGTTTCAGAACTAAGGAATGTTTTAGACATATGTGCAGGAGTAAATCAATTTTCCCAGAATATTCAGCAAGATTGTCAGGAATTTATTATGTATATGTTTACAGTTTTGGAAGATGAAGGTGTAGATATTGATAATCTTTTTGGCCTTTCTTATAAATGGGAACATAACTGTGATAATTGCTCATTTGCAAGTAGTACTGATATACACAGTGAAAGATTTATATATTTAACATTACCAGACTGTAAAGAAGTGTCTTTTAATAAACTAGTTAAAGATGCGCATCAGAACATGGTCTGTGCTCAATGTAAGTCTGAAATGTTATCAACTTTATTTATCCATAGATATGGACAATATGTAATATTAATGTTTCAACGATGCAGAGCTGATGGGAGTAAATTGTCAACTTTAATTAAAAATTTTGTGGCTACTCAAGTATCTATTTCTAGAAGAACATTTGTAACTGTAGCCATTATTTTTCATGAAGGGCCTTCCACATCATCAGGACATTATACAGTTTATTTGAAGTGTGGAAGTGGCTGGACGCTTTGCAATGATACCCAATTGACTTTTAAGAAACGTTTGCCTTTTGCCTTAACTAACTCCTATCTGCTATTTTTGGAAGCCAAATTTCAGTAGAATCACTTGCTGTAGGAAGATTAATATTGTAAAGATATGAAACTTTCTTGTTTACAAATATCATGTGACTGAGGGTCTACAAATCTATAAATGAAATTTGTGTTTGGTATAGTGATAACATCAGGTAGAAATTTAGTGAATGTTTGGTGGTATAAAACATGTTACACATTTTTACTGTAAAGGTTCAGAAAAGAATAGATAAGATTAAGATTAAGAAATTTCAGAAAAAAACTACTTAACTCATAGTATTTGGCCATGTGGAAAAATATGAGAAAAGAAAATGAGTACTTTAGATAATTATTTTAGAACATATATGGACACAAGTTTTTGAGAGAGGTATTTAAAAGGTAATGAGTTAACTTATACAATTTGGCCATGCGGAAAGGTATGAGAGAAGAAAATGTATACTTAAGATAGATTTTTATAGGAGATACTTGCACGGTGTTTTTTTGAGATATATTTAAAAATAGGGCGTATAGTTTAATTAGTTTGTAACTGTGGAAGATGTAGTGTGCTTACTCAAGAAATTGCGAATTTGAGAAAAACATTTAAGATATGTTTTTTTCAGGTATTTATAATATGTATGGAGATTTTGGATGGGTTTTTTAAACACAATCATTTTGATTGTGTTTTTTTTTTCCCCGCTGTTATATGATGATTAATATTGAAATCACTGTTTATAGTGAAAATCAATGTATTCTGAGGACAGCAAAAATAAACCATTTAATATGTTGTTTGAGTTATTTTGTTACATTGAATTTAAAAATATGTATTATAACATATTTTTTTACTGTCTTCCACAGATATTATATTTATAAGGTAAGTACAACTAATAACATCCGAGAGTTTTCTCTGCCTCTCTCTTATTGACTCCTACTTTTTTTTATTTTATGAAATGTACATTATAATCTTATTTTTACTTTTCTTCCACAGGTACTACGTTTTTAAAAGAAATTTACTTTACTTTTTTATTATTTTTTAGGTAAGTATAAAAAATAAAGAAACTTTTACATCACTGTGTCATTTCTTTGTCTATCCTGCTTAAAGCAATGTCATGTTTAATATAAGCACTTCCACATAGGATTGGGTGCATTGTTATAAGGCATGCTTTAAAAGTGATTTAATGAAATGAGCGACATTTCACTGAGTGAGTTCAGCAACACTGATATATGAAAACATTGGTGGGAAATGATATTAAATGTTACATGTTGTTCTTTCCAGGAGTTTAAGTTCTTTGCTGCAGTGGCAATTCTGCCACAGCATTAGGGGGCCGGGGGGCTGAGTGGTACTTCTATGCTCATGATAAAGCTACTCCTTCATGAGGCACGGTTGAGATCTGTTCATGATACAGTGGTTCTGTCATGGCTCTGCTTAGTCAATAGAACGTGTCATGGAGGCGCAATATTAGTGCTGTGCAAGCACAGCGGCAAGCCCATGACAAAACTGGTCCATCCTGAGGACAGCTGAGGCAATGCTCGTGATGGAGCGGCTCTGTCATGAGCATGGAAGGACTTAACAGGTGTTAAAAAAACCTGAGGGGTCTCTTCAAAGAGAGTGTTGGTTGTAATTTAAAGGGCACTTTAAAACACATTGTGGCAGCTTTATGTTGACGTTGCGTCTCTTTGCGCCACAATTTCGTCAGTTTATTTAATACAATGACAGTGGAAATAATGTACCATATTTACAACGTTATGGATCTAGGAGATATGTCACATTCTAAAGCCCTGCACCATAAGGAAGTGTTCCTCTGAAGGAATGCGTCTTGAAAGTGGCTGACTGTAATGCATGATATTTCACTCGGTGCACAGACATAATATCGACTCCAAAATATCGTTTGGACAGAATATCGAGTTTTAAATATCGTTTGGACAAAATATCGACAGGACAGAATATCGACAGTCAAAATATCGTTTTTAAGGTAAGTGAAGTAATATCGACTGTAAATAATATAGAAAGTGAAAATATCCAAGTATATAATCTAGATAGTAAAAAATATCGTTTTTTAAATAATATTTAATTATTTATAGTGTTTTTATGTTATAATATGTGTGAAAAGTGTCATTTTATGTTATAATTATTTTTAATTAATGATTTTTTTAAAATTATTGTGTAATTTTATTCTGTAGCGGGTTGTGGGTTTATAGGGGAATAGGGTGGGAAGTAATTTAATTATAATTAATTAAATATGTAAATTTATTAATTGGTAATAATAATTAATTAATTGGTAATTAAATAATATTTGTTAATTATTTAAAATTTAATTGGTAATTAATTTAATTTAATTGATTAATTGCTAATTATGTAAATTAAAATAATTCATTTCCTGTAGCAGGTTGTGGGTTTATAGGGGAATAGGGTGGGAAGTAATTTAATTATAATTAATTAAATATGTAAATTTAATAATTGGTAGTAATATTTAATTAATTGTTAATTAAAATATATTTGTTAATTAATTAAAATGTAATTGGTAATTAATTTAATTTAATTGATTAATTGCTAATTATGTTAAATTAAAGGGGTATTTTTAGGATTCAGGGTCAGTTTTTGGTTTTTGGGTAAAGGGGTATTTTTAGGGTTCAGGGTCAGTTTTTAGTTTTTGGGTAAAGGGGTATTTTTTGGGTTCAGGGTCAGTTTTTAGTTTTTGGGTAAAGGGGTATTTTTAGAGTTCAGGGTCAGTTTTTAGTTTTTGGGTAAAGGGGTATTTTTAGGGTTCAGGGTCAGTTTTTAGTTTTTGGGTAAAGGGGTATTTTTATGGTTCAGGGTCAGTTTTTAGTTTTTGGGTAAAGGGGTCTTTTTAGGGTTCAGGGTCAGTTTTTAGTTTTTGGGTAAAGGGGTATTTTTAGGGTTCAGGGTCAGTTTTTAGTTTTTGGGTAAAGGGGTATTTTTAGGGTTCAGGGTCAGTTTTGGGGTTTTGGGTAAAGGGTTTTTTTAGGGTTCAGGGTCAGTTTTGGGTTTTTGGGGTACAGGGGTACAGTGTAAAAATAAAGTAAAATTAAATTTACATTAATTTAATTTAATGAAATGAAATTAAATTAAATTATATAAAATTATTTTTAAATAATTTAAATTATAAAAATTATTATATACTTACCAATACTTACGTTGTAATGGTAGTGCGTTGTAAAAGTTGCGTTGTAACGTCATATATTCACTGTTGCACTCCTTGGAGTGGGAATAGTAATTTTAACCCCTACGCTATCCAACGCTTTCCCTACTGTTGCACCCACTGGAGTGGGAATAGTAATTTTTACTCTTTTGTATTTGTACGTTAATAATATTGGCTATTATTTAATTAAATTTTGTTACTATATATATATATGTTTTAAGAAATATGATTAAAAAAATATAATTTTTTACTTTCATTAATTATTTAATTATTAAAAGTTATTTTAAGTATTGTTAAGTATATTTTAGTAATTAATTTTTTATATTAATGTAATTAAACATTGTTTTTATTAAAGTCGATATTTTTTACAACTATATTTTTGTAAACGATATTTTTAACTCGATATTTTTGTACTTTCCTGTTTGTAGATAGAAACTCGATATTTTGTCTCTCGATATTTTCTCAACGATATTTTTGTTGGTCGATATTCTGTCCCTCGATATTATTTCAGTGATCCATTTCACTCAGTGACTTTCAGACCCATGCTGTTTCAAAACTGTGCATGTGCATGCAGCAGGCGTAGGTATTGACGCAGTATTGTGAATATAGTGCATTGGTGAGCCTTGCTGGAGCTGCATCATACTTGCGATGCAACTCTAGTAATGTATTACTTTTTCAGCACAGATGTGTTACGCATGTATGGTGTTTTTGTACCATGGTGCGCCACATTTCAAATGTGGCACACCATGGATAACGGAGCACTAGCATACTGTGGTGCACATTAACTGGTGCATATCTGGGTATGAAGTAGTTAACATAAATCTGCCCCATAGGTTACAAATCCGCGTTTAGTAGAGTGTTCGGCCTTTGTAGTGTTATGTTTTTTCTGTTATTCTATGTAGGTATGTAATATTGCAAGATTTTTGTCACGAAAAAGAAGCCATGAATATTGGGTTTGTGAAAGATTGCAAGATTTTTAAAATTAAAAAGCAAGAACCATGGCATTGTTTAATATAGCATTGTAAATACTTATCTTTAATAATGATGAGAAAGTAAAAAAAGGTTAACCTGATGTTTTAAAGTTATTCACAGGCTTCTTTAGAGGAAGTGTTCTATATGATTGTAGCGTGGGTGTTTGACTTTTTTATAGGTAATAGAATGCATTTTGTATGCTGTAGCAGGAGGAGTACTACATACTTGAATATTCTTCAGTGCTTATTTTCATTTTGTAAGTGGTATTGAGACCGACACAGAACTTCAATCAATCAATCAATCAATCAGGTCATTTATAGAGCGCACTACTCACCCATAGGGTCTCAAGGCGCTGGGTGGGGGGGGGTGCCGTTACTGCTCGAACAGCCAGGTCTTGAGCTTCTTCCTGAAGGAGAGGTGGTCTTGGGTCAGGCGCAGGTCGGTCGGCAGTGAGTTCCAGGTCTTGGCGGCCAGGTAGGAGAAGGACCTTCCTCCTGTTGTCGCTCTTCGGATGCGGGGGACGGCGGCGAGGGCGAGGCTGGTTGATCTGAGGAGGCGCTTGGGAGTGTAGAAGTTGATCCGGTTGTTGAGGTAGCTCGGGCCTTGGTCGTGTAGGGCTTTGTGTGCGTGGGTGAGGAGCCGGAAGGTGATTCTCTTGTTGATCGGGAGCCAGTGCAGATCTCTCAGGTGTCCGGAGATGTGGCTGCGACGGGGGATGTCGAGGATGAGTCTGGCCGAGGCGTTCTGGATCCGCTGTAGTCTCTTCTGGAGCTTGGCGGTCGTTCCGGCGTAGAGGGCGTTGCCGTAGTCCAGTCGGCTGGTGACGAGGGCTTGGGTGACCGTCTGCCTTGTCTCGATGGGGATCCACCGGAAGATCTTCCGTAGCATGCGCAGGATGTTGAAGCAAGACGAGGAGACGGCGTTTACTTGTCTGGTCATGGAGAGGGAGGAGTCCAGGATGAAGCCCAGGTTGCGTGCGTGGTCCGTCGGTTTGGGTGCGGTGCCCAGAGCGGGGGGCCACCAGGAGTCGTCCCAGGCGGAGGGCGAGGAGCCCAGGATGAGGACCTCCGTCTTGTCCGAGTTCAGTTTCAGGCGGCTGGTCGTCATCCATTCGGCTACATTTCTCATCCCTTCGTGCAGGTTGGCTCTGGCGGTGGCGGGGTCGTTGGTCAGGGAGAGGATCAGCTGGGTGTCGTCGGCGTAGGAGATTATGTTGAGGTTGTGTTGGCGTGCGATGGCCGCGAGGGGGCTCATGTAGACGTTGAAGAGGGTGGGGCTCAGTGAGGATCCTTGAGGGACGCCGCAGATGACTTCGGTGGCCTCTGACTTGTACGGTGGTAGGCGGACTCTCTGTGTTCTTCCGTCGAGGAAGGAGGTGATCCATTCCAGTGCCTTGTCCTGGATTCCGATGTTGCCGAGGCGCTGTACTAGGGTACGGTGGCAGACAGTGTCGAAAGCCGCGGAGAGGTCCAGGAGGATGAGGGCCGCTGTTTCTCCGTTGTCCATCAGAGTTCGAATGTCATCGGTGGCAGCGATGAGGGCCGTCTCGGTGCTGTGGTTTGCTCGGAAGCCCGACTGTGAGGGGTCGAGGGATCCATTCGTCTCGAGGAAGGCGGCCAGCTGTTTGTTGACGGTCTTCTCGATGACTTTGGCCGGGAACGGGAGGAGCGAGATGGGACGGTAGTTCTTGAGGTCGGTGGGGTCTGCTGTGGGTTTCTTGAGAAGAGCGCTGAGTTCGGCGTGCTTCCAGCTCTCAGGGAAGGTGGCGGTGTCGAAGGAGGTGTTGATGATGTCCCGCAGGTGGGGTGCGATGACAGCGTCGGCCTTGTTGAAGACGTGGTGAGGACAGGGGTCAGTCGGAGATCCGGAATGGATGGAGTTCATTGTGCGGATGGTGTCTTCGGTGCTGATCGGAGTTCAGGTGCGGAGGGTGGTGGTGGGTGGCGTTGTTGCGGTTGTGGCTTGCGTTGGTTGGTTGCTGAAGCTGTTGTGTATGTCCGTGATCTTGTTGTGGAAGTAGGACGCGAGGGAGTTGCAGAGGTCTTGCGACGGGGTGATGTCATTGTTTCCGGCGTTGGGGTTGGAGAGCTCTTTCACTTTTCTTCAATGGATCGGAGGGGCTGTTCCTGTGCATCTGGAGGACTGCCAAGCCGTTGCAGCAGTGGGAGTGAGGCTTCTCACGACACAGAACTTCAATGGATCGGAGGGGCTGTTCCTGTGCATCTGGAGGACTGCCAAGCCGTTGCAGCAGTGGGAGTGAGGCCTCTCACAGGGGCGTAGCGCAGCTCCTTTTGATGCTCACAATTGCAGATAACAGGGTAGAGATGTCTGTGGAATTTATAGATGGTTAGTCACACTAGAGTGTGGGCGGCGCCCCTAGCACTTCATTACGGCACACAGGGGAGCCGTGTTGCACAGTTTGAGAATCAGAGACTTAGGAGATAAACCTTCATAATAGGAAGGCTTCTAAGTGATAAAAATCGCCGGTGCTCGGCGTTAAAAATATCACTGCTATCGGTGGAATTTTCCACGGTGTTAGTGCTTCAACAGAAATGGGAACACATACCTGATAGAAAATCCTGTAACAATCTCAGTATTTCACATTATCGCGTGAAAAGAAAGTCTTTCGAAAGATGTTGAACGTTGTTCTCTTTTGAGAGTAGAAAAGATAGTGAGAGAAGTGGGTGGAGTTCTCCGTGTAAATTGCAGAATAGAAACTACTAAGAACCAATTGGAAGTGTTGTTTTCAAGTCACATGACTTCACATGCGCGTCTCAGGACGTGTACGCGGTGATAATATCTGGTCACGTATGCCATTTGGAAGTAGCGGTGTAATTCAGCGAAGTTTCAAAACGTGAAAAGGAGTAAATCCAAACACATCCGGATTTAATATATCTTCTGAGCTCGATTGAAGCATACAATTGTTAAAGTATAAAACCTTTTATATATTTTTTTTAAAATACCAAGGTGTGTACATTCGGTCACACACGAAAGTTTAAAAAGACATTCGGCTCCATTTAATGAAAATTTTCATAATAATAAAAAAGAAGCCTAGGTTTAGTGTCTTTGACGTAGTATAAGTTCTTTGATGGGTCCATGAAGAAATTTAATAAGTTGCAATTGCAAAGTTTTCACGAAATATATAGGCGGGTGCGCGCACACGGTCGCGCACGAACGAAAGGCAAAAAAGCGGCGATAAACCCCCTTTATAAAATGCTCCTGGAGCTGTTTTTGGTACAATGAGTTAGTTCTGAAAAGAACTTTTTTTTTTTTTTTTTTTTTTTTTTTAAACAACTGTTATGTTGTTATTGATTTTTTAAACTTGCAACAACATTTTCAAGTGTGACACAGGATCAAAATGAAATGAAGAAATGTATCTTTTCTCGGGGCATTTATGACTCTCAATTTTTAGTTTAGTAAGAATGAGGCTCTGCTCTCCGTACAGAAGAATTTCTCCACACTCGTTGCATTTCATGTGCACCTTTGCAAGATATGGTCTCAAGTCCATCACAGCACTCGATGGAGATACAGGTCGTCCACCAGAAGATGTGCTGGCCACCTCTGATGGTAATAGCGTGGCCAGGGCTCTTGTCGATGCCTTTGCAAATTCCACAGGGTGCACTTGTTTGACATGCCGCATCATGGTATGTATGGAAAAGGAATATTTTTTTCTTGGATTTTCTCTTGAGAGAACCGAATTGCATATCGTGCAGGTAACTTTTGGCGCATTCACTTTCTTTTGTTCTTCAGGATAAGTGAAAAATTGCCAAATAAAAGATTCCTTTTTTCTTTTTAAAGGTAGTCGCTCATTTCCTTCAGATTCGGAAGATGAATGCGGGGCGGCAGCCATTTCAGCAAAGTCTTCCGAAGGGTGTTGAACGTTGTTCTCTTTTGAGAGTAGAAAAGATAGTGAGAGAAGTGGGTGGAGTTCTCCGTGTAAATTGCAGAATAGAAACTACTAAGAACCAATTGGAAGTGTTGTTTTCAAGTCACATGACTTCACATGCGCGTCTCAGGACGTGTACGCGGTGATAGTATCTGGTCACGTACGCCATTTGGAAGTAGCGGTCTAATTCAGCGAAGTTTCAAAACGTGAAAAGGAGTAAATTCAAACATATCCGGATTTAATATATCTTCTGAGCTCGATTCAAGCATACAATTGTTAAAGTATAAAACCTTTTATATATTTTTTTTAAATACCAAGGTGTGTACATTCGGTCACACACGAAAGTTTAAAAAGACATTCGGCTCCATTTAATGAAAATGTTCATAATATTAAAAAAGAAGCCTAGGTTTAGTCTCTCTGACGTATTATAAGTTCTTTGATGGGTCTATGAAGAAATTCAATAAGTTCAGATTGCAAAGTTTTCACGAAATATATAGGCGGGTGCGCGCAGTCGGTCGCGCACGAAAGCCTGGAAATGCGCTATCCATTTTATTGAGAACTGTTGCCGAGAGTGCGCACACCGGGTCGTGCACGAAAGTTTAGAAAGGCAATTTTTATTTACAGCCAAATTTTAATGCGTTGAAAAAAAGGCAAGGTACAGACTTTCTAATTCTGTATCGCTTTACAAGGAGTCTCTATGCAACTTGAACAGTGAAGAAAACGGCTTGTTTCCGAAAAAAATATTGCCAGAACTTTATTGACAAAAGTATAGGTTGTATACACGAGATATTTCTGAATTAGCATTTTAAAAACCAATGAAATTCACTGAAAAAACCATAGGTTTTACACACGTTATAGTTAGGAAGTAGCATTTACAAAACCTATGAAATTCACTGAAAAAAACATAGGTTTGACACCAGTTATAGTTAGCTGGAAATTTTACTGATATAAAACCAATGAAATTCCACGTTATAGTTAGTTGGACTCACTATAACTTGCGCCTGTAATGCACTGCTGATGACGTCACATATTACATCACTCATGACATCACTGATGACACCATCCAGTGAATGTGTGTCTTTCTGAAAAATAAATATGTGTTATATATGTATATATTATTGAATATCTTAGTGAATACATATATTACTGAGTAATGCTTAAATATTTAAATATATGTATTAGTGTTTCACTTTGTGTATAAGTGGCTGCATGGGTTGATGAGTAGGTACATGTGTATGTATATAGGTTATTAGATGTTTTTCTTAGTATCAGTAAGAGTGTTTGCATGGTTTGGTGGGGGTATTACTTACTACATAGATGCAAGAATGACTGAGTCTCTGTTTGTATGTGTTTTGAAGACAGCATATGTGCAGGACTGTGTGGGTGGATTAGTGTGCATATGTCTGTGTTAGTGAGTGAATGACTGTCTTATTAGTGTCTTTATCAGTAACTACATATGTTTTAATGTAGTATATGTGAATATTGATGTATATAAGTGACTATATGTGAGAGTGAGGGATTGTAAGAGTTCCTGTTTAAATTAGTATGTGTTTCTATAAGTGATTTTTTTAAGAGAGTAAGTATGTGTAAGTTTCCTTAGAAGTAAAGTGGTAGTGTGTGTATAGCTGTTTATGCAAATAAATGGATGTTCAATAGTTTATTTGCATGTGTGAGTATGTGTGTGAATAACTTTTGGATGACTGTCGGTGTGTAACAGGATGTGTACGTGTATCACTACATATGATTAGTGAATATATGTATGACTGACTATATAGAACTGTTGGTGAATTAGTGCATGTGTATATAGATCGTGGAATTATTGAATTGGTTGTTGTAACTGGTATGGGTATCTCCATTTTTTTGAACATTTTAGTTTCTATTTTTTAATATGCGTTTCAAGGGTTAGATTACAGTGAAAGGAGGTCTGTCACTGTGTCACAAGGATGGTGTCATCAGTGATGTCATGAGTGATGTAATATGTGACATCATCAGCAGTGCATTACACGCGCAAGTTATAGTGAGTCCAAATAACTATAACGTGGAATTTCATTGGTTTTATATCAGTAAAATTTCCAGCTAACTATAACTGGTGTCAAACCTATGGTTTTTTCAGTGAATATATATATATATATATATATATATATATATATATATATACATATATATATATATATATATATATATATATATATATATATATATATATATATATAAAAAATTCTATGGAAAAATGAAACCCCTCATTTTGTTCCTTTTCAAATTAAATGTATTAAGTGTTACCACTTTATTCCAATCAAGATGACTTCAGGTGTGCCATACTTTTGTCATAAGTAAGACTTAGCGTTCTAGTTGTTCTTTAGAACACTCTGGGACATTCTGTCATTGGGCTATAGTTGGGCTACATCTGGCTGATATTTGGGCTACATTTGGGCTCTTTTGTCCCTGGTGGCCATCTTGGGAGACTGCATATCAGAATTTTTTAATGAAATATAAGAGGATTTGAGAAGTCACTCAAAATGTGCCCTAATTTTTCTTTCTTCAGCACTAATCATAATTTCTATGGCAAAATGAACCCCCTCATTTTGTTCCTTTGCAAATTAAATGTTTTAAGTGTTAACACTTTATTCCAATCAAGATGACTTCAGGTGTGCCATACTTTTGTCATGAGTAAGACTGTTAGCGCTCTAGTTGTTCTTTAGAACACTCTGGGACATTCTGTCACTGGGCTATAGTTGGGCTACATCTGGCTGATATTTGGGCTACATTTGTTTTTTTTGTCTCTGGTGGCCATCTTTGGGCTACATTGGGCTACATTGGGCTACATTTGGGCTCTAACATATATATAGCCCAATGAAGCCCAATATATATTTTTCAAAGTTAATTTTCGTAAACACCACTGGAGCATATATCTTGAGACATAGCAAAGGCACATCAGGCTACCAGTCCCTACAATTTTGCCAAGTTTTGTGGAAATCCATTCAGCCGTTCGAGCTAAAAGTGAGTCCAACCGCCCTATGGAAAACTCAATGTTAAAAACACGTTTTGGGACCCCCCTTTTTTCTCAGGCCCCCGCTTGACGAAACCCCCGCCAAACTTTCAGGGGACGCTCAGAAACAAAATGTGCCATTTTCCTGAAAATTTCAGCCAATTCCGTCCATCAACGCCAAAGTTATTCAACATAGAATTTTCAGAAATCCCTATTCAAAAAAATCCTAACTATATATACCTACTGGCGACTGCCAGTAGGTAATATATATATATATATATATATATATATATATATATATATATATATATATATATATATATATATATATATATATACATATCCTGATCCTGTTGACAATGATTCCCGTGTCAGCGCAATGGACTGGTGGGTTTCTAATGAGGGCTGCGGTATGGGCAGACTGTTTGCGGACTGTTGTTTGGCCTACCCACTGTGGTTTTAAACATTTTGGAATTGTGCAATGTGATGCAGATCACTCGAGTATGAATTATGGCACTACAAATACCATCGGGCTCAGCGAGAGCCAACACCCACCGGGGCGGGTGGCTGAACAGACAAGTACTGCCAGGTGCATCACGTTGTGTTAAGATCTGCCTCTGAAGAAATGCTGTTTAGCATAAAACTTGTATGCAATAATATTTATACATGGCTTTGCGCAGAATGCAGGCGGTCTGCACCCTCATTAAAATAAAAAAATGATGCCTTCCAGAGTGGCTTTTTCCATAGCGGCAACTCTTTTTTGACTTGGCTGCCCCTTCTGTAATATCGATAACGCTGGCGCAGATAAAGCGTTAGCGCTTTCTTCAGGGGGTGTTGCCACATTTGCATGGGGGCGTGCACCATGCAAATGAGGCAATCCCTTTGCCTCTGTGTCCGTGCCATATTACAGATGCGGGCACAGAGGCAAAGAAGCTGTCAGGAGGCGCACTGTCAACGCAACTTCTGAGAGCATCCCTCTGGAGGGCGGAAAGAGAGTCCCATGGGGCTCCCAGACATCCCCTTGCAGGCAGGTGCAGTCACTGACTGCACCCGCCTACAAGAGGATCTCTAATTCCCTTTAAAAGTGCAGCAGGTTGCCGCTTGCACTGTGAGAACACAGAGCGGCTTTAAAGGAGCCGCTCTGTTTCGCACATGAATGCCCTGCCCTGAGAGCAGCGCAAGTTTGCGGCTGCCCTGGGGGAAGCATACTCGGTGTAGTAGGATGCACTTTTCCTGCGTGTGCGCGGCAAAACAGGAAAAGTGCTCCCTTTACACAATAGGGCCCTAGGTGTTTATATTAACATAATAGAGGGTTGAAGTAGATGTGTAATTACAGGTTGGAGGATCAAGGGGGGCATCAACCCTAAGTGCCCTGCTCTGGCAAAGGAGATATACCGTATATTGCTGTTCCTCAGTTCAGAGATATGCGTTCTTCATGGTGAAATCCACCCCATACATAAATGAGTAGTGGAGAGCTGAAGGATGTGCAGACTGTGTGGGGTGTCCTCATCTACATCCGATTAAACCTAAATTATTTCATCTGTCATTTATATCGGTAATGTATATCAATTGTTTTGAATCGTCTTTTGTGCTGCATTGTCCTTGTCCGTGACCTTAGACTCTCCTTATTTGTTTATTTGGAAGCTCCATGTAAAGGCCTCAATAATATGTGTTTTAAATATTCATTTCTTACTCACAATTACACTATCACACGCAGTAGAGCCATTCGTAAATGGGTTTCACTCTTTCTTACATGTTTACCTTTTTATTGAGTTTCTAGTCTTAGTTCCTGATTACCAAGCTACAAGATGGAAAATCAATTTTAAATTCAAAGTCCCCCGCTTTAGCCAGTTAACTTTCTTAGCGCAGTGGGAATCAAAGCCCATGGACATGCATCGGCTGCTGAGAGGCTGCACCAGAAAAATATAATTACCTTTAGGCACCGAAATTATGCAAATCTTTTCTAGGAGACATGTCTAAAATAAGTAGGCCAAATAAACAGAAATGAAAGCGATGCATTACAGGTTAAAAATCAAAGTACTTGGAAATATAATAAAAAGATTTGTTTTAACAAAATATATACTTTATTCATTTGATAGAATAACTCCTATTTCTCTCTCGTTTTCCATGGTATGTATGTAAGTTTGGGGTATAGTGGGAACTTAAGCTCAAAGCAGCTGAGTGCTGTCCAGCATTAAAGGCAAAGAAACAGCCAATGTGTGATTGGAGGGGTACCTAGGTTCTGAGAGTGGACATGGACTTTTTTGGGTGCATATTCTCAGAACAGTGTCAAAATTATTGCCAGCTTAGCTTCACAAAACTGGGTCACAGACAACCCGGGAGAATGGTCTCCGAAGGCTGCTGAGGGGCTCTGCTCATGCAGTGGCACCCTCTCACGTAAAATCCAGTACCCTACCTTCAGGATTGTTAAGGCCTGCCATAGGGGTGACTTATACGTTTTAAGTGTGGTGACCTACAGATATAGTGAACCTATATCTAAAGTAAGTGGTGCATGCACCAGCTTACACAGGTTGCAGTAGCAGACATGTAGTTTCATTTTGCATGGCCACTCATGGATGCCATAATACATGCTTCAGCCCGTGGGAGGCCTCTGGGGTACATGGGTACAATATACTAGGGACTTATAAGGTTACCTCAGTATCCAATCTGGAGTGTACCTAAGTACATGTCTAACATTTTAAGGAGAAAGCAGATAGACTGGGGTCCTGATTAGCAGGATCCCAGTCAGAATAGTCAAAACCCACAAAATACCAGGCAAAAAGTGGGGGTGACCATACAGTCAGATGGAGTGGATTTTTAGATACTTGTATTGCTGTGACAATGGATTAAAATATGATACTCTGTATTTACAAAGAGTGATGAAAAATTGTAAAAGTGTATGAAAAGGTGCATGTGATTGTCACGTGGATGATGTCATCAGTGATGTCATCAGTGATGTCATTTGAGATGTCATCAGTGATGTCACTGACCATGTCATGAATGATGTAATATGTGACATCATCAGCAGTGGATTGCGGGTGCGCGATATATACTTAGTACAACTAACTATATAGGAGCAATTTCAATGGTTTTGTATGAGTAAAATGTCCAGCTAACTATAACACCACCAAAACTTATAGTTTTTTGAGTGAATTTCAAAGGTTTTGTAAAAGCTAATTCCTAACTATATAACTCATGAAACCTATGGTTTTTTCAGTGAATATATATATATATGTGTGAACAAGCTCTCTTGTAGAGTGAAACGCGTCATCCTAAATAAACTACGTCTTCCCTGTTCTCCACTGGTGGATTTACTTTCTTTGAGGCTGTGTAAACTGCTGGGTACGAGGTATTTTGAGGTCCCGACCGTTGGTTCCGACATCTATTCGGAACCTGGACTGCTTTCTTCATATTACCTACTGGCGGTCGCCACTAGGTATATATAGTTAGGATTTTTTCTCTATGGGATTTTTGAAAATTCTATGTCTAATAACTTTGGCGTTTGTGGACGGAATTGGCTGACATTTTCAGGAAAATGGAACATTTTGTTTCTGAGCAGCCCCTGAAAATTTGGGGGGGTTTTGTCAAGGGGGGGCCGAGAAAAAAGGGGGGTCCCAAAACGTGTTTTTAACATTGAGTTTTCCATAGGGCGGTTGGCCTCACTTTTAGCCCGAACGGCTGAATGGATTTGCACGAAACTTGGCAAAATTGTAGGGACTGGTAGCCCGATGTGCCTTTGCTAGGTCTCAATATATGTGCTCCAGTGGATTTTGAGAAATTAACGTTCAAAAAAAGATATATATCTGTAACAGCGGACCAGGCAGCGCTCCAGTTCACGTACTTTTCGCGTTACGGAGCTTTGTGAAGCGAAGCTGATTGGTTCTCCGGCGTCTGTAAACATTCCAAACAGTCCGTAGCGGCCGCCATCTTGTCTCTCGGTAGGATTGAGAGACAAGAGGAGGCCAAAGCGAAGGGGCAAATGACCATAAGGGGGCATAGTAGATCCTCCCTGACCCCCTAGGTTTGATGTGGAGGTTTTAAAAGGGCCCCGCGGGGCAAAAAAAAAAATAATAATAATCGAACGGCTGAATGGATTTGCACGAAACTTGGCAAAATTGTAGGGACTGGTAGCCCGATGTGCCTTTGCTAGGTCTCAATATATGTGCTCCAGTGGATTTTGAGAAATTAACGTTCAAAAAAAGATATATATCTGTAACAGCGCTCCGCTTCGCGTACTTTTCGCGTTACGTAGCTTTGCGAAGCTGATTGATTCTCCGGCGTCTGTAAACATTCCAAACAGTCCGTAGCGGCCGCCATCTTGTCTCTCGGTAGGATCGAGAGACAAGAGGAGGCCAAAGCGAAGGGGCAAATGACCATAAGGGGGCATAGTAGATCCTCACTGACCTCTTAGGTTTGATGTACCATTTTGCCAAGTTTGGTGTAATTCCGTTCAGCCATTCAGGCTGTAGACGTATCTAAATGTCCTATGGAAAATTGCATGGGGAAAACACATTTGAAAGTGTTGAAATTTAGAACCAATTAAAATGTTACTTTGGTTTTGTATTTGTGTGTGATGAAAGTTAATTGGTTATGTATATATCAAAAATGAGAGGAAACCACAGCCATTTTGTGATACTACTGTCTGAGGTACATTTGTGAGGAATTTTTGGTGCTCAATTTCTGGTGTTTGATTTACACAGTACTAACACTTCTCCTACTTTCAAAAAGGTGAGTTGTTAATTTGTAAGGGGAACTATGTTGTACACTTTAAGATCATTTGAAAAATGTTTTCTGTTATTCATTTTCAGTCCTTCTGTTATACTAAATACTTGATAAAGTTAGTTTTATATTATGTATTACTAAAAACGATAAATGAAAGTGATTATTTTTTTCTGCAATTTACAGCAAGAAATTTCAAAATAAAATGGATCACAATGAAGAGACGTGGCAATTTCTTTTGAATTATCCACTACATTTATTGAAATTGACAGCACCAATAATGAAATATTCTCACAAGGAGGAGATGACTTGAATGATTTTTTTGATCAATCTCTTGACGGCGAATTTATCAAATGTTTGGAGACCATAAAGTTACAAGAATCATCATTGCAGACTTTTCATGAGGAGATTTCTGATGAGATGATTGAAGAGGAAATTCCTGATGAGGACATGTTACTAGTTCTTTCAAATTATGAAAATTCAGAAGAATAAATTTATATTTAGAAATCAAAAATTGTTTGAGACATTATTCATTTTTATTTTTAATTTATGAGGTTGTAGCGAAGTGATTGTAGTATAAAAAAAGACTTATAGTATAGAGTGCAAAAATTGGTTCTTTTTGGAGGGGCAAAAAAAAAAATCGTTTTTTTGGTGGGGTGCCCCCGGTTAGCGTAACGGGAAGTGGACTGGGGAGCGTACTACAAGGAAAGAAGAATGATTGACTTTTAACTTATTGTATGTTTATAGACTTGTTTTTCTGCTGAGTGACGTGTCGGCCTATCTCCACGGGATGCAGTCCCTACCATCTCGGCGTTTAAGCCCAGGGGGACCGGTAGTGTGGGAGAGATAACGGGGCATATTATCAAGGGGGTTTATCTCCGCTTTTTTGGCTTTAAAAGCCAAGAAAGCGGAGATAAAATTATCTCCGTATTACGTAGCTGTCGCTAACACCAGTTAGCGACCACTAGTAGGAGATAGCGACCATCTTGGGCTCCACTTTGCATGTCAGTGATATTTATCACTAATGACATGCAAAGTGGGCATGCCAAGATGTTAGCGACTGGAAACAGTCGCTAACATCGCTATCTCCTATTACCAACTTTTGGAGATATTCGCGCTAAGCGCGAATATCTCCCAAAATTAACACCTGTCCTGAGCAGTTCTTAGCCATGTCATCCAATGGGAGGTGGATAACATGGCTAAGAGCATTAGCTCGGTAATGCATGAATATCGCTGACTTTTCAGCGATATTAATGCATTGCGGCCGTTTTTTATGGCATTTGCGATAAACCTTGATAATAGCAAGGTTTATCTGCGATAATTTCTGACGATGCTTAGCGGTAAAAAATTCGTTGCTAAGCATCGTTAGGGATAAATATCGCTTAACTTTGGTAATATGCCCCAACGTCTGTTAACGTTCGATTCAAAGGAAATGAGGAAGTGTTGAAAAACATTGTCTGCGCCATCTTGCCTTTTTTCAAATGCCACACTTTTGTCGTGCACGGCAGCCATTTTAGATGCCTTGACCAGACCCACTCTCTGCATGCTGTCGATCCGTAGCATGGCTCCCCACCCTCGCAAGCATCTTCCCCAGGCACTGGTCACCCCCGCTCTCTGTCTTATGCATGGGCAATAAACCTCCCCCCATCTGCGCTGCTCTTCCCTGAGAATCACACCCTGTGCCCGCCCGACACCTCCCTTTCGCCCTATTCACTACCGCACCCTCTGACACTCCTCTTCCTCTGTGTCCGATTGTCCAGGCCGGTCCCAGGCTATCAGCTAGCCCTGCAGATGTAGTTTATGGCCCCAGCTGTAAAGAATCACCCCTCTTCAAAGGAGTTATAGTAGATCAAGGCCCACACCCGATGAGATCTGTCACACCACACGCGTTCCTACTATCTGAAAACCATCCTGTATTGTGATTGGGGAGGGGACCGAGCCTGAAGCGGAAGATTCCAGGGATGACTCTTTGTACATCAAAGTTTTTACAATTATGTGTCACATTAAAAATATATAGCACTCCAACAAAGTAGTAGGAATATAAAACTTTAATAACTTATAAATATATACAACAAAACAAAAACAGTAAAAACATTTAAACAATGAAGAGACCGTGGTCATTTCTTTTGAATTATCAACTACATTTATTGAAATTGACAGCACCAATAATGAAATATTCTCACAAGGAGGAGATGACTTGAATGATTTTTTTGATCAATCTCTTGATGGCGAATTTGTCGAATGTTTGGAGACCATAGAGTTACAAGAATCATCATTGCAGACTTTTCATGAGGAGATTCCTGATGAGATGATTGAAGAGGAAATTCCTGATGAGGACATGTTACTAGTTCTTTCAAATTATGAAAATTCAGAAGATGTTGCCTGGGTGCCGCACTGATTTGGGTATCCGGCGTGGGGCGTCCCGGGGGGTGGGTCGTCAGCAGCGGTCTGTTGTGCGAATAGTTCCAAGGCAGCAGAACGCGCTGAAATCTGGATGGCACCAAGGTGATGTCCAGTAAGTTGCCGCCCACCAAATAACGGCGTGGGGCGCCGCGGGGGGGGGGGAGGCAGTCCAAAGTTCCGTTAAAAGGGCAAAGGAAAGGATCGGTGGTTTGAACCATCAGTCAAAAAGGGGAGGGGGTGCAACAATTTTTCCTACCGGGTCACACTGTGCTTTCACCGGAACTGAGGTCTGCAGGATTCTAGTCATTCAAACTGAGGCTGGCGCCAGCATGGGAGCGCCGACGTCCCGCGGCTACAGTTTCGTCACTCCACGGGCGATCATGGCAGTCATTCCCCATCGGGGGTGTCTGCGGGGGTCGGGGACTCCCGCGGCTCCTCTAGAATCTTCAAGGTCGTGGAGGACTACGGTGGTGGAGTCAACCAGTGACCGGGCCATTTCTTTATGCTGGGCCCGCTCTTGCCAGGTCGACCGCCATTTTGAGAGTTCGGTAGCTACCGGCGATCGCGGGGTCAAATGAGCGGACGGGCTCCACCCTGCCGGGCGAGACGTTGCAGCATCGCCACAGTGGAAGAACCCTTTTCCGGGCGCCTGGAGCGCTGAGGGTGCAGCTGGGAAGCCTCCACCTGGGGAGGCGGGAAAGGCCTGTTCGCACCGTCTCTCCCACCCAGTGCACCCCACGGCGTCTCGCTTGACATTTGTTATGGCCGGACCAGGCGATGAGGACGAGGGGGGGGGTCGGAGGCATGTGCAAGACATCCCCCCCCAGTGTTGTCGCAGCCATTATAAAAGAAAGAAGAAATGTCCCGTCCGTCTTTGGGCCGGACCTCCGGTGGATGGCGGCCGGACGCCCTTTGCTCTGGCCCCATGAACGGGTTCCTTGGCTCATCAGGTGGGGCAGGCCTTGGCGTGTGGTGCCTCTCCTGGGCCTTTCGTGCAGTGGCCTCTCCACTCCCAGGCCCTCCATGGATGCTGGCCCAGACTGGGAGAGAGAGGGTCTAACCCGCAATTCTCCAGGGTTATCGCCACCGCGGCCGGATCCCGTCGGCCTCGGCCTCTGGTTGATGGTGGCCGGACTGGGAGAGAGAGGGGAGGGTCGAGGACACAGACATTCCCCCCCTTGCAACTCTCCAGGGTGGTCGTAGCAATCCCCCTGGACGGGTGCCATTGGCCTCGGCTTTTCCTCCGGCTACACCCTACGTGATGATCTTCTGCCGACGGTTGGCAGCAGGACCCGCCTTATATGTGTTGCTTCCGGCTGGGCGTAGCCGGAAACCTGTTGCACTTTGGAAGTTTCCAGAATGGGGCGGATGTCTGCTGACTTGTATCTTTCCCAGTTTGCCGTTATTTGGCCGTGGCAGGCGGTGGGACAGACACGTTTTGGGGCAGTGAGGGGCGATGAAGCCTCGTTGCCTTGTGGCCGTTGCAATGTCACACTTGGTTTCTCTTACTGTTTTCAGGTTTCTTATTACGGGCTTACTTCTAACGTTTCTTGTTTCTAGGACAATAATAGGTTTTATCATTACGTATTGTTATCGTTTCTTTGTTTGTTATTTAATAAAAAGTTCATCAGTGGCCTACTGATTTTCGTTTTCCTATTCCTTTCTTTCCAGGTTGTTTCATGCTAAAGTTTCTGTTAACGGGATACAGTGATCACTTCGATATTATTGCGTATGTCCTTTTCACTAGGGGTGCTCTCTGGTCGGGCCAGATGACCTATCTCTAGTAAATGGTCCGGGTGAAACAGGTGCATCAATCAGTGGGGAGTAGATAGGCATGACAGATTACAACAGGGGACAAAGGTCCGCATTACCTACCCTTTCACTACTTGCAAAGATTTTCCTACGTTTATTTGCAAACAGGGAATACCTCCAAAAAGAACCAATTCCCAAACAGTCAATGTTCGGGCAAACAATCAATCAATGAGGAACGAAATAGGCACGATCTGTTAAAGGTTTGCGTTACCTACCCTTCACTATCTGCAAAGGGAGAGAGAATATTCCTATTCTTCCCCGTTTGCAGGCAGAGAAGATCCTTAAGAGAACCAACTTCGAACAATTCAATGCTCGATTCAATCAATCAATCAATGGGGAGAAAAATAGGTATGACGGATTACAATGGGGACAAAAGTCTGCATTTACCTATCCTTCACTATCTGCAAAGACTAAACAGAGTATGGCGATTCTGTGCTTGTTTGCAAATGCTTGGATAACAATCAATCAAATGGAGAGAGAAGCAGGCACGACGGATTACAACGGGGGCAAAGGCCTGCGTTAACTAACCTTCACTATCTGGAAAGAGAGAGTACTCCTAATAGAAATGAGGGGGGGGGGCAGCATTGAAAGCAGATCAGTGTGCATAAACACGAAAATGTTTTTTCTTACCACGTACTTGACAATCGACAGCTTATGATATTTGCTATTAAAAAACCATTGAAATTCACTGAAAAAACCATAGGTTATAGACCATATATAGTTAGGAATTAGCATTTACAAAACCTTGAAAATTCACTGAAAAAACCATAGGTTATAGACCATATATAGTTAGGAATTAGCATTTAAAAAACCTTATTTTACTCACACAAAACCATTGAAATTCCATATATAGTTAGTAGTACTAACTATATATCGCGCACCCGCAATCCACTGCTGATCATGTCACATATTACATCATTCATGACATGGTCAGTGACATCACTAATGACATCACTGATGACATCTCAAATGACATCACTGATGACATCACTGATGACATCTCAAATGACATCACTGATGACATCACTGATGACATCTCAAATGACATCACTGATGACAACATCCAGTGACTGTGTATTTCTGTAAAGTTAAAATATGTCTTACATATTGAAGAATGAGTGGATGTAGAAGTGTCTGGATGAAGGATTTAGTAGGTGCATGCCTGACTGTATGAGTGAGTGGTTAAATGTGTCTCACTGAGTGCATGGGTTAGTGACGAACTGTCTTAATTTGTGCATCATTATGTTTGTTGTTCTGTAAACTGCTGCATGTGTTGATCAGTAGCTATATGAGTAAGTATATGGGTTATTGATTGGTTGCTCAAGTATTTGTATGGGAGACTGAGTGTGTGTGTGGGTGGCTGGGAGGTGTATGACTCTGTGCATAGATGTGTGAGCAGTTGATTCACTAGATGTATGGGTTCAAAAGTGCATGTGGAAACAGCTGTATGGGTGGTTGACTGTGTGCATGAGTGCATTGGTGAGTGAATGGATATCTCAGTGCTACATGTCAAAGTAAGTACATATGTAAAACACAGTAAATGTGAGAATTGGCATATATAAATAACTGTGCATAAGATTCAGTGAATGTGTGAGTGGCTGTATGGATCATTGTGAACTTGTATCAGGGATTGTAAAAGAGAGTAAATATGTGTTAGTATATGTTTGAATAAGTAAGGTGTGTATAACTGTATAGTTGAGGAAATTGAGGTGTGATTGATTCTTTGCATGACTGACTAGGTGTGTAAGTAACTCCATGGATGAGTGACAGTCTGTGAGTGTCTGTTTACACTGAGTGTATCTAAGGTTATATTAGAGTCTGAAGAGGTTCATCGTATTATCACATGAATGATGTCATCAGTGATGTGATCAGTAATGTCAAATGAGATGTCATCAGTGATGTCATTTGAGATGTCATCAGTGATGTCATCAGTGATGTCATTTGAGATGTAATCAGTGATGTCATCAGTGATGTCATTTGAGATGTCATCAGTGATGTCATCAGTGATGTCATCAGTGATGTCATCAGTGATGTCACTGACCATGTCATGAATGATGTAATATGTGACATGATCAGCAGTGGATTGCGGGTGTGCGATATATAGTTAGTACTACTAACTATATATGGAATTTCAATGGTTTTGTGTGAGTAAAATAAGGTTTTTTAAATGCTAATTCCTAACTATATATGGTCTATAACCTATGGTTTTTTCAGTGAATTTTCAAGGTTTTGTAAATGCTAATTCCTAACTATATATGGTCTATAACCTATGGTTTTTTCAGTGAATATATATATATGTGTAAATATGTCTGCCACAACTACCCAATCCCTGCGTTTAAATTTGCATCCACACATTTTCGCCAAGTCCGCTTTTTGTTTCTGTAGTACACGGTACAAATAAGCGTCATAGACCTTAGGTCGGTGACACTGAAGAAGGACTAAAAGTTCGAAACGCGTCTGTCATCTGTGCTGTGTGCTGAATAAATATACTTTGCCTAACCTGGAGTGCTTTAACTCTCTTTCTGGAACGAGAGGGGGACCTAGGAGCTTTATATATATATATATATATATATATATATATATATATATATATATATATATATATATATATATATATATATATATATATATATATATATATATATATATATATATAAATAGATAGATATATATGTTGTTTCAGCATCACGGTGGAACTCTTTGTTCTGTTCACTGTCCTGATGCTTATTATAGCTTTCATCTGCTTCTGTCTTCTGTCTATTGATCATTGCAACACATATATTCTATACAGGAATCACTTTGGTTTAATAAATATTGAAAACGTTCCTCTGTGTATTCTTTGTATATTTCTTTGAGCAAAATACAGCACAAGTGTATGAGTGAAAGGCTCTGTCACCCCTGTTCCTGAGGGAACAGGGTTGTTATGTTCAGTGGTTGCCATAACTGTTTGCTCCCTGTCTAGGTAAGGGGGGCCTATGGTGGCACTGGGAGCTAGCTGGTCTAAGGGACAACATATGCTGCAGGGGTGCATGGAAATATTTATGTCATCCACAAATGCATAGGTCCTACTGACACCACCAACTGATCCACACCACCAAGAAAACCGCATTCAAGGAACGACTGGACAACAACGCACACAACAGCAAGGAACTCTTCAACATCGTGAAAGAGCTCTCCAACCCCAACGCCGGAAACAACGACATAACCCCTTCGCAAGACCTCTGCAATTCCCTCGCCTCCTACTTCCACAACAAGATCACGGACATACACAACAGCTTCAGCACTCAACCGACGCACGCCACGACCGAACCACCGCCCCCCACAATCACCCTCCGCGCCTGGACCCCGATCAGCACAGAAGACACCGTCCACACGATGAACTCCATCCACTCCGGTTCTCCGACAGACCCCTGCCCTCATCACGTCTTCAACAAGGCCGACGCTGTCATCGCACCCCACCTGCGGGACATCATCAACACCTCCTTCGACACCGCCACCTTCCCGGAGAGCTGGAAGCACGCCGAACTCAGCGCCCTACTTAAGAAGCCATCAGCCGACCCCACCGACCTCAAGAACTACCGCCCCATCTCGCTGCTCCCGTTTCCGGCTAAAGTCATCGAGAAGACCGTCAACAAGCAACTGACCGCCTTCCTCGAGACGAACGGCTCCCTCGACCTCTCGCAGTCTGGCTTCCGGGCCAACCACAGCACCGAGACCGCCCTGATCGCAGCTACCGATGACATCCGAGCCCTGCTCGACAACGGAGAAACAGCGGCCCTCATCCTCCTGGACCTATCCGCGGCCTTCGACACTGTCTGCCACCGTACCCTAGTACAGCGCCTCAGCAACGTCGGAATCCAGGATAAGGCACTGGAGTGGATCATCTCCTTCCTCGCCGGAAGGACACAGAGAGTCCGCCTCCCCCCGTTCAGATCGGAGGCCACCGAAGTCATCTGCGGCGTCCCTCAAGGCTCCTCGCTCAGCCCAACACTCTTCAACATCTACATGAGCCCCCTCGCAGCCATCGCACGCCAGCACAACCTCAACATCATCTCCTACGCCGACGACACCCAGCTGATCCTCTCCCTCACCAACGACCCCGACACCGCCAGAGCCAACCTACACGAAGGGATGACAGACGTTGCCAAGTGGATGATGAACAGTCGCCTGAAACTGAACTCGGACAAGACGGAAGTCCTCATCCTGGGATCTTCACCCTCCGCCTGGGACGACTCCTGGTGGCCCCCCGCCCTGGGCAGCGCACCCAAACCCACAGACCACGCACGCAACCTGGGCTTCATCCTGGACTCCTCCCTCTCCATGACCAGGCAAGTCAACGCCGTCTCCTCGTCGTGCTTCAACATCCTGCGCATGCTACGTAAGATCTTCCGATGGATCCCCACCGAGACCAGGAAGACGGTCACCCAGGCCCTCGTCACCAGCTGTCTGGACTACGGCAACTCCCTCTACGCCGGAACCACCGCCAAACTCCAGAAGAGACTCCAGCGGATCCAGAACACCTCAGCACGACTCATCCTGGACATCCCCCACCGCAGCCACATCTCCGGACACCTGAGAGACCTGCACTGGCTCCCGGTCAACAAGAGAATCACCTTCCGGCTCCTCACCCACGCACACAAAGCCCTACACAACCAAGGCCCAGGATACCTCAACAGCCGCCTCAACTTCTACGTTCCCAAACGCCAGCTTCGATCGACCAACCACGCCCTCGCCGCCGTCCCCCGCATCCGAAGAGCCACCACAGGAGGAAGATCCTTCTCCCACATGGCTGCCAAGACTTGGAACTCCCTTCCGACCCACCTCCGACTGACCCAGGACCACCTCGCCTTCAGGAAGCAGCTCAAGACCTGGCTGTTCGAGCAGTAGCGGACCCCCTCCCCCCAGCGCCTTGAGACCCTCCGGGTGAGTAGTGCGCTATATAAATGCTTTGATTGATTGATTGATTGATTGATTAGTGGAAACTACACGACACAGGTAGGAAATTGGTCACTAATGAGTATGCCTGTTCCAACAGGAACGGAGGACTGAAATGTTTTAAATGTGGCAGTGAGGGGAGTCTTTCCAGTAGTCCAGGGTGTTTTGCAAGATTTTCCTCATGCAAAAACTTTGGAAAAAAGGGCACTATGCACATGTATGTCAGGGGGACAGTGTTAACGGTGTGCATTGTGTGGTAGTCGAAAATAAGTTCGTTTTGAGTGTAAGGTATGATGGAGTGTTGATGGAGGTACTTTGGAGATGTCAGAATGTGAGATTATGGTTGGTGGTAAGAAAGTGTCAGTGTTGGCTGATTCAGGATCACCTTATACTATGGTGAGTGACAAAAATTGGGATAGAGTGTTCAGTGAGGATGAAGCTGAATTATTTCCTCTGGACATAAACCTGGTGGTTCATGGAGGTGTCCAAATAGATGTCCTTGGATATACAGTGATGAAAATTCAATTCTTGGACAGAGAAACGGTGATGTAGCTTTCACAAAGAGAATGCTTTGAGACCAAGGACTCTTATACTCAAGATCGCAAGATCTGGATTATTTGAGTGAGAAAAAATCTGTCAAATGGGTAAAGAGCGCATGGGAAAAGGAAGCTTGGTTCCCAAACTTAGACTTTTTGCCCAACAAATGGTTAAGACACGAAATTCTAAGGGTTTGTGTGGGTATTAACCCTTGGAAGATGGAAGGAAAAATAAAGGCAGCATTGATCCAACCAGATGGTATCTGTAAATGCGGCCTAGGAATAAGAAATTATATCTTGCATTTATTGCTTGATTGCACACTGATTGTAGCAATACAGAAAGTATTTTTATGTCCAATATTTTTAAAGTACAAGGTGAATTCACGTGCTCAAGCGGTTTGTCTTCTTATGGACATGTCATCTCTAGATATTACAATTGCTTTGGGGATATTCTCCCAATAACGAGAATTTTATGCTTACATTTTTGTAAACTGTGTTAAATGAATTATCGTTGTTGTAGGGGGCTTATCCCCCTGTACTTTCTTTGTAGATGAAATTGTTTTTTTTTTATAGAATTAATAATGTTATCACTATGAGGATCCTAATCATGTTTTATGTATGGTTAAAAGACTATGGTCTAAATAAACATCGTTTATCTCTCTCTCCTATACTATGGTGAGTGACAAAAGTTGGGATAGAGTGTTCAGTGAGGGTGAAGCTGAATTATTTCCTCTGCACATAAACCTGGTGGGTCATGGAGGTGTCAAAATTGATGTTCTTGTATATGCAGTGATGAAAATTCAATTCTCGGACAGCGAAACGGTGAGAAGGTGTATGTGGTGAAAAGGGGTGATAACCTGTTAGGGTGGAGACACTAAAGATATATGGGGATATCTCTAAATCTCAAAACGCCAGAGAATGTGCTGCTGCTCTCAAGGGAACAGTTACCAAAGGACCTGTTCACAGTTTCCTACGGTGTTCGATGATAACCTTGGATTGTAAAAATAAGTGGAGAACAAAATCATGTTTACAAAATAGATCTGTACCATTTTTAAGTTGGCAAGGAATTTGTCTTACTTGATGATGGAATCCTTGGAGCCAGAGTTGAAAAAGTTATTGGAGTCCAGTGTAATCGAGGAAATTGAATGTTCAGAATGGTTTGCCCCAGCGGTTTTAGCCCTGAAAAATGGTGGAAAGGAGGGTTTCCCACCAATCGCTAGTAATTAGGAGTCAAAAATTTGTTTCCACCTTTTCCATGGTAGAACTGTGTCCCCCTTATGAGAAAAAACCTGGGGAGGCTGGGACATGGTAGGTGCGGCCATGGTTCTTGCATGATAAAACCCCCAGAATGCTTTGCATTAGAATTATGTTGTGCAAACCTTACACACCACTCCTACACCTCCACAACTTAGCCTTCTTTCTAAGAACATCGACACAAATGAAGTTATACATCTCTTTCACATTGCTTAAGAAAATGTTAACTCACCAATTTAAGTAACTAAATAAAATCTATAAACATAAATATTCAAACATTCCCAGCATGACACTCTAATCCCTGAATCTACATCAGTATGTGTGTAACATTCTATACATTAACTGCATGCTAACCAGATTCCAAATAACAAATTGATCCACCAAGCACTCAAAATAGTCAATTAAAGTCCACAAATTGAATTGTCCTTCTTCAAGTTTTCTTTTCTTTATTCTTTATCTTTTCTTCTTCCAAATTAAATTTCAACAGAACAGCCAACACGTGTTTCGTCTTAGTCAGTCTTTGACATATAGACTTCTTCAGGGCAATATAAGGTCCAGTTGAAATGTAAGGTCCTATCCACTAATTCCAATTCAGCGTTTTAGCTGTAAAAGCAAACAACACACCCCCTATCATGAGCCACAGCCCATTCATTCAATTATCGATCTAACATTTTACATCGTGCTAGATACCTTACTTAGCTCACCTCGTATTTGGAAACGTATAGTTCTGTAGCACGATTTTCATATTATAGCTGTTGTTTTTCAGTATCCCTTGACTGTATTCGATATTCTAGAGTAATACATTTAATAAAGTTATCAATATTCTCATCCATATTCCCACTGGTCTAGTTTTACTACTAGCCCCATTGGTTAGCGTTATAAATTAAGGAGTTTATCGTTATCTATTTTAAACTACCAATCTCAAATGTTACCTGCAATTTTCGTCTTATCGCAATTTTATTCAGTTAATGGCAATCTTGGTCCATGATTCTGTAAATTAAATATAACCAAACTTAGTATTTATACATCGCTAGATCCCGATCTTATCGCGTACATCGATAAGTTGCCCTTTCCGCTCACCGTGTATCTCGAACTCGCCTCAGTTAGTCCTCGCGTGCTACGTCGTCGCCATCTTGTAATGGCTTTTTGTAGTCTTTAATTGCGGGCGCCATCTTTACCTAGTATTTTGTTCGTTCCGTTACTATCAGTACTTATGAAGAGTCCTAAACTTCGCAGTACATTTTTCTTGATTTATCCTTACAGAACAACTAAATTCTAAATTCTATATACATCCTTATTATTATAATCTATATTCATGCACTCGACGGACTGAGGTTCAGCCATTTTGGATTGGGCTGAGATTTCAAATATTTCTCCGTTATTTTTGTACTCAAGAAAAATTATATTTTCGTTAATACAATGTCAATATATATATTCTCGTTATCTTACGTGGTTTGTATATGAAAACATCTATTTATTATAACATCAATTAAATATTCATAGTCTAATATTTCAACTCTCTAGTGTATTATTGGTGTTAATATCCATAAAGAATAGTAACCTATTATCTAGTAATGAGCGGTCTAAACCTTGCAGTACTCACTCACTACTGTTTATCATTAACTGTCATTATCACAAGTATATTCTAAGCTCAAATACCGCCGGTTGTAGCTAGTGATTGGGGGTGTTGAACAGTATATTAGTTGATTAAATTATAATTAAAGTTATTATTCTAGAGGGGAGGTTAGAGAAGGGAGGGTACAAGCAGGATAGCAGGGAATACGATCACATACTTTCTTTGCAGTCTCAAACATATATCAGAAAGCACATTTTACTCTTGGCCTAAATAGTATTCAAATTCGTGATCAATGTTTAAGCCAAGTTCAACAGCTTTAAGTTTTATCAGTCACATAACTTCTCTATGTCGTAGTTGTATCATTCTGTTACCACCTCTAGGGTCTCTTTTGACATGATCAATACCATGGTAGCTAAATATGTGTTTGTCTTTCTCTTCAGGGTTCCTTACCAAATGTGATGCTACCGGGTAGCGTGTGTCCCCTGTCTTTAGCGCCTGAAGTGCTCCACCATTCTTTCTTTCAGTCTCCTTATTGTGCTACCCACGTAGATCTTTTTGCAGGTGTTGGTAATACACCAGGTGTGACATTTAGAAAAGGACGCACTATTTCTAATTATGTCAGCCCAAGTTACCCTGTAAAAATGACAGAACCAGACTGGCTTACGGCTAGTACAAGAGGATTCCACAAATGTGGCAAATGCAGCTCGTGCAGATGGGCAGTAAAGAAAGTTAAGACTTTTAATTACATTAACACAGGAGAATATGTTACATACAGGTACACATGAGTTTCGCCAACTCCGTGCGATCTCTCCTCGATCCGTTCTGAGCTGCTTTCCCGCCATTGCCGGTGTCTCATTCTCACTACTTTCTCTCCCCGCAAGCGCCCCACAACTCCTTCGCTGATCTGACTCGACCACTTGCACGATCAGGTATTCTCACCTTACGACTTGTACTCTGGCCGCACTGAGACGGCTCGCCCCACCCTGTGCCTCTTAACGTAATTCATTCCTCTCTCTGCCCCCTTCATTTATTCCCTTGCAGCCATCTACTCCTGAGCCACCGCCAGGACGCCCAGCCCATGGGAACCCCGCCTGGCTGACGTTGTAAGTTTCGGTACCCCGCGCTTCTGCCCCCTCGCACTTCCCCCACCATACT
Source organism: Lissotriton helveticus (assembly GCF_964261635.1). Taxonomy (NCBI): domain Eukaryota; kingdom Metazoa; phylum Chordata; class Amphibia; order Caudata; family Salamandridae; genus Lissotriton; species Lissotriton helveticus. The sequence continues at coordinate 1,514,530,627 of NC_136061.1, read as the reverse complement.
TGCTCAGTGACCGCCACCTAGCCACGCGACACCATAATCGCATTCCTGTTAAGTCACTAGTCACCCCTTTTTTAAAAACCAACCCTAGTTCCCCATTGCCTGGTACCTGAGCAATCACCGGGACGCCCAGCCCATGGGAACCCCGCCTGGCTGACGATGCATGTTTCCGCTCCCTTCGGTATCTCGCGCTCCTGCCCCCTCACATATCCCCCACCGCACTTGCTCAGCGATCGCCACCTAGCCACGCGACACTATATTCGCTTTCCTGTTAAGTCTCTAGTCACTTAAGAAATTGCCTCTTGCCTGCTGTCAGTCCATAGTAGCGCCACACCTGCACTGTCTCTACCCGGGCAGCGTCACACTCCCCTGTCACCCCCTATAGCCTTCCCCTGCGCCCACCTCAATTGCCCCCTTTTCTTCCCCCCACAGCACTGTCTACATCGACAACCCCGTCCTGATGATGATCCCAACTCACAGGGATCGAAACGCCGTCGACCTTACAGCATAATCATAAGACGCATATCAAGCGTGGTGCTCCTGCTAAATTGTTTTGAATCTTGTTCTAAGTGACTACAACTTCATCTTATTTTGGAGCCATCATTGTTTTATTATTTGTCACTATGCGCCGATCACGCTGCTCACTCTAGCACTTGCACCTTCACAGTCACCTACTGTATATATCACCACCTACCAAGTGCCACTGGGTTGTCACATGATTCCTTCTGTACAGTGCTGTTTAACTGTATTACCTTGTGAAAAAAAAAACTTTTTACTATTGGTGAATAATACCTTTTTCAAAGAATTCTAGGGACTCCTTGTTGGTGTTTTCTTGTAATGCTAATTGCGTACATTGTGTAAATTGTCTTTTAAATAATACCTGTTGGGAATTGTTTCTATTTACATCCCTCAACTTCAAGGCAGTCAGAATCCACTCAGAAGTGCAGCTTCACCCTCAAGATTGACCGATGTCTACATTGTGCCCACAAAATGATGCCTCCACCTTCATAAGGGTGTGCGCATCACCGGATGAGCTCCACAGGGAACAGCTCCCTTAAGTAACAGCTGCTCCTTAAGCAATAGTTGCTCCTGTAAGACAAAGGTGTGTGCATTAGTGTATGTGCACCCCTGGAAACAGCACCTTTCAGCAACCACAATCAGGGTGTGCGCATCACTGTATACGCTCCTCCAGAACAACTCATTACAGCCACCTCAACACTGTATGCACTATGAACAGCCACACCTATAAGACGACCAATGCCCTCACCTGTAAGGACAGAAGCTTGCACGTCTTCAGGGGTGATTGTGTCACTCTGTTTCTCTTACAGGCTTGAAGAATCTTGTGCCTGTGTCTTTCCCACTTGTCTCCATCCTCAGGTGAGTGTTTCACGGTGCATGACACACAGCATTGTTAATGCCTCTCAGTCTTACATGCACCACTTGCTCCTCCCGCACTTGTGCCGAATTTCCTGAGAGTGCTCCCACAGCGCATGAAACTAGCACCGGCAACAGTGATCTGCACCTAATGCACAGTCACAACAAAATGACCTCCAGCTTGAGTGAGATTTAATGCAGCCAAACACCTTACGCTGGCCCATCCATAGCATCCATACTCTCAGCACTGACCCATGCAGGACTACTCATGCAGCAAGAATGTTCCCACATGCTGAGAATTAGACATTGGCTTCAAACTGCCGATATATCCTTATGTGTTCACGTGGAAATTGGTGGTTACACGCATGTCCCAAGCAGGCATTCTTCACCAGCAATAAGTTCCAGTCACCACACGTTCTCTAGGTGTAGTTTTAAGATATTTATTCAGGATGAATAAAACAACCACCAACCCTTACAGATAGCTTGACCAACTGGCAATACTTCCAACCACTCCTGAAACTCAGTGTATGATGCTCTATAACTTTATTACTGACGTAGGCATTGTTCCAACTCCTAAGTAACAATAACAAGTATAAGATTCTATTGCCCAAGTAATTTTTTCCATGTGAGCAGGTCATAACATAATTCTCAAATATAATAACAATGATATTCTATGAGTAAAATAGTGGTCAGAGTTTACATACTAATCATCACATACTTTTATTTTAATTCAGTTGATAACAAATGAAAGCCTCTATTTCATTGTGAGACAGCAGAGAGCTTAGATAAGCCCACACGATTCACCCATCAATGGAACGCAACCCTGGGGCTTTTTCGAGGCTGTTAAAAAAATGTTAGTTACAGAATTACAGGAATTACATCCATGTACATATATATGTAACATACAGAAAAAATTCTAAGTAGAAACAAACAATATTCAACCGTCCATCTGTAACTTCCACCTCACTCTCCTTTTGAACTCACGCTAAGATCCTTGCACTGGCTTCCCATAAGAAAGTGTGCCCTCTTTAGGTTTCTCTGTCTAGTCCATAAGTCTTTACATTGAAGTGGCCCATTCTACCTGCAAAACAATCTGCATCTCTACATCCTAATCCGTCAAGTTAGGTCCAATGAGCAACTGCCATTTCGTCCCCGGAGCATTCGTACGGCCAGGTCTAGAGAACACTTTTTTTCATTTTTGGCCCATCAACTTTGGAACCAGTTTCCATTACATCTATGCTCCTGCACTGACCTAGTCTCATTTAATAATCCTTAAAAACCTGGCTTTTTATCTTTAAATTCCATTCCTTTTAACTTCTGAGTGGTGCGGGCGCTCTAGAGCCGAGAGATGGACCACAGGGTGATTTTAAATAACATGACATATCTGCAGATGAATATCACATACAATGGAAAAGGAGAGACAAAAAAGAGAAAAAAGCATAATTATCAATATTATTAAGAAATACTACATGCATTTGCATCTGTGTTTCATGTGCTACAATTTGTGCATACAAACCACTCTGCATGGTGCATATTCTCAAGGAGCTCTCGCCTAGTTAACGGCACTTTAACACAGCCAAAGTCGAAATAAATTTATCGCCCCATTCACAAGCTGGTGCTAACAGCCCATAGCACCAGTTTACCTGCGAAAGCAGTCGCAAAATACTTCGTCACAGAGGACCCCGGCAATTATCGCTAATGAGACAAGAATCCTGTTGATTCACATTCAGGATCTAGGCTGCTCACGCTACTGGAAACGACCGTAAAACCATGCCTAATGTGTTTTTAGACTCTTAGTACACTGTGGAGCTAATCACAGTGCCCTGCTGCTAATATTGTTGTTTTGCACTTTGCTTTTAGATGGTTGACTACAAACGTATTTAAAAAAACAAAAAATATATATATATATGTATTGCACTAGCGTTTTAAATTGTTGCACTTACAGTCTGTTTTCACACTCTTGAATTGCGGTGCCCCCTGTTCCGCCGCGGCTTGTGCCGTTTGAGCGGAGGGGTCCACACCATCTTGGAAGCGTCACTCTCCCCTGGAATTAGCAGGGTCAGCGCTCCAAGCCTCGATCCCACTTGCGGTCCCGCCCACTGGCCCTACTTAGTACAGTGCGCAGAGCGGACGCGCGCAGACAAGAATCCTGTCGATTCACATTCAGGATCTAGGCTGCTCACGCTACTGGAAATGACCGTAAAACCATGCCTAATGTGTTTTTAGACTCTTAGTACACTGTGGAGCTAATCACAGTGCCCTGCTGCTAATATTGTTGTTTTGCACTTTGTTTTTAGATCGTTGACTACAAACGTATTTAAAAAAAACAAAAAAAAAAACAATTGCACTAGCGTTTTAAATTGTTGCACTTACAGTCTGTTTTCACACTCTTGAATTGCGGTGCCCCCTGTTCCGCCGCGGCTTGTGCCGTTTGAGCGGAGGGGTCCACACCATCTTGGAAGCGTCACTCTCCCCTGGAATTAGCAGGGTCAGCGCTCCAAGCCTCGATCCCAGTTGCGGTCCCGCCCACTGGCCCTACTTAGTACAGTGCGCAGAGCGGACGCGCGCAGCGGCGCGCCGGCGGCGTGCCAAAGGCAAGCCCGTCTGCGCACGTCCGCTCCCGGCCGACTCCAGACGCCAGAAATCCTGCTCGTCAGACTGTTTCCCGGCCCGCCTCTCAGCTCACACAGTAACAAGAAATGGGCATCATCAGGTATACGAATGCTGAACTACACAGCCTTAACCCAGCTAAGCCTTTACTCTCTATATCCCAGCTCCCTAGTCTTCAACCAAAACCTATTCCTACCAAACTACCTAAATCTCATAACACCAATTGTGCCCCAAAGACCCCACCTAACCTAGTTTGCCTCTACTGCAATGCAAGATCAATGGCCAAACACGCTCTACAAATCTGGGCACTCCTAGACTCTGTTAAACCAGACATACTGTTTGTCACAGAAACCTGGCAACAGGAATCATCCGCGCCAGATATTGCAATAGCCCTACCCCCGGCCTATACAATACATAGACTCGACCGCCATGGCAACAAAAAGGGGGGGGACGGCAATAATTCATAAATTAGCCATAAAAATCTACATAAATGACTCTTACCTCGAATGTTGGGGTGAAATGCTCATTGCCACCATGACTGTGAGCAATAAAGAAGCATGGAAGGTAGCCCTCATTTACAGACCCCCCGGTTCCAAGACAAATTTCTCTGAAAAATTAGTAGAAGCAATAGCGCCCTATGCTCTTACTACGGAGAACTTCCTCCTCCTGGGAGATGTTAATTACCATCTCGAACTCACCACTGACCCTTGCACCATAGACCTAACTGCCAGCCTGGAAGCTCTGCAATTGTGTCTACTCCCCACAGGTCCAACTCATGTAGCTGGACACACTCTTGACCTTATATGTACCAACTCCCCAAAGGTCACGATTACACAGACTGATTCAGTCTTTTGGACGGACCATTCTATCATAGAATTCGCAATAAATGGATCTCAGATCCCGGCGACCCGCCCAGACAAGATGAAAAGAAGTAAACCATGGAATAAAATCACCATGCCAGCTTTTGTCAAATCCTTTTCCCCTCCCTCAATTTCCCAATGCACCAATCCTAGTTTAGCTGCCATGGAATTTGAATCGGCCATCACCACTGCGCTAGATGATATAGCACCCATGCGCACTTCTAAGCCTCCGAAAAATAATTCTCCCTGGTTTACGCCAGAGCTTAAACAAATAAAATATTCCACTAGGATGGCAGAGCGAAAATGGCGACATACAAAAAGCGCCCAAGACAGGGAACTATATAAAGTTGCTCATAGGCAGTACATGAAGGATATCGCAGAGGTGAAAAAAGTCTATCTAGGCAATAGGATCACTCTAGCAGCAAACTCACAACGAGAACTGTTTAATATTGTCAAGGAGTTCACTACACCCCCAGGCACACAGCAGGTGCCACCTGATTCCAAGAACTGGGTGGAATCTGTAGCCTCCTACTTCCATGAGAAAATAAATGAAATTCACAAACGGTTTCCCCAACCTACGACAGAGGATGAGGCCACTACCCCTCACACCATAAGGCAAAACTCCCTCGATACCCACTCCACCACGCTAAAACAGTTCTCACTCTTGACCGATAAAGACGTGAACCAAACTCTGTTGAAAATGAAATCTGGAGCACCGGGAGACCCTGCTTCGCCACAAGTTATATCCAAAATCTCCCCAGTTCTGATCCCTACCTTGACCAACATTTTCAATCAATCAATACAGCACTGTGTTGTCCCGAATCACTGGAAGGAAGCAATAATCAGGCCCATTTTGAAAAAACCCACGGCTGACCCGGATCAATTTGTAAATTATAGGCCCATCTCCCTTTTACCACTCTTTGGGAAAGTCATGGAGACCCTAATTAACAGACAGCTTATTGCCCACCTGGAGTCTCACAAACTCCTTGATCCATCTCAATCCGGTTTCAGGGCATTCCACAGCACTGAAACGGCCCTGTTGGAGATCGTGGACAACATAAGACTGTCCTTGGACTCAAAAAAGTCAGCCATCCTGGTTCTATTGGACCTATCTGCGGCCTTCGACACCATCTCGCATCGCGTTCTGCTAGAGCGTCTTGCCGAGATTGGTGTCGAGGGCAACGCCCTCCAATGGATATCAAGCTACCTTGGAAACAGGCGATCAAGGGTCCAACTAGGCCCCCACACCTCTATCTCCTACAATAATGATAAAGGTGTCCTGCAGGGATCTATTCTGAGCCCGACCCTTTTTAACGTTTATGTTTCCCCCTTGGCAAAGTTCATCAGAGAAAATGGTTTTGGGACCATATCCTATGCTGACGACACTCAAATTCTCGTCACCATTAACCATAACTCTGATGACGTAAAAGATAGGTTCAAAAGCTGTATGACTGATATACAAGAATGGATGACCAGAAACTATCTTATGATGAACGCAGGGAAGACCGAAGTCATGCTTTTTGGCAAAGCTGACCAAATCTGGTCATCGGACTGGTGGCCAGACTCCCTTGGTCCCTGCCCCGCCCCTAAGCCATACGTCAGGAACCTGGGAGTAATTCTAGACAACAAGCTTACCATGTCTGAACACATAAAAAAAACAGTAGGAAGCAGTTATGGCCAGATGCGAAACCTGAGGATGATCTTTAAATGGATCCCTCTCTCAGCACGCATGCCCCTAGTCCAGGGACTCATTGTTAACAGGATGGACTATGGGAATGCCCTGTTTTCGGCCATCAACCTAACACTACTGAACCGATTGCAGGTCCTTCAAAACACAGCTGCTAGGCTGGTATTAGGTCTACCTTCTTGCACCCCCTCAGCAGCATGCCTTAGATCACTACACTGGCTTCCCGTACAAAAGCGTATAAAGTTCAAGCTTTGCTGCCTAGTCCATAAGGCAGTAAATGGACATGGACCTGCATACCTTGAACAGAAACTCAAAACTCACGTCCCAAGTAGGACGCTACGCTCCTCCAGTAAAGCCTTTCTCTCCGTTCCCAGAGTCCGAACAGTAAGAAACGGAGACAGAGCTTTCAGCAAAACCGCCCCAGAAGCATGGAACTCCCTTCCCATCTCACTGAGAGCAGAGCCAGATCATATGAAATTCCGAAAACAACTAAAAACCTGGCTCTTTTAATCTCTAGTTTACCGAGCCCCCCGACCTCCTGAATCTGTTGGGTTTTAAGGATCCTTATCAGCTGCCAGCGCTCTGAGACCTTCGGGTGATTTACGCGCTATACAAGTGAAATAAAAATGGAAAAAAAAAATAGATGCAGAGTAGGTGTTCCCGTGCAAAAAGCCATGACAAAACCACTTCGCAACTATCACAACCACCAGCCAAATCGGCAATAAGATAATGAAACATGTGACAAGGCGCGTTAGCAGCAGGAAATTAACACCTGCTCTGGCCTGGTGCAAAGCCGGACGGCAGCCTGCACCACAAAAGGGAGCCCAGCCCACAGCCACACCTGAAGAACATCAGATGCCATGGAGCTACTGATCATGCAGCTGGGAGCCCCAACAGGGCCACAACACCCACTGCCACCACCCCCAGGCCTGCCACCACCCCCAGACCCTCCGGACCACCACAGAGGCAGCGCAGGCATAGACTGCGGACCTTCAGAAAATGCACCAGCCTCACAGACATGACACCAGAGTATGTCATTGCCCACTACAGGCTCAAAAGGACATCCATCCTCTGCATCCTGAACATCATTGCCCACAGGCTGACTGTACCAACACAGCGGACAACCAACATACCTCCGCAGACAAAGCTGCTGGCTGTGCTGCATCTGTTGGCCTCTTGAATGTTCCAACCAACAACCGCTAGAGTCGGAGGAGTCTCACAGCCAGCCCTATCAAAGTTCCTCAAACCTGTCCTGGATGCCATCATCAGCTTGGTACCCCAGTACCTATACTTCCCCCACACTGTGCAGGAACAGCTGGAGACCAAGAAGGCTTCACTGTATAGCTGGTTTCGCGCATGTTTTGGGGGCAATAGACTGCACACATGTCATACTTGTGGCCTCTGCCGACACTGCACACAATTACCGCAACAGAAAGCACACGCATTCCATCAATGTGCAGGCAATAGTGGACCACCGTCTACCCAGGCAGTGTGCATGATTCCTACATCTTCCGACAGTCCATCATCGACCAGCGCTTCCAGGATGGCACCTACGACAATGCCTTGCTCAATGGTAAGTACCAAATGAGCACAACACACACCTCAACTCCACAATCATGCAGCTCACAACTCTCGGAATGTGTATGTTACAAACTCACATACAACATGCCCAACAACAGGCCCACCCACCAGACACAACAGCACAGCTCACTGTGGGAACCTGGGTCATCCATGCACAGAAGCCATCAACCGCATGGCACCTCAGTCACACGATAGCAGATTTTGGGGAGAGGTGGTAACAAGGCATATGCTAAGGGGGCAAGTGACCCATGAATAAGCATGTACACAATTCCAAGTGTGGCATGGATGTGAGGGCAGGACTGCAGTATGCAGACCACACACATATCCATGTCGACATACAATGCTGGTGTATGGAGTGTACTGGACAGTGGATGCAACCATGTCACCCCAGCCAGTGGGGAAGATCACGGAAATGTAGCTTGTTACATCCCCCCTGTAAATGTGGGCGGAGTGGGCTGGCCCGGCGCAGGCCAGGCCAGCGTAGAGGTGTGAATAGAAAGCATGTAGCTCTGGGCATGGTTCTCTTCCGGAATGCCCAACGTCCCTGCCAGGGCAGTACCCCTCTTCCCACTATGAGGCAGACGCAGTCGCCGTGAGTGGTTTTGCCTGCGATTCTGTATGCCTGCTGCACCCCGGGCTGCTGGTCCCCGAAACCGTCTTGCCCCCCCCCCCTGCGCACCCAGGCCTCACTGCTCACCTGCAGACACCGGTAAACCACAATGGGGTAACCCAGTATCCCTCAGAACCTGGGCAGTGTTAACAAGATATACAAATGGTTCTGTTGGGTGCGTATTATTTGTTCAAACTGTTTACATTATTAATCCAATTACTCATTTCCAAACTAATTTTATCAAAAAACAAGAAATGCAAAACCAAACCTATTAGGGAATGTTAAGAAAGTCTTTTTATAAATTGCCTCATTTATAAATACCCTTATTCAAAAATATACGTTGTTGTCAACAATACGTGGTGGTGCATCATTTGTGAAAGAATTGTGACATTAGGTTATCTGTGATATTCGACACTTGGGCCTGTGTGTGCAGTTTTAAACTGCTACATCTGCCTGGCAAATTTACCTGCTTGCCAGGCCCAAACCTTCCATTTTATTACATATATATCACTCCTAGATTAGGCCCTGGACAGTCCATGGGCAGGTGCAGCGTATTTAAATGGTAGGACATGCACTTTTAAGTTTTACATGTCCTGATAGTACAATACTCTTAAATCCATATTTCACTACTACAAAGCCCATCTATCCCATAGGTTAACAATGGAGCTGCCTTGTAGCCGTTTACAAGTTTAACTTTCAATTGAGAAAAGATAGAAAAAGTACATTTTGTGTCTTTGGACTTGCAATTTAAAAACACATATTTTAGGGAAGTTGGTTTTTAAATTGCAGCTCTGAAAATATCACTTTTAGAAAAATTGCATTTTCATACTTTAACCCCTTAGGGACATATTTACATGGAAAGTCAGTCATAATCACTTTATTCGGTTGATAAAAACCATAAACGTACACTATAAAAAAAATCTTGTAAGAACAACATTAAACCATATGCAAAATTAATTTGGGACAATCGTATGCACCATAAAAATCCATCATGAAAAAATCTAGATCCTTTTGATGTTATAAATGAAGCATATGCAAAATTCTTTAAAAAATTACTCCTATGCACTACATACATCCGATTTACAAACCATTTTATTACAATTATAGAAGAGCTAAAATATTTCATGGCATAGAGAGCCTTATTTTCTTTTCCCTAACCGCTGCAACTAAAAAACAAGCAATATTAAAACTTTCCCATGTGTTGATCAACATAGATACTTGCTCTGTCCAAGGATAAGCAATCCCAGGCTATCTCATAATTCACCACCAATTCTGGGTTTGTCTAGATTGTTAATCCAGCTCAGTAGTGGGGTCAATCTGATCAAGTCTGAAACAAAGCCTATACCTAATTCTAGGTGTAATGTAAGAGGGTATAGATTGCAGGACTGAGAGTAGATTTGTAAGAAACTCATTTTCCACCATTTGCAGTTCCTCAGCATACTTATAACCCCAGGTTTCAGACCCATATTTAAAGATGGCAATACATTTTGCTCTAAATATGTTGAGCATAGCTTGGATTGGCATAGCTCCTAACCTACGCGCAAAATCGCGAACTGCAACAGTTGATCTTACCATAGTTTTTCTTTTTGCTTTCATTTTTGGTCAAACAGAACCCCTAAGTACAATAATGTTGTCACTCTTGACAATTCAATTCCTTCTCAGAAATACGTTTTTAACTTTTTTGGTCAAAGCCCATGGTCATAGTGTGGGATTTGGAGAAATTAACACTTAGGTCCAAAGATCTCATATAATCCTCTAAGGAATCTAGGAGACTCTGGAGCCCAACCACTGTACCTGCTAATAAGACTGCATCGTCTGCATATTAAAGTGCAGGGATTGACCGATCCTGCTCTCAAATGATATCTTTACAGGCTGTGCACAGAGAGGAGTCAAGATTAATTATATATAGGATAACCAGTAGGGGAGCTAGAATGCAGCTCTGTCTGACTCCTCTTGTGATACAGATGTGCTGGGTATGATTTCCCCTTTGGTCGTATCTCAATGTGGCAAAGAGATCCCTATGCAGATCTACCATAAAATTTACCATGCACCGGTCCATTCCCATTTCAATTAACAAAGCCCATAATTTGGATCTGTTTACTTGGTCAACGGCTGAGGACAGCTCCATAAAGGCATGGTGTTATGTCCCATTCTTAGCAGCTGTGTATTTCCCAACTAACAGTTGTAGATTTAAACACTGGTCTGTGGTACTCCTACCCTTACTAAAACCATACTGCAGATTGATGGTATAATGGACTCTTCTAGCTAATCTCTTAATTTTCTAAGGATCACTCTTCCCAATACTTTGACTGGTGAGTCAATCAGTGATATGGGCCTGTAACATCGCGGGTCTCTTCTCTGCTCCTTCTTAAAAAACAGTTATGATAATAGATTGAGACCAAGACCACGGCAAACCATGCACACAGGCTGGATTAAATACAAGAGTTAAAGTTGTAGACCAAAGTGCCACATTCAGCTTGTAAAGGTCAGTCGGAACACCATCCAGACCGCAAGCTTTATTACTGGTCATTTGCATTATTGCCTCCCCTACTTCCTCTTCAATGAAAACCAGGCTGTAAAGTTCCCTCATCGTCCTGATCATCATATATATGTATAAAATGAGGGAACCGTTGATCCCCGGGTACATTATATTCCAGCAGGCAGTTACTAACCCCAGAGAGTAAATCATTCCAGGCTTCTTGTTTGATTTCAGCTTTACGATGTACTACAGCAAGCTTATATGTTTTTCTAAAAACAGCTATTTGGGATTTATATTGGCGTGCTTGCTTTAAAGCATAAATAAGCTTTTGGTGGACTTCTGTGCATTTATGATTAATCCACCTTTCACCACCTTCCTTAAATTCCCTCCTTCCACCTGTTAGCAGATCCAGCGGAAAGGTGTAAGGGTTTCCTACCACCTTCTCCGTACTGCCTAGGCAGAGACAAATATCACCCCTTGAAGTTTTGCATAGATCATTAAAAAAATGATCTGGGACCAATTTGCACCATTTCAGCCTATGGCCTGATCTTTTAGCTTTACAGTTCTACAAGTGATGGCCTCCCCTGATTTTGCAAAAAACACAGTTGATGGACAGAATGTAGAACAATGTCATACATTCACCCCAGTACAAGGATCTGGGCCTAAATCCACCGTTTTTTTGCACTCCACACCACCCTGCGTTAGACACTGGCTATATGCAAATCAGCTCTGACCCTGTGCCTCATGGGAACAGTCCAGTCCGAACTACCAAGCCATGTCTTTCCCAGACCGGAATCATGCATCCAAGGACCGGTTTCTGGCTATCAGCCTTCTTCAGCCTGGATAGCTTGACTCCAGTGGTGTGGAGAGCCTGGGACTCACGTCTGAGCATCCCCAGCACACTCGGGGTGAAATTGCAAAAAACACAGTTGATGGACAGAATGTAGAACAATGTCATACATTCACCCCAGTACAAGGATCTGGGCCTAAATCCACCGTTTTTTTGCACTCCACACCACCCTGGGTTAGACACTGGCTATATGCAAATCAGCTCTGACCCTGTGCCTCATGGGAACAGTCCAGTCCGAACTACCAAGCCATGTCTTTCCCAGACCGGAATCAAGCATCCAAGGACCGGTTTCTGGCTATCAGCCTTCTTCAGCCTGGATAGCTTGACTCCAGTGGTGTGGAGAGCCTGGGACTCACGTCTGAGCATCCCCAGCACACTCGGGGTGAAATTGCAAAAAACACAGTTGATGGACAGAATGTAGAACAATGTCATACATTCACCCCAGTACAAGGATCTGGGCCTAAATCCACCGTTTTTTTGCACTCCACACCACCCTGGGTTAGACACTGGCTATATGCAAATCAGCTCTGACCCTGTGCCTCATGGGAACAGTCCAGTCCGAACTACCAAGCCATGTCTTTCCCAGACCGGAATCAAGCATCCAAGGACCGGTTTCTGGCTATCAGCCTTCTTCAGCCTGGATAGCTTGACTCCAGTGGTGTGGAGAGCCTGGGACTCACGTCTGAGCATCCCCAGCACACTCGGGGTGAAATTGCAAAAAACACAGTTGATGGACAGAATGTAGAACAATGTCATACATTCACCCCAGTACAAGGATCTGGGCCTAAATCCACCGTTTTTTTGCACTCCACACCACCCTGGGTTAGACACTGGCTATATGCAAATCAGCTCTGACCCTGTGCCTCATGGGAACAGTCCAGTCCGAACTACCAAGCCATGTCTTTCCCAGACCGGAATCAAGCATCCAAGGACCGGTTTCTGGCTATCAGCCTTCTTCAGCCTGGATAGCTTGACTCCAGTGGTGTGGAGAGCCTGGGACTCACGTCTGAGCATCCCCAGCACACTCGGGGTGAAATTGCAAAAAACACAGTTGATGGACAGAATGTAGAACAATGTCATACATTCACCCCAGTACAAGGATCTGGGCCTAAATCCATCGTTTTTTTGCACTCCACACCACCCTGGGTTAGACACTGGCTATATGCAAATCAGCTCTGACCCTGTGCCTCATGGGAACAGTCCAGTCCGAACTACCAAGCCATGTCTTTCCCAGACCGGAATCAAGCATCCAAGGACCGGTTTCTGGCTATCAGCCTTCATCAGCCTGGATAGCTTGACTCCAGTGGTGTGGAGGGCCTGAGACTCACGTCTGAGCATACCCAGCCCACTCGGGGTGAAAATTGCAAAAAACACAGTTGATGGACAGAATGTAGAACAATGTCATACATTCACCCCAGTACAAGGATCTGGGCCTAAATCCATCGTTTTTTTGCACTCCACACCACCCTGGGTTAGACACTGGCTATATGCAAATCAGCTCTGACCCTGTGCCTCATGGGAACAGTCCAGTCCGAACTACCAAGCCATGTCTTTCCCAGACCGGAATCAAGCATCCAAGGACCGGTTTCTGGCTATCAGCCTTCATCAGCCTGGATAGCTTGACTCCAGTGGTGTGGAGGGCCTGGGACTCACGTCTGAGCATACCCAGCCCACTCGGGGTGAAAATTACAAAAAACACAGTTGATGGACAGAATGTAGAACAGTGTCATACATTCACCCCAGTACAAGGATCTGGGCCTAAATCCATTGTTTTTTTGCACTCCACACCACCCTGGGTTAGACACTGGCTATATGCAAATCAGCTCTGACCCTGTGCCTCATGGGAACAGTCCAGTCCGAACTACCAAGCCATGTCTTTCCCAGACCGGAATCAAGCATCCAAGGACCGGTTTCTGGCTATCAGCCTTCATCAGCCTGGATAGCTTGACTCCAGTGGTGTGGAGGGCCTGGGACTCACGTCTGAGCATACCCAGCCCACTCGGGGTGAAAATTGCAAAAAACACAGTTGATGGACAGAATGTAGAACAATGTCATACATTCACCCCAGTACAAGGATCTGGGCCTAAATCCATTGTTTTTTTGCACTCCACACCACCCTGGGTTGAACACTGGCTATATGCAAATCAGATCTGACCCTGTGCCTCATGGGAACAGTCCAGTCCGAACTACCAAGCCATGTCTTTCCCAGACCGGAATCAAGCATCCAAGGACCGGTTTCTGGCTATCAGCCTTCATCAGCCTGGATAGCTTGACTCCAGTGGTGTGGAGGGCCTGGGACTCACGTCTGAGCATACCCAGCCCACTCGGGGTGAAAATTGCAAAAAACACAGTTGATGGACAGAATGTAGAACAATGTCATACATTCACCCCAGTACAAGGATCTGGGCCTAAATCCATCGTTTTTTTGCACTCCACACCACCCTGGGTTAGACACTGGCTATATGCAAATCAGCTCTGACCCTGTGCCTCATGGGAACAGTCCAGTCCGAACTACCAAGCCATGTCTTTCCCAGACCGGAATCAAGCATCCAAGGACCGGTTTCTGGCTATCAGCCTTCATCAGCCTGGATAGCTTGACTCCAGTGGTGTGGAGGGCCTGGGACTCACGTCTGAGCATACCCAGCCCACTCGGGGTGAAAATTGCAAAAAACACAGTTGATGGACAGAATGTAGAACAATGTCATACATTCACCCCAGTACAAGGATCTGGGCCTAAATCCACCGTTTTTTTGCACTCCACACCACCCTGGGTTAGACACTGGCTATATGCAAATCAGCTCTGACCCTGTGCCTCATGGGAACAGTCCAGTCCGAACTACCAAGCCATGTCTTTCCCAGACCGGAATCAAGCATCCAAGGACCGGTTTCTGGCTATCAGCCTTCTTCAGCCTGGATAGCTTGACTCCAGTGGTGTGGAGAGCCTGGGACTCACGTCTGAGCATCCCCAGCACACTCGGGGTGAAATTGCAAAAAACACAGTTGATGGACAGAATGTAGAACAATGTCATACATTCACCCCAGTACAAGGATCTGGGCCTAAATCCACCGTTTTTTTGCACTCCACACCACCCTGGGTTAGACACTGGCTATATGCAAATCAGCTCTGACCCTGTGCCTCATGGGAACAGTCCAGTCCGAACTACCAAGCCATGTCTTTCCCAGACCGGAATCAAGCATCTAAGGACCGGTTTCTGGCTATCAGCCTTCTTCAGCCTGGATAGCTTGACTCCAGTGGTGTGGAGAGCCTGGGACTCACGTCTGAGCATCCCCAGCACACTCGGGGTGAAATTGCAAAAAACACAGTTGATGGACAGAATGTAGAACAATGTCATACATTCACCCCAGTACAAGGATCTGGGCCTAAATCCATCGTTTTTTTGCACTCACCACCACCCTGGGTTAGACACTGGCTATATGCAAATCAGCTCTGACCCTGTGCCTCATGGGAACAGTCCAGTCCGAACTACCAAGCCATGTCTTTCCCAGACCGGAATCAAGCATCCAAGGACCGGTTTCTGGCTATCAGCCTTCATCAGCCTGGATAGCTTGACTCCAGTGGTGTGGAGGGCCTGAGACTCACGTCTGAGCATACCCAGCCCACTCGGGGTGAAAATTGAAAAAAACACAGTTGATGGACAGAATGTAGAACAATGTCATACATTCACCCCAGTACAAGGATCTGGGCCTAAATCCATCGTTTTTTTGCACTCCACACCACCCTGGGTTAGACACTGGCTATATGCAAATCAGCTCTGACCCTGTGCCTCATGGGAACAGTCCAGTCCGAACTACCAAGCCATGTCTTTCCCAGACCGGAATCAAGCATCCAAGGACCGGTTTCTGGCTATCAGCCTTCATCAGCCTGGATAGCTTGACTCCAGTGGTGTGGAGGGCCTGGGACTCACGTCTGAGCATACCCAGCCCACTCGGGGTGAAAATTGCAAAAAACACAGTTGATGGACAGAATGTAGAACAATGTCATACATTCACCCCAGTACAACGATCTGGGCCTAAATCCATTGTTTTTTTGCACTCCACACCACCCTGGGTTAGACACTGGCTATATGCAAATCAGCTCTGACCCTGTGCCTCATGGGAACAGTCCAGTCCGAACTACCAAGCCATGTCTTTCCCAGACCGGAATCAAGCATCCAAGGACCGGTTTCTGGCTATCAGCCTTCATCAGCCTGGATAGCTTGACTCCAGTGGTGTGGAGGGCCTGGGACTCACGTCTGAGCATACCCAGCCCACTCGGGGTGAACATTGCAAAAAACACAGTTGATGGACAGAATGTAGAACAATGTCATACATTCACCCCAGTACAAGGATCTGGGCCTAAATCCATCGTTTTTTTGCACTCCACACCACCCTGGGTTAGACAGTGGCTATATGCAAATCAGCTCTGACCCTGTGCCTCATGGGAACAGTCCAGTCCGAACTACCAAGCCATGTCTTTCCCAGACCGGAATCAAGCATCCAAGGACCGGTTTCTGGCTATCAGCCTTCATCAGCCTGGATAGCTTGACTCCAGTGGTGTGGAGGGCCTGGGACTCACGTCTGAGCATACCCAGCCCACTCGGGGTGAAAATTGAAAAAAACACAGTTGATGGACAGAATGTAGAACAATGTCATACATTCACCCCAGTACAAGGATCTGGGCCTAAATCCATCGTTTTTTTGCACTCCACACCACCCTGGGTTAGACACTGGCTATATGCAAATCAGCTCTGACCCTGTGCCTCATGGGAACAGTCCAGTCCGAACTACCAAGCCATGTCTTTCCCAGACCGGAATCAAGCATCCAAGGACCGGTTTCTGGCTATCAGCCTTCTTCAGCCTGGATAGCTTGACTCCAGTGGTGTGGAGAGCCTGGGACTCACGTCTGAGCATCCCCAGCACACTCGGGGTGAAATTGCAAAAAACACAGTTGATGGACAGAATGTAGAACAATGTCATACATTCACCCCAGTACAAGGATCTGGGCCTAAATCCACCGTTTTTTTGCACTCCACACCACCCTGGGTTAGACACTGGCTATATGCAAATCAGCTCTGACCCTGTGCCTCATGGGAACAGTCCAGTCCGAACTACCAAGCCATGTCTTTCCCAGACCGGAATCAAGCATCCAAGGACCGGTTTCTGGCTATCAGCCTTCTTCAGCCTGGATAGCTTGACTCCAGTGGTGTGGAGAGCCTGGGACTCACGTCTGAGCATCCCCAGCACACTCGGGGTGAAATTGCAAAAAACACAGTTGATGGACAGAATGTAGAACAATGTCATACATTCACCCCAGTACAAGGATCTGGGCCTAAATCCATCGTTTTTTTGCACTCCACACCACCCTGGGTTAGACACTGGCTATATGCAAATCAGCTCTGACCCTGTGCCTCATGGGAACAGTCCAGTCCGAACTACCAAGCCATGTCTTTCCCAGACCGGAATCAAGCATCCAAGGACCGGTTTCTGGCTATCAGCCTTCATCAGCCTGGATAGCTTGACTCCAGTGGTGTGGAGGGCCTGAGACTCACGTCTGAGCATACCCAGCCCACTCGGGGTGAAAATTGCAAAAAACACAGTTGATGGACAGAATGTAGAACAATGTCATACATTCACCCCAGTACAAGGATCTGGGCCTAAATCCATCGTTTTTTTGCACTCCACACCACCCTGGGTTAGACACTGGCTATATGCAAATCAGCTCTGACCCTGTGCCTCATGGGAACAGTCCAGTCCGAACTACCAAGCCATGTCTTTCCCAGACCGGAATCAAGCATCCAAGGACCGGTTTCTGGCTATCAGCCTTCATCAGCCTGGATAGCTTGACTCCAGTGGTGTGGAGGGCCTGGGACTCACGTCTGAGCATACCCAGCCCACTCGGGGTGAAAATTACAAAAAACACAGTTGATGGACAGAATGTAGAACAGTGTCATACATTCACCCCAGTACAAGGATCTGGGCCTAAATCCATTGTTTTTTTGCACTCCACACCACCCTGGGTTAGACACTGGCTATATGCAAATCAGCTCTGACCCTGTGCCTCATGGGAACAGTCCAGTCCGAACTACCAAGCCATGTCTTTCCCAGACCGGAATCAAGCATCCAAGGACCGGTTTCTGGCTATCAGCCTTCATCAGCCTGGATAGCTTGACTCCAGTGGTGTGGAGGGCCTGGGACTCACGTCTGAGCATACCCAGCCCACTCGGGGTGAAAATTGCAAAAAACACAGTTGATGGACAGAATGTAGAACAATGTCATACATTCACCCCAGTACAAGGATCTGGGCCTAAATCCATTGTTTTTTTGCACTCCACACCACCCTGGGTTGAACACTGGCTATATGCAAATCAGATCTGACCCTGTGCCTCATGGGAACAGTCCAGTCCGAACTACCAAGCCATGTCTTTCCCAGACCGGAATCAAGCATCCAAAGACCGGTTTCTGGCTATCAGCCTTCATCAGCCTGGATAGCTTGACTCCAGTGGTGTGGAGGGCCTGGGACTCACGTCTGAGCATACCCGGCCCACTCGGGGTGAAAATTGCAAAAAACACAGTTGATGGACAGAATGTAGAACAATGTCATACATTCACCCCAGTACAAGGATCTGGGCCTAAATCCATCGTTTTTTTGCACTCCACACCACCCTGGGTTAGACACTGGCTATATGCAAATCAGCTCTGACCCTGTGCCTCATGGGAACAGTCCAGTCCGAACTACCAAGCCATGTCTTTCCCAGACCGGAATCAAGCATCCAAGGACCGGTTTCTGGCTATCAGCCTTCATCAGCCTGGATAGCTTGACTCCAGTGGTGTGGAGGGCCTGGGACTCACGTCTGAGCATACCCAGCCCACTCGGGGTGAAAATTGCAAAAAACACAGTTGATGGACAGAATGTAGAACAATGTCATACATTCACCCCAGTACAAGGATCTGGGCCTAAATCCACCGTTTTTTTGCACTCCACACCACCCTGGGTTAGACACTGGCTATATGCAAATCAGCTCTGACCCTGTGCCTCATGGGAACAGTCCAGTCCGAACTACCAAGCCATGTCTTTCCCAGACCGGAATCAAGCATCCAAGGACCGGTTTCTGACTATCAGCCTTCTTCAGCCTGGATAGCTTGACTCCAGTGGTGTGGAGAGCCTGGGACTCACGTCTGAGCATCCCCAGCACACTCGGGGTGAAATTGCAAAAAACACAGTTGATGGACAGAATGTAGAACAATGTCATACATTCACCCCAGTACAAGGATCTGGGCCTAAATCCACCGTTTTTTTGCACTCCACACCACCCTGGGTTAGACACTGGCTATATGCAAATCAGCTCTGACCCTGTGCCTCATGGGAACAGTCCAGTCCGAACTACCAAGCCATGTCTTTCCCAGACCGGAATCAAGCATCGAAGGACCGGTTTCTGGCTATCAGCCTTCTTCAGCCTGGATAGCTTGACTCCAGTGGTGTGGAGAGCCTGGGACTCACGTCTGAGCATCCCCAGCACACTCGGGGTGAAATTGCAAAAAACACAGTTGATGGACAGAATGTAGAACAATGTCATACATTCACCCCAGTACAAGGATCTGGGCCTAAATCCATCGTTTTTTTGCACTCACCACCACCATGGGTTAGACACTGGCTATATGCAAATCAGCTCTGACCCTGTGCCTCATGGGAACAGTCCAGTCCGAACTACCAAGCCATGTCTTTCCCAGACCGGAATCAAGCATCCAAGGACCGGTTTCTGGCTATCAGCCTTCATCAGCCTGGATAGCTTGACTCCAGTGGTGTGGAGGGCCTGAGACTCACGTCTGAGCATACCCAGCCCACTCGGGGTGAAAATTGAAAAAAACACAGTTGATGGACAGAATGTAGAACAATGTCATACATTCACCCCAGTACAAGGATCTGGGCCTAAATCCATCGTTTTTTTGCACTCCACACCACCCTGGGTTAGACACTGGCTATATGCAAATCAGCTCTGACCCTGTGCCTCATGGGAACAGTCCAGTCCGAACTACCAAGCCATGTCTTTCCCAGACCGGAATCAAGCATCCAAGGACCGGTTTCTGGCTATCAGCCTTCATCAGCCTGGATAGCTTGACTCCAGTGGTGTGGAGGGCCTGGGACTCACGTCTGAGCATACCCAGCCCACTCGGGGTGAAAATTGCAAAAAACACAGTTGATGGACAGAATGTAGAACAATGTCATACATTCACCCCAGTACAACGATCTGGGCCTAAATCCATTGTTTTTTTGCACTCCACACCACCCTGGGTTAGACACTGGCTATATGCAAATCAGCTCTGACCCTGTGCCTCATGGGAACAGTCCAGTCCGAACTACCAAGCCATGTCTTTCCCAGACCGGAATCAAGCATCCAAGGACCGGTTTCTGGCTATCAGCCTTCATCAGCCTGGATAGCTTGACTCCAGTGGTGTGGAGGGCCTGGGACTCACGTCTGAGCATACCCAGCCCACTCGGGGTGAACATTGCAAAAAACACAGTTGATGGACAGAATGTAGAACAATGTCATACATTCACCCCAGTACAAGGATCTGGGCCTAAATCCATCGTTTTTTTGCACTCCACACCACCCTGGGTTAGACAGTGGCTATATGCAAATCAGCTCTGACCCTGTGCCTCATGGGAACAGTCCAGTCCGAACTACCAAGCCATGTCTTTCCCAGACCGGAATCAAGCATCCAAGGACCGGTTTCTGGCTATCAGCCTTCATCAGCCTGGATAGCTTGACTCCAGTGGTGTGGAGGGCCTGGGACTCACGTCTGAGCATACCCAGCCCACTCGGGGTGAAAATTGAAAAAAACACAGTTGATGGACAGAATGTAGAACAATGTCATACATTCACCCCAGTACAAGGATCTGGGCCTAAATCCATCGTTTTTTTGCACTCCACACCACCCTGGGTTAGACACTGGCTATATGCAAATCAGCTCTGACCCTGGGCCTCATGGGAACAGTCCAGTCCGAACTACCAAGCCATGTCTTTCCCAGACCGGAATCAAGCATCCAAGGACCGGTTTCTGGCTATCAGCCTTCATCAGCCTGGATAGCTTGACTCCAGTGGTGTGGAGGGCCTGGGACTCACGTCTGAGCATACCCAGCCCACTCGGGTTGAAAATTGCAAAAAACACAGTTGATGGACAGAATGTAGAACAATGTCATACATTCACCCCAGTACAAGGATCTGGGCCTAAATTCATCGTTTTTTTGCACTCCACACCACCCTGGGTTAGACACTGGCTAATACTGGCTATATGCAAATCAGCTCTGACCCTGTGCCTCATGGGAACAGTCCAGTCCGAACTACCAAGCCATGTCTTTCCCAGACCGGAATCAAGCATCCAAGGACCGGTTTCTGGATATCAGCCTTCATCAGCCTGGATAGCTTGACTCCAGTGGTGTGGAGGGCCTGGGACTCACGTCTGAGCATACCCAGCCCACTCGGGGTGAAAATTGCAAAAAAACACAGTTGATGGACAGAATGTAGAACAATGTCATACATTCACCCCAGTACAAGGATCTGGGCCTAAATCCATCGTTTTTTTGCACTCCACACCACCCTGGGTAAGACACTGGCTATATACAAATCAGCTCTGACCCTGTGCCTCATGGGAACAGTCCAGTCCGAACTAACAAGCCATGTCTTTCCCAGACCGGAATCAAGCATCCAAGGACCGGTTTCTGGCTATCAGCCTTCATCAGCCTGGATAGCTTGACTCCAGTGGTGTGGAGGGCCTAGGACTCACGTCTGAGCATACCCAGCCCACTCGGGGTGAAAATTGCAAAAAACACAGTTGATGGACAGAATGTAGAACAATGTCATACATTCACCCCAGTACAAGGATCTGGGCCTAAATCCATCGTTTTTTTGCACTCCACACCACCCTGGGTTAGACACTGGCTATATGCAAATCAGCTCTGACCCTGTGCCTCATGGGAACAGTCCAGTCCGAACTACCAAGCCATGTCTTTCCCAGACCGGAATCAAGCATCCAAGGAACGGTTTCTGGCTATCAGCCTTCATCAGCCTGGATAGCTTGACTCCAGTGGTGTGGAGGGCCTGGGACTCACGTCTGAGCATACCCAGCCCACTCGGGGTGAAAATTGCAAAAAACACAGTTGATGGACAGAATGTAGAACAATGTCATACATTCACCCCAGTACAAGGATCTGGGCCTAAATCCATCGTTTTTTTGCACTCCACACCACCCTGGGTTAGACACTGGCTATATGCAAATCAGCTCTGACCCTGTGCCTCATGGGAACAGTCCAGTCCGAACTACCAAGCCATGTCTTTCCCAGACCGGAATCAAGCATCCCAGGACCGGTTTCTGGCAATCAGCCTTCATCAGCCTGGATAGCTTGACTCCAGTGGTGTGGAGGGCCTGGGACTCACGTCTGAGCATACCCAGCCCACTCGGGGTGAAAATTGCAAAAAACACAGTTGATGGACAGAATGTAGAACAATGTCATACATTCACCCCAGTACAAGGATCTGGGCCTAAATCCATCGTTTTTTTGCACTCCACACCACCCTGGGTTAGACACTGGCTATATGCAAATCAGCTCTGACCCTGTGCCTCATGGGAACAGTCCAGTCCGAACTACCAAGCCATGTCTTTCCCAGACTGGAATCAAGCATCCAAGGACCGGTTTCTGGCTATCAGCCTTCATCAGCCTGGATAGCTTGACTCCAGTGGTTTGGAGGGCCTGGGACTCACGTCTGAGCATACCCAGCCCACTCGGGGTGAAAATTGCAAAAAACACAGTTGATGGACAGAATGTAGAACAATGTCATACATTCACCCCAGTACAAGGATCTGGGCCTAAATCCATCATTTTTTTGCACTCCACACCACCCTGGGTTAGACACTGGCTATGTGCAAATCAGCTCTGACCCTGTGCCTCATGGGAACAGTCCAGTCCGAACTACCAAGCCATGTCTTTCCCAGACCGGAATCAAGCATCCAAGGACCGGTTTCTGGCTATCAGCCTTCATCAGCCTGGATAGCTTGACTCCAGTGGTGTGGAGGGCCTGGGACTCACGTCTGAGCATACCCAGCCCACTCGGGGTGAAAATTGCAAAAAACACAGTTGATGGACAGAATGTAGAACAATGTCATACATTCACCCCAGTACAAGGATCTGGGCCTAAATCCATTGTTTTTTTGCACTCCACACCACCCTGGGTTGAACACTGGCTATATGCAAATCAGCTCTGACCCTGTGCCTCATGGGAACAGTCCAGTCCGAACTACCAAGCCATGTCTTTCCCAGACTGGAATCAAGCATCCAAGGACCGGTTTCTGGCTATCAGCCTTCATCAGCCTGGATAGCTTGACTCCAGTGGTGTGGAGGGCCTGGGACTCACGTCTGAGCATACCCAGCCCACTCGGGGTGAAAATTGCAAAAAAAACAGTTGATGGACAGAATGTAGAACAATGTCATACATTCACCCCAGTACAAGGATCTGGGCCTAAATCCATTGTTTTTTTGCACTCCACACCACCCTGGGTTAGACACTGGCTATATGCAAATCAGCTCTGACCCTGTGCCTCATGGGAACAGTCCAGTCCGAACTACCAAGCCATGTCTTTCCCAGACCGGAATCAAGCATCCAAGGACCGGTTTCTGGCTATCAGCCTTCATCAGCCTGGATAGCTTGACTCCAGTGGTGTGGAGGGCCTGGGACTCACGTCTGAGCATACCCAGCCCACTCGGGGTGAAAATTGCAAAAAACACAGTTGATGGACAGAATGTAGAACAATGTCATACATTTCCCCCAGTACAAGGATCTGGGCCTAAATCCATTGTTTTTTTGCACTCCACACCACCCTGGGTTAGACACTGGCTATATGCAAATCAGCTCTGACCCTGTGCCTCATGGGAACAGTCCAGTCCGAACTACCAAGCCATGTCTTTCCCAGACCGGAATCAAGCATCCAAGGACCGGTTTCTGGCTATCAGCCTTCATCAGCCTGGATAGCTTGACTCCAGTGGTGTGGAGGGCCTGGGACTCACGTCTGAGCATACCCAGCCCACTCGGGTGAAAATTGCAAAAAACACAGTTGATGGACAGAATGTAGAACAATGTCATACATTCACCCCAGTACAAGGATCTGGGCCTAAATCCATTGTTTTTTTGCACTCCACACCACCCTGGGTTGAACACTGGCTATATGCAAATCAGATCTGACCCTGTGCCTCATGGGAACAGTCCAGTCCGAACTACCAAGCCATGTCTTTCCCAGACCGGAATCAAGCATCCAAGGACCGGTTTCTGGCTATCAGCCTTCATCAGCCTGGATAGCTTGACTCCAGTGGTGTGGAGGGCCTGGGACTCACGTCTGAGCATACCCAGCCCACTCGGGGTGAAAATTGCAAAAAACACAGTTGATGGACAGAATGTAGAACAATGTCATACATTCACCCCAGTACAAGGATCTGGGCCTAAATCCATCGTTTTTATGCACTCCACACCACCCTGGGTTAGACACTGGCTATATGCAAATCAGCTCTGACCCTGTGCCTCATGGGAACAGTCCAGTCCGAACTACCAAGCCATGTCTTTCCCAGACCGGAATCAAGCATCCAAGGACCGGTTTCTGGCTATCAGCCTTCATCAGCCTGGATAGCTTGACTCCAGTGGTGTGGAGGGCCTGGGACTAACGTCTGAGCATACCCAGCCCACTCGGGGTGAAAATTGCAAAAAACACAGTTGATGGACAGAATGTAGAACAATGTCATACATGCACCCCAGTACAAGGATCTGGGCCTAAATCCATCTTTTTTTTTGCACTCCACACCACCCTGGGTTAGACACTGGCTATATGCAAATCAGCTCTGACCCTGTGCCTCATGGGAACAGTCCAGTCCGAACTACCAAGCCATGTCTTTCCCAGACCGGAATCAAGCATCCAAGGACCGGTTTCTGGCTATCAGCCTTCATCAGCCTGGATAGCTTGACTCCAGTGGTGTGGAGGGCCTGGGACTCACGTCTGAGCATACCCAGCCCACTCGGGGTGAAAATTGCAAAATACACAGTTGATGGACAGAATGTAGAACAATGTCATACATTCACCCCAGTACAAGGATCTGGGCCTAAATCCATCGTTTTTTTGCACTCCACACCACCCTGGGTTAGACACTGGCTAATACTGGCTATATGCAAATCAGCTCTGACCCTGTGCCTCATGGGAACAGTCCAGTCCGAACTACCAAGCCATGTCTTTCCCAGACCGGAATCAAGCATCCAAGGACCGGTTTCTGGATATCAGCCTTCATCAGCCTGGATAGCTTGACTCCAGTGGTGTGGAGGGCCTGGGACTCACGTCTGAGCATACCCAGCCCACTCGGGGTGAAAATTGCAAAATACACAGTTGATGGACAGAATGTAGAACAATGTCATACATTCACCCCAGTACAAGGATCTGGGCCTAAATCCATCGTTTTTTTGCACTCCACACCACCCTGGGTTAGACACTGGCTATATGCAAATCAGCTCTGACCCTGTGCCTCATGGGAACAGTCCAGTCCGAACTACCAAGCCATGTCTTTCCCAGACTGGAATCAAGCATCCAAGGACCGGTTTCTGGCTATCAGCCTTCATCAGCCTGGATAGCTTGACTCCAGTGGTGTGGAGGGCCTGGGACTCACGTCTGAGCATACCCAGCCCACTCGGGGTGAAAATTGCAAAAAACACAGTTGATGGACAGAATGTAGAACAATGTCACACATTCACCCCAGTACAAGGATCTGGGCCTAAATCCATCGTTTTTTTGCACTCCACACCACCCTGGGTTAGACACTGGCTATATGCAAATCAGCTCTGACCCTGTGCCTCATGGGAACAGTCCAGTCCGAACTACCAAGCCATGTCTCTCCCAGACCGGAATCAAGCATCCAAGGACCGGTTTCTGGCTATCAGCCTTCATCAGCCTGGATAGCTTGACTCCAGTGGTGTGGAGGGCCTAGGACTCACGTCTGAGCATACCCAGCCCACTCGGGGTGAAAATTGCAAAAAACACAGTTGATGGACAGAATGTAGAACAATGTCATACATTCACCCCAGTACAAGGATCTGGGCCTAAATCCATCGTTTTTTTGCACTCCACACCACCCTGGGTTAGACACTGGCTATATGCAAATCAGCTCTGACCCTGTGCCTCATGGGAACAGTCCAGTCCGAACTACCAAGCCATGTCTTTCCCAGACCGGAATCAAGCATCCAAGGAACGGTTTCTGGCTATCAG
Source organism: Lissotriton helveticus (assembly GCF_964261635.1). Taxonomy (NCBI): domain Eukaryota; kingdom Metazoa; phylum Chordata; class Amphibia; order Caudata; family Salamandridae; genus Lissotriton; species Lissotriton helveticus. The sequence goes on along the minus strand of NC_136061.1, from coordinate 1,514,504,290 downwards.
CCTTCATCAGCCTGGATAGCTTGACTCCAGTGGTGTGGAGGGCCTGGGACTCACGTCTGAGCATACCCAGCCCACTCGGGGTGAAAATTGCAAAAAACACAGTTGATGGACAGAATGTAGAACAATGTCATACATTCACCCCAGTACAAGGATCTGGGCCTAAATCCATCGTTTTTTTGCACTCCACACCACCCTGGGTTAGACACTGGCTATATGCAAATCAGCTCTGACCCTGTGCCTCATGGGAACAGTCCAGTCCGAACTACCAAGCCATGTCTTTCCCAGACCGGAATCAAGCATCCCAGGACCGGTTTCTGGCAATCAGCCTTCATCAGCCTGGATAGCTTGACTCCAGTGGTGTGGAGGGCCTGGGACTCACGTCTGAGCATACCCAGCCCACTCGGGGTGAAAATTGCAAAAAACACAGTTGATGGACAGAATGTAGAACAATGTCATACATTCACCCCAGTACAAGGATCTGGGCCTAAATCCATCGTTTTTTTGCACTCCACACCACCCTGGGTTAGACACTGGCTATATGCAAATCAGCTCTGACCCTGTGCCTCATGGGAACAGTCCAGTCCGAACTACCAAGCCATGTCTTTCCCAGACTGGAATCAAGCATCCAAGGACCGGTTTCTGGCTATCAGCCTTCATCAGCCTGGATAGCTTGACTCCAGTGGTTTGGAGGGCCTGGGACTCACGTCTGAGCATACCCAGCCCACTCGGGGTGAAAATTACAAAAAACACAGTTGATGGACAGAATGTAGAACAATGTCATACATTCACCCCAGTACAAGGATCTGGGCCTAAATCCATCGTTTTTTTTGCACTCCACACCACCCTGGGTTAGACACTGGCTATATGCAAATCAGCTCTGACCCTGTGCCTCATGGGAACAGTCCAGTCCAAACTACCAAGCCATGTCTTTCCCAGACCGGAATCAAGCATCCAAGGACCGGTTTCTGGCTATCAGCCTGGATAGCTTGACTCCAGTGGTGTGGAGGGCCTAGGACTCACGTCTGAGCATACCCAGCCCACTCGAATTGAAAATTGCAAAAAACACAGTTGATGGACAGAATGTAGAACAATGTCATACATTCACCCCAGTACAAGGATCTGGGCCTAAATCCATCGTTTTTTTGCACTCCACACCACCCTGGGTTAGACACTGGCTATATGCAAATCAGCTCTGACCCTGTGCTTCATGGGAACAGTCCAGTCCGAACTACCAAGCCATGTCTTTCCCAGACCGGAATCAAGCATCCAAGGACCGGTTTCTGGCTATCAGCCTTCATCAGCCTGGATAGCTTGACTCCAGTGGTGTGGAGGGCCTGGGACTCACGTCTGAGCATACCCAGCCCACTCGGGGTGAAAATTGCAAAAAACACAGTTGATGGACAGAATGTAGAACAATGTCATACATTCACCCCAGTACAAGGATCTGGGCCTAAATCCATCGTTTTTTTGCACTCCACACAACCCTGGGTTGGACACTGGCTATATGCAAATCAGCTCTGACTCTGTGCCTCATGGGAACAGTCCAGTCCGAACTACCAAGCCATGTCTTTCCCAGACCGGAATCAAGCATCCAAGGACCGGTTTCTGGCTATCAGCCTTCATCAGCCTGGATAGCTTGACTCCAGTGGTGTGGAGGGCCTGGGACTCATGTCTGAGCATACCCAGCCCACTCGGGGTGAAAATTGCAAAAAACACAGTTGATGGACAGAATGTAGAACAATGTCATACATTCACCCCAGTACAAGGATCTGGGCCTAAATCCATTGTTTTTTTGCACTCCACACCACCCTGGGTTAGACACTGGCTATATGCAAATCAGCTCTGAACCTGTGCCTCATGGGAACAGTCCAGTCCGAACTACCAAGCCATGTCTTTCCCAGACCGGAATCAAGCATCCAAGGACCGGTTTCTGGCTATCAGCCTTTATCAGCCTGGATAGCTTGACTCCAGTGGTGTGGAGGGCCTGGGACTCACGTCTGAGCATACCCAGCCCACTCGGGGTGAAAATTGCAAAAAACACAGTTGATGGACAGAATGTAGAACAATGTCATACATTCACCCCAGTACAAGGATCTAGGCCTAAATCCATCGTTTTTTTTGCACTCCACACCACCCTGGGTTAGACACTGGCTGTATGCAAATCAGCTCTGACCCTGTGCCTCATGGGAACAGTCCAGTCCGAACTACCAAGCCATGTCTTTCCCAGACCGGAATCAAGCATCCAAGGACCGGTTTCTGGCTATCAGCCTTCATCAGCCTGGATAGCTTGACTCCAGTGGTGTGGAGGGCCTGGGACTCACGTCTGAGCATACCCAGCCCACTTGGGGTGAAAATTGCAAAAAACACAGTTGATGGACAGAATGTAGAACAATGTCATACATTCACCACAGTACAAGGATCTGGGCCTAAATCCATCGTTTTTTTGCACTCCACACCACCCTGGGTTAGACACTGGCTATATGCAAATCAGCTCTGACCCTGTGCCTCATGGGAACAGTCCAGTCCGAACTACCAAGCCATGTCTTTCCCAGGCTGGAATCAAGAATCCAAGGACCGGTTTCTGGCTATCAGCCTTCATCAGCCTGGATAGCTTGACTCCAGTGGTGTGGAGGGCCTGGGACTCACGTCTGAGCATACCCAGCCCACTCGGGGTGAAAATTGCGAAAAACACAGTTGATGGACAGAATGTAGAGCAATGTCATACATTCACCCCAGTACAAGGATCTGGGCCTAAATCCATTGTTTTTTTGCACTCCACACCACCCTGGGTTAGACACTGGCTATATGCAAATCAGCTCTGACCCTGTGCCTCATGGGAACAGTCCAGTCCGAACTACCAAGCCATGTCTTTCCCAGACCGGAATCAAGCATCCAAGGACCGGTTTCTGGCTATCAGCCTTCATCAGCCTGGATAGCTTGACTCCAGTGGTGTGGAGGGCCTGGGACTCACGTCTGAGCATACCCAGCCCACTCGGGGTGAAAATTGCAAAAAACACAGTTGATGGACAGAATGTAGAACAATGTCATACATTCACCCCAGTACAAGGATCTGGGACTAAATCCATCGTTTTTTTTGCACTCCACACCACCCTGGGTTAGACACTGGCTATATGCAAATCAGCTCTGACCCTGTGCCTCATGGGAACAGTCCAGTCCGAACTACCAAGCCATGTCTTTCCCAGACCGGAATCAAGCATCCAAGGACCGGTTTCTGGCTATCAGCCTTCATCAGCCTGGATTTAGGCCCAGATATTTGTACTGGGGTGAATGTATGACATTGTTCTACATTCTGTCCATCAACTGTGTTTTTTGCAATTTTCACCCCGAGTGGGCTGGGTATGCTCAGACGTGAGTCCCAGGCTCTCCACACCACTGGAGTCAAGCTATCCAGGCTGAAGAAGGCTGATAGTCAGAAACCGGTCCTTGGATGCTTGATTCCGGTCTAGGACAGACATTGCTTGGTAGTTCGGGCTGGACTGTTCCCATGAGGCACAGGGTCAAGGCTGATTTGCATATAGCCATTGTCTGACCTAGGGTGGTGTGGAGTGCAAAAAAACGATGGATTTAGGCCCAGATCTTTGTACTGGGGTGAATGTAAGACATTGTTCTACATTCTGTCCATCAACTGTGTTTTTTGCCATTTTCACCCCGAGTGGGCTGGGTATGCTCAGACGTGAGTCCCAGGCTCTCCACACCACTGGAGTCAAGCTATCCAGGCTGAAGAAGGCTGATAGCCAGAAACCGGTCCTTGGATGCTTGATTCCGGTCTAGGAAAGACATGGCTTGGTAGTTCGGGCTGGACTGTTCCCATGAGGCACAGGGTCAAGGCTGATTTGCATATAGCCATTGTCTGACCTAGGGTGGTGTGGAGTGCAAAAAAACGATGGATTTAGGCCCCAATCTTTGTACTGGGGTGAATGTAAGACATTGTTCTACATTCTGTCCATCAACTGTGTTTTTTGCAATTTTCACCCCGAGTGGGCTGGGTATGCTCAGACGTGAGTCCCAGGCTCTCCACACCACTGGAGTCAAGCTATCCAGGCTGAAGAAGGCTGATAGCCAGAAACCGGTCCTTGGATGCTTGATTCCGGTCTAGGAAAGACATGGCTTGGTAGTTCGGGCTGGACTGTTCCCATGAGGCACAGGGTCAAGGCTGATTTGCATATAGCCATTGTCAGACCTAGGGTGGTGTGGAGTGCAAAAAAACGATGGATTTAGGCCCAGATCTTTGTACTGGGGTGAATGTAAGACATTGTTCTACATTCTGTCCATCAACTGTGTTTTTTGCAATTTTCGCCCCGAGTGGGCTGGGTATGCTCAGACGTGAGTCCCAGGCTCTCCACACCACTGGAGTCAAGCTATCCAGGCTGAAGAAGGCTGTTAGCCAGAAACCGGTCCTTGGATGCTTGATTCCGGTCTAGGAATGACATGGCTTGGTAGTTCGGGCTGGACTGTTCCCATGAGGCACAGGGTCCAGGCTGATTTGCATATAGCCATTGTCTGACCTAGGGTGGTGTGGAGTGCAAAAAAACGATGGATTTAGGCCCAGATCTTTGTACTGGGGTGAATGTAAGACATTGTTCTACATTCTGTCCATCAACTGTGTTTTTTGCAATTTTCACCCCGAGTGGGCTGGGTATGCTCAGACGTGAGTCCCAGGCTCTCCACACCACTGGAGTCAAGCTATCCAGGCTGAAGAAGGCTGATAGCCAGAAACCGGTCCTTGGATGCTTGATTCCGGTCTAGGAAAGACATGGCTTGGTAGTTCGGGCTGGACTGTTCCCATGAGGCACAGGGTCAAGGCTGATTTGCATATAGCCATTGTCTGACCTAGGGTGGTGTGGAGTGCAAAAAAACGATGGATTTAGGCCCAGATCTTTGTACTGGGGTGAATGTAAGACATTGTTCTACATTCTGTCCATCAACTGTGTTTTTTGCAAATTTAGCTAGGCAGCGCCAACTCAGGTATTCTTGCACTATAGTGCATGGGTGCCTGTGTTGAGGGAACTGATTGTTTATGTGCAGGAAGGTGTCCCTTACTGCACATAAACAATCTTTAAATGGCTTTTTGTAACTTCTGCTTAAGGCAGCACACATAGCAGTTGCAAAATGTCATTTTTTTAAATGATTGTTTATGTGCAGGAAGAGAAACCTTCCTGCATATAAACAATCATTGGCGTTTTCATGTGTGCTGCACAACACATGGAAACAGCAAAAATGAGGAGAAATAAAGACCAGGTTTTCCCTTGTTTTAATATTGGAGCAGCCCCATATTTACGCTGCTCTTGTGAAAAGGGAGCAGCGTCAAAATTTGGTCTGCCTCAGTGGTCATCTGCATGTTGATGGGGCTTCTTGAGCATGATGTGTGGGTGAGGTCGACACTTCTACCTGTAAAGGCTAGGCCCTGACCCCACACAAAAGGTTATATACCCCTCCCCCCTTTTGTGAAGCTGCCCATCATTCTGAGTGGCGGTGGAGCCTGGACAAAGAAACAGTGAATTGCTCACAATTGCATTTCTTTCCCTAAGCGTTGCTGGGGCAACACCTATGCCAGCAGAGTCCAGCTCATGAGCAGTGTGTCGCAACCAAGCTCCATCTACCTTTTCACACACTTGCAAGGGCAATGATCCCACCCAGTGAAAACCAACTTGGGTCTCTGAACCCAAGGCTAATGACCTAGCCAGTGAAAGGTACTGTGTGCCCCGAGGACCCATGAGGTTCCTGTAGCCAACCTGCGCACTGACATGGGTGGTGAAATCCCTTAATTGCGCCAGTCCCAATATACCTGTAGAGTTCCTCAGTTTTGGTGCCTGTTGGATCCTGTGGCATGCGGGAATTTTGAGGAGATATACTTATCGATTTCCCCCCCCCCCACTCCCCCCCGGGATCTGTGCCAGTGAAACCTACTACTCACGTTTGATTTAAACACTGTAGTTATCCTTATACTATTGTAAAGTGCATAATTTGAGATTCTTGAATGGGATTTCTGTCATTTGGTCTTGTTTTAAAGAGTAAAGGAAATACTATTTTTCTAACTCTGTGTGGGGTCTTTTTGTGGTGTTTTCACTGCAGTACTGTATGTTGTGTTGAACAAATTTTTCAAACATTGCCTTTTCAGCTTAGTCTGACTGCTCTGTGCCAAAATACCAGAGGGTGAGGAAAGGTAAACTTTTAGTGTGTATTTCACTTACCCTGACTAGTGTGGTGGCTCCTGCCTGGCCTGGGTGTATACCTCAGCTAATCAGGAACCCCATTTCTCACACAAACCAAAAAATCTAATCACACCTAGTACACTCACAGTACAAGATCTAGAGGATATACACCGTGTCACAACATTGTCAGAAATTGGGGGAAAAGAAACAACAGTACTGATTCTTTCACAAGAGATGGAAATTGACACTAATTATACCATGACCAATGCAATCCAACATAAGTCAACTGCCATCAGAAAATACCATAGACATTACTCATACAGCAGTACTGCAGCACGTGGACAAAGAATACAAGAAATATTTGAAAAAGAAGAAATTCTTACCTCAAAAAATCACCCATCATAAGACAAAAGCCATCAGGCCCTAAAGAATAACAGTGAGTTGGTTCTAATAGAAGCAATTAACAGGGTGAATGTGGTCAATTTAGATTCAAATGACTACACCAAAGAAGTGATGAGAATTACTAAATCAGATAGTAATTGTTATCAGAAACTATTAAAAAATCCGATGAAGGACACTCAAAGGAGACCAAAAATGAAACTTGAAGAATGATATAATGCAGACCTTCTAACGTGGTAAGAAAAGAGTCATCTGTGCATTGACCATCCCACAATGGCGACCCTTTACCTACTTCCAAATGTCCAGAAAAAAAGGTTTTCTTCCGCCAGGGTGTCCTATCATTGCTGGCATCAATTATATCTGTTCATGGGTAGGAGCATATATAGACTACCATTTGCAACCACTAATTAAAAACCTTCCCTTCTACATTCAGGAGATCAAAGACATTCTGGCTAAACTTGACATCACATCGGAGGCAGACTACATACTAACCATCATAGATGCGAGAAGCCTATTTACCTCAATGTGACATACTGATGGCATTGAAGCAGTATGAAAGCCCCTTTGATACCAAACCAGCACATTTACTCAAGTCCAATAACATAATCTTACAAATGTTATCATTTTGCTCATTTAACAACATTTTCTACAGGCAGATGCAGGGTACGGTACGGTGATCGGAGCCAAATTCGTACCGCCATATGTCTGCATCCTCATGGCAGAAGTCGAGATATTTTGGATCTGGGATGATCCATTTTTGGAATATACCACCCATATAATCTTCTGGGGGAGGTATATGATGATATACTCTGCATCTGGCATGAACCAACGAGCAACAGTATATCCAAAGGATCAATAATAATCGATTAAAACATCTAGACTACTGCTCATTTTTACACTAAAGAATTTGACTTCCCGGACATTATTCTTTACATAGGAAATTTGCAAGATACAAACAAAGCTTTACAGAAAAGACACAGCAGCAAACTCGATTCTGAGGTTGGACACTTGGCACCCTGAAAGCATTCTGAAAAATATTCCAAAGGGTGAACTACTTAGGATTAAACATAGTAGTCATTTTTACCTGCTGCATATGAACTGTTGGACAGATTGGAAGCGATGGGATACCAAAAGCTGAGTTGTTGCCAACTACAAGGGAAATAAATAATAAACCACGCCAATAGCTTGTGCGAACTAAGACTATATCACGAAAACAATCAAAGAACAGAATACACTTACTGACTGCCTTTCACAATGGCCACCATAGAATCTCAACAACAACAGACAAGTACTTATCACGTAAAAAGCCCCATTGAATTCAGGTTAACTTTTAAAGAACATAAATAACACAAGCTTGATCCTAAACCTTTTCTCAAAATGTTGGCTCTTTCAGATTGCTTACCTACAATCCATTTGAGACCAACAAAGCTATTTTTGACGTACAAACCATATCAACCATGCCTGTATCCCATTTAAGCAACTTCTAAACCCCTCCCCCTCCAAATCAGGATGCATGCTCCTTAAAACCCCTTTTGACTCACTATCAATGGCACCGACCTGAATGTCACTGACCTAAAAATCTGATTCCGCCTTTACAACCCTGGCACTTAGGGGGTCATTAGGATGACAGGCGGACTCAGTCCGCCCCCATCCATTCGGATTTTAGGACCGCCCGCCATAAGGGCGGGGTTCCCGTGGGGGGTATTAGGATGCGCCCACCACAGTGGCGGGCGCATCCTGCATTTTTAACATTGTGGTGGACGGTGCTCTCAGTACCGCCCGCCACAATGCTAAAAATGCATGTAATGCATTTGCATACACAAAGCGGCAGGCATTTGTGTATGCAAATGCAGGGGGGTACCACAGGTATCCCCCATGTGCACTCCCCACCTCACCTTCACCATGGGGGCCCACAAGGGGCTCCCAAAGTGAAGACCGCCTGCCATTCTGTGGCGGCATTGCCACCAAGGAAAGGCATCTCACCAAGCCCATACTAATATGGATGGTGGTGTCTGATAGACACCGCCACCATATTAAACCTTGCGACCGGGGTGGAAAAGCGGCGGACGGTCTTTCCTTCCGCCGCAGTCCCCACCGCAATACTAATATGGCGGGGGGAAATGGGTGGCGGGCGGGCAAGGATGTCGGGTGGATCGCCACGGCCCGCATGGCAGTGACGATCCGCCCGACATCCTAATGGGCCCATAAGACTTCAAATATGCACTTTGCCACCCTTTTAAAAACAAAATCTTTCACAAAAAGCAGTGGTTTGTAACATAATTTGTAAAACATGAAACACGGATGCAAATGCAAATTACTTATCTTAATACATATTTATAATTATGCTTCTTTTTATCTTTTTTATCTCTCCTTTTCACTTATTTGTAATAAGCATCTGCATTTATCATTTGTTTCTACGTTTATTTTTTTCTTCATGTGACATATATATGTACATGAATGGAATTCCTGTAATTCTGTTACTAATAATATTTAAACAGCTTTGGGAAAGCCCAAAGCCTGCACGCCATTGAGTGGCGAAACTTGTGTTGGCTGATCTAAGTTCTTTGCTGTCTCACAATTAAATAGAGGCTTTCGTTTGCTTTCAACTGCTTTAAAATAAATGTATGTGATGATTAGTATGTAATATCGTAGAACTATTTCACTCGAGGAATATCAAACCACATGTTTAATAATATTATTGAGAATCACTTACTCTACTTTACTTAAATATAATTCAGGGTTATGGGCATAGAGGTATTGCCCTCATATGATAGTCAATCAATACTGCCAATGATCCGGTAGTATTACCTCGCTTCCTTCATAACCGTAACTTATGATTTATAGCCCACAATGCAAAGCAGTGATCAGTGGTTGAATTACCTTCATGAAAGCTGCCTTACCCAATCAGTATTCACTCATGATTCGGGATCCATCCTTTCAGATGTTGTAGAATGGCATTTGGATACACTTTAGCAATTATATGTTACACTTAGGGGCCGATTCCGATGTCACTCTGAAGGGCTCCGAATGCGATCCATCCAGAAAAAGTACGCGTGTTTACTGACTGACTCCTGACTCCTACAGCTGTACGAGCGAGCAAGTATGATGCGAGGAACGTGAAATCGCCGACCGAATCGTTTCCGGGTCCGAACCGCTCAGTTTCGCCTTGTCCGTAAGCAATCCGTGCCGTGCAATGGAGGGGATTTCCAACCGAGCCAGTATGATGCACGATTCGGACAGCCGGATCGAGTCGGAGCCTCCGACACATAAACGCTCCGGGAAGCCGATTTTGGGGGTCTGCACTGGAGCACCCTTCACCCATAGCCTTATGAGTCGGTCACAAAGGGGGACCTAGGGGTCCCCCCAACACGTGCATGTATGGTGCGGGTGGCACAGACGTGTCCCCACTACAAGGGGCGCCCTTTTGCGCAGCATACCTTTTTCATCAATGGGAGCCTATGTATGTGTCGTACAACAGGCTCCCATTGACTTCAATGGGGCTCCGAGCGACCCGTGTCCATAAGTCCGTGTTCGCATTGTACTCAGGCGTTTGGAGCCCCGGAGTGTGAGTCGGTCGCAAAGCACTCCAGATCCGACTCGGACGGAGGGCTTTCCCAATGAGATCGGAATCGGCCCCTAAATAGCAAATAGTTTTGCAGGAAGGTTGCTATCCCCTTTCTCTTTAATTATTTTTATGGTTGTGCCCTCACATGAATTTGGAAAGTGGACAGCTTCATTTAGTTCCACCAGTCAACCTTTATTTTATCATTTAAGCAGGTAGATTATCCAGAACTGCTGCTGAGCTTACCTTCAATGAGATAATAATATACTTCATGCCTTGAACAGTGAATTATTTAACAATATTGCTATCTATTATATAATTTGCCATAATTGGGAGTACTTTTGTGTGCCCATATAAATTCATTAGTTTGACAACCAAGTAATCCTCTAGAATTGAACAAGACTATGGGTTTGGGATACATTGAGCAAATATGATCAGCGGACTTTTAGAATTTCCTTGGGTCACCTAATTGAAAAAGCACTGACATAAGTTCCCCCTTTTTATGGTATGCCATACAATTTTCTCTCTAATCTTCAATTTATTTGGGTTTTGAGCTCTTCCATTTTGTGAGTAGGTATCCTTTGAGGATCAGACTTTAACACTTTTGTTTTTGCGTAGCTGGCATGTTTTATCAAACCATTGTGACTGTATTGAGTTAAGTAAGGGGAATGCCACTTTACGGTTTCACCTGACTGGAACTTTTAAATGTGTAAATGCTTTCTTGATTATTGATGACTACCAAGATTATCTTCTGGATGTTGAAGTCATCTTGCTCAGTTAAGAAACTTGAAACAGAAGCTTACTGGAGAGGAAAATGATAGAGTCCTGTGTTCAATCAACAAGAGTGCTAAACTACAATTGGTAAGACCCTTTGTGTGGAGAATGAAGTTGTATAAAGAATTGTCTGCAGTGGATCACTTCCTTCATTTGCCAAGATATAAAAGTGCTTAAAAAGTGCAATGTTACAAAGAGGAACAAATACATAATCAATTAGACAAAGTTGATGACCAATTGGAAATGTTTGACCTGCTGGTGAGTCTGACTTGCTGTGGGCATTAATGCAAATCATTCCATTGTTGGCCATCAACTTACACAACATTACAGACCACTTTGAAGAATGACAATGTGGAAGGTTTGCAAGCAGAATATGATACAATTTTGAAAGCTTACCCATTGATTGATTTTGCTTGGGGGCAATGAATTCAGGTTAACATTTCCTGCTATAATGGCAAGTGTGCTTAGATGCAGACAAAATTAACAACATGCTTTTCCATGGCCACCATTGGATTATCCTCGAAAGTGCGATTAGCAATATGGATATACACACAAAATTAAAATAGTAAATTTCAAACTTTTAAATGACATATGCACAGTGCAGTCCAGGATCCAATGTCATTCAGTTTGCCCAAGGTGCAACCCTTCCACAGTTTTGATCACAATAAAAGTTAGGACGTCACCTGATAGCCAGTCCTTTTCACTGCTTCAGCAGCCGAGCTTACAGTCACAAAGGCAATACATTTGGGCACCCTCATAACCATATTAACAGTCACATGAAAAAATAACTTTGCCTAAAGTCTTCATTTCAAAATGTCCACCCGCTAATGTTATCAAATCCATGAAAATGTAAACGTTAAGAAAGAGGCCCTGAACACTCCCATCACATTATGTGATGTCACAAAAGAAAGCAATATCAACTTGATCTAGATGTTTGTAAGACAAAGCAGTGTATCAGTTCTTAAATTGGTCAAACTCCGCAAGAAAAAGTATTTGGCATATGATTGCTTGCTTTGACTACTCAAAGGTTGTGTCATTATGATGATGGCTGGTCAATTTTCTTCTCTTGAGTTGAGTGTTACATGTCCATAGTCAGAGTTTACCTGTTGGGAAATTAGAACTGAGTGATGTTTTAGAATATGCACGTTTGATGGAACTTGTATTGAAGTATCCTTTTGTGTAAATATTGATCGTCCCAGATATAAAAAGGCATTGGAAGCTTTAAAATCAATGTTGTTTAGGACAAAGATAAAACGAAAGTTACATTTGTGATTTCTCTGACAGCTAGGCTTTTTTTAGTGCAATTAATTGCATTTAAAAATATTATCAATCTGATTCTTGTTCCTAGGCGTTTTAATAGGACTACTCCGGATGGGAATTTTATTTGGGGCCCTGCTTTTTTTCTGAGAGGATTCTACCATGAATGATGGGTCCATACTAGTCAATTACAGATTCTTCTTTCACGAGATGTGATGTCAATTTTCCTTAAGAATGTAAACCCTATTACTCATTTTCTGCTGTTTTTGTAAAACTTGAGAAACTGTGTATCCAGAAATATCAGTGTCTCTGTCATCTCCATTTAACTATCAATGGTTAACAAGCAATATATACTGATTTAAGGGCAATACATCTTGCAAGATTTACACACTAACACACCTCACTTTCTGAGGTTGAGGTTGTTTCCCATTACAGGGATCTTTATCTGATCAAAGTGGGTAAGCAGGTACTACGCAGGTGTAGTCCAGAGGAAACTTCTTCCACCAAATCAGTTAGTGGTTTTATTTATTAACAGTTTATTAGCTATAACTATTACAAGAGCTCCCAGCTTTTCTTGTAGAGTGCCTTGCATTAATGAAAGTAAATCAAACATTAAGGAATGTAATGAGGTATTAGATTCATGTTTGCTGCTATTAGCAAATTAGTCTACATTCATGTTCCATTAGAAAGTACACTGGACTGTGTAGGAAGGTGGAATCTGACTCTATGGTTACCCCCACTTTTTTTCTGGTGTGTTGCTGGTTTTCAACTTAGTTGGCCTGGGACCCTGCTATTCAGGGCCCCAGTCTATTGGCTTTCTCTATACAATGGACTCCATGTACTTGAGGTACAAACCAGATTGGTTACTGGGTCACCCTTGTGAGCCCCTGTATAGTGTACTGTAGGAGAGTAGGGTCTGCTATCCTATGGTCACCCCAAATTTTTGCTTTTTGCTTCACTGGTTTTCGACTACTGAGGCTGTGGGCCTGCTGATCAGACCCCCAGCCTGCTGTTCTCTCACTAAATTAATGACACATGTGCTATAGGCACATACCAATTGGAAATGGACTCCTTGTCAGCCCCTGTAGAATGCACTATAGGTGCACAGGGCATAGGAGCCACTAAGGCCTACCAGGGGCTGCAGCATATCTTTTGCCACCCCTGGCTGGTTCTTAAATTGACACAACTGGCTGATCACTCAGCTGGGGTAAGGTGGTGTACACACCCCTTGCTTAGATATAGTATACCTATGTCTAAACCTATATCTGGACACATGTAAACCTGTGAGCCACTCCTATAGTCAGGCCTCACCAATCCTGGAGGGTGGGTGCATGGTTTTATGTGAGATGGAGCTCTAGCATGAGCTGAGCCTGTCTGCAGCCGTCGGGAACAAATCCCTAAGCTGTTTCAGGATAATGCCATACCATATACTATTAAGTGCCTTATAATCCTCGCAGTTATTTAGCAACTTTGGTTTGGCTTTATCAAAACATGTCGTGTAAGGTGTCATACGCTTTGGAATACCATCCCCTCGCCAGTTCTGGCGACGGGGATGGCATTCCACCCCTCTAGAGGGGTAAGACATGTTCCTTTACTAAATGCGGTTAATTTCTCCAAAGACCTTAAGTTCCACAAAATGGATGCCTCTGCCACAGACAAATGTCTGGACCCCTGCAGTTGACCGAAACTCGACCAAATGGGTCCTGGACAAAGGGTTTCCTGTCACAGGAGGGTGTCACCGCCCTCCAGACAGGAGATAGTGTATTGTAGCAGGGAGGTTTGAAAGAAACCAGACACTGCCTGGGGCGCACAAGGCTGCCCCTTGCATAATCCGGCCAAACCGGTTCTGGGGCACTCCAGCCCTCGTGCCAGGGCGGCCTGGATCAAAGGAAGGGGGTGTATCCACCCACTTCCTGGGTCCCACCCATAGGAGGGGACCTAGCAGGTAATCACGCCCCCCAGATTGGAATAAGAGTGGGAGCAGTGCCAATGCACATCAGATTCCCTGGAAGAAACATTTGAAACGCAATTCTGGACCCTTCGCCCTCCATCTCATCGTGGAAGCCCGAAGAATCTCCCTTGTGGTCAAGGAGTGACCACCCTGCAGCAGCAGGCACCATCCAGCCCTCGACGTCTACTTAGTTGCAGTTCCCGCCGGAACTCGAGCGACTGAGATCGACGAGATCAAGCTTGCCTGCCTTCCAACAGCCCGATCCACAGTCCCTGCAGAGCTGAGACCCGTGGAGGCGACCGGAAGCGTGGGGCACGCCATCTTGAATTGACCACGAGACGCTGACCGTGCAGCCCACGAGTGATCCTCGAAGCTGTGCACCGGGGTTTGAGAAGCCCCCACCCTGAGCTACTCTTGAGCCGAAGTTCAGCCCTCCACACTCGACGAGTGCTGCGTGGGGCTCTTTGGCACTATTTGGCTCAACGCGTTGGCCCGGTCACTTGCCAGCTGGCTAGTGGTCCCTGTGCCGATGAAACTACAAAGAAGACTCGTGAATCTGGTTGCTCCAGATCCACACCAGCTCCCCTGAAAAGGAGCCCCGACTCTGACCTTCCTGGTCCGAGTGAGAAGCAATCTTCCGATCCCGCGTGGATTGCTCTTGCCAAGGCTTGTTTGCTCCAAACTTGAAGCCGACTGCACCGACGGTGAGAGCCTGCGTGGGACAGATCGTGACCTGCTCCTGGACGTCGCAGATGCCCCAGAGCCCACGTGACAGCGGAGAGAAGCTCCTCGACGACCACCTGATTGCGCCCGACATTGCCTGGTTCCGTCCTGGTTCCACCCTGGTCACTGCTGAGTGACCCAGACTCTGTCCCCTCTGCTTTCAGGTACTCTACAACTTGAGTCCACTCTTGGACTCCACCGGACACTTCGTCTTCACCCTGCCTGCAGCCCTTTCAGCTCCAAGCACCAAGAGCCTGCGTGTCAAAACCTGACGCCACTTCGACCCTGTGCACCCACTTCCTGTGGGTGAGGTAACTTTGCTCCGCCGGTGTTCCCACACTGGTGCACACCTCTAGGGTCTGTGTGTTAAGTTTTGTTCCTCTAGGTTCAGCGGAAGTGTCCTTAAACTTTAACTCTATGACTTTTACGCACCTTTGGTTAACATTGGTGCATGCGTGCGCTTTCCGCACATCTCCCGAATCCCGAGGGCCATTCCCGACTTCAGCATTGCTTGTCCTGACTGCTCCCAGCAATTCCCTAGGCCCTAGGCCTAACCACTGTTTGAGTGGCCTCTCTTATACCACTTGTTTAGTATATGGTTTGAGTGGCCACCCGCCCTCATCCATAATTGTGCAACTTGTATGTTTAAACAGTGCTTTTGATTTAACGCTTGTGCCCCTTTATTCATAAAGAATACTGGGGATTGTTTTTAGTAATAAACACATATATTTTTATAATATATACTTGCGTGGTGTCCTTTCATTTGGTATTACAGGATTGTATGTGGTAAAACAGCTCGCTTAACACGACCTCTTAAGTTAAGCCTTTAGGCTGCTTAGTCCATGCTACCCCTAGGATAGCTTGTCTAATAAGGTTGACTTACAACCAGACACCATAAGGGATTGTTTGGTCAGGTAGTAGGTGGTTCCAGAATTGGAAACATCCCCTACCAGGCCAACT
Organism: Lissotriton helveticus; assembly: GCF_964261635.1. NCBI lineage: Eukaryota > Metazoa > Chordata > Amphibia > Caudata > Salamandridae > Lissotriton > Lissotriton helveticus. The sequence goes on along the minus strand of NC_136061.1, from coordinate 1,514,488,491 downwards.
TCTCACATTGGTGAGCAGCGGTGCGGATTTGAGCTTGCTGTTGTTTTACCATTGCAATCTTTATATCAAATTGAAAGATCACATCAAGTACCTCTAGGTACATATAAAATCAAAAGCTTAGCATATTAAGTTCTACTGAACTTAGTAGTTGTAGGTTGAAGGGATTAGCACACCCTGACTACAACTAACTAGCAAGGTACAGTAGGAAAACACTTAGTGTAGGTAAGTGCACCACTTACACCTCACTAGTAACCATGTCTGACACAGGAAAAGCCTCAGGGTCTGCTCCTGTGACAGTTGACCCTACCCAGGCAACTTTTGGATATGACAAACTAACCCGCAGAGACTTGATTGCCTTGTGCAAAGCAAGAGGGTTAAAAAGGGGCAGAAGCCCCACCTGCCTAATCCTGGTAGAAATCCTAGAACAGGATGACTTAGAGAAGGCAAAAGCAGCTTCCCTAGACACAGGAAATGGAGGAAACCCCCCTGTAGTTGATCCCCCTGAAGAGGAGGATGATGATGACTTGGATGAGGACTCAGATGTTGAGGACTTAGAAGTACAGGATCAGGGTAGCCAGGTTCCAGTTGCCAGGCTTAGCCAGGCCAACTTGGACCTACTGGGGAATGGAGAGGGCCAGCACCTCCCCAGAACCCAACATGTTATTCTCCCAGGCAACAGAAGAGTGAGATCTCCCTCAGGGGACTCTCATGTTTCTAGTGCCTCCAGAGAATCACAGAGAGGCATGAATGCTTCTCAAAAGCTAGAACATAGGGCCAGAATGAGGGCTGTCAAACTCCAGATAGAGAGGGAGGAGGTAGCCTTGGCTCAAGCTAGACTTGCCTTGGCAAGAGAGCAGAAATTAAGTGGCTTAGATGTCACTGGTGGCAGCAATTTTCCAAGAGAAAAAGACAGGGCCTATGAAAATAGAAACCTGACCAAAATTGTGCCCCCCTTTAAAGAAGGGGATGACATCCACAAATGGATGACTGCTCTTGAGAGAGCCTGCATGGTACAGCAGGTTCCTGAGAATCAGTGGGCTGCAATTTTGTGGTACTCCTTTTCTGAGAAAGGGAGAGACAGGCTCCTCACAGTTAGACCTGAGGATGCCAAAAACTACTCTGTTTTGAAGAGTGCTCTTATTGAAGGGTATGGCCTAACCACTGAGCAATACAGGTTGTTGTTCAGAGACACCCAAAAAGCACAGACTCAAGACTGGACTGATTTTGTGGAGTGTGCCACTAAGGCTTTGGAGGGTTGGTTGCAGGGAAGTAAAGTTTCAGACTATACAGGATTGTACAATCTTCTGATGAGAGAACAGATCCTTAATAACTGCACAAACCAGCTGTTGCATCAATACCTTATTGACTCTGATCTGACCTCTCCCCAAGAATTGGGAAAGAAGGCAGACAAATGGGTCAGAACAAGGATTAAGCAGAAACCCCAGAACCAAGGTGGTGACCAGAAGAAAACAGACCAGAAGGGTGGTAACCAGAATCAGAAAGATAAAGAAAAAGACCAGAAGTCTTCAGGCCCCCAAACTAATAGTCAGGAGGGTGGTTCCCAAAATGGTAACAAGAAGAAGAAGAACAAAGGTCCAAAGACACCTTGGTGTAATACCTGCAAATCAGTTTCACACTGGGGCAGTGAGTGCACCAAGGCAAATCCAGTTCCCACCACTACAGCTCCTAAAGCAACTGCAACCCCAAGTACAGTAAGCAGTGGTGGAACACAGTCCAAGGGTGTAGCTGGGTTGACCCTGGGTATTGAAGTAGGATCTGGCCTAGTCAGAGTCCCTACACAGGCAGTTCTCCTGTATGATGTGGACATTGAGTTGCCCACTGCAGTAAGCCCCACTAACCTGGGCAAATACAGGCAGACTCCCTTAATTAATGAGAAACTGGCTCAAGCATACAGGGACACATGTGCCAGTGTCACCATGGTGACACCTGACTTTGTGGACCCTGGACAGATTGTACTAGGAGAGAGCTACCTAGTAACCAACGCCAGCAACTCCACTACCTCCCATAGTGTGGCAGTTGTGAACTTCTCCTGGGGAGGGGTTGATGGCCTAAAGAAAGTTGTGGTGAGTGCAGACCTACCAGTAGACTGTCTGTTAGGCAATGACCTGGAAAGCTCAGCATGGTCAGAAGTGGAGTACAGGACTCATGCAGAAATGCTAGGGATTTCAGAGCATGTCCTTGCCATGACAAGGGCTCAGGCTAAGAAGTGCCTTCCTGAACCAGTGGTGGATCTTGAGACAATAGACCAGCCACAACCCAAGAGGAGGAGCAAGAGAGGAAAGGCCCAGCCTTCCACCTTGCCCCAGGTTGAGGATCAAGTTTCAGAGGAAACTGATTCTGCAGTCCAAGAGGAGACTGTCTCAGAGGAGCTTGAACCTGACCAGGTTAAGTTTCTGGGGACAGGGGGACCCTCAAGGGCAGACCTGAGGCAGGCTCAATTAGATTGCCCTTCCCTTGAACCCCTCAGACAGCAGGCTGCTGCTGAGGCTGCTGGGGATGCCAAAGGTACCCATACTGTGTATTGGGATGAGGGACTCCTTTACTCAGAGGCTAGAGACCCCAAGCCTGGCATGACCAGGAGGTTGGTCATACCTCTGCAGTTTAGGGGGTTCCTTCTTACCTTGGCCCATGATATTCCCCTTGCAGGACACTTAGGCCAGAACAAGACGTGGGACAGGCTTGTTCCACACTTTCACTGGCCTCACATGTCAGAGGATGTCAAGGAGTTTTGTCGCTCCTGTGTCACTTGCCAAGCCAGTGGTAAGTCAGGTGGCACAACAAAGGCCCCCCTAATACCACTACCTGTGGTGAGGGTCCCCTTTGAGAGAGTTGGAATTGATATTGTGGGTCCAATGGACCCCCAAACAGCATCTGGGAACAGATTCATACTGGTGGTAGTGGATCATGCCACCAGGTATCCAGAGGCTATTCCCCTAAGGACCACCACAGCACCTGTGGTGGCAAAGGCCCTCATTGCAGTTTTCTCAAGAGTGGGCTTTCCTAAGGAGGTACTATCAGATAGAGGGACGAATTTTATGTCCAGCTATCTGAAAGCAATGTGGAAGGAATGTGGAGTAAACTATAAGTTTACCACCCCATATCATCCACAATGCAATGGGCTTGTGGAGAGATTTAACAAGACCCTTAAAGGCATGATAAAAGGATTACCAGAGAAGCTCAGGCGGAAATGGGACATTCTTTTACCCTGCCTGCTCTTTGCTTACAGAGAGGTCCCACAGAAGGGGGTTGGCTACAGCCCTTTTGAACTTTTGTTTGGCCACCCTGTGAGAGGTCCATTGTGTTTGGTGAAGGAAGGATGGGAGTTACCTCTCAAAAAGCCCAAACTAGACATAGTGGACTATGTACTTGGTCTCCGCTCCAGGATGGCTGAGTACATGGAAAGAGCATCCAAAAACCTGGAGGCCAGCCAAGAATTACAGAAAGCTTGGCATGACCAAAAGGCTGTGCTGGTAGAGTTCCAACCAGGACAGAAGGTATGGGTACTGGAGCCAGTGGCTCCAGCAGCACTCCAAGACAAATGGAGTGGACCCTATCCTATTATTGAGAAGAAGAGGGAAGTCACCTACTTGGTAGACTTTGGAACACCCAGGAGCCCTCACAGGGTAATCCATGTGAATCGCTTGAAAGCATTTGTGGACAGGGAGGACATGAGCTTGCTCATGGCCACAGATGGGGAACAGGAGGAAGAGAGTGACCCTCTCCCAGACCTGCTTTCTCAGAACCCTGATGATGGTTCAGTTGATGGAGTAGCCTTGGCAGGCAGCCTCACTGACCAGCAACAGATGGACTGCAGACAAGTTTTGCAGGCTCACAGGCAAATGTTTTCACTCACACCCAGCCAGACTGACTGGTGTACCCATGTTGTGGACACTGGTGACAGCCTGCCTGTCAAGAATAAGATCTACAGGCAACCTGATCATGTCAGGGATTGCATCAAGGCTGAGGTGCAAAAGATGTTGGAGCTTGGAGTGATTGAGCCATCAGAGAGCCCATGGGCCAGCCCAGTAGTCCTGGTGCCAAAACCTCATACCCAAGATGGAAAGAGAGAAATGAGGTTTTGCGTGGATTACAGGGGTCTCAATGCTGTCACTAGGACAGATGCTCACCCCATTCCAAGAGCAGATGAGCTCATTGACAGATTGGCTTCTGCCAAGTTTCTGAGCACATTTGATCTGACAGCTGGCTACTGGCAAATCAGACTAGCTGAGGAGTCAAAAGCCAAAACAGCATTCTCTACCCCTAGTGGACATTATCAGTTTGTGGTAATGCCCTTTGGTTTGAAGAATGCACCTGCCACTTTCCAAAGGTTGGTGAACCAAGTCCTTACTGGGTTGGATGACTTTTGTGCAGCTTATCTAGATGATATAGCTGTCTTTAGCTCCACCTGGGAGGATCACCTGATCCACCTGAAGAAAGTTTTGGAGGCCCTGCAAAAGGCAGGCCTAACTATCAAGGCCACTAAGTGCCAGATAGGGCAGAGTAAGGTTGTATACCTGGGCCACCTAGTAGGTGGAGGCCAGGTTCAGCCACTGGAAAGCAAAATCCAGGCCATACAGGACTGGGCTCCTCCAGTTACCCAGACACAAGTCAGAGCCTTCTTGGGCCTGACTGGGTATTACAGAAAGTTTGTGAAAAACTATGGGTCTATAGTGACACCATTAAATGACTTGACATCCAAGAAGATGCCAAAAAAGGTTCAGTGGACAGTTAGCTGTCAGAAGGCATTTGAAGACCTGAAGAAGGCCATGTGCTCTGCACCTATCCTAAAGAGTCCTGACTACTCCAAACAGTTCATTGTTCAGACAGATGCTTCTGAGTTGGGGGTGGGAGCTGTGCTCTCACAACTTAATCAAGATGGTCAAGACCAGCCTATTGCTTTCATTAGCAGGAGGCTGACTCCCAGAGAGAAACGTTGGTCAGCCATTGAGAGGGAGGCCTTTGCTGTGGTTTGGGCATTAAAGAAGTTGAGGTCCTACTTGTTTGGAACTCACTTCCTGGTGCAGACAGACCATAAGCCCCTCTTATGGCTTAATCAGATGAAGGGTGAAAATCCCAAACTGCTCAGGTGGTCCATTTCCCTACAGGGGATGGACTTTACAGTGGAGCACCGCCCAGGGACTGACCATGGTAATGCAGATGGTCTCTCCAGGTACTTCCACTTAGAACATGAAGACTTATCTGGTCAAGGTTAGTTTAATGTCCCTGCGTTTGGGGGGGGGGGGTTGTGTAGGAGAGTAGGGTCTGCTATCCTATGGTCACCCCAAATTTTTGCTTTTTGCTTCACTGGTTTTCGACTACTGAGGCTGTGGGCCTGCTGATCAGACCCCCAGCCTGCTGTTCTCTCACTAAATTAATGACACATGTGCTATAGGCACATACCAATTGGAAATGGACTCCTTGTCAGCCCCTGTAGAATGCACTATAGGTGCACAGGGCATAGGAGCCACTAAGGCCTACCAGGGGCTGCAGCATATCTTTTGCCACCCCTGGCTGGTTCTTAAATTGACACAACTGGCTGATCACTCAGCTGGGGTAAGGTGGTGTACACACCCCTTGCTTAGATATAGTATACCTATGTCTAAACCTATATCTGGACACATGTAAACCTGTGAGCCACTCCTATAGTCAGGCCTCACCAATCCTGGAGGCTGGGTGCATGGTTTTATGTGAGATGGAGCTCTAGCATGAGCTGAGCCTGTCTGCAGCCGTCGGGAACAAATCCCTAAACTGTTTCAGGATAATGCCATACCATATACTATTAAGTGCCTTATAATCCTCGCGGTTATATAGCAACTTTGGTTTGGCTTTATCAAAACATGTCGTGTAAGGTGTCATACGCTTTGGAATACCATCCCCTCGCCAGTTCTGGCGACGGGGATGGCATTCCACCCCTCTAGAGGGGTAAGACATGTTCCTTTACTAAATGCGGTTAATTTCTCCAAAGACCTTAAGATCCACAAAATGGATGCCTCTGCCACAGACAAATGTCTGGACCCCTGCAGTTGACCGAAACTCGACCAAATGGGTCCTGGACAAAGGGTTTCCTGTCACAGGAGGGTGTCACCGCCCTCCAGACAGGAGATAGTGTATTGTAGCAGGGAGGTTTGAAAGAAACCAGACACTGCCTGGGGCGCACAAGGCTGCCCCTTGCATAATCCGGCCAAACCGGTTCTGGGGCACTCCAGCCCTCGTGCCAGGGCGGCCTGGATCAAAGGAAGGGGGTGTATCCACCCACTTCCTGGGTCCCACCCATAGGAGGGGACCTAGCAGGTAATCACGCCCCCCAGATTGGAATAAGAGTGGGAGCAGTGCCAATGCACATCAGATTTCCTGGAAGAAACATTTGAAACGCAATTCTGGACCCTTCGCCCTCCATCTCATCGTGGAAGCCCGAAGAATCTCCCTTGTGGTCAAGGAGTGACCACCCTGCAGCAGCAGGCACCATCCAGCCCTCGACGTCTACTTAGTTGCAGTTCCCGCCGGAACTCGAGCGACTGAGATCGACGAGATCAAGCTTGCCTGCCTTCCAACAGCCCGATCCACAGTCCCTGCAGAGCTGAGACCCGTGGAGGCGACCGGAAGCGTGGGCACGCCATCTTGAATTGACCACGAGACGCTGACCGTGCAGCCCACGAGTGATCCTCGAAGCTGTGCACCGGGGTTTAAGAAGCCCCCACCCTGAGCTACTCTTGAGCCGAAGTTCAGCCCTCCACACTCGACGAGTGCTGCGTGGGGCCCTTTGGCACTATTTGGCTCAACGCGTTGGCCCGGTCACTTGCCAGCTGGCTAGTGGTCCCTGTGCCGACGAAACTACAAAGAAGACCCGTGAATCTGGTTGCTCTAGATCCACACCAGCTCCCCTGAAAAGGAGCCCCGACTCTGACCTTCCTGGTCCGAGTGAGAAGCAATCTTCCGATCCCGCGTGGATTGCTCTTGCCAAGGCTTGTTTGCTCCAAACTTGAAGCCGACTGCACCGACGGTGAGAGCCTGCGTGGGACAGATCGTGACCTGCTCCTGGACGTCGCAGATGCCCCAGAGCCCACGTGACAGCGGAGAGAAGCTCCTCGACGACCACCTGATTGCGCCCGACATTGCCTGGTTCCGTCCTGGTTCCACCCTGGTCACTGCTGAGTGACCCAGACTCTGTCCCCTCTGCTTTCAGGTACTCTACAACTTGAGTCCACTCTTGGACTCCACCGGACACTTCGTCTTCACCCTGCCTGCAGCCCTTTCAGCTCCAAGCACCAAGAGCCTGCGTGTCAAAACCCGACGCCACTTCGACCCTGTGCACCCACTTCCTGTGGGTGAGGTAACTTTGCTCCGCCGGTGTTACCACACTGGTGCACACCTCTAGGGTCTGTGTGTTAAGTTTTGTTCCTCTAGGTTCAGCGGAAGTGTCCTTAAACTTTAACTCTATGACTTTTACGCACCATTGGTTAACATTGGTGCATGCGTGCGCTTTCCGCACATCTCCCGAATCCCGAGGGCCATTCCCGACTTCAGCATTGCTTGTCCTGACTGCTCCCAGCGATTCCCTAGGCCCTAGGCCTAACCACTGTTCGAGTGGCCTCTCTTATACCACTTGTTTAGTATATGGTTTGAGTGGCCACCCGCCCTCATCCATAATTGTGCAACTTGTATGTTTAAACAGTGCTTTTGATTTAACGCTTGTGCCCCTTTATTCATAAAGAATACTGGGGATTGTTTTTAGTAATAAACACATATATTTTTATAATATATACTTGTGTGGTGTCCTTTCATTTGGTATTACAGGATTGTATGTGGTAAAACAGCTCGCTTAACACGACCTCTTAAGTTAAGCCTTTAGGCTGCTTAGTCCATGCTACCCCTAGGATAGCTTGTCTAATAAGGTTGACTTACAACCAGACACCATAAGGGATTGTTTGGTCAGGTAGTAGGTGGTTCCAGAATTGGAAACATCCCCTACCAGGCCAACTTCTCACATGTACCATAGGTACCCAGGGCATAGGTGCACCTTAGGCCTACAAGGGGCTGCAGCATGTACTGTGTCACCCCTAATTTGGCAGACCTTAACAATCCTGGAGGCAGAGTGTTTGGTTTTATGTGAGAGGGTGCCCTAGCATGAGCTGAGCCCCTCTGCAGCTTTCGGAACCATCTCCTTATAGCTGTTCTATAATATAGCCATACCATATACTCTTAAGTGCATTATAATCCTCGCGGTTAATGCTTTATCAAAACATGTCGTGTAAGGTGTCAAACACTTTGGAATACTACCCACCAACACAACAAATACTTGGTGGAGGGTCTCAGGGCGGGTTTAGCGACCAACCAGGTACAGGCCCCAAACATTACTATCACAACACGGAATACCTGGGGGTCAAAATCATAAGTCAAACAGAGAGGATCACAACACCGATATTACACCAATAACACCCGTGAGGACATTTTGTGTATTAAGGAAGCCGGCCAAATCAAGGCTCAAGAGCGTATGGAGAAAATGATTCCCATCAGAAGCCACACTGTACCTGCAGAACATGCAGAAACATGTTGACCACTATTAAGTACGGTTATTATTTCAAACCCGCACTTACACTTGCTTTTTAACCTTAGGGATTGGGAGATACTAATAAATTCTGTTTCTCTACCCAATTCACCTAATTTTAAGATTACCTTTCACTTCTCACTATTATCACTATACACTGCTTTATTCAGGAGCCTCTTTAATTTTTGCACAATATACCTCCCCCTTGTCACATTTATCGGCTACGGTAACAACTGACCAGCCGTTTTTGTCTCCTGGGTAAGGAGAACCCAAATGATGAGAAAGAGGGCGGTACAGTTTGGCTTCTGATGGGAATCATTTTCTCCATACGCTCTTGAGCCTTGATTTGGCCGGCTTCCTTAATACACAAAATGTCCTCACGGGTGTTATTGGTGTAATATCGGTGTTGTGATCCTCTCTGTTTGACTTATGATTTTGACCCCCAGGTATTCCGTGTTGTGATACTACCCACCAAGCCAGTCCTGGTGGCGGGGGTAGCATTCCACCCTTCTAGTGGGAGAAGACGTGAAGTTACTGGTTTACCTAGTTAAAGTTAAACAGAGCCTCAGCATCACAAAATGGATGCTGCTGCCACAGAAACAAGTCTGACCTCCTGTTGCTGGACGAAACTCTGGCAGGGGAGGCTTGGACAATAGGTTTCCTGTCCAGGGAGGTGTCAGCACCTCCCCAGACAGGCTTTTGTGTATTGGGGCAGGGAAGGCTGCATTCAGTGAATGCTTTCCAGACACTGCCTGGGGCACACTAGGTGCTCCATGCATTTCCCAGTTCAAACCGGTTGCTGGTGCATGCTGCCCCAGCTCTGGTGTGAAACTGGACAAAGGGAAAGGGGTGTAACCACCCCCTTCCCAGGTCCACCCATAAGAGGGACCTTAAGGGTAGTCCAGCCCCTAAACTCAGTAGAAGTATAAGAGCTGTGTCCCTAGGACTTTAGATTACCCTGGGCGAAACTCTGAAACATAAATCCTGGACCTTCGACATTCCATTTCGACTGGAAGATGGAAGACATCTCCCCTGTGGTCAAGCAGTGACCACCCTGTTCAAACAGGCACCAACAGCAACTTTGCCAGTCTGCATTTTTGATGCTCCTGACGGATCCCGAAGAATCTGTGACATAAGACATGGACTTCCAGACATATCTGACCCCGACCTTTGATCCCAGCAAAGCTGAAACCCGTGGCGGACACGAGAGATATGGGACTGGAACTCCTGGACAGCCTGCATTTTGCTAACTGCATCGACTCCCGAGGTATCTCGCAGTTGTGCATTGGGGTATGAGAAGCCCCAGACCCGAGCACCATTTGCACTGAAGCTCAGGCCTCCTCACTCCACAAGTGTCCCATGGGGTCCGCTCTTGCATTTCAGCTCAATGCGTCTTCCTGGTTCCTAGTCCATTGGCTAGTGAGCCCCCTGAAGACTTTTCTTTACATCTAACTTACTTTCCTGGTTGCTCCAGGCTTGCTCCAACTTCTCTACAAAGGAGAAGTTCCTCAGACATCGCTGATCTGCACCGAAGCCATTCTTGGCATCGTGCATGGGGTGCGTTTGCCAAGGCTTGTTGGTTCCAGTCCAGATACCAACACCGCAGTCAACTAGATCCTTTGTGGGACAGCTTGAATCCAGCTCCTAGTTGTCATCGATGCCTCCTGGTACTCGTGGCTGAAGAGACAAACTTTGCATCTTCACCTGCAATCAGCCCACATCTGGTGGCATCTTTATATCACCGCCCTGGTCACTGGCAAGTGACCCAGACTCTCTCCCTTCTGCTTTCAGGTTCTATAGAACTTAGATCCACCCTTGGATCCACCCGGACACTTTTCCTCTGGTCGCCTGCAGCACTTCTTTGCAGCTCTCCATTGAAAATGACGACGAAACCCGACACGAAAAGACAACTATGCACCCGGCTTCCCTGGGTGAGGTAACACGAGTACTCCGGTGCTCCCGTGGGTCTTGACTCTTGAGTGTCCTAGTTTAAAAGGGTTCCATCGTGTCCATCCGGAAGTGTCCTTAAATTGTATATTTGTAACTTCTATGTTTCCCATAGAAAGTCAATGGTAACCCGCGTCTGTGTTTAGACACTGCACGCATCTCCCCTTGGCCTCCTACTTCCTAACCCTTGGTTGTTTAGAGTAGCCCCAGCGATTCCACAGGCCCCAGGCCTGCTTTCTATTTCTCTCATGGTTCTTATACCACTATTTTAGTATATGGTTTGTGAGGCCCTTAGGGCATAATGTATACTGTGCAACTTATTGTATATTAACTCAGTGACTTGTATTGTATTTTTACCTCTGGCCTCATAAAGAGTGCAGAGGGGTTGTGTTTAGAATAAATAGCTATATATTTGATATATACCTTGTGTGGTGTCCTTTCATTTGGTACTCAAGGGATTAAAATTGGTAAAACAACTTGCTTAATACGCTCTCAGAAGTCTTAGCCTGATGACTGCTTGTCCATGCTACGACTAGGATAGCTTTCTATACTATAAGGATGACTTTACAACCACCATCAATAAGGGTCGATTAGACTGGTGCAAGGTGCCCACTAGAACTAGTGGACATCATATGCCAGGCTAACTTCTCACAGACATAGGGCCCGATGTAGGTCGGTCGGTAACGGCCGAAAATCGGTATTTTCGGCCGTTACAGATCGGTATCGAGCCATCAGGATGTAGCAGTCCGAAAACCGCCCAAATCGGTGATAATACCGATTCGGAAAAGTTACCGATTCGTTAGAATACCGAATCGGAAAATACACAGAATCGGTAAATATACCGAATCGTTAACAAACCGATTCGGTAAAAATAGGGAATCGGAAAAATCACCGATTCGGTAGAATACCGAATCGGAAAAAACACAGATTAGGAAAAACATACCGAATCGGTAAAGTCACCGATTCGGTAAATTTACCGATTCGGTGTAAATCCGATTCTGTGTGAAAAACTGAAGATTGAGATGTAGGAAAGCTCTGAAATACCGAATTAGCTTCAAATTCGGTATTTAAGAGTCTGTAGTTACCATAGATTGGAATCAGGTGGTAACCAGGTGCAACCTATAAAAATGGACCCAAAATGCAATTCTTCTTGCACCATGGCGGCATTTTATGTCATTGCAAGACGGCTACGGCTACAGCAGGAAGGAGAGAGGGAATGGCTGAGACAGGAGCAGGTGTATAGACAGCGGATCACCCTGTTCATGCTGACAGATGCAGAGATCCTACAGAGGTACAGGCTGGACCCAGAGACCATCTTAGAGCTCATTAGGGACCTCAAACCCCTGTTGCAGCACACCACCCCAAGGGCACACGCAATCCCAGTGCACGTGCAGGTGCTATGCAGCCTACACCTGCTTGCGTCTGGCAGCTATCAAAGTGTAGTTGCTGAGGCAGGAGGGGTGACCCAGAGCTGCCTGTCAAGGTTCTTCCACAAGTTCCTTGACGCCATGATACAAAGGATGGACCAATACATTTCCTTCCCTGCAACCCATGCAGAACTGGTACAGACAAAAGCAGACTTCTACCAGATGGCAAGATTCCCCCACATCATTGGCTGCATAGATGGCACACACATTCCGATTTGCCCCCCTGCTGACACGGAATACGTATACCGCAATCGGAAGTCATGGCACACCATAAATGTGCAAGTGATTTGTAATGTTAAGTGTGTCATCACTGACCTGGTTGCAAAATTTCCAGGGAGTACCCACGACTCCTACATCTTTCAAAATAGCGGAATTTATGCACGGCTGACGGCAGGGGAATTCGGTGAAGGATACCTCCTAGGTAAGACACAGTGTCAGACCCCCATAACCTAAATAGCAGTGTGAAGTACATGTATGCATGTGAGTAATGTTACCCCTTTTCCTTCTAGGCGACAGTGCATATGCCCTCCGCTCATTCATTCTCACCCCCTACCTCAACCCCTCAACACCCAGCCAAAGGAGGTATAACCGTGCGCACAAAAGCACAAGGAATGTAGTAGAACGGACCTTCGGCATCTGGAAAAGCAGGTTCAGATGCTTGCACAAGAGTGGAGGTGCAAGGCAATATACCCCCATCACCTGCTGCACGATGATTGCTGTCTGCGCAATGTTGCACAACCTTGCGGTCAAGAAGGGCACAGAGGTAGAGTTGTCTGACTACGAGGACCCTGACGATGACATTGCTGTGCCACAAACACAACCTGCTGGAGTGTCTACACCAAGTGATGGCAGGTTCAGACGTGAGGAAATAACAGACAACTATTTCTGAGTGAGTACAGATGCACAGAAACGTTATGGATGTGAAGAAATGCAAAATTTAATTTTTTGGTACAACGTTACAGCACTGATGTGCAACAAATGAAATTATTAACTACAATGTGGGGACAGGGAATGGGCCGGGTTGCCTCACCCACACTGGCAGTGTCATTTCCTGCTGCGCTTTGCAGACCCACTGGGATGCGGCTCCCCCCCTTCTGCATGTCCGGCTGCCTCTGCGGAGCGCCTGGAGCTCTGGCGCGGCTCGGACACTGCGCTGGCCAGACTGCTGCGGCTGCTGCTGTCCCCAGCCTCGGCCACGTCCAGGGCAGGATTCACCACTACGTTGGATTTGAGGAGTGTCTCCATGGCACTGGTGATGCGGGCCATGCCCCTGGTCACCTCCGCAGTGTTTTGAGTGAGGCACTGTTCCATATTTGACCGTCGGCGGCATAGCAGGGCTGTTGCTGTGGCAAGACGGTTAATTGCCCGGTTTTGTACACGGGCATCCCTGCGCCTTGTGTGCTCATTCTCCTCCATCTTGGCACACAGCTGTGTTATGGCAGTTGTTATGCGACCAATTCCTGTTGCAATTGCCCGGTTACTTGCCACAAACTCAGCAAATCCCTTTGTCATTTCCCCCATCTGCAGGTTATGTTCACGCAATTGCCGGTGGCAAGCGAGGATGGACTTGGCCTGCATCCGCTGGATCCGCACCATGCTCCCCTCAAGCCCTTGGAAGACGGTGCCCTCCCGTGATGGAATTGCACTGTTGGAAGTGCGTAGGCGGCGGAGATTGGTGCTGGTCTGCTGGGTGGCCTGCTGGGCCACAGGTGTCACAGGTGTGGGTGCTGGTGCCTGACCCGCAGCTCCCTCCATGATGGTCAATGGGGCCACAATACTCCTCCTGGCTGGAGCTGTGGCAGGTGCTGGCTGGGACCGTGTGGGTGAGTTCTCTGGTGAGAACTGCAATGGTGGGGATTGTGACAATTGGGGGGATTGGTGAAATAAGAGGGCATGTCCTGAGTCATCCTCATTGGCCATGGCACTGCTGTCCTCCACCTCCTGCGAGGCATCCATGCTGCTTGGCCCTGCCACCGCAGTGTCCGCTGTTGCTGGAGCTGACACTTGTGCAGCTGCTGCTCCACTACCTGATGGCGCCCCTAGGAATAAAGTAGCATTTGTCAACTGAGGGGAAATGTCTTACTGTCAACACAATAAATGCATTGCACATGTCATTTTCATTATTCTGATTCTTTCTTAAAGTGCATTGCAGTTTAATGTGCACTGTAAATAGTTCCTACATTGGCTGTCTACATATCCCATCATGCATTGCTCATGTATTTTGCTAGCAGTACTGGACTGGGGTTTGGCTGTACATTGGGGCCAATGCGGAGGTGTCTGGTAGGGTGTGTCATGCTGTGCATGCTTCTTACCTTTTGCTTTGGCTCTGGCTGAGCTGTCCATGTCCCCAACTCCAACCACACTCTCTGTCTCAATCGTTGTGGACACCAGTTCCTCCAGTTCAGTGAGGGGGGGCGCCGGGTTCCTGCCTCCACCGGTCAGTCCTGCCTGCTTGTGGAGCTCCGCCAATTTCCTCTTTGTGAGGCTCCGGATATCATAAAACCTCTTCTTGAGGTCATCCATGCTCCTGGGGGTCACACCGACAGCATTGACCCTCTCACTGATCGCACTCCACAGTTTCCTCTTTGTAGACTCAGGGACAGCCTCCCATACAGCTGTCTATGGACCCTCACCACCTCCTCCACCAATACTTGCAGCTCCATGCTGCTGAACTTCACCTTGCGCTTTCTCTCAGCCTTCTGGCTCTCAGAGCTGCTTGCCATTTCCACTGTGTTAAAAAATCTCCAACCACTCTCTCTGCTGCTCACTCTCCCTGCTCAGCTCTGGCTGCCTCTCCAGAAAGTTCTGATGAGTTGTACCTGCCTGGGTTGCCACTCCCTACTAGGGTGGGGGAGGGTGCTTCCACCTCATTGGCTGCTTTCGTTAGTTTCACTTTTCCTTGCTTGCCGATTCCGTGTTTACCGATTCGGTATTTACCGAATCGGTATTTATACCGATTCGGGGAATACCGAATCGGTAAATACCGAATCGGTTTTGCCAATGCATTCCTATGGGCCTTTTGAGCCATACGGTTGTATTGTCATTACCGAATCGGTATCTACCGATTATGTCAATACTGATTCGGTAAGTGTCGAAACACGATACCGAATGTTACCGAATCCGTATTTTACCGATTTTTTTTTCTCTACATCTCATTTTCCGATTTCAGAATACCGATTCGGTAAAAATCGGTATTTTAAAATCGGTAAATGACTTTTACCTACATTGGGCCCTAGATATCAAGTGAAAGGGATCTTGGGCTAAACGTAGATTCACCAACTGATTTCTTGTACGCAGTCAAAATATCGATTTTTTTATATCGACCTACACTAATATCGATTTTTTAATATTGTAGGGATAGAATATCGATGTCAAGGAGATCGTGACCAGAATATCTACCTTACGGTAAGTAATATCGTTTTTTTATATCGAAGTAAGTAATATCGTTAGCAAAATATTGTTGTTAATAATATCGATATTTATATTAGGTATGTATTTTAGTATGTATTTTATAGGTATGTTTAACATTTTTTTTAATGTATTTTTAAAAATTTTAAAATATATGTGTTAAAAGTTCAAAACGTAGCAATTTTTTTACGTCAATTTAGCGTTTTAGTATCAGAGCGAGTTGTGGTTTTATAGGGGAATAGGATGGGAAGTAATTTAATTATATTTAATTAATTTATATGTTTTTATTGATTGTAATTGATTATTATTTTATTGTTAATTAGTTATTAATTGGTAACTAATTCTTATCAATTGATTAATTTAGCATTATATTAGTTATAATTAACTTATTATTTTGTATTTATTGTTATTGTCAATTAATGTATTGGGAATTCATTATTAATTGGTAATTCATTTTTATTAGTTGGTTAATTGATTTTTACATTAATTACGTTATTTTTTATGTGTAGCGGGTTGTGGGTTTATAGGAGAATAGGGTGGGAAGTATTTGAATTATAATTAATGAATGAATATGTTTTTATGTATTTTTATTGATTATTAATTTAGTGTTAATATATTATTAATTGGTAATTAATTTGTATTAATTGGTTACTTTATAATTATAGTAATTATATATTTTTTTATGTATTGTTATTGTTAGTGATTTATTGTAAATGTATTGTTAATTGGTAATTAATTTCTATTAATTGATCAATTGATAATTACATTAATTGTGTTATTTTTTATGTGGAGCGGGTTGTGTGTTTATGGGGGAAAATGGTGGTAATTATCTTAATGTTATTTAAGTAAATATTAATTTAATTTGATTGGTCTTTATTATTGTTTTATCATTTAATTATTAATATCTTATTTATTTTACAAAAAATATTTAATTAATAAGTATGTTAATGTAACCCCTATGCTATCCTACATTTTCCACACTGTTACACTCACTGGAGTTGGAATAGTAATTTTAACCCCTACGCTATCAAACACTTTCCCTACTGTTGCACTCACTGGAGTGTGAATAGTAATTTTTATCCATACGCTATCCAACACTTTCCCTACTGGTGCACTCCCTGGAGTGGGCATAGTAATTTTAACCCTTACTCTATCCACCACTTTCCCTACTGTTGCAGTCCCTGAAGTGGGAATGGTAATTTTTACCTTTACGCTAACCAACACTTTCCCTACTGTTGTACTCACTGGAGTGGGAATAGTAATTTTTACCCCTACGCTATCCAACACTTTCCCTGAAATTATACTGTTTAGAGTTGGAATAGTAATTTTATTCCCTCCGTTATCTACTATTTTTTTGTAATATTTTAGTTAATGTAATGTATAATTACTTTTAAAAAGAATTAAAATACTTTTAATTTTTTTAATTTGCTATATATATTTATTTAATTGTTATTTATATTGTTGTTTCATGTGTATAGATGTATGTAAAATGTAAAAGATATTTTTTAACAATATATGTTATTAAAATAATTATTGAACAATATTAGTAAGTATATATATTATATGTATATGTTTAATTTATTTTTACATTATATATATATTACTTCAAATTTTTATATTTATTTTAATTATATGTATTATTGACTTTATTTCACATTTTTTTTTAACTTAAAAACCCCCGATATTTTTGACATTGATATTTTTGTACTTACCATAATGTAGATAGGATATCGATATTCTTGACTTCGATATTCTTGCGTCGATATTTCTTTAGGTCGATATTCTGACCTTCGATATTCTGTCAGTGATTCCTGATTTCTCTTAGACTGTAGGCGAGTAATATACTTGATATATTTTTGAGGCAAGAGCATGAGAAAAGATGAGGACCATTTCTCAGAGATGGGAAGAGGAGGGAATTTAAACCTTTCCCGCAAATATCCACACCTTCAGCATCAATGGAATGGCATAATACTCCATTTAACTATCAGGGTTACCTTGCTCAGTAGTAGCTTTTGAGGAATTACAATGTTTCAATACAAAATTATGTATATAAGTGGCAAGAAGGAAGGGTTTGCGATCATTTCTTTTTGAAGAGTTTGAATCGTCCACAGATTATAATGCTACCAGTTCAACTACCTTCTGGAATGAAAGGTATGTCCCACTTTATCCCTGTAGTGTCTTAAGATTTATCAGAGTAAAATATGCAAGGGGGTCCGTTGGGGTAGCGTGATTTTTCATAAAAAAGACATCACCTAATTGACTTGTTATCTGAAGTTGATTTGAGGATATTGTTTGATTCAACGAAGAAGTAACAAATGCAGACAATGCCACAGTCTGAGGTCCCCACTCAAGTTCTGGTAAGCACAGTGTGCATTCATACCAAACCCAGGTGGATATGTGCAATAAAGTGGCGGAGAGTGTCGTTAGCCTCCTGGGCTTAACGGCACCCTCTGCCACTTTGGAAACGCAAGACTGCACCATATTTACAAGATTGTGGTGCAGCCTTGCGTTTACCCCTGCGATGGCGCTAAGTTTAACAAATTACCGCCAATGCAGGCACTCTTGCACCAGAGTGCAAGGGGGTCTGTTCAGGGGAGGATTGGTTAAATGTAGGAAGGTGTCTCTTCCTGCACATAAACAATCCTAAAATGCTATTTTGTAACTTTCAAGTGTGCTCATGAAAGTTACAAAATGGCATTTAAAAAAAAAGTTTGTTTATATAGAGGAAGGGGCACCTTCCTGTACATAAACAAACCATGGCATTTTGCTTTTTCCATGTGGGCTGCACAAGGCCGCACACAAGGAAAAAGCAAAAACGAGGAGAAATAATGCATTTCTCCTCGTTTCGCAACTTAAGACCAGGATTTTCCTGGGCTTCATTTTGGCACTGCCTCCTATGTATGCCACCCATGTACATAGGGGGCAGCATCAAATACAATGGGTGTTGCGGTGGAACGCCCACTACAACACCCAATGCACACCCCTTTCTCACTAAACATAGCGTGAAAGGGTGCGCGTTAAGCCGCGTTAAGTGGCTTAACGTTGCCTTGTACATAAGACAAGGCCCCTATCGCCACGGGAATGTCATAAAAAGTGACGTTCCCGTGGCAATAGGGGCTTGGACATATGCCCCTCACTGTTACAGTAATGGCGGTATTTTCATGTGTATGAGTAGCTTTGGTTAGATACTCTTTGTTGGCACAGATATGTGGAATCAATGCCATTCATATGATTTTATCTTTGCACTTTCCCTCTTTCTCCTTTTTAACACAACCAAACCCCTCTTTTTTTATACATTTATTCATTTATTCATTTATTTTACAGGAAGATCACAAAGCATATTTCACATAGGCAGTCAGATTGTTAACACTTGAAACAATTTAGAGGGAGGAAAAAAAATGCGAGAATAAAAAGGAGAAATAAGAGCAGAATATTTTATAATAATTTATGAGTTTGCCCAGAATCAGATAGTAACAGTCTCAAGCGGACCTGATCAAACCCACTGGAGCCTTGTTGAGGTTTTCTCAAAATTCTTATTGCGCGAGAGCCACGTGCTTTATCAACTGCCTTTTCACACTCATATATTTGCCCTCCACTCACTAACCTTTGGTGGAAAGTGGTCGATCCAAGCCTGAGCATTGTGTAGTTGGGCACTAACAATTGCAATTGCTACTAGTGAGCCAGGATATCTGTCAAATCCCCCATTCAACCCAAACAAAAGATATTTTATTCCCAATCGAGGTTCGCACCCGAGCAGGTCTGCTAACAGTTGAATCACACTTCCCCAGTATATATTGAGCGAGGGGCATTCCAGAAGCATATGGAATAACTCCTCACGCAAACTCCACCGCTTGTTTCTAATTATAAGTATAACAGTTTAACCCCTTGGACGCTGGTGACGGAACCACTCAGTCACCAGCCACAGGTGGGCTGTGCTAATGACGGAGTGGTTCCGTCACTGCCCGGCGGCCGCGCCTGCGCGGCATTAATTCCGTGCCTGCGCTGAGCGTTCCATTGTGCGGGCGGGGCCGTGACGGAACCACTCTGTCACAAGCACAGCGCGCCCGTGGCTGGCATTTTTTTTTTAGAAACAGTGGTGATCCATTTATAAATCCTTTGAATGAAGCAGCATCCAATCATTACATGCATTCACCGCGGCGCAATCAGCAACCTGTCCTGAACAGGTAATAATAGAGAAGGATGACTGTAGTTTACAAGAGAAGGCCTGGCATTAAATCCCCTCGCATATGCTTTATTTCAGTGCACTATAAGTTCAGTCCACAAACAAAAGCAATAAGTTGTACAAGTTTTGCAAGTAATGCAGATCTAGCTAAACAGGCACATTAGTTTACAGAACCTGTCCTTTCTGGAGTCAGTCCTGAAATCAGTTTGTTGAAAGTTGAAAACGCCTGCTCTTTTGTTCAGCCGTCACTGCTCTGTTTTTTTGTTTATAAGTAATATCCCTCTTGTGCCTACAGTCAGTTCTGTCCGTATTCAGGCGCCAAATGTAACCATCCACGCATCCTGTTGCAACGCATTAGTTAGAGTCCATCAAGCCTCGTCTTTCTGTCAGTTTAACTCTTATCCTGTCCTTCCGAGGTCGGCTTTCCTCTTCAATAACGCGCACACATACACACACCAACGCAGCCGAGATCATTAAAACTGTCTGTACCTCTTTTTAACTTGCTGATGTATGGCACAGGCTAAATCTCATTATGCGAGACAGGGTGGCACATTTTTAGACAGCATTACTTCTTTATTTTGTCATTCGCACGCATGTTAATACTGTCTGGGCGAAGGTTTCAACTCATTAGTTCCTGAATAACACCCAAATCCAGCATTAAGCAATATACAAGACCAGTCAATATTTACGAAGCGCTTTCCATTACGTGGAAATTTGCGCTGCCGTCTTTTTAGTATCTTTTTGGAAGCGTTTGAGCTAGAAACATAAAGGTTTTTTTTTGCTAAAATCTTCAGATTATGCAGCAGATGATGATGGCAAATGCGGTCAATATATAGTTATGCAGAAAATGCCACAGCAGCAGAATCGAATAATTCCAGTGGAGGCGAGTTATATGGATGATTATGCAAGAGCATGGGCGAATAGAATATCACACATTCATACTTAACATGTATGTCTTGTAGTTTTTAGGGCATTCATTTTCGTGCACATTTCTCATCCTGTAACTGAATGTATACAAGTCTTGTTGATGGTGATGTGTAGCATCTCATCACAACACCTGGAGCAAAGAAAGACTCTCCATGCAAGCCCTGTCTCTTCATCACAAAGTGGAAAGTTGGGCTCAATTGAAGAAAAAGCTACCAAAGGTGTCTTCTTAGACTGACCTGACTGATAACATTCAGGGTCTTGGCTTCTTCCAAAATTCCACCTTTGAAGAGCAATTAAATCACTTTAATTGGGTATTGAATTCTATTCAGGGATTTAAGAAAACACACTATTTTGACTAAAAAGTGAGTGATGTCTGCAGAGCCATGTTTAACCCCCTGGCTGCGGCCGGAATTTCGCGCCTGTGCAGGACATTCTGATTGCGGGCGTGGTCATGACGGCTCCCGGCCGTCATCAGCACACATCCACCGTAACTCATGACGGCCAGGAGCCGCCATCAGCACCAAACGGGTTAAAGTAAGGCTCTGCAAATATACTTGTTCTGTGAAAGCAGGAGTTTTTTTTCTCTCTGAACATAAACTAAATACAGCCATTCTCATGTGCATGGGGGTATTTTAACATTTTACCGGCTTGGTTCCAACAAGCTTCGCATGGTAAATACATGCAATGCAATAGGTCTCGGATTTACGCGAGTTTAAGCTATTGGCGTTGTAAAAGGCAATGCCTTTTATTTATGTTTTTAAATCAAAAACAAAAATAAAGGGCATTGTTATTTACAATGTAAATAGCTCACACTCGCGTATAAGAAGAGTGTTCCTGTGCTAAGTTATCCAGGATGGTATAGGGAAATAGTTGAGAAGAAGTTTGCGAGTCCCAAGGAGACCAGATGCCAATCTAGTATTAGATATTACGTGTCCTGAAACACTATGATGCTATTAAAATAAAACAAGCACAGAGAAGCAGTACATCTTTTAATTATCCTTAGTAATATGCAACTAACAGCCATTGATTAAGCCAATAGTCCTGGCTTGTTGTAGGTGTAATGTTACTTGTTGTATCATATATGTGGATGCTATGCCAGAAGCAGCAAAATAGCAGTAGTGTGGCACACTAAGCTCAGCACAGATGTTTAGCTTACGTGTTTTAAGCCACGCCCTTTATAAGATTGGCTATGGACCTTTGAGAGACCTCCCCCCCAGTTTCTTCATCTTACAAGTTAAAAGGTGGCAGAACATCTGATCAGGAGGGAACAGTGCCGAACACAAAAACACTGCACAGAAGAGGCCAGTACAGGGCAGCGCAAAACTTAATAGAACAGAACAGTGCCTAAAAGAAAAAGCCAGCAGAGAAGTGGGCAGAACAGGGCAGCACAGAACAATGCAAAATAGAGCAGAACAGCACAGACCAGTGCATAATAGTACAGCATGTAACTGAACAGAACATTGGAAAAGAGAACAGGGTAGAACAGAATAGTGCACAGCAGAACAGGGCAGAAGGGAACAGGGCAGAGCAGAACGGGGAAGCACAGTGAAGACCAGCAGAGAGCAGAGCGGAATAGAACAACGAACAAACGGGAGAGCTAGCATTGGGAACGGAAAGGAGGAGACGCGGTGTGACGAAGGATATGAAAAGCGAAACGGGAAAAGTGAAGGACAGAGACGGGACAATAAAGAAGGGAGAGGAAGTGAAGGGGAATGGGGGAAGGCAGGGTATGCTGAACAAAAGGCAGAAGAGCGGGATGGGGTCACAGGCCTTACGATACCACAGCAGACTCGGTGGTTGCAGACAGAGGGCACACCCAATGCCATGTTCGCTTGGCAGAGCAGGACCACAGCTGATGTGCTGATTATATTAAGACACGCTGAGGCTTTTGAGAAGGTGGTCACACATTAGAAAATCCTTGACAGACACGAGAAAGTGACGAAATGGCGAAGAAATTACAGAATGACTTACCATGCAATTCCTGCTGAAATGAGCCACTCTGTGCTATAAAATAATAGAAACACCGGCTTTGCAGAGGGTGCTATTGCAGGTTTTTTTTTGGCTTTTTCAGCCTTTTTACGTTCCATTTAAGCTTTGCCTTCCTGTGCTTATATGTTTTTAAAAAAAATAAAGCACTGTGCCAATCTGTGTGGGGACGAGTGCAGAGTATTTGCGCACACGCACTATACAAAAGTTACACCTATTGGCTGCACCAGTGCTTGGTGTTTTTGTGGGACGATTGGAGAAGCTACATCCTTTATAGATATGTTTAATGACAGACTTGACAGGTTGCAGGCAAATTTGCTATTGTGTGTACAACAGTGAGATTAAGTAACTGAAATATCCCTTATTCAGAAACCTCGGTAGAATTCGGGGTGAGCAGGCCCTGCCCTGACAAAGTTGCAGCTCTTCCTAGCTCCGGGTTCGCTCTACAGTTCGGCCCTGTGACGTTACAGGAGGTACACCGATGAGCGGCGGCGGTGGGGGCTGTCCGTCAGCGAGCGGTATAAGATGCCCGGGTGCCTGTTGGACCTCAGACTCTGCCCTGCTCCTGTGTGTGTTTGCGTAAACTTGAGCACAAACTCCCAGTACGGTGACCCTGTGCAGTCTAGGTGGCAGAGAGCACGCCCCAAGTGCAGCCACCATTAAGGTCCTGGTATTGGAGACCGCCGTGAGCTTCTGCCTGCCCTCGGTAAAGCAGAATGCACATTTGTATTTAAGCTGCCATGCTTCCGCTTCTGGGTAATGGAGCAGCCGTGTGAACAAGCGACTGGACAGGTCAGGCAAAAAAGAGTGCAAATCCATTCAGTAAATCAGAGGAGCAGACAAGCATTTACAAATGCAATAGGACTTGTATTTATGCGAGCCCTATTGCATTGTAAATAAAACTGCGGTTGTGCAAGAAGACAGGAATGAGAGTGGATGGTGGGGGTTGTCATGGGCAGAAAAGTGATGGACTGCGGGAGGGAATGGGGGGAGTCAGGGGAACAGAACTGTTTTGAAAGTAAAGGGGCTGATAGCCACGGAGGGACAAAATAACGTCATGGCCTTGAGGAGGCAGGACTAACTTGCAGAACACCAATCAGAATACAGCATTTACAATTTCAGCCAATTAAAAGATAGCTGGAAAGTGGGAGGAGCTTCCCCCACTATACTGTATACAGCATCTCTCTGACGAGACAGCGCATGCGCTGCCTAGTCCGAGACCTAAAAAACGAGTGATGTAGACCTGCCCTTAATAGTGTGGGTTGATTGTCACAGCGATTAAGCAGCCCTGGGGCAGATGGGATGTTGGATCAGAGGTAATCCACGGCAGAGGCAGTAGAGCCTTCACTGACAGTAATCTAGTGGTTCCCCTGACTCGAAACCGAACATGAGAAATGCTGGTTTAGAAGGCAAAAAACTCACCGGTCATGGCATTCCTCCTGCTCCAGCAAACCCTAAATAAGGCTGCTATTTGTAGCTTCATGCTTATAGATCAATGATGGGTGGTATAAATTGGGAACCAATCAAATATCTTGAAAAGTTTTGTAAAGCCTATGCCAAACCAACCCTACTTTCACTACATCTCAGATCAGTGCCCTGAAGCTCTTCTTTGACCCTCAGACCATGAAACGTCTCTGTCAGACCCCATTTAAGGGACAACAGGGCAGACAGGAGCTACTTGACCCCAACCATGTTGGTTGATGTTGTTTGCCAGTGGTGTTCTGGGGTGTGTCCTGCTATGGCTCTAAAAACTGGGCCAAGTACAACCCTTTCCACGCTTGGGCCCATATTCTCAAAAGAATCATAGGAACACAGCGCAGCAGCCAAAACTACTGTGCTGCGTTGCATGACAGGGAGGGAGCCGGAGAGCGTCACAACTATAGAGATATGGCTCTCTCCTCCTCTCTCCCTAGCGCGGGTGAATATTTTAACTGCCATGAGCAAGGCACACAACTTAGCGCCATAGTGCTAGGGTGCGTGCTCCAGTCTACCATAGGTTTTGTACTGGAAGGCCACAAAATACTATGCTTAGACACACTTTCAAACTTTTCCTACTTTGTATGTGCGCTGCACAGTGCAGCATGCATGCACAGTCAGAAAAGAATGGAGAAATAAAAATAAAATGTTTCTCCTTTTAATGCGTCCTTTCCAATGTTGTTAGCTTTTTGAGCTTAACCCTGTCTACTATTGTTTGTAGATAGGGTTTTGCAGCAAAAGGCATGGGTGGTTGCATGGGAACGCCCATATACCACCCATGTAAAGCACCCTTGGCACTAAGTAAGTCAAAGCAGTGCATTGCGCTGCTTTGCAATACTTTTAGAGTACTTTCTAGCACAAAATAAGTTTTGCACTGGAAAGCAAATTTGGGAAAAACATTTTGTGCTGGTTAGTGTCACTTTTGTGACGCTAACCCAGTGCAAAATGTTTGTGACTATACCCTCCTTGAGTCGCAGCGTAGTAAGGGCAAGCAGTCACAGGTTCCTCAGGGAGAGTGGGGAGCAAGAGCTCAGAACTCCAAATTCAAACAAAACACACAATATCTGAATGTCAAGCCTGGTTGTATGTCAAAAGATCGACAACAAAAAACAAACGGCGACCTGTATGTAAAAGTGTTAAGAATAGTAGTGATATACGTAATCCTATTCAAATATCTTTTTCAATATTTTTGTCTGCAATATTTTGGACATCATTTTTTGTTAGCAATATGTACTAGAGTAAATATACAGCTGTAATACTGTCCAGTCCAGTGCTTCCTTTTTATGGAAAAAGAAAGTACTTTAATATCAGATTTGTGCTAAATAATGCACAATCCTATGGGTATGATATACATTGTAGGACTCCGCTGCATTCTAACAGTGAAGTACTACACCCTCTCTCACCTTCCCGATAATTGCTCTCCCTCCCATTATAGTCGAGATCTTGCTATTATCATGGCTAACTCTCCATTTGCTTGAGCCAGATTGGGCAAAGTTACAGATGGCTTAAACGTTCTTACGGGCTCAATGAGTAACTTTGTTCAAAAAGTTTTATTGAACACTTTTATACATAATCTTAATTAGCCACAACAGGTTTGCCTGTTCACCTCAGAATATACTCCCCTAGTGCTAGGCTCCAAAGTTTACCTGCTGGCTGCTTGTGGTAGTATGGGCTTTGCAATATATGAAGGCTGAAGCTCACTGCTTGACCCTTCTTTTGCATAGGAACCATAGCTGCGGCCTTGCTCAGGACAAGGTTTGTGGGATGGTCTCGGGAATGTGGGTCTGTGGCAGTAACTGCTTGCCGTAGTGGTGGGCCATACCGGTCATTTGCAGGGAGGCACTCAGACAGTGACAGCTGCAGTCACTAGGTTACGTACATCGTGTTGATGCTTTTTGGGGCAGTTGGGGCCTCCAGGTTGATCAGAGTTCTCCGCTTCAGTGGTGACACACATTTCCTTTATTTGCTGGCAGCATGGGCACCAGGCTTTTCAAGCCCATGGTGGATTGCCTTTCTCCAAAGGAATATACACTCTGGTACTATCTTGACACAGCTCACTCATGAACTGCAAAGAGAGACCAGAGAACCCTTTGGCACCATGAGTCATTCTTGGATGACTCTTTTAGGTTGTCAACTTACTCTGGTGCTCCTCATTCTGGGAACATACTGGTCTTCTCCTCCTGGGCAGCCTTTCTTGCTGCAGTTTCAGCTATACTCCTTCTCCCTCTGAGTAGGCAGACAAGTCTCTAGGCTATTTAGGCTAACACTCAGCTCGTCCTAGCTTTCAGACAGAGACAACCCAGCTGACAAAGCAACTAGCTGAGTACCCTATGCAGCGCCCCCTTCGTTTGTCAAAAATACCTTGAGATGGTTCAGATCTCACTTTTATGCACAGTTTCCAGTCAGGGAATGTAAATCCACTGTCTTAGACTTCAGAACCGGTTGAGGTTGTTCTTTTCGAATGCCATTTCAAGGCTGCTCCTCCAAACACAGCGTGGGAAAAATAAGGTTATCGGTTAAGGTGGCTGAACACCTACTCAAGCAACACACACAACCTTGGCAGGGTGAACCACAAAAAGCCACTAATTTAACCTGTGCTTAAGCCTCTGGTAGCTTGCCACAAAACCAGTCAGGCTTAACTCAGAGGCAATATGCCAAGGATGTATGCAGCACTCAATCAGTAACAAAGTGAAAACAGAAAACAAGAAAAATCCGACCCAATCTAATAAATAAAAGGATGTAAAAACAACAAAAATACAATCAATACAACTGGAGATATGCCATTTCAAAGTCTTAGGTAAAAGTAGCATCAAAGGAGTTATCTGGTCATGCAAAATGAGGACAAAGTCACATGTGAAGCTGACTGCGATGAAGCATGGGCTGGGTACAGGACAGCGTTTGGTCCATTGGGTAATGTACTTGATTGTACTTGGGCTGAGATGTGAGGTCCTGCATAGAGCTGTGTTGAGTTGCGTTGGTCAGTGGGTTCGACTATCAGGAGCTGCAAAGTGCCGAGTCAAGTTGCAATGAGCTGCGTCAGTTCTAAAAAGCCAACTGACCAAGACCTGCGAGATGCTGTGATGCAAGTTTCTGCATTGAGATATGTCACACTGCTTCAGTCCTCAAATTGCTGCAGAAGGAGCTCTGTTTGTTAGTGTGGGACAAAAATAAGCCTAGAATGAGCAGAGAGCTATGTTATAGACCTACTCGCGAGGGTGGGTTGGGGGTTCCTAACCTAACTCGTTATTTCCAAGCTACTCAATTGCACGGTCTGTTGGAAAGGTCACGTAGAGAGTCGAAAAAAAAATGGCTTTTTATGGAAACAGCGATTGCGGGTCGGGCAAAGACCACTTTATACGTGAAGCACAGCACCCAGCGGACATATATAACTCACCAGTTATTTGCACAAGCTTGACAGCATGGGACCCCCTCAAATTTGGCCTAACTTCATCTCGGTAGGCACTTACGCCCATAGTCAGGAATGAGGACTTTTCCCCAGGTATAGATCGGGTGGATTTTTGCCACTGGGAGGCCAGGGGATGTCGGTCCATCGGACACTTGTTTGACATAGAGGGTCCTCTGACCTTTGAAGACCTCCGTTTCACATTTGCTTAGCCTGAGACTGAACGATACCACTTCCATCAAGTGCGTCACTGGGTGATGCACCCCTCTGTGCGTCCAGGGGCCCAAAAACCATTAACACCATTTGAAAAATTGCTCCACACTAACACGTCTAACTCGCACCTTATTACTTGTTTTTACCACGTGTTACGTCCTCCAGGACAGGCAATCGCTACACCGAAGGAGCAGTGTTAATAAACTGAGCTGGGTCGAACACACAAGAGGAATGGAGGGACATATTTTATTGCATGAGCCAATCTGCACGGAATGTGTTGAGTATTGAAAGCGTGACTAAGATAGCCACTTATTGGAATCTTACTCCGCCTAGATTGCACCGATATAACCCCAACGACCCCTTGCACTGTTGGAGAAACTGCATTGCAGAGGGTACACTGACTCACTTCTCTCTTCATATTGGGAACAAGTCTTAACTGATATAGATAATCATTTTAGCACACAGATACCATGTTTCCTGGTGTACATTGGCTTAGGCCTACCCAGTAAGCGTACTTTTTCCCCAAAATCACGTAGAGGCAGACAAATGGGAATAGCCCTGGGAGCAGCACTACAAAATAGACTATCCCATTGGGGCACAGATAGAACGCCTACGCACCAAGGTTGGCTATCTAGGCTATGAAATGTCCTGGGTATGGAAAGCAAAACTCTTACACTACTTGGAGACGGGGCCTTGTTTGTTGATATTTGGCGCCCATTCTTATCTCTACTCTGCTCCAGGTACTTGCGCCTGCTGAGGCTCTCACAGCCCACACGGGAATCCACCCTACCTACTGCCCAGGGTACGGAGATAAAGAAGCCATGATTGGGCATTGAAGATATTGCTCTAAATTGGCCTAGGTTGGAGGTAATGGGGGAAGATGCAGACTATATTAGGAAATGACCTGGGAGAATGTTTTGGTGTGTGGGGAGGGAAGGAGTTGGGGACGTTTTATTTTCCTTTACCCCTTTTGTTAAGTGCCATGCAATGTTGTACTGCTCTCTGTGACTTACCGCTGTTGGCATTGGTTGACTTATAATACTGACAATAAAAAATTATTCAAACCTAAAAAGGCCATCTAAGTGGTCGGCACAATGAGTGCTGCAGGTCCACTAGTAGCATTTAACTTACATGCCATTGCTGCATTTAGTCCCACTTTACTAGGGACTTGCAAGTAAATTAAGTGTGCCAATCAGGTGTAAGCCAATTGTGCCATGTTTTTGGGTGAGCACAAGCACTTTGGCACTTGTTAGCAGTGGTAAAGTACACAAAGCCCTTAAAACAACAAAATTAATTCAGAAAAAGGGGTGAAGGCAAAATGTTTGGGGGAGACCCTGCAGGGAGGGTCAAGTCTAACACAGCATTTACACAAAGTGATGTCTCTTACAGCAGGCAGCAATGGGTCAGTCTCCAACCAGGATTATCTGCAACATAGACACAATGATGTGTAGCTCTCTGCAAATGATTGTCTTCAACCTTTCTGAAGCAGTGATCAAAGACACAAAAAAGGCAGACACTGTCTAGAAAATCCCTAACTTTGAACAACATAAACTGCAGGCCCTCTCCCCACCTCTAGTTTCTACCAATGCCAATGCTCTAGAAGAACTAAGCATCAGTCTTTGCTAACAGGACCCTCATGGAATCTCTAAATAGAATTCTGTCTCCATCCTTCTAACTTCAGTGTGTGGGTCTTCATCCTCCAACCAAAGTAATGCGGGCAATGCATTTTCACTACCTGAGATGCAGTCCTTATACTCCGTCTTCTGGCATGCTAAGCCAGGGGCATTCAAAATGGATATCACTAGCCCCAGTACTTAGAATGACACAATACACAGAGCCCTACTTCTGTGCATGTGCTACACATACTCTGCACAAGCACAACAACTCAATATGCACAGGGGTTGTAAGTATAAGGTTTTCTATTTCATATTAGAGTGGAACTTTACAAGGGTGGGTCAGTAGGCAGTACTCAGACCAACACAGGAAGGAGATCTGGTCACACTTAAAGACTCAACACATGGAATGCTCCCTTCACTGTGATCCACCCAGGGCATGGACAGTAGTGCACTGCTTTTCATGAAAGCATGCTTGATGTGTCCCTCCAGGTCACAGGATAGGTCCTGGACCTTGCATTGTCTGTGACAGGCTTAGAGCTTTTGAGCACACACTAGATTAGTGTGATACTACAATAAAATAAATGTCAGAATATCAGTTTCACTTTCAACTGACCACTCAGTGCAGGTGTACATACATGCCTGTTCATCATACTGATTAACAACAAGGGGTGGTGATGGACAGAGTCTCTGAATTAAGCAGAAAACTCTCACCCAGTCAAGAGATCAGGGCTAGATCCAACACCGTTTTTTAGCTCACTGCATCATCCCAGTTTCAGAACCTGGCTGTATGCAAATTAGTCTGTTCCTGTCCCAGTGCATGATGGGAACAGGGCAAACCAAACTACAAAGCCAATTCTTACACTGGAAAGGAAACAAGCTACCGGGGACCGGTTTCTGGCATTTCAGCCTCTTCGGCCCGGCTTGCTTGAATCCTGATGGTGCAGTGAGCAAGGGACTCATGTCTGAGCATACCCTTCCACGCTTAGGGTGGACAAAATAATTAATAACTAATTTGCATACAGCCAGGTTCTGAAACTGGGATGGTGCAATGAGCTAAAAAACGGTGTTGGATCTAGCCCTGATCTCTTGACTGGGTGAGAGTACTCTGCTTAATTCAGAGACTCTGTCCATCACCACTCCTTGTTGTAAATTATTTTGTCCACCCTAAGCGTGGAAGGGTATACTCAGATGTGAGTCCCTTGCTCATTGCACCATCAGGATTCAAGCAAGCCGGGCCGAAGACGCCTGAAATGGCAGAAACCGGTCCCCGGAAGCTTGTTTCCTTCCCAGTGTAAGAATTGGCTTTTGTAGTCTGGTCTGCCCTGTTCCCATGATGCACTGGGCCAGGGACAGACTAATTTGCATACAGCCAGGTTCTGAAACTGGGATGGTGCAATGAGCTAAAAAACGGTGTTGGATCTAGCCCTGATCTCTTGACTGGGTGAGAGTACTCTGCTTAATTCAGAGACTCTGTCCATCACCACTCCTTGTTGTAAATTATTTTGTCCACCCTAAGCGTGGAAGGGTATACTCAGATGTGAGTCCCTTGCTCATTGCACCATCAGGATTCAAGCAAGCCGGGCCGAAGACGCCTGAAATGGCAGAAACCGGTCCCCGCAAGCTTGTTTCCTTCCCAGTGTAAGAATTGGCTTTTGTAGTCTGGTCTGCCATGATGCACTGGGCCAGGGACAGACTAATTTGCATACAGCCAGGTTCTGAAACTGGGATGGTGCAATGAGCTAAAAAACGGTGTTGGATCTAGCCCTGATCTCTTGACTGGGTGAGAGTACTCTGCTTAATTCAGAGACTCTGTCCATCACCACTCCTTGTTGTAAATTATTTTGTCCACCCTAAGCGTGGAAGGGTATACTCAGATGTGAGTCCCTTGCTCATTGCACCATCAGGATTCAAGCAAGCCGGGCCGAAGACGCCTGAAATGGCAGAAACCGGTCCCCGGAAGCTTGTTTCCTTCCCAGTGTAAGAATTGGCTTTTGTAGTCTGGTCTGCCCTGTTCCCATGATGCACTGGGCCAGGGACAGACTAATTTGCATACAGCCAGGTTCTGAAACTGGGATGGTGCAATGAGCTAAAAAACGGTGTTGGATCTAGCCCTGATCTCTTGACTGGGTGAGAGTACTCTGCTTAATTCAGAGACTCTGTCCATCACCACTCCTTGTTGTAAATTATTTTGTCCACCCTAAGCGTGGAAGGGTATACTCAGATGTGAGTCCCTTGCTCATTGCACCATCAGGATTCAAGCAAGCCGGGCCGAAGACGCCTGAAATGGCAGAAACCGGTCCCCGGAAGCTTGTTTCCTTCCCAGTGTAAGAATTGGCTTTTGTAGTCTGGTCTGCCCTGTTCCCATGATGCACTGGGCCAGGGACAGACTAATTTGCATACAGCCAGGTTCTGAAACTGGGATGGTGCAATGAGCTAAAAAACGGTGTTGGATCTAGCCCTGATCTCTTGACTGGGTGAGAGTACTCTGCTTAATTCAGAGACTCTGTCCATCACCACTCCTTGTTGTAAATTATTTTGTCCACCCTAAGCGTGGAAGGGTATACTCAGATGTGAGTCCCTTGCTCATTGCACCATCAGGATTCAAGCAAGCCGGGCCGAAGACGCCTGAAATGGCAGAAACCGGTCCCCGGAAGCTTGTTTCCTTCCCAGTGTAAGAATTGGCTTTTGTAGTCTGGTCTGCCCTGTTCCCATGATGCACTGGGCCAGGGACAGACTAATTTGCATACAGCCAGGTTCTGAAACTGGGATGGTGCAATGAGCTAAAAAACGGTGTTGGATCTAGCCCTGATCTCTTGACTGGGTGAGAGTACTCTGCTTAATTCAGAGACTCTGTCCATCACCACTCCTTGTTGTAAATTATTTTGTCCACCCTAAGCGTGGAAGGGTATACTCAGATGTGAGTCCCTTGCTCATTGCACCATCAGGATTCAAGCAAGCCGGGCCGAAGACGCCTGAAATGGCAGAAACCGGTCCCCGGAAGCTTGTTTCCTTCCCAGTGTAAGAATTGGCTTTTGTAGTCTGGTCTGCCCTGTTCCCATGATGCACTGGGCCAGGGACAGACTAATTTGCATACAGCCAGGTTCTGAAACTGGGATGGTGCAATGAGCTAAAAAACGGTGTTGGATCTAGCCCTGATCTCTTGACTGGGTGAGAGTACTCTGCTTAATTCAGAGACTCTGTCCATCACCACTCCTTGTTGTAAATTATTTTGTCCACCCTAAGCGTGGAAGGGTATACTCAGATGTGAGTCCCTTGCTCATTGCACCATCAGGATTCAAGCAAGCCGGGCCGAAGACGCCTGAAATGGCAGAAACCGGTCCCCGGAAGCTTGTTTCCTTCCCAGTGTAAGAATTGGCTTTTGTAGTCTGGTCTGCCCTGTTCCCATGATGCACTGGGCCAGGGACAGACTAATTTGCATACAGCCAGGTTCTGAAACTGGGATGGTGCAATGAGCTAAAAAACGGTGTTGGATCTAGCCCTGATCTCTTGACTGGGTGAGAGTACTCTGCTTAATTCAGAGACTCTGTCCATCACCACTCCTTGTTGTAAATTATCTTGTCCACCCTAAGCGTGGAAGGGTATACTCAGATGTGAGTCCCTTGCTCATTGCACCATCAGGATTCAAGCAAGCCGGGCCGAAGACGCCTGAAATGGCAGAAACCGGTCTCCGGAAGCTTGTTTCCTTCCCAGTGTAAGAATTGGCTTTTGTAGTCTGGTCTGCCCTGTTCCCATGATGCACTGGGCCAGGGACAGACTAATTTGCATACAGCCAGGTTCTGAAACTGGGATGGTGCAATGAGCTAAAAAACGGTGTTGGATCTAGCCCTGATCTCTTGACTGGGTGAGAGTACTCTGCTTAATTCAGAGACTCTGTCCATCACCACTCCTTGTTGTAAATTATTTTGTCCACCCTAAGCGTGGAAGGGTATACTCAGATGTGAGTCCCTTGCTCATTGCACCATCAGGATTCAAGCAAGCCGGGCCGAAGACGCCTGAAATGGCAGAAACCGGTCCCCGGAAGCTTGTTTCCTTCCCAGTGTAAGAATTGGCTTTTGTAGTCTGGTCTGCCCTGTTCCCATGATGCACTGGGCCAGGGACAGACTAATTTGCATACAGCCAGGTTCTAAAACTGGGATGGTGCAATGAGCTAAAAAACGGTGTTGGATCTAGCCCTGATCTCTTGACTGGGTGAGAGTACTCTGCTTAATTCAGAGACTCTGTCCATCACCACTCCTTGTTGTAAATTATTTTGTCCACCCTAAGCGTGGAAGGGTATACTCAGATGTGAGTCCCTTGCTCATTGCACCATCAGGATTCAAGCAAGCCGTGCCGAAGACGCCTGAAATGGCAGAAACCGGTCCCCGGAAGCTTGTTTCCTTCCCAGTGTAAGAATTGGCTTTTGTAGTCTGGTCTGCCCTGTTCCCATGATGCACTGGGCCAGGGACAGACTAATTTGCATACAGCCAGGTTCTGAAACTGGGATGGTGCAATGAGCTAAAAAACGGTGTTGGATCTAGCCCTGATCTCTTGACTGGGTGAGAGTACTCTGCTTAATTCAGAGACTCTGTCCATCACCACTCCTTGTTGTAAATTATTTTGTCCACCCTAAGCGTGGAAGGGTATACTCAGATGTGAGTCCCTTGCTCATTGCACCATCAGGATTCAAGCAAGCCGGGCCGAAGACGCCTGAAATGGCAGAAACCGGTCCCCGGAAGCTTGTTTCCTTCCCAGTGTAAGAATTGGCTTTTGTAGTCTGGTCTGCCCTGTTCCCATGATGCACTGGGCCAGGGACAGACTAATTTGCATACAGCCAGGTTCTGAAACTGGGATGGTGCAATGAGCTAAAAAACGGTGTTGGATCTAGCCCTGATCTCTTGACTGGGTGAGAGTACTCTGCTTAATTCAGAGACTCTGTCCATCACCACTCCTTGTTGTAAATTATTTTGTCCACCCTAAGCGTGGAAGGGTATACTCAGATGTGAGTCCCTTGCTCATTGCACCATCAGGATTCAAGCAAGCCGGGCCGAAGACGCCTGAAATGGCAGAAACCGGTCCCCGGAAGCTTGTTTCCTTCCCAGTGTAAGAATTGGCTTTTGTAGTCTGGTCTGCCCTGTTCCCATGATGCACTGGGCCAGGGACAGACTAATTTGCATACAGCCAGGTTCTGAAACTGGGATGGTGCAATGAGCTAAAAAACGGTGTTGGATCTAGCCCTGATCTCTTGACTGGGTGAGAGTACTCTGCTTAATTCAGAGACTCTGTCCATCACCACTCCTTGTTGTAAATTATTTTGTCCACCCTAAGCGTGGAAGGGTATACTCAGATGTGAGTCCCTTGCTCATTGCACCATCAGGATTCAAGCAAGCCGGGCCGAAGACGCCTGAAATGGCAGAAACCGGTCCCCGGAAGCTTGTTTCCTTCCCAGTGTAAGAATTGGCTTTTGTAGTCTGGTCTGCCCTGTTCCCATGATGCACTGGGCCAGGGACAGACTAATTTGCATACAGCCAGGTTCTGAAACTGGGATGGTGCAATGAGCTAAAAAACGGTGTTGGATCTAGCCCTGATCTCTTGACTGGGTGAGAGTACTCTGCTTAATTCAGAGACTCTGTCCATCACCACTCCTTGTTGTAAATTATTTTGTCCACCCTAAGCGTGGAAGGGTATACTCAGATGTGAGTCCCTTGCTCATTGCACCATCAGGATTCAAGCAAGCCGGGCCGAAGACGCCTGAAATGGCAGAAACCGGTCCCCGGAAGCTTGTTTTCTTCCCAGTGTAAGAATTGGCTTTTGTAGTCTGGTCTGCCCTGTTCCCATGATGCACTGGGCCAGGGACAGACTAATTTGCATACAGCCAGGTTCTGAAACTGGGATGGTGCAATGAGCTAAAAAACGGTGTTGGATCTAGCCCTGATCTCTTGACTGGGTGAGAGTACTCTGCTTAATTCAGAGACTCTGTCCATCACCACTCCTTGTTGTAAATTATTTTGTCCACCCTAAGCGTGGAAGGGTATACTCAGATGTGAGTCCCTTGCTCATTGCACCATCAGGATTCAAGCAAGCCGGGCCGAAGACGCCTGAAATGGCAGAAACCGGTCCCCGGAAGCTTGTTTCCTTCCCAGTGTAAGAATTGGCTTTTGTAGTCTGGTCTGCCCTGTTCCCATGATGCACTGGGCCAGGGACAGACTAATTTGCATACAGCCAGGTTCTGAAACTGGGATGGTGCAATGAGCTAAAAAACGGTGTTGGATCTAGCCCTGATCTCTTGACTGGGTGAGAGTACTCTGCTTAATTCAGAGACTCTGTCCATCACCACTCCTTGTTGTAAATTATTTTGTCCACCCTAAGCGTGGAAGGGTATACTCAGATGTGAGTCCCTTGCTCATTGCACCATCAGGATTCAAGCAAGCCGGGCCGAAGACGCCTGAAATGGCAGAAACCGGTCCCCGGAAGCTTGTTTCCTTCCCAGTGTAAGAATTGGCTTTTGTAGTCTGGTCTGCCCTGTTCCCATGATGCACTGGGCCAGGGACAGACTAATTTGCATACAGCCAGGTTCTGAAACTGGGATGGTGCAATGAGCTAAAAAACGGTGTTGGATCTAGCCCTGATCTCTTGACTGGGTGAGAGTACTCTGCTTAATTCAGAGACTCTGTCCATCACCACTCCTTGTTGTAAATTATTTTGTCCACCCTAAGCGTGGAAGGGTATACTCAGATGTGAGTCCCTTGCTCATTGCACCATCAGGATTCAAGCAAGCCGGGCCGAAGACGCCTGAAATGGCAGAAACCGGTCCCCGGAAGCTTGTTTCCTTCCCAGTGTAAGAATTGGCTTTTGTAGTCTGGTCTGCCCTGTTCCCATGATGCACTGGGCCAGGGACAGACTAATTTGCATACAGCCAGGTTCTGAAACATGGAATGGTGCAATGAGCTAAAAAACGGTGTTGGATCTAGCCCTGATCTCTTGACTGGGTGAGAGTACTCTGCTTAATTCAGAGACTCTGTCCATCACCACTCCTTGTTGTAAATTATTTTGTCCACCCTAAGCGTGGAAGGGTATACTCAGATGTGAGTCCCTTGCTCATTGCACCATCAGGATTGAAGCAAGCCGGGCCGAAGACGCCTGAAATGGCAGAAACCGGTCCCCGGAAGCTTGTTTCCTTCCCAGTGTAAGAATTGGCTTTTGTAGTCTGGTCTGCCCTGTTCCCATGATGCACTGGGCCAGGGACAGACTAATTTGCATACAGCCAGGTTCTGAAACTGGGATGGTGCAATGAGCTAAAAAACGGTGTTGGATCTAGCCCTGATCTCTTGACTGGGTGAGAGTACTCTGCTTAATTCAGAGACTCTGTCCATCACCACTCCTTGTTGTAAATTATTTTGTCCACCCTAAGCGTGGAAGGGTATACTCAGATGTGAGTCCCTTGCTCATTGCACCATCAGGATTCAAGCAAGCCGGGCCGAAGACGCCTGAAATGGCAGAAACCGGTCCCCGGAAGCTTGTTTCCTTCCCAGTGTAAGAATTGGCTTTTGTAGTCTGGTCTGCCCTGTTCCCATGATGCACTGGGCCAGGGACAGACTAATTTGCATACAGCCAGGTTCTGAAACTGGGATGGTGCAATGAGCTAAAAAACGGTGTTGGATCTAGCCCTGATCTCTTGACTGGGTGAGAGTACTCTGCTTAATTCAGAGACTCTGTCCATCACCACTCCTTGTTGTAAATTATTTTGTCCACCCTAAGCGTGGAAGGGTATACTCAGATGTGAGTCCCTTGCTCATTGCACCATCAGGATTCAAGCAAGCCGGGCCGAAGACGCCTGAAATGGCAGAAACCGGTCCCCGGAAGCTTGTTTCCTTCCCAGTGTAAGAATTGGCTTTTGTAGTCTGGTCTGCCCTGTTCCCATGATGCACTGGGCCAGGGACAGACTAATTTGCATACAGCCAGGTTCTGAAACTGGGATGGTGCAATGAGCTAAAAAACGGTGTTGGATCTAGCCCTGATCTCTTGACTGGGTGAGAGTACTCTGCTTAATTCAGAGACTCTGTCCATCACCACTCCTTGTTGTAAATTATTTTGTCCACCCTAAGCGTGGAAGGGTATACTCAGATGTGAGTCCCTTGCTCATTGCACCATCAGGATTCAAGCAAGCCGGGCCGAAGACGCCTGAAATGGCAGAAACCGGTCCCCGGAAGCTTGTTTCCTTCCCAGTGTAAGAATTGGCTTTTGTAGTCTGGTCTGCCCTGTTCCCATGATGCACTGGGCCAGGGACAGACTAATTTGCATACAGCCAGGTTCTGAAACTGGGATGGTGCAATGAGCTAAAAAACGGTGTTGGATCTAGCCCTGATCTCTTGACTGGGTGAGAGTACTCTGCTTAATTCAGAGACTCTGTCCATCACCACTCCTTGTTGTAAATTATTTTGTCCACCCTAAGCGTGGAAGGGTATACTCAGATGTGAGTCCCTTGCTCATTGCACCATCAGGATTCAAGCAAGCCGGGCCGAAGACGCCTGAAATGGCAGAAACCGGTCCCCGGAAGCTTGTTTCCTTCCCAGTGTAAGAATTGGCTTTTGTAGTCTGGTCTGCCCTGTTCCCATGATGCACTGGGCCAGGGACAGACTAATTTGCATACAGCCAGGTTCTGAAACTGGGATGGTGCAATGAGCTAAAAAACGGTGTTGGATCTAGCCCTGATCTCTTGACTGGGTGAGAATACTCTGCTTAATTCAGAGACTCTGTCCATCACCACTCCTTGTTGTAAATTATTTTGTCCACCCTAAGCGTGGAAGGGTATACTCAGATGTGAGTCCCTTGCTCATTGCACCATCAGGATTCAAGCAAGCCGGGCCGAAGACGCCTGAAATGGCAGAAACCGGTCCCCGGAAGCTTGTTTCCTTCCCAGTGTAAGAATTGGCTTTTGTAGTCTGGTCTGCCCTGTTCCCATGATGCACTGGGCCAGGGACAGACTAATTTGCATACAGCCAGGTTCTGAAACTGGGATGGTGCAATGAGCTAAAAAACGGTGTTGGATCTAGCCCTGATCTCTTGACTGGGTGAGAGTACTCTGCTTAATTCAGAGACTCTGTCCATCACCACTCCTTGTTGTAAATTATTTTGTCCACCCTAAGCGTGGAAGGGTATACTCAGATGTGAGTCCCTTGCTCATTGCACCATCAGGATTCAAGCAAGCCGGGCCGAAGACGCCTGAAATGACAGAAACCGGTCCCCGGAAGCTTGTTTCCTTCCCAGTGTAAGAATTGGCTTTTGTAGTCTGGTCTGCCCTGTTCCCATGATGCACTGGGCCAGGGACAGACTAATTTGCATACAGCCAGGTTCTGAAACTGGGATGGTGCAATGAGCTAAAAAACGGTGTTGGATCTAGCCCTGATCTCTTGACTGGGTGAGAGTACTCTGCTTAATTCAGAGACTCTGTCCATCACCACTCCTTGTTGTAAATTATTTTGTCCACCCTAAGCGTGGAAGGGTATACTCAGATGTGAGTCCCTTGCTCATTGCACCATCAGGATTCAAGCAAGCCGGGCCGAAGACGCCTGAAATGGCAGAAACCGGTCCCCGGAAGCTTGTTTCCTTCCCAGTGTAAGAATTGGCTTTTGTAGTCTGGTCTGCCCTGTTCCCATGATGCACTGGGCCAGGGACAGACTAATTTGCATACAGCCAGGTTCTGAAACTGGGATGGTGCAATGAGCTAAAAAACGGTGTTGGATCTAGCCCTGATCTCTTGACTGGGTGAGAGTACTCTGCTTAATTCAGAGACTCTGTCCATCACCACTCCTTGTTGTAAATTATTTTGTCCACCCTAAGCGTGGAAGGGTATACTCAGATGTGAGTCCCTTGCTCATTGCACCATCAGGATTCAAGCAAGCCGGGCCGAAGACGCCTGAAATGGCAGAAACCGGTCCCCGGAAGCTTGTTTCCTTCCCAGTGTAAGAATTGGCTTTTGTAGTCTGGTCTGCCCTGTTCCCATGATGCACTGGGCCAGGGACAGACTAATTTGCATACAGCCAGGTTCTGAAACTGGGATGGTGCAATGAGCTAAAAAACGGTGTTGGATCTAGCCCTGATCTCTTGACTGGGTGAGAGTACTCTGCTTAATTCAGAGACTCTGTCCATCACCACTCCTTGTTGTAAATTATTTTGTCCACCCTAAGCGTGGAAGGGTATACTCAGATGTGAGTCCCTTGCTCATTGCACCATCAGGATTCAAGCAAGCCGGGCCGAAGACGCCTGAAATGGCAGAAACCGGTCCCCGGAAGCTTGTTTCCTTCCCAGTGTAAGAATTGGCTTTTGTAGTCTGGTCTGCCCTGTTCCCATGATGCACTGGGCCAGGGACAGACTAATTTGCATACAGCCAGGTTCTGAAACTGGGATGGTGCAATGAGCTAAAAAACGGTGTTGGATCTAGCCCTGATCTCTTGACTGGGTGAGAGTACTCTGCTTAATTCAGAGACTCTGTCCATCACCACTCCTTGTTGTAAATTATTTTGTCCACCCTAAGCGTGGAAGGGTATACTCAGATGTGAGTCCCTTGCTCATTGCACCATCAGGATTCAAGCAAGCCGGGCCGAAGACGCCTGAAATGGCAGAAACCGGTCCCCGGAAGCTTGTTTCCTTCCCAGTGTAAGAATTGGCTTTTGTAGTCTGGTCTGCCCTGTTCCCATGATGCACTGGGCCAGGGACAGACTAATTTGCATACAGCCAGGTTCTGAAACTGGGATGGTGCAATGAGCTAAAAAACGGTGTTGGATCTAGCCCTGATCTCTTGACTGGGTGAGAGTACTCTGCTTAATTCAGAGACTCTGTCCATCACCACTCCTTGTTGTAAATTATTTTGTCCACCCTAAGCGTGGAAGGGTATACTCAGATGTGAGTCCCTTGCTCATTGCACCATCAGGATTCAAGCAAGCCGGGCCGAAGACGCCTGAAATGGCAGAAACCGGTCCCCGGAAGCTTGTTTCCTTCCCAGTGTAAGAATTGGCTTTTGTAGTCTGGTCTGCCCTGTTCCCATGATGCACTGGGCCAGGGACAGACTAATTTGCATACAGCCAGGTTCTGAAACTGGGATGGTGCAATGAGCTAAAAAACGGTGTTGGATCTAGCCCTGATCTCTTGACTGGGTGAGAGTACTCTGCTTAATTCAGAGACTCTGTCCATCACCACTCCTTGTTGTAAATTATTTTGTCCACCCTAAGCGTGGAAGGGTATACTCAGATGTGAGTCCCTTGCTCATTGCACCATCAGGATTCAAGCAAGCCGGGCCGAAGACGCCTGAAATGGCAGAAACCGGTCCCCGGAAGCTTGTTTCCTTCCCAGTGTAAGAATTGGCTTTTGTAGTCTGGTCTGCCCTGTTCCCATGATGCACTGGGCCAGGGACAGACTAATTTGCATACAGCCAGGTTCTGAAACTGGGATGGTGCAATGAGCTAAAAAACGGTGTTGGATCTAGCCCTGATCTCTTGACTGGGTGAGAGTACTCTGCTTAATTCAGAGACTCTGTCCATCACCACTCCTTGTTGTAAATTATTTTGTCCACCCTAAGCGTGGAAGGGTATACTCAGATGTGAGTCCCTTGCTCATTGCACCATCAGGATTCAAGCAAGCCGGGCCGAAGACGCCTGAAATGGCAGAAACCGGTCCCCGGAAGCTTGTTTCCTTCCCAGTGTAAGAATTGGCTTTTGTAGTCTGGTCTGCCCTGTTCCCATGATGCACTGGGCCAGGGACAGACTAATTTGCATACAGCCAGGTTCTGAAACTGGGATGGTGCAATGAGCTAAAAAACGGTGTTGGATCTAGCCCTGATCTCTTGACTGGGTGAGAGTACTCTGCTTAATTCAGAGACTCTGTCCATCACCACTCCTTGTTGTAAATTATTTTGTCCACCCTAAGCGTGGAAGGGTATACTCAGATGTGAGTCCCTTGCTCATTGCACCATCAGGATTCAAGCAAGCCGGGCCGAAGACGCCTGAAATGGCAGAAACCGGTCCCCGGAAG
This sequence comes from Lissotriton helveticus, assembly GCF_964261635.1. Lineage (NCBI taxonomy): Eukaryota > Metazoa > Chordata > Amphibia > Caudata > Salamandridae > Lissotriton > Lissotriton helveticus. Next base: position 1,514,447,315 of record NC_136061.1, on the reverse strand, counting down.
CTTGTTTCCTTCCCAGTGTAAGAATTGGCTTTTGTAGTCTGGTCTGCCCTGTTCCCATGATGCACTGGGCCAGGGACAGACTAATTTGCATACAGCCAGGTTCTGAAACTGGGATGGTGCAATGAGCTAAAAAACTGTGTTGGATCTAGCCCTGATCTCTTGACTGGGTGAGAGTACTCTGCTTAATTCAGAGACTCTGTCCATCACCACTCCTTGTTGTAAATTATTTTGTCCACCCTAAGCGTGGAAGGGTATACTCAGATGTGAGTCCCTTGCTCATTGCACCATCAGGATTCAAGCAAGCCGGGCCGAAGACGCCTGAAATGGCAGAAACCGGTCCTCGGAAGCTTGTTTCCTTCCCAGTGTAAGAATTGGCTTTTGTAGTCTGGTCTGCCCTGTTCCCATGATGCACTGGGCCAGGGACAGACTAATTTGCATACAGCCAGGTTCTGAAACTGGGATGGTGCAATGAGCTAAAAAACGGTGTTGGATCTAGCCCTGATCTCTTGACTGGGTGAGAGTACTCTGCTTAATTCAGAGACTCTGTCCATCACCACTCCTTGTTGTAAATTATTTTGTCCACCCTAAGCGTGGAAGGGTATACTCAGATGTGAGTCCCTTGCTCATTGCACCATCAGGATTCAAGCAAGCCGGGCCGAAGACGCCTGAAATGGCAGAAACCGGTCCCCGGAAGCTTGTTTCCTTCCCAGTGTAAGAATTGGCTTTTGTAGTCTGGTCTGCCCTGTTCCCATGATGCACTGGGCCAGGGACAGACTAATTTGCATACAGCCAGGTTCTGAAACTGGGATGGTGCAATGAGCTAAAAAACGGTGTTGGATCTAGCCCTGATCTCTTGACTGGGTGAGAGTACTCTGCTTAATTCAGAGACTCTGTCCATCACCACTCCTTGTTGTAAATTATTTTGTCCACCCTAAGCGTGGAAGGGTATACTCAGATGTGAGTCCCTTGCTCATTGCACCATCAGGATTCAAGCAAGCCGGGCCGAAGACGCCTGAAATGGCAGAAACCGGTCCCCGGAAGCTTGTTTCCTTCCCAGTGTAAGAATTGGCTTTTGTAGTCTGGTCTGCCCTGTTCCCATGATGCACTGGGCCAGGGACAGACTAATTTGCATACAGCCAGGTTCTGAAACTGGGATGGTGCAATGAGCTAAAAAACGGTGTTGGATCTAGCCCTGATCTCTTGACTGGGTGAGAGTACTCTGCTTAATTCAGAGACTCTGTCCATCACCACTCCTTGTTGTAAATTATTTTGTCCACCCTAAGCGTGGAAGGGTATACTCAGATGTGAGTCCCTTGCTCATTGCACCATCAGGATTCAAGCAAGCCGGGCCGAAGACGCCTGAAATGGCAGAAACCGGTCCCCGGAAGCTTGTTTCCTTCCCAGTGTAAGAATTGGCTTTTGTAGTCTGGTCTGCCCTGTTCCCATGATGCACTGGGCCAGGGACAGACTAATTTGCATACAGCCAGGTTCTGAAACTGGGATGGTGCAATGAGCTAAAAAACGGTGTTGGATCTAGCCCTGATCTCTTGACTGGGTGAGAGTACTCTGCTTAATTCAGAGACTCTGTCCATCACCACTCCTTGTTGTAAATTATTTTGTCCACCCTAAGCGTGGAAGGGTATACTCAGATGTGAGTCCCTTGCTCATTGCACCATCAGGATTCAAGCAAGCCGGGCCGAAGACGCCTGAAATGGCAGAAACCGGTCCCCGGAAGCTTGTTTCCTTCCCAGTGTAAGAATTGGCTTTTGTAGTCTGGTCTGCCCTGTTCCCATGATGCACTGGGCCAGGGACAGACTAATTTGCATACAGCCAGGTTCTGAAACTGGGATGGTGCAATGAGCTAAAAAACGGTGTTGGATCTAGCCCTGATCTCTTGACTGGGTGAGAGTACTCTGCTTAATTCAGAGACTCTGTCCATCACCACTCCTTGTTGTAAATTATTTTGTCCACCCTAAGCGTGGAAGGGTATACTCAGATGTGAGTCCCTTGCTCATTGCACCATCAGGATTCAAGCAAGCCGGGCCGAAGACGCCTGAAATGGCAGAAACCGGTCCCCGGAAGCTTGTTTCCTTCCCAGTGTAAGAATTGGCTTTTGTAGTCTGGTCTGCCCTGTTCCCATGATGCACTGGGCCAGGGACAGACTAATTTGCATACAGCCAGGTTCTGAAACTGGGATGGTGCAATGAGCTAAAAAACGGTGTTGGATCTAGCCCTGATCTCTTGACTGGGTGAGAGTACTCTGCTTAATTCAGAGACTCTGTCCATCACCACTCCTTGTTGTAAATTATTTTGTCCACCCTAAGCGTGGAAGGGTATACTCAGATGTGAGTCCCTTGCTCATTGCACCATCAGGATTCAAGCAAGCCGGGCCGAAGACGCCTGAAATGGCAGAAACCGGTCCCCGGAAGCTTGTTTCCTTCCCAGTGTAAGAATTGGCTTTTGTAGTCTGGTCTGCCCTGTTCCCATGATGCACTGGGCCAGGGACAGACTAATTTGCATACAGCCAGGTTCTGAAACTGGGATGGTGCAATGAGCTAAAAAACGGTGTTGGATCTAGCCCTGATCTCTTGACTGGGTGAGAGTACTCTGCTTAATTCAGAGACTCTGTCCATCACCACTCCTTGTTGTAAATTGTTCATCATACTGGGCATGTTCCTCTCCCAACAATCCATTTTACGATCCAGGTCAATAAATTACATTTCCATATCATAATCTTGATATGTAACAATACAATAACTTCAATCAGGGTGAGGTTGATTCATTCTAGATTAGATAAATTACAAAAAAAAACATGAAAGAAGAGAACTATCACACAACCATAGACAACTTACACAATTTTCCAAACATTAAGGGCCAGATGTAGGTATCCAAATACCAGTCGGTAATGGCCAAAAATACCGATTTTTGGCCGTTACCGGCCGGTATTTGGATACTGAGATGTAGGGAATCTCAAAATACAGATTCGGTAATTTTACCGAATCAGTAATTTTACCGATTCGGTAAAATTACCGAATCTGTATTTTGAGATGTAGGTGGCACAGTGCCATAGGGCTTTAAGGATTCGTTATTTACCACCAACTATTAGTTGGTGGTAAATAACGAATACCTGTGTATATGCAAATCTGTGCATGTACACCTGTGCCATGTGACAGACATACATGCCCTTAGGGCTTGTATGTGTGCCATATGGCACACAAGCACTAATCAGGGGTGCAACAGGGTGTCAAAGTGACACCCTGCCACCCTTGACCATTTCACAATTTTACCAAATTGGTATTTACCGATTTGGTAATTAACATTCATTCCTAATGAATGGCCATTACTGAATCGGTAAATACTGATTCAGTAATTACCGAATCTTACCGATTCGGTAAAAAATACCGAATTATTACCTACATCTAATTTACCGATTCTAAAATACCTAATCGGTAAAATTCTGTATTTTAGAATCGGTAAAAAAGATTTACCTACATCAAGCCCTAAATGCATTGACTTCAATCTGAAAAAAGTAACAGAAATTATATATGGCGTATGAGATGCCACTTGTAATTGAGATGCTTTTGCTTCCTGAAAACTGATACCTGAATGGTCAATATTTTGGGAGCAAGCAGCATACTGAGGGGCTTATTTACAAGCCACGTGCGCCGCCAGTGCGTCACTTTTTCTCATATTAAAAGTGACACACTGGTGGCGCAAGGGGCTTGTAAATAATCCCCTGAGAGTTAAATGTAGTCCTGTGTTTTATCTGGCAGCCTAGGGGTTTGCCCGCTTTTGGCTGTGGATATATATAAGATGTTTTTTTCAGCAATCTGTGAAGGTGCAAACAAGGAAATTTCCAAACAGTTGTGACTGTGAAAATGTAAGCCTGCCTGTGTCTCCTTTGGCATGCTATTGTGTAGTTCAGCAGGTGGAGGAAGACTGCACATCATGTGCTGTCTTCATGTAAGCCAGCTTTTACTATTAGGTGAGGAAAAATAGGTTCTGTAGTCCCCCTGTCACTGCTGTTCAATTGCCTGAAGAACAAAGAAAACATACATCTCCAATATATTATCAAAAGAAGCTCTATTTTGTTTTGGCTCATCTTGAGGCGCTTGGCCTACGTCCTAGTCTGAACTTCACAATATATGAAACAGAACTTCACTAAATCTGACTCATAATCACCCAACTTTTTTAAAAATGCCTGTGTGCCATCGTCACATGCATGGATATATATGCTGTGATACATAAGCAACTGATGTAGGAGTTGGGTAGAAACATTAAACTGAAATGGGGACCAGAAAGCTGATGCACTCCTTACGACACCATTCAAATTTAGTAAGGGTTTGCATTGCCCTTGCGTCGCCACATGGTGATGCAAGGGCAATGAAAGCCCTTACCTGTGAAATACTATACCTTTGGTGGTTCTGCGTGGCACAGTAAATTTGGAGCTAGTTGCACTGCCTCGCATTACTCTGCCCAGAAAGGCTTTCCATGGGAGGGGCGTGGGTGTTCTCTCGCATCCACCTATGGTGATTTGCTCAATTCCTAGATTAACTAACAACAGTAACCCTGGGAATGTATCAAAATGCTACACCTTCCCAGGGGGAGCAATCACGAGGAGAAATCTTTGTATTTCCCCTCATTATTTCCTCTTTCTACGTGTGCTGCATTCTGCAGCAAACATAGAAAGAGAAATATGCCTGAAAGGATTGTTTTCTGTGCACATAGGTGTCCCTTAACACAAAAACAATCCTGGCTGTTACACAAGCTGTCTTGCACCATGGTGTTAGAGAGCCTGCTCTGGCACTTGGCAGCCACTAGTGCACCAATGCAATGAGAGAGCAGGCGTGAATCATATCTTAGTAGATATGACACATTCCTGCCCTGTCCATTCTGTTTGACGCAGCCTTCGTGAAGCAAGTTGTCTTGCTGCATTGCGCTGCATCAAATTTGAGTAAATCTGCTCCCAAATGTCTTCCACACTCACACCGCTTCTCTGATTACCTAGAAAGGAGGTAACTAATGTCAAACTTATTTTACACCATTTTCTACGATATTAAAATAGAGTCAAAAGGCAGTAGTAGATCCGGCATATCAAAATCACTAACTCCCATATCCCATTGCCTTTGTGATAATACAGTGGAAATCAATGCAGCAGCACCTGACCCTCTGCCCATGAGAAAAACAGATTGCAAATCACTCAGAATAATAGATGTCTATGGATTCTTTCTCCATTGCACTTCTCAGTTACTACTCTTACCATTGCAAACCTGTCACGCGTCAGATGCGCCGTATTTAAGGAATTACGGCCCATTTCTGTCTTTTCCTCTTCGCTTGTGCCCGTTTTCAGCCTATCGCCAATACAGGTAGCCTTGCACCGTGGTATAACGGTGCGTGCGTTCCAGACAGGATTGTTTTTGTGCAGGAAAGAACACCTTCCTGCACAAAAACAATCCTGAGAGGCATATTCCTCTTTGTATGTGTGTTGCAGAATGCAGCACACACAGAAAGTGGAAGTTACAAGGAGAAATTAAGCTATTTCTCCTTGTTATGCCTCTCCTGGGAAGGAGTATCTTTTTCACCATATTCCCAGGTCTACCGGTTCTGGTAAATCTGAGAATGTGTCTAAAACCATGGGAGTTGCATGGGAACACCCATGCTACACCCATGGAGCGCCTTACTAGGGCAGAGTAAAGCCATGTTGCGATTTGCGCTGTGTTGCCTTACTCCGGATTTATGGAGCCACTCAAGTGGCCTTGTGTGGCTTCATAAATTTTAATTAAGGTTTGCATTACTCCTTGTAAATAGGCCCCTAAGTGTTTAAATATTTAGCGATTTAAATAATATGCTAAGGCGATGGTCTGAACCGAGAACCTGTTCTAGACTTTTCTCAAGAAAAGTCATTCAAGATTCTTTCTGCCTTAAATTTCTGATTCTTCTTCAGGGATCATCTTTCTGAGCTGTAGCCCCATACCATCTACGAACACAGCTCGCAGACCTCAGCGCGTTCTAAATTGTCTAAATCCTGGGCGAGGGCACGTGTCTAGACGTTGTGGATATGCACATTTTTAATGAGGAACGCTAGGCCATGGTATGATCTTCCATTCGTTCCATTTCCTCATTGTTTCCTCAAGTGTGCATGGTGCTGGGCAGATGTCTGAAGAGCACTTAAAGCAAAAAAAAGGCCTATGGCCCATATTTTTTTAATATAAAAAAACGAGCTATTGAAGCTATGATCCTCATTTCTCTATTGTTGTCGATTAAATATTGAGCTTTCAGTTTTCCCTGATGTGCTGACATGGGTGAATTTCTAAAATTAAGTTGCAAATAATGCGATTTTCACACCAGGCTGTTGGACTTTCTCTATCCTCGGATGCCATTTTCCTTCTTATGAAGAACTCCCAAATAAACATAAATACATACATGTGCGAGTGCTTTTCTGGCACTTGTTATGTTGCTCTCGGAGCACATAAACTCGCTCTTTCTCCACCATGCCTGCCTTTGAGTACAGAACTAACATGCAGTATCTCCAGTGATAAACATTAAAATCAAGCCTCACCACTCACAGCGCAAGCATGACGGACTGGAGGTTGAATAAACACAATAGGAAAGACTAGGGGACGAGCCTTTTTCCCACATGCACAAAGACTGCTTTGATTTCTTGATCTACCTGAGACTGCCCCCTTCCTTCAGTGATGACAGGAAAGATCTAAATACTTCCCTTGACAGATACCTCTGGGTAGCAAACCGTTAACTCTTACTATCCCTATCCAACCCTCTGAAACACCACAATACTACAAGCATTCATTTAACGAAGAGTAACATTAGCGCATAGACTGCATTGCAATTGCATTCCCATTCGCAATGTACACATCCATGGTTTACAAATGGGATTCATACATTTGGCTGACAATTTCTACATTTTCCAGAACTTTCCAGCGCGGTTAGGAGTATGAGTCCCAAAAATGTCTAGTCATCTCGAGCTTCTTACACTTTCCTCATATTTTTGCTCATCGTCTGGTTCCTCGTGAAAAGCATTAATTTTCTGAAGTTATAGCAGCAGCGGTGGAGACTGGGAGGATATTTCACTCCTGTAATAATCGCACGTGCAACTTTTCCAGAGTTGTGATGCAATTTCTTAGATCTATCTCGTGCACGTGACTTTTTGAGCGGGAAGTGAACCCCACCAGGTTCCCGCGAAAGACCACGCTCTGGGTGAAAGCTGCTCCTAGCTGCCCCTTGTTGAAGGGTGAACAATGTCAGAAGCAACGCTCAAAAATACATCAGCCATGTAGAGTAAGTAATGAAGTTGCATTAGCGCTGCCAGGGGGAGACAGATGAAAACAGAAATACAGGAAAAGACAGCTTAATGCTGCACTCCTGGAGAGATAAAGCTTCCTCATTATTTGCTTTTGAGGCCAGAAGGTTTTGAGTGGTGGAATCCCTGCGGAGAACTGCTTTTAATGGTGCTGGTTACTTTTGGCGGGGCCCATCCCTTGTGGCATAAACTGTCGTGTGTTAGGGGAAGAATGTGATGCCTGTCTTCTGCTCCATTCATGTGCTCATTAAAGCATGTTTTTATTAATGTCCTGGTGCTGGATCATATTCTGCAAGTGGCCAGCATGTGTCCAGTGCTCGCTGTGCCTTAAGACTCAAACTGCACACTTATGTCGAGGCCCAGAAAGTCCAAAACCAGTCTGATGTTGTTCGTGTTCCTGCTCAAAGGGGACTCGGTCTGCCAGTTTGAGCTGGTATGAGTGCTCCTATTGGGACGATAGACTGGACTGCAGCCCAGTGTAATTCCCAATTACTGAGATTAATTGAAGTACTCATCACTTTTTTGTATTCCTCATTTTCGTAAAGTAGCAGCTGTCCCTTTAAGGATGGACTTCACAAAAAATGATTCAAGGCAATGAATGCTAACACAGAGAAGGAGCTTGGATTTCCCTTTCGTGCCTCTAAAATATACGTTTTATGATGAGACTGATTGCAACATAATTTGCATTGGAAAATGTACATAATCTGCATGTGAGAAGCATTCTCATTCGAAAGCCTGTCAATGTGCAATTCGAACATTCAGGTTTGTGGAAATGCTTTGTACAATATGCTTTATGTCTCGGAGCGCCTCCTTCGCTAAGGCAGAGGAGCATCACCCCACTGCTCTTTGAAAAATAAAATGTTAATAAAGCTATTATCTTTTTTTCCGTAGGTTTGGGGCTGTGTTAGGGCGGGGTGAAGCTGGTGGCACAGGGGGAGGAGTGGTTTGCACAGTCATGCTCACTTTGCTTGTTTCCCACCAGGCTGCATTACACAGCCCGCATTACACAGCTTGCGAGGAACATGCCCAGGCTCTCATTCCCTGTCTGAGCACCGAACCACAGCGCTCAGACCAATCACAACGCTTCTTTGCAGCATTGTGTTTGGCTTAAGGGATGGAGCCTCTGTGCTTCCTCTTTCCAGCCACGGAGAGATGACCAGGGATGATGGAGGAGAGACATGGTGGGGAGTTAAGTGTTTTTTGTATTTTTTGTATTTTGTACCCCCCTGCCCCACAGCTCTCGTTCCCTGCCAGCCACTACTGCTTATGTCTCCCCAGAATGACCCATAGTCTTCATCATCGGGGCACTGGCCTCCATTTCTGAGGTGTGCCTCCTGAATATGTAAGCCACAGTATCAAAGGGACACAATATTGAGGGCAGACTAGCGAGAACAAAAATAGTGGCCGGTAAAAAAGTGTAGATTTTCAATACCTAGGGGTCGATTCCGATCCGGTAAAATTACCGTCCATACGATTCGCATCCGGAGCCATCTCCGTATGACTCTTACACACCGTACGACCCGACCAGTACGATCCGGACAGGGGTATCAGGACGCGGTCCAGGTAAGGGCGATTAGTACGGAAAAGCGCACATTCACATACACACCGTACGGTGCGTACCCCCCATGATCGCAGGGGTACGCACCGTACACCCAGTGTACATGGGGTATGCACCGTACACCCAGGGTACATGGGGTACGGTGCATAGCCCATGTACGCAGGGTGTACGGTGCGTACCCCCCAGGATCGCAGGGGTACGCACCGTACCCCTGCGATCATGGGGGGTACACACAGTACCCGGGGGGGGGCGTTCTGTACCTGTTTCGGCGTGAACTTTGCTTTTACGGCTGTTATCAGCTCCCGAAGGAAAAGGGTCGTACGGTGCGTACCCAACACAAATCGTACTTGCCGGGTCGGAAAAAGCAGCCACGAACCGTACAGATGTCGCGTACAGCGGGTTCCGAGGGAGATTCATACGGGGATTTGATTCGTACGGTCTCTGTACGATTCGAACGGAGTCCAGCTCCTGGTACAAATTGTACTTCGTCGTATGTATGGGGGACATTGCAGGATACGATTTGTACGGAAAAAACACTCCGAACGGCTATTCAGAGCGCTTTTTACCGTATCGGAATCAACCCCTTAATGTCATATTTTTACTTATGTTGTATATACATGTTCAAGGTACGCAAATGTTGAGTTAGGAATAGTAAATCTATATTCCCTATATGCACTAACCTTTTAACATTTTGACACTAGATTTTCTCTCCTTAATATTCTTGTACCACAATATTGTTGTTGTAGATATTCAGTAGTACAACTGTTTCCGAGACGGACCGTCATGAAATAACTAATCAAATGAACTATTTCGGCTGGACACATTGAGCTACACACTAAACTCCTTAACTTTAATAACTTGAATGCTGTTGCATGTCACATAAATGTTCAAGAAATGAAGATTTGTGGATCACAAATATCCTGCTGCTGCAAACATCCTTTGAGAGTGTTATGCTGGATCCACAAGGTGCCAGGTTCTGCTTCATACACACTGCCCGTATTCAACTGGATTCACTATGTGTCAATTACCATGACAGACTGTGAAAGGGTTGTGGAGAATGCAGCGTGAGGTGGGTTCTACAAATAGAAAGCTTTACTATTAGATCCAAACTGCACATTGGAGTTCTTGATGCATATGGCGTGATGATTTTCTGAGACAAGCTGTGCCTTGGCGATGCTTAACCTTGTGCTGTGGTGCAGATGAATATGCTTTGTCATAGTTTACCGCTTTATACACACTGCACTAATTGCAGCTTGTAACGCACTGTCAGGGTGATACTAGTGCATTGTAGGCCAGTGTGGTGTTATATACACACACCATCTTGGTGGTCTTTTGTACACTCTGGTCCACAGTGGTGCTTGATACACCCTGTGCTACAGTCCTGTTGGATAAACTTTATAACAAAAAGCTGATGAGTAGTAATGAGGGATACCTTCCACATCAAGCAAAAAGGGACAGTTGTCCCACCCCAGAAGTGGCATCACTTTATTACTGGGACTTCCAGTCCCCTGGGGGTGGTGCTGTCACTTCCGGTGGGTCCCATGACCATGTTGGGTCACGTGTGTTGTGACATCACCCTTGTCGTATGCTAGTCAAGTGCTCATGATTCTACCAAGTGGTTAGGGCTATTCGGCAGCCCTCAACGAACCAGAACCCCTGGAGATCAGGTGACCATGATGTAGTGTAGAGGAGTACGACCTTTTTTTATGCTTAGAATACACATAAGGAGCCCCTACACAGGCCATACAAAACCCAGGAGCCGCCCTTCAGAAAAAGATCGCTCGGTCATTATGAAGAGATACAGCCACCTCATCAAAGAGACGCCCTCTGACTGTGGTTTGAACACTATCAATAGATATTATTGTAGCCTGATATCAGATGCAATGGATCAGAGAGACATTAAAGAGGGTGGTTACAACATCACTGGTTTAGACGAGGAGCTCTGCAAAGCGATTGGTAACGCTCAGCTGCAACTTATATCCCTTATTAAGGGCTCCAGCACTGGCAGCGAAGCCTCGAGTAACAAAGCAAATGCTGGAAACAATTTCATCAACTTGGAAGATGATGAAAAATCTCTAATAACTCCTAACTCACCGGTATATGAAGATATGAGATTTCTGGAGGAATCAGCTCCAGGGGCTATTGTCGTGCAACATCCATGTGCAAACTCCAATGCCGATTATGTCTCTATGAACCTCAGCTACTCTCAAGATGTCAGAGCCACCACCAAGTCCCAAGAAAATGACAAGATTAGTAAAAATTGTTATAGACATGTACTTATACTGTATATATCTCTATATTTTATTTTTAAATATTAGTCTGTATTTTTTTCCTTTTTGAACTGTAGAAAGCACAAGCAAAAAGGGCAGAGGTAGAGGGGACGTCCCCAAGCATTAACACTGTAAATTTTTACTGCTTATGCTGTTCAAAACAGACTGAAAGTTCCACAATCCAAAACAGCAGCATAAGAAATGTTTCTGTACCTATAATATTACAGATTTTAAAAAGAAAGCTCCAGGCATACCCAATGATGCCATATGGCCTTCAAAAGGTTTTGCTGTGATTGTTAGGAATGTGTGTCGAACGTGACTTAGATGACCTCTGTTACGACCATAAAATGCATGATCTGCAGCAGAAGGCTCACAAGTGTCTATACGACTCATAAGCTTCAAGAACAATTCATCATATATATATATATAGCTTGCTAGACCAGCACAAAGTGTATAAACTTTTACGGTTGATGTATGTTTTGTCCGAGGAAAAATATCCACCCTGATATGATTACGGTCTGTCTTGTCGACCACGCTCAAAGAGGTCCGATGCTTGAACGAGCCAAGCTCAAAACTCTGTTGTATGCAAGGTTTGTGTACGTATTTTGTTATATAGCTGCCAAGGTTTCAGATGGCTATGTGTGACATTGTCATAATTTCAGTGTAATTATGAGTGACATTTAAACGACTATGAGTGACCATTTCTCACAAGCAATATCAAGCAATGAAGACGATAGAAACATACAGTTATCAGAAATGACACCCATTTGAGCAATGGGAAACTCTTAAGAAGATCTTCTTAAAACATATATGCACAGCACCCAGAAATGGAAGGGCACTAGCCTACTGCCCTTGTAGACTGATCGGTCAGTGGAAGACACTCCGCATTGAGTCTGCCTCAGGAAGGGTGGAGCTGAGGCACTCATAGGTTACAGCCAGCTAAGGAGCTCATTGCTGCTCTCAAGCCTGTTAATACTGGATGAACACTCAATCCGCAGTGGAGAACTAAGACAAGAGGTACTTCAATTTAGTTGTATGATTTTGGCCTTTGCAGAAGGGCATCCTGCTTGTTGTCAGCTGTACTTATATTATTATATCCAGGGCCGGCTTGTTTGTTTGTTGAAACCCCCGATGACCACCTTCACTACAGATTCCCTCACTACCACCCTCTAATGGAGACCCTCAAGTCTCCATAACCACTCTCCCGCTCAGATGCATTTAACTAGGTTTATAACACCACTCATACCAGTGTAGGGTGTCAGAACACTTTACATGACACACACATTACACAGAGACAATCTATCAAGGTGTGTAAATCCGTGTATAGGAATGTTACATAAAACAGAGGATTACAAGATGTAACAGTCACATGTCATCCATACTGATGCACAGTATATATGGTTTGAGTGCCTATCTAGAGAAGCACAAACTCAGAATTTTAAATATTACACTGTGTTTGGGGGTTCTCTTTAATAATAAAAACTTTTTATTTTGGTTTACCAATAGGGAACCTTTTTGCATCATTTTAATAGTGAAAGATGGAGGAAAAAATCATAGCGCTCTAATCTATACCTTGCAATTTACAGGCAGCTCTTTTATGACAGTTATTAGCACACTTCTATATTGTGATTTTAACTCATACAGTGCAAGTAAAAAGTGGATCTTTGTAACAAAGCACTGACTTATTTACATTATATGCACTCCGTGATCTGCATCGAACATGTACTTAGCAGCAGGCATATTAACCCTTTGCTCTACTTTATAATCAGTCAAAACTTCCACTAGACAAAATGAATACATTCCAGGAAGAACACCAATCACAGAGTTAGCGTGACATTTTTATTGAGGAAAGAACATTTCTGGAGGAAAGGAGGGCAGCAGCAGGTGTAAAACCAAAATACTTGCAAACACGGTGAGCACTACATGTAGTCATTAACAACATATTGTCTCCCAATTGATTGTAATCGTGCTCCATTGATAAAGTACAGCCATCCATAGTTACCTTCTACTAGAGGTCGTGCCGCGTAAACAATCGAGTAAAAGTCTCGTGAATAAATGGATTTTTAGATATTGCTCTGAAGGCAACCATAGGGAATCTTGTAAAGGCTACCAGGACAGAAAAGGGGAACAGTACCCTGTGGAAAAAGCTGAGGCTAGAAAATGTAAAGCTTTAAATTTGATACTATGTCAGTCATGATCTTCAGTAATCAATCTGAGCCGGCGTCCTTTAAATATGGGAAAGGTATTGTTAAGTTTCATTTAAGGCCACGTTGCAACAGTGAAGATTAAGAAGTTATCATGGTGATCATGAAAACATACAGTAAACCCTCTCTGTAGAGGGACATTTAGAGACACTGGGCTGGATATGCAGGGCCACCATTCTTTCAATGGGCCCCTGTTATGCACGGAAAAGAGCTACACATTTATTGAGAAAAGGCTATGAAATTGCAAAACCTCACATTAAAGCAGCAGCCTCTAAAATTTCCCAGGATGTGGAGGGATCTGTGACCCCTGATGCCACTGAAATCATGAACAAACAACCCCAAGAAGAAGCAGGACTTGTGTACAGGCCACGCACAAGTATTAAAAGGAAGCAAAGGTCTTCGAGGTACAGGGGTCTACCACCTCCCTATAAAAAGGAGGCAATCTTCAAAAAGCACTCACAAAAGAAGATCCGTAGGTAGAGGAGAGCCTCAAAGAACAAGAGAACACTCACTCACGTAAATATTTTTTCTAAGGCAGCAACCTGAAACATGGCCTTCATACATTGTGCATCGGGAGAATGCGCCAAATCAGAGTTAGATTTGTTTTCTCTAAAGCCATTCAGACAAGTATTGAAAACAGTTTGTTCATGGAAGTATTGCCTCTAGCCGCTTTGACGCCGATGGTGCTGATAGAGTTTATTGTGTCAGGGTCCACAGATATGTATCTGGATCTGAACAATACTCTGCTGCATCTTGTTTGTAAAATCGTAAAAGTGGATGGTGCCAACAAACAAGCCACCAATTAAGTGGCGAAGATCGCTTAGCCCATTACAACCATGTTTATATAGGCGGACATCATCATGCAAAGTGATAACATGAATGATAACATGAATGCCTATGGTGTATTCTAAATTACAGGCGTGGCGCCCTGGACAGACAGCTTTCAGCAAGGCTCTTCTACAAGATACATATGTATATTTCTAAGACGGAGCTGGACAGTGACAATTAAAGTTTTGTAAAAAGAGCAAGATTTGGTTCAGACAGTAGACAGTTTAACCTCCTCTGGCGTATACATTCAGTCCTTTACTTCCAAGATAAAGTGCCCTTTAATGGCATTGATCTTATAATCAAACTTAACCACAACAAGGACTCTTTCATAATAGTAATAGTTTTTTAGTCAATTAAAACCATAAACATGATCACACATACAATTCAAAAGCTTTAAAAATGAATACAAGAACGACTAAAAAATGTGTCATACATCTACTTCAGCCGTTGGACATATTGTTGCTTGTCCTTCATTTTTTAAAACTTTCCTTCCTAAATATATAAGTAAAGATGTTAAATGCAGATATTAGATGGATCAAAATGGCTGATCTTTTCCCTAATGTGTAGAGTGCAAAATTGCCATTCGGACGGCTGGAGTTCACATAAGTAAATCGCTATAGATAATTAAAGTGCTTATTGCAGAAATGAAGCGGGTATATCTAGGGTGCTAGATGGACCATGGGTTTCCCCCTGTAAAAGTGCAGGGGTGCAAAACTATGTGTCATTAAAGTGCCATGTTAAACAAATTGTTACCTAAGCATAGCAAGATAGGGAACAGCTATTATAGCGGTCCCTGGCAGCCCGTCCTTAGGGATTGCCTACTCATATGAAGTTTACCATAAAAGCTACGGATTTATCACATTCTAAAATCAGATTTAGGAACCCCCTCCAGATTACTCAGCGCTCAACCTATATGCTAAAAAACTTTATTGAAAATGGTCATAAACTGGGTTAGTCTAATGTTCAGCATTGTGTTACTTGGGTCCATAGACTCCACCAGTGCAGACCCTACATGGCCTAATTCCCAGGTTGAGGAACTCCCGTTTTAAAGGAGATGTTTGTTGGTCCATCCATACTGGACAAATGTATACAATGTGGAGCAGTGTCTCATTCCCCTGATGGCATAAGCGGCAGGACCGATCTTCACTTAAACCCACCATCCTCCATTTTGGCACAAGGTCTAGTGTGGGTACCTCTCAAAATTCTGAGGCTCAAAATGACTGTTTGATCTTCCTGTGGAAAGGTGCTGCCAACAGGGGTGATTCTCTTAAAATGGAACATGATTTCAGCACCAGCCACCGATGACGAAGTCCAGACAGACTTTCCTTATCTGCCATCCAGCTTTGCAGTTAGATTGATTTATTTACCAATTTCTCAAAAAGTTGCCCAGAGATATTAGAGTTCCATAGGTCACCCTGTTTGATTAGCATAATGTTATTTTCAAGATATTTCATATGAAGGCCATTTCCCCTTAGTCCAGAGTAAGTTAGCCAGGGTGTTTTCAGCTGTGCACGCAGGTTATAACAAAGCTTTTCAAACGCCGCCGGCCTAGCAAGTGTCTGTTTTGTAAGTAGGAATTCTAACTGGAGCTGTGCAGGCGAGGCCACCCTGGTGGGCCTAAATGTTTGTTTATAGGCTCTTATAAACAGTTTGTCTAGCAGAGGAGCCTCTTCACCTAACATTATCTCCGATCCATATGCAAGAGTTGGCATCAATTTGGCTTCCATAACTGTTCCCATGGGTTTCAGATCATGCCCTCCAATGGATCAGGCCAGTGACGAGAAGCCATAATTAATGGCCTGTGCTTTCACTCTTATCGCCTTCTGGGCGATAAGAGTGAAAGCTCTCTGGGAAACAAAGGAGACGTTTGCGTCTATTTTCACTCCTAAGTATATGTAGAGTTTAACCTCATCAATTCTATTTCCCTTAATAAGCCATTTTTGATTTTTATTAACCGCATGCGTGCGGGCGGAATTCCGCTCGCACGCTGAGAATTTGTAAAGCCCATTATTCATGACGAGCTGGGCTCGTCATGAGCGTGCGAGGAGGCTACCTCATGACGAGCCCAGCTCGTCATGAGCGTCGAAGGGGTTAAGTGCATGATTACATACCATCACACTTGTTTTCATAAGATTTACCTCTAGGCCATTCTTTTCAGTATAAGTACCAAGGGAATTGAGCAGCCTTTGAAGGCCTATTCAAGTGTTACTAAACAGTACTAGATCATCAGCATAAAGGATGTGCGACATTTGTTGTCCTTCAAAGCTCGGTAGGTGAGCAATCTGCTCATCAAGCTCTTTAGAGAGATCAGCAAAAAATAAATTAAAAAGAAGGTAAGCTAGGACACAGCCCTGTTTTACAACAGTTGTTGTTTGCACCTTCTTTGTAATGCACAAGCCATCTCCAATTTTGATCTTGACCCATGTATCCGAATATACCAGCCTAATTGCTCGTAAGATGTTGGGTGAGATACCCCATTGCTTAAGTTTGACCTATAGTTTGTTCCGGGGGACATAATCAAAAGCTGCCTTAAAATCAACAAAGCACACGTAAAGAGGTGTAGCAGTTGCTTTTGCTCTATTTGTAATTAGGCTTAGTGTCATGAGATTGGTTAAAGTGCCTTGGTCTCTTAGAAAGCCAGTTTGATTTAGGGGAAGTCTTCCATTGTCATGTGACCAAGATTCCAAATCATGCAATAACAATGTTGGAAAATATTTTACCTCAACATCCATCAATGCTATTAGTCTATAGTTACTGGGTGAGCATGCCAAGCCTTTTTAGGTCTCGTGCCTAGCGGTGCAGTGCGCAGCACTGTCTGTGCAGCACGAGACATTTAGTAGCTAAAAATGGGGTTTCAGAGAGTGGCCTAGGAATCGCACACACTCGTGCCTGTGCTTTTCCCTTTGTGTCCCGCTATTGGCCTGTGAGTGCGTGTTTTTCACGCAATTGGCCAAAGGCGGGCGCATTGCTCCGCCCATGGCCTATTGGTGTCTATTACGGGCACCAAAGGCCATGTTGTTTCAATCATTGTGCCCAGGCACAGGCGCGATAATTGAAACCACATGTCTTGCTGTGGCGCGTGCCACCACTTGTAGGATTGAGGTTTTTTTGGATCCATTTCCAGGGGAAGCAACTAAATGAAAGAACAGCTGACGTCTTGTTTTAATTTGAAAAGTCTAACAGTGTTAGTTCTCTTACATCCCCTTTTTGCACAACCAGCAAGGATGGTGCAAATCCAATTGCACCAAACTGCTTACGTGGAGAGAAAAAACTCGGTGTAATAAGGCAAAATGTCAAAATGAGCTTAATTCCAGGTTGCACGCTGGGCCAAATTGTGTGAGCCCGGGCAAGTTGTCAGCCTTTCTTCAATTTCCCCACCAGTCTAAATAGGGAGTACAGGGAATGGTATATATAGCAGTATTGTAAACTATAGATCAAAGGATATTTTTTTATCATTTACAGAAAACTATTACTACGTCCAGATGCATGAGGTGCTCACCCGTAGCGCAATCGTGTCTGTGAGTTTTCATCTGATCTGTGCACAAGCAAGGACTGTAATTTACATGTTTGATATAGCGCTTGGAGGCGGGCGGGGATATTGCATAGCACACGCAGGAAACACCAGCTTGTACTGATGTGGGCATGGGGAAGGAACAGTGTTTGAATAACATTTGCGTCTACACGCACCTCTATAAAGCCAGTGTGTTTCCACTTCTGAGAATAATACACGTTCTCATAATGAGGGAAGTACTTTAGAGCACAGTGCATTGCAGAATGGAATCTGCCGCCCGCAGCAGTCTGCGTTCGAAGCAAAACACCCGATGGTCATGTTAAATCTAATTCATACTGTCCGTAATGCACGTTGTGCAAAAGGTCACACCTGGGCACGCCATAGCGCCATTGAAGATGCAGAAGTTTGGGGTCAGATGTCATGGCTTCATTTAGTTACAAGAACAGGAAATTGTAAACCTAAAAAAAACGGAATTTAATAAATATATACATATATATATATATATCTCTGTTACATAGGAAATCCGCAACATTCTATTGGGAATAACTTTGGCGCCGGTTGAGGAATTTGCTTGTAATTTTCCAATATTTTGGCCAGCTCCGCTGCGCTCCTTCCCTGAAAGTCTCAGGTAGATTCGTCAAGCGGGGGCCGAGAAAAAAGGCGGTTCCCAAAACGTGTTTTCCCCATGTTAATTTCTTTAGGATCTTTAGACACGGCTACAGCCCGAACCGCTGAACGGAATTACACCAAACTTGGCAAAATGGTAGAGTCTGGTACGCAGATCACGCTTTTGGTTAAATAGTGTAAATCCCGCCAGTAGTTCCTGAGAAAATTAAAATTGAAATCAATTATATATCTATAAGCGCGCACCGTGCGCGCACCTTGCCGTGCACGAGCTTCATACTGATTGGCTGCCACTGTCTGTCAACACTCCAAAACAGAAATGGATGGCAGCCATCTTGGGCCTCAGTAGACTGAGGCACAAGAAAGCAGAAAAAAAAGTATAGAACTCAAAAAGGGGGCAGGGCAGAAAACCCCTGACCCCCTAGGCCTGCTCAGGGGGTCCCACAGGGACCCCCAAGGCAGAAGCACAAGCTGCATGCTCATTGGCTTTAACACTTCAAACCAGGAAGTGTTGGCAGCCATCTTGTGCTCGGTAGACCAAGGAAAGCAGAAAAACAAACGTGTAGAACACAAAAAGAGGGCAGGGTAAAAGCACCCTGACCCCCTAGGCCTGCTCATGGGGTCCCACAAGGACCCCCAAGGCCAAAAATGTTTTTTTTTTAAAACCCGGTATGTTTATTTAAAAATTACCCCCCAGGGGGACCAAATTGTGGGGGCATAGTGATAAAGAAGTGTGGGGGGTGCCCAATCCCCCCCACACTGCCCCGGGGACCGCCGCCCTCCGGGGCAAAGCAACGCAGCCCCCTGGCGCATACTGGAGGCTCCTGGTGGGCTAGTTACCTCCCAGGGAATTAGTTCCCCCTCTGCAAACGCGCCCGTGGGCTGCGCTGCAGAGAGGTGTAAAAAAGGGTGTGACCTCATTACACCTCTCTGCAATGCAGCCCCCTGGGAAATACTGGAGGTTCCTGGTGGGCTAGTTGGCCCCCAGGGACCCCCAGTATGCAAGGGGAATTAGTTCCTCCTCTGCAAATGTGCCAGGGGGCTGCGTTGGTCACTTTTGTGACACATCGGCAGTGCAAAAGATGCACCATGGTGCGTGTTATTTACAACGTGACGCCTCTGGGAGATGCGTCACGTTGTAAAGCACTGTGCCTTAAGGAGGCGTTATGGTGCAGGGGGGGATGTTCCTGCGCAGGAACGCCTGCTAAAAATGGCTAAGTGAAATCTACAAGATTTCACTCAATCACTTTTAGGCCAATGCTATGTCAAAACCCTGCGCCTGATTGAAGCAGGCGTAAGGCTTGACGCAGCATTAGTTGAATGGGCCCCCCCAGGAGCATTGCTGGAGCTGCATCGCGCATGCGACGCAACTCTAGCAATGCGACACCTTTACGGCACAGATGCGTCACGCATCTGTGCCGTTTTTGTCCCATGGTGTGCCACATTATAAATGTGGAACATCAGTGGTGGCGCTTGGGTGGTTTTGCTTGTTGTAGGTTACTTGGCGCATCGCTGCTGATTTGCAGAGATGCACCATGTAACGTACATCTGCCTCATTGTTTCAGTCACTCTTTTACTTCACTTTCTTCAGTCACTATACTTCCTTTACCTCACTCATTTGCTCAGTCCCTTACTCCATTTTTGTCATTCATTTCAGCTAGCCATTTATACACTACACATTCATTCAAAAGAAAGATGACACCGTGCATAAGAAATAGAGCTCTTTTTTGAAAAATGAGTTAGTTCTGAAAAAAACTTTTTTTTTTGGTTTTGTTATTTTGTATTTTTTATTTAACAAAGTTTTATATTTTTGGGGGGTTTTTTGAAACGCAAACTGAAATCCTGAACTTCAAAAATGTTCAACAGGAACAACAAAAAACTGAATTTTAAAAAAATTATCTCTTTCTTGTGCACACATGCTCATTGATGCGCTTTTCAACAAGCACAAGACTTTGTTCAGAATATACAAGAATTTCGTTGCACTTGTTGCACCTCATGTGCACCTTCTTCAAAAAAGGCCTCAGGTCCAGTTCAGCAGTTGAAGGATATGGAGGTGGTGCCGATGAAGTGCTAGCCACAGCTGGTGGCAGTTGTGTGGCCAGGGCTTTACTGGATGCCTTCGCAAACTGCGCAGGGTGCACTTGCCTCACATGTCTCATCATTGTGTGAATAGAAAATGAATATTTTTTTGAAGGGTTTCCCCTAGAAAGGACAGTGTCACAAATTGTGCACGTGACTTTAGGTGCATTCACCTTCTTTAGTCCTTCAGGATATTTAAAAAATTGCCAAATAAAAGATTCTTTTACTCGCCGTTGAGGAGGTCGATACTGTCCATCAGAATCAGATGACGATGATTCCTGTCTGGCTGCCATTTCAATAATTTCTCTGAGAAGCTGGAGAGGGTCCTTCTTCCACGAGAATGAAACAGATAAAGAGGGAAATGGGTGGGGTTTTTGAAGATTCTAGAACTGAAACTACTATGAACCAATGAAAAGTGTTGTTTTTGAGTCACATGACTTGACGTGCGCGCTCGGGTGCGCGCACGTGGTGCGCGCACCTAGTCGCACACGTCGCTTTAAAATGGCGGTCTGCCTGATTTTCATAAAAGTTTCAAAACGTAAAAAGGAGGCAAGGTAGAGACACCCTGACCTCCTAGACCTTCTCAAGGGGTCCCAGAAGAATCTCGACGGGCCAAACAACCATTTTTTTTTGTTGAAAAACAGCGGGGTGCGCACACCCGGTCGCGCACCCAGTCTCAAAATGGCGTTCAACTCGATTTACATAAAAGTTTCAAAATGTGAGAAGGAGGCTTGGAAAACACTCCCTGACCCTCTAGGTATTCTCAGGGGGTCCATTAAGGACCCCCAAGGCCCAAAAAATCCTTTATTTTTTTTCAAAAAAGTTGCGAGGTGCGCACCCGGTCGCGCATGTCGGGCGGGGTGTGCGCACCCGGTCGCACACCTCACAATTGAATAAAAAAAAAAAAAGTCAAGTCATGTGACTCAAAAACAACATTTTTCATTGGTTAATATTAGTTACAGATCTACAATATTCAAAACCCCACCCATTTCCCTCACTATTTGCTTTATTCTCTTGGAAGAAGCACCCTTTGTGGAGCTGGAGATAGAAAAAAGAACAGGATGGCAGAAAGACAAGAAACATCATCTTCTTCTTCTGACTCCCACATGGAATATCGTCAGCCAGCTAAAAAAGGGAAAACTTCATTTATTTGGAAGTTTTTTACTTTTCCTGAGCATCAAAAAAATGTAAATGCTCCTAAAGTAACGTGTACCCTTTGTGGTACTGTTCTTTCAAGGGGAAACCCTCTTAAAAAATACTCTTTTTCTATACATAGGATGTTAAGGCATGTGAAAAATGTGCACCCTGTGCAATATGCCCAAGCAGCCACAAGAGCTGTGGCCCAGCAGATTCCACCAGCTGTGGCCACCACATCTACAGCTCCACCTCCATCGCCAGCGACAGCAGAAATGGACGTTAGGCCATATTTGGGACATGTGCAAATGCGGTGCATCAAATGTTTTGATATTATTGTTCATGGAGAACAGAGCCTGAATATAATTGAACGCATGATTCAGTCATAAATGCTCTGAAAGGAGATAATTTTTTTCTATTTTTCATTTATTTTGTTCCAGTTGAACAGTTTCCTTGTTACAGTTCTTGAATTTTCTTCAAAAAAAAATAAAAATCTCAAAATTAAAAAAAAAGAAAAAAAAATATAAAACAACAAAAGAAAAAAAACAGTTCTTTTCAGAACTCATTCAATTTTCTAAAAAGAGTTATATTCTTAAACACTGTGTCGTTCATTTTTTTGAATGAAAGTGTAGTGCATAAATGGGTGATTGAAATGACTGAGGAAAGGAAGGGATTGAGTGAAAGAGTGAGAAAAGGGAAGTATGGTGAGTGACAAAAGAGGAGTTGAAGAGTAACTGAAAAAAGGGAACTAAGAGTAGGGGAGTGAGTTAAAGGATCTAAAGAACTAAGGGAAGGCAATAAAGAAAGGAGAAAAAAACGACTTTCAGTGTTTTGATGTTGTATTTAAATTCATAATGAAAAACAAAGAATTTTACACATATTTTATTTAGGGGTTAGCATTTAAAAAACTTTGCAAAATTAACAAAAAAAAACATAGCTTTTACACACGTTATAGTTAGGAATTAGCATTTAAAAAACCTTGCAAATTCACAGAAAAAACCATAGGTTTTACATACGTTATAGTTAGGAATTAGCATTTAAAAAACCTAGCAAATTCATTGAAAAAAACACAGGTTTTATATCAGTTATAGTTAGCTGGACAATTTACTCCTACAAAACCATTGAAATTCCCACGTTACAGTTAGTTGTACTCACTATAACTGGCGCGCCCGCAAAGCACTGCTAATGACGTCACATATTACATCACTCATGACATAGTCAGTGACATCAGGCATGACATCACTGATGACATCTCAAATGACATCACTGATGACATCGTCCTTGTGAAAAAATGTCAGACTCTCTCTCAGTGTAATATAAGTTTTGATACACACATTGAAAAATAGAATCAAATAATTACAAAACAATGGAGAAACTAATTTCACTTATAACAATCTATTCAGAATTTGCAAAATCTACATACACATTCACTCATTCACTGACGTATCTATATAGTTACTCATACACATACTCAATCATCATAAATACTCATTCATCTATACATTTTGTTACACAATGACACTCATCCTTAGAGTTACTCACACACATACTCACACAAGTAAATACATTATAAATTAACCATACACTTACTTATACAGTTATACATACACCACTACTCTTACTTGTACAGAAACGTAAACATATTTTTTTACTAAAACTATCTCTTATAGGAACAAAAAAGTATTTATACAGAAACTCTTACAATTTCTCACTCTCACACATACTTACCTATATGCATCAATTCTTACTTATACTAATTTAAAACATATGTAGTTACTCATAAAGAAATGATTCAGACAGTTATTCACTCACTAACACACCCATACACACACTCATCCATCCATACAGTTGTGCACACATGCTGTCTTCAAAACATATGCAAACAGTAAGGCACTCATTCATTCATATATGCACAAAGTAATACCTCCCACCAAACTTAACAGACACTCATACTAATACTCAAAAAACTAACTAATAACCCATATAGACAATCATGTAGCTACTCACCAACCTAAGCATCCGTCTATAGATAAAGAGAGACAGTGATACAGATATTTGTAACTTTAAACAATAATTAGTAATACATATATTTAGTAACATACACTTAATAAGTTAGTTCTACATCAATTAAAAAAAAACATCCATTTAAACTCTAATTTAATCGTTTGTTCTTCCATCGATGTTTAGGTACACATATATAAAAAAAAAAAAATGTTATCAGAAAGATACACATTCACTGGATGATGTCATGAGTGATGTCATTTGAGATGTCATCAGTGATGTCATGAGTGATGTCACTGACTATGTCATGAGTGATGTAATATGTGATGTCATTAGCAGTGCTTTGCGGGCGCGCCAGTTATAGTGAGTACAACTAACTATAACGTGGGAATTTCAATGGTTTTGTATGAATAAATTGTCCAGCTAACTATAACTGATATAAAACCTATGTTTTTTTCAATGAATTTGCTAGGTTTTTTAAATGCTAATTCCTAACTATAACGTATGTAAAACCTATGGTTTTTTCAGTGAGTATATATATATATATATATATATATATATATATATATATATATATATATATATATATATATATATATATATATATATATATATATATACAATTCACTGAAAAAACCATAGGTTTCCGGCCTTATATAGTTAGGAATTTGCATTTAAAAAAACCTTTGAAATTCACTGAAAAAATCATAGGTTTCAGGCCTTATATAGTTAGGAATTAGCATTTAAAAAAACCTTTGAAATTCACTGAAAAAACCATAGGTTTCAGGAGTTATATAGTTAGGAATTAGCTTTTACAAAACCTTTGAAATTCACTCAAAAAACTATAAGTTTTAGTGGTGTTATAGTTAGCTGGATATTTTACTATATATATTTTATAGTTAGTTGTACTAAGTATATATCGCGCACCCACAATCCACTGCTGATGATGTCACATATTACATCATTCATGACATGGTCAGTGGCATCACTGATGACATTAAAATGACATCACTGATGACATCACTGATGACATCATCCAGTGAATGTGGTTTGCTTCGTTATTTAAATATGCATTATATATATAGCAATTTGCATTGAAGAATGAGTGGACATATAAATAAATATTTGGATGGAGGATTTAGTAGCAGTGTAATTGACTGTTTACTTGACCAATTTATAATGTCTCACTAAATATAGTGGATAGTGACTAAACTGTGTGAATATCTGTATCACTTTGTCAGTTGTTGTGTAAACTGATTCTACAGTTGGTTACTAGCTATGTGAAAGTCTATATTAGTTATTGATTAGTTAACTGAGTATTTGTATGGGAGTGTGAAAGTGTGTGTGGTTCGGTGGAGGGTGTGTGACTGTCCAAAGATGTGTGAATAGTTTATTCAGTAGATATATGAAGTTAAAACTACATGTTCTAACAGTTTGGGTGAGGGAATCTCTTTATGGGGGTGGTGATGAGCAAATATATTTCTGAAAGGTACAGGTCCAACAAACTAGAAAAATAAAAGGCAGTGTATGTGTCAGTTGTTGTATATAAATAAGTATACATAAGACACAATGATTGTGTGAGTGACTGTATGGATAACTGTATACTTGTAATAATGATTTTATAATTCACTAAGTATGACTTACTATCTAAATGAATAGAAGAAGTGGTGTTTGTATAAGTGTTTTGCTAAGTAAATATGTAAGTATGATCCATTGTTTGCATAAGTGAGTAGGATGACTTCATATGTGAATAGGATGCGTGCTGTTGTTTAATGTCGATATAGATGTATAAGTATTTTTTATAGTGTTCTATCGTTCATTGACAGCATGTATTTGTGAATCCATAGGTAAGGGCTTAGATGTGTGTATACATGTATGAATCACTGAGTGGATTTTTAGATACTTGTATTGCTGTGACAATGGATTAAAATATGATACTCTGTATTTTACAAAGAGTGATGAAAAAGTGTAATAGTGTATGCAAAGGTGTATGTGATTGTCACGTGGATGATGTCATCAGTGATGTCATCAGTGATGTCATTTGAGATGTCATCAGTGATGTCACTGACCATGTCATGAATGATGTAATATGTGACATCATCAGCAGTGGATTGCGGGTGCGCGATATATACTTAGTACAACTAACTATAAAATATATATAGTAAAATGTCCAGCTAACTATAACACCACTAAAACTTATAGTTTTTTGAGTGAATTTCAAAGGTTTTGTAAAAGCTAATTCCTAACTATATAACTCCTGAAACCTATGGTTTTTTCAGTGAATTTCAAAGGTTTTTTAAATGCTAATTCCTAACTATATAAGGCCTGAAACCTATGGTTTTTTCAGTGAATTTCAAAGGTTTTTTTAAATGCTAATTCCTAACTATATAAGGCCTGAAACCTATTGTTTTTTCAGTGAATTTCAAAGGTTTTTTAAATGCTAATTCTATTAGCGGATAACGTTTAAATATATTAATATCCTAGTGGAACCACCTGAGCAGCCCTAGGGGGTCAGGGTGTTCCTACCCTGCCCCCTTTTTGTGTTCTACACGTTTGTTTTTCTGCTTTCTTGTGCCTAATTCCTAACTATATAAGGCCTGAAACCTATGTTTTTTTCAGTGAATTTGCAAGGTTTTTTAAATGCTAATTCCTAACTATATAAGGCCTGAAACCTATGGTTTTTTCATTGAATTTGCAATGTTTTTAGATGCTAATTCCTAACTATATAAGGCCTGAAACCTATGGTTTTTTCAGTGAATTTGCAAGGTTTTTTTTAAATGCTAATTCCTAACTATATAAGGCCTGAAACCTATGTTTTTTCAGTGAATTTCAAAGGTTTTTTAAATGCTAATTCCTAACTATATAAGGCCTGAAACCTATGGTTTTTTCAGTGAATTTCAAAGGTTTTTTAAATGCTAATTCCTAACTATATAAGGCCTGAAAACTATGGTTTTTTTCAGTGAATTTCAAAGGTTTATTAAATGCTAATTCCTAACTATATAAGGCCTGAAACCTATGTTTTTTTCAGTGAATTTCAAAGGTTTTTTAAATGCTAATTCCTAACTATATAAGGCCTGAAACCTATGGTTTTTTCAGTGAATTTCAAAGGTTTTTTAAATGCTAATTCCTAACTATATAAGGCCTGAAAACTATGGTTTTTTCAGTGAATTTCAAAGGTTTATTAAATGCTAATTCCTAACTATATAAGGCCTGAAACCTATGTTTTTTTCAGTGAATTTCAAAGTTTTTTTAATGCTGATTCCTAACTATATAAGACCTGAAAGCCCACCAGGAATCTCCAGTATGCACCAGGGGACTGCATTGCAGAGAGGTTTAATTAAGCCACGGCCCTTTTTACACCTCTCTGCAACCTAGCCCCCGTGCATGTTTGAAGAGGGGGAACTCATTCCCCCTGCATACTGGGGGCCCCTGGGGGCCAACTAGCCCACCTGGAACCTCCAGTATGCGCCAGGGGGCTGCATTGCAGAGGTGTAATGAGGCTATGCCCCTTGTTACACCTCTCTGCAATGCAGCCGCCTGGCGCGTTTGCAGAGGGGGAACTAATTCCCCTTGCATAATGGGGGTCCCTGGGGGCCAACTAGCCCACCAGGAGCCTCCAGTATGCGCCAGATGGCTGCATTGCATAGAGGTGTAATGAGGCCACACCCTTTTTTACACCTCTCTGCAACGCAGCCCCCGTGCATGTTTGAAGAGGGGGAACTAATTCCCCTTGCATACTGGGTGTCCCTGGCAGCCATCTTGTGCCTTGTTCGAACCAAGGCACAAGAAAGCAGTGAAACAAAGGTGTGAAACTCGCAAAGGGGCCAGAGTAGAAACACCCTGACCCCCTAGGCCTGCTCAGGGGGTCCCACAAGGACCCCCAAGGCAAAGAAAATAATATATATATTTTTTTTAAAGTCAGGGGGTACAAAAAAACAATAAAAAAATATAAAACAACAATAAGAATAAAAAAACAGTTCTTTTCAGAACTACCTCCAATTTATATAAAAATGCTACATTTAAAAAAAACTCTGTCTTTCTTTTTTTCTCCAGGGTACGCGTACCGGTACGTGTACCGATACGTGTATCGGCGCGCGCACCCCCTCAAAAAAATAATGAGTGTGTGTGTGAGTGGGGGGGTGTGTGGGGGGGAGGTGGGTGTGGGGTGTGTGTGTGGGGGGGTATGAGTGTGGGCTGTGTGTGTGTAGGATGTGTGGGTGTGTGTGTGGGGTGTTTGTGTGTGGGTGTGTGTGTGTGGGGGGGTGTGTATGGGTGTGTGTGGGGGTGAGGAATGTGTGTGTGAGTGTGTGTGTGTGTGTGTGAGGTATGTGTGTGTGTGTGTGTGTGGGGGGGTGTGTGTCAGAGGTGTGTGTGTGTGGGGGGGTGAGGTGTGTGTGGGGGATGTGTGGGGTGTGTCTGTGAGGTGTGTGTGTGTGTGGGGGGAGTGAGGTGTGTGTGGGTGGGGGTGTGTGGGGTGTGTGGGTGTAGGTGGGGGTGTGGGGGTGTGTGGTGTGTGTGTGGTTGTGGGTGTGTGGGGTGTTTGGGTGTGGGTGGAGGTGTGGGTGTATGAGGTATGGTGGGGGGTGTGTGTGGGGGGGTGGGTGTGGGGTGTGTGTGTGTCGGGGTATGTGTGTGGGGCACCCCCTCAAAAAAAGATAAAAAATAATGAGTGTGTGTGTGTGTGGGAGGGTGGGTGTGGGGTGTGTGTGTGGGGGGGTATGTGTGTGGGGTGTGTGTGTGTAGGATGTGTGGGTGTGTGTGTGGGGTGTGTGTGTGTGTGTGTGGGGGGGGGTGTGTGTGAGAGGAGTGTGTGTGTGTGTGTGTATGTGAGGTGTGTGGTGTGTGTGTGTGTGTGTGAGGTGTGTGTCAGAGGTGTGTGTGTGTGGGGAAGGGGTGAGGTGTGTGTGGGGGATGTGTGGGGTGTGTCTGTGAGGTGTGTGTGTGTGTGTGTGTGTGTGTGTCTGAGGGGGGATGGGGTGTATAGGTGTGTGTAGGTGTGTGGGGTATGTGGGTGTGGGTGGGGATGTGGATGTGTAAGGTGTGTGTGTGGGTGTGTGGGGTGTTTGGGTGTAGGTTGGGGTGTGGGGGTGTGAGGTGTGTGTGGGGTGTGTGTGGGTGTGGGGGGTATGTGTGTAGGATGTGTGTGTATGTGTGGGATGTGTGGGTGTCTGTGAGGTGTGCGTGTGTGTGTGTGTGGGGGGGGAGGTGTGTGTGTGGGATGTGTGAGGTGTGTCTGTGAGGTATCTGTGTGTGCGTGTGTGTTTGTTGGGGGGGTGAGGTGTGTGTGAGTGTGTGTGGGATGTGTGGGTGTGGGTGTGGATGTGTAAGGTGTCGGTGTGGGGGTGTGGGGTGTTTGGGTGTGGGTGGAGGTGTGCGTGTGTGAGGTGTGTGTGGGGAGTGTGTGGGTGTGGAGGTGTGGGGTTGTGTGCGTGTGGGTGTGTATGGGAGGTACTTGTAGGTACCTAAAACAGCCACAGAACCAAAAGCTCTTTTCAGAGCTACCCTACCTGTAATCACTCAAAATGATTATTTTATTATTTATTATTATGATTATATAATTTTTTTCACTATTTTTCCCCATGGTACGCTCCCCGATGCGCGTACCGGGCGCTCCCCCCGCGAAAAACGAAAGAAAAAAAAATTTGTTTTTGCCCCGCGGGACCCTTTAATGGCCCCCACATCAAACCTAGGGGGTCAGGGGGGTCTACCCTGCCCCCTTTTGGTCATTTCCCCCTTTGATTTTTGCCACCTCTTGTGTCTCAATCCTACCGAGACACAAGATGGCGGCCGCTGCGGACTGTTTTGAATGTTTACAGACACTCGAGAACCAATCAGCTTCCCGTGCGCAAGTCGCGTGGCGCGCCCGGAGCGCTCCCCGGTGCGCGTAACGGGGCGCGGCCATAGATATATAAAAATGTTTGAACCTAAATTACTCAAAATCCTCTGGAGCACATATCTTGAGACATAGCAAAGGCACATCGGGCTACCAGTCCCTACAATTTTGCCAAGTTTGGTGAAAATCCATTCAGCCGTTCGAGCTAAAAGTGCGACAGACCGCCCTATGGAAATTAACATGGGGAAAACACGTTTTGGGACCCCCTTTTATCTCGGCCCCCGCTTGACGAATCCCCCCCAAACTTTCAGGGAAGGAACGGAGAGCCGCGAGGCAAAGTTGCTGAAACATTCAGGCAGATACCTCAACCGGCGCCAAAGTTATTCCCAATAGAATGTTGCGATTTCCCTATGGAAATCAATCCTAACTATATATACCTACTGGCGACCGCCAGTAGGTAATGTGTATATATATATATAAAATTTCTATGGCAAAATGAAACCCCTCATTTCGTTCCTTTTCAATTTAAATGTATTAGGTGTTACCACTTTATTCCAATCAAGATGACTTCAGGTGTGCCATACTTTTGTCATAAGTAAGACTGTTAGCGTTCTAGTTGTTCGTAAGAACACTCTGGGACATTCTGTCATTGGGCTATAGTTGGGCTACATTTGGCTGATATTTGGGCTACATTTGGGCTCTTTTGTCTCTGGTGGCCATCTTGGGAGACTGCATATCAGAATGTTTTTAATGAAATATAAGAGGATTTGAGAAGTCACTCAAAATGTGCCCTAATTTTTCTTTCTTCAGCACTAATCATAATTTCTATGGCAAAATGAACCCCCTCATTTTGTTCCTTTGCAAATTAAATGTTTTAAGTGTTAACACTTTATTCCAATCAAGATGACTTCAGGTGTGCCATACTTTTGTCATAAGTAAGACTGTTAGCGCTCTAGTTGTTCTTTAGAACACTCTGGGACATTCTGTCATTGGGCTATAGTTGGGCTACATCTGGCTGATATTTGGGCTACATTTGTTTTTTTTTGTCTCTGGTGGCCATCTTTGGGCTACATTGGGCTACATTTGGGCTCTAACATATATATAGCCCAATGTAGCCCAATATATATTTTTTCAAAGTTAATTTTCGTAAAAACCACTGGAGCATATATCTTGAGACATAGCAAAGGCACATCGGGGTACCAGTCCCTACAATTTTGCCAAGTTTGGTGAAAATCCATTCAGCCGTTCGAGCTAAAAGTGCGACAGACCGCCCTATGGAAATTAACATGGGGAAAACACATTTTGGGACCCCCCTTTTATCTCGGCCCCCACTTGACGAATCCCCCCCAAACTTTCAGAGAAGGACCGGAGCACTGCGAGGCAAAGTTGCTGAAAGATTCAGGCAGATTCCTCAACCGGCGCCAAAGTTATTCCCAATAGAATGTTGCGATTTCCCTATGGAAATCAATCCTAACTATATATACCTACTGGCGACCGCCAGTAGGTAATATATATATATATATATATATATATATATATATATATATATATATATATATTCACTGAAAAAACCATAGGTTTCACACCAGTTATAGTTAGGTGGAAATTTTACTCGCATACAACCATTGAAATTCCCACGTTATAGTTAGTTGGACTCACTATAACTTGCGCGTGCAATGCACTGCTGATGACGTCACATATTACATCACTCATGACATGGTCAGTGACATCACTCATGACATCACTGATGACATCTCAAATGACATCACTGATGACAACATCCTTGTGACAAAGTGGCAGACCTCCTATTAGCATAAAATAACCTTTGACACACACATTCAAAAATAGAAACTAACATTTTCTTAAAAAAGGAGAAACCAATAACAATTACAACTTATTAGGTAATTCCAACATCTACATACACATCCACTCATTCACCAACAGTTCTATATAGTCACTCATGCATGTACTTACTCATCAAATGTACTCATACACCTATACATCCTGTTACACACTAATACTCATCCATTAAGTTACTCACACACAAATTCACACATGCAAATAAACTATCAAAAAAACATTTACTTGATTATACTGCTATATACACAGCACTACACATACTTCTACAGAAACGGAAACATATTTACTCTGTTAAACAATCAATTATAAAAACACATACTCACTAACCCACCCATACACACAATCATCCACCCATACAGTCTTGCACACATGCTGTCTTCAAAATACATACAAATAGTGAGTCACTCATTCAAGCATCTGTGCTCTAAGTAATATCCCCCACCGAACCATACAGACACTGATACTGATACTCAAAAAAACAACTAATAACCCATATACACACTCATGTAGCTACTCACCAACCCATGCAGCCACTTATACACAAAGTGAGACACTGATACAGATATTTAAATATTTAAACATTACTCGCTAATATATGTATTCACTAAAATACATTTAATAAGTCAGTTAACCAAGCAATTTTACACAAAAAAAACATCCATTTAGACATTTATTTATCCATTTATTCTTCCATCAACCTTTAGATATACATATATAAAAAATATTTATTTTTCAGAAAGATACACATTCACTGGATGATGTCATCAGTGATGTCATTTGAGATGTCATCAGTGATGTCATGAGTGATGTCACTGACCATGTCATGAGTGATGTAATATGTGACGTCATCAGCAGTGCATTGCACGCGCAAGTTATAGTGCGTCCAACTAACTATAACGTGGGAATTTCAATGGTTTTATGCGAGTAAAATTTCCACCTAACTATAACTGGTGTGAAACCTATGGTTTTTTCAGTGAATTGAATAGGTTTTTTAAATGCTAATTCCTAACTATAACTGGTGTGAAACCTATGGTTTTTTCAGTGAATATATATATATATTCACTGAAAAAACCATAGGTTATAGACCATATATAGTTAGGAATTAGCATTTAGAAAACCTTATTTTACTCACACAAAACCATTGAAATTCCATATATAGTTAGTTGCACTAACTATATATCGCGCACCCGCAATCCACTGCTGATGATGTCACATATTACATCATTCATGACATGGTCAGTGACATCACTGATGACATCACTGATGACAACATCCAGTGATTATGTGTTTCTGTAAAGTTTAAATATGTTTTACATATTGAAGAATGAGTGGATGTATAAGTGTCTGAATGAAGGTTTTAGTAGGTGCGTGATTGACTGTATGAGTGAGTGATTAAATGCGTCTTACTGAATGCACGGGTTAGTGACTAAACTGTCTTAATTTGTGCATCATTATGTCTGTTGTGATGTAAACTGCTGCATGTGTTGATCATTAGCTATACGAGAGGCTATATGTGTTATTAATTGGTTGCCCAAGTATTTCTATGGGAGATTGAGTTTGTGTGGGGGTGGCTGGAAGGTGTGTGACTCTGTGCATAGATGTGTGAGCAGTTTATTCACTAGGTGTATGAGTTCAAGAGTGCATGTGGAAACAGCTACATGGGCAGTTGACTGTGTGCATGAGTGTATTGATGAGTGAATGGATATCTCAATGCTACATGTCATAGTAAGTACATATGTAAAACACAGTACATGTGAGAGTTGGCATATATAAATAACTGTGCATGAGAGCCACTGAGTGAGTGGTTGTATCGATCATTGTGAACTTGTATCAGGGATTGTATAAGAGAGTAAATATGTGTTAGTATATGTTTCAATAAGTAAGGTGTGTATAACTGTATAGTTGAAGAAATGGAGGTGAGATTGTTTCTTTGCATGACTGACTGGGTGTGTGAGTAACTCCATGGATGAGTGGCAGTGTGTGAGTGTCTGTATACACTGAGTGTATCTAAGGTTATATTAGAGTCTGAAGAAGTTTATCGTATTAGCACAAGAATGATGCCAAATGAGACGTCATCAGTGATGTCATCAGTGATGTCATTTGAGATGTCATCAGTGATGTCATCAGTGATGTCACTGACCATGTCATGAATGATGTAATATGTGACATCATCAGCAGTGGATTGCGGGTGCGCGATATATAGTTAGTGCAACTAACTATATATGGAATTTCAATGGTTTTGTGTGAGTAAAATAAGGTTTTCTAAATGCTAATTCCTAACTATATATGGTCTATAACCTATGGTTTTTTCAGTGAATTTTCAAGGTTTTGTAAATGCTAATTCCTAACTATATATGGTCTATAACCTATGGTTTTTTCTGTGAATTTCATTGGTTTTTTAACAGCTAATATCTGTAGCTGTAAAATGTATTCTTCTTTAAATCCAAAAATATATTTTATATGTTTATGAATAATTTTTTTTTAAAATATTTTTTTTTCTTCGATCCCGCTTCGCGAATCGGGAAGCTTCCCGTTAGCTGACCTTGATGCCGCGAAATAGACCGCGAGCCGGTAAACGTTTCTTTACCGCAAGTGCCGCGTTAGAAAACAACATCGTGACGCCTCCCGTCCGCATGACGTTTCACGTTGTCGCGTGATACGTCATATGACGTGCTACGTTAGCGAACTGGTACGCGAAGCGAGTCGCAAAGCGCAGGTTTCTGGAAGCAAACCGGGAGGCCCTGCAAAGCGCTTAACGTAAACACAGCAAGTCATGTGACTTGGTAATAACACTTTTCATTGGTTCATTTCACTTTTGGTTTCCTAATGATGTAAGACTAGGTCATATAATCTAAAATGAACACTTTTGATTGGTTGAGAACTCTTGTTTTTCCCAAATGATGAAAATCCCTCCTTCTTTCCTCACTCTGACTTTCATCATTGTGAGAGAAAGACCCTTTGTGATCACTGAGCAATGGCTTCTTTAGTAGCTTCAGCTGGTGCTTCCCCACCACCTCCACCACATCCAAGGAAGAGTGGACCACCTGCTCAAGTTCTAATTCAACAAGAAGAAGAAGAGGAACAGGAGGACGAGCACGAAGAGAGGCAGTTTTTGCCTGAGCAGCCCAGGACGTCTCACCGGAAAGAAAACTTCATTTGGCAATTTTTTAAAATTCCCAAAGGTCAGAAAAAAGTAAATGCAAGATACGTAACTTGCCTTATATGTCAAGATAGACTGTCCAGAGGGACCGACAAAAAATACAGTTTCGGAAACTACACAATGCATCGCCATATGACTAGGTGGCATCCTAACAACTACAGTGCTGCACAGTTTCGGAACGACCTAGATAATCTCCCTATTATGGCCAGAAGATCTGTTGTACCGGAAGTAACGGGACCAGAGGGCAGGGAGATGGTGCCAAATATACAAATGAGATTTGGTGATGTAAAACACATCTGCGCATTTTGCGATGGATTCATTTCCTACGGAGAAAAAAGCATCACTCTGATCAACAGAGCTATTGACTATCATATGCAAGTTTGTCCGAAACGCCCAAAATAATAAATACTTCTTTTTTTTGTTTTGTTGCTCCTGTTGAGCCCTTTACAATGAATCGTTTTCATTGCCCCCTCCAAGAAAAACCCCAAAAAATATAAAACTGTTCCGAAAAATTCAAAAACAGTAAAAAAATGTTCAGAAAAATTAAAAAAAAAGTTCTTTTCAGAACTACCTCCCCGTTATTAAAAAATTGGTACAATATTTGGAATTGTGCCAACCTCTATTTCTCTTAGTTCGCTTCCTAGTTCGCTCGCTGGTACGCGAACCGGAAGCGAACCAAAAACAGTAAGTATAAGGGAAGGAAACAGACACTTATGTTAAAAGAAACACAGCTATAAGGGAGTAAACTAGAGATACCATTACCCGTAATCCACTGCTGATGATGTCACATATTACATCATTCATGACATGCTCAGTGACATCATCAGCAGAGGATTGCGGGTTTTTTGGCAACATGCCTTATCCACGGTTTAATAACGCTGCCTTTTGCTTTATATAAGTTTTCAAATTGTATGAAATATATACCAATAGGTCGTTATGAACCTTTAGGTAGTGCTTTTCTTCATGAGGTCTGGTCGCTTCCATACACATACAGATGTTTCAAAGATGATCAAGAAGTTTATCTGAATGGAGAGGAATGCACTGAGACGCCAGATCATTCACTAATGTGTAGGCACATACAGTTACACGGTTCATGCAACAAACACCGACCAAATATGGCTTGCGTGTTGCAAGGCACGCCAGTTCCTGCTATCATCCCCACGTTCAAGTTGTTGGAAAATGGTAGTTATTTGATGCTCAATAATGAAGATTGTTCTGAGTTAATTAAAAGTATTCCTTTTATCGTAACAGTAAGTGAACGGGTTATTTGCTGCAGAAATGTTCTATTTCCTCCCACACATGAACATAGGGAGTTTTCAATCTGGCCACAAATACCAACCTTGGGACACGTTTCAACGGCATGGCAAGAATAAGAGCTCTTTTGTCTCAGAGAGAGGTGGCCTTGAGTTCGGCCCGTGAAACTTTCGTACTTCACATAGCGAACACCCATACAGAGGTGCACACCCTTTTCAATTAAGATTTGCCTTTCAATTTCAGCAACATGTTTCCGACTATCTTTAACGCATCCTCCACAAAGTCCCTGGCACACTTTTTTAAAGTTGTTACCAGTGGTCTCGTGACTTCATTTGAGAAAATCTTTGGAGTCATCCCTGCTTCCTTTCATTGTATTTTCTGCACTCTGGTTCGTAGATTGGCATTTTTACTTGCATTACCAGCGGACGCTCTTGTGCTTTTTTACATTTTTAAATATGGATGTCCCTCCTATGCAACCTCCGACCCTGCAGCTGCTGACACTGTTCCGCAATCGCATGCTAGAATATTATGGCACAATGCCGTTGGCGATATTAAGCACGGCATATGGATTATCTTTTCGGTTCTCCTACTTCACCTGTGTCCAGCCTGTATTTCACTGCCTGACCTGTGATTTCGATTGGGCCATTGATTTGTGTCTCTGCGGACCGGTTTCTCCTGACGTCGACTTTAATCAGCTGATGACTCCTATCATTACTCACGAGTTGGTTTGTCCTGGCGAAAGGATTATGGCTGTGGCATTGATGCATGGACTACTTGGTCCCTGGAATTTACTGGCGGCAGCACAGTCTTTCTTGGAACAGAGCTTTCTTGAAAACCCACCGAGCTGTCCTCTGATGGTGATAGAGGATCCGGTGCTGGGAGAGCACGTATGTTCTTTTCCGCTTTTAAATTGGATGGCTGAACTGTTTTCGGATGAAGACGGTGACTTCCTATTGGAGGCTGTTGCAGCTTATTTTGCATACACAGTTATGTCATAGACCTTTTTCATGTTTGATATGCTGAGAACTAGCATTTCATTGACAATTCATTGACTTATTTGTCAAGTTTTTATTATTTACCTTGCCTATTGGCTTAAGACTCGATAAAGTACTTGGCTGTTTTATTTTTCTTTAGCATTAAATTTTCCTAGTTTTTAATGCTTTACCTTGCAGACCGTCCACATATAAACTTGCAATCTGCTCTCATGAGATGGCACTTCTATTATCTTATTCAGTTCGTTTCCGGATCATGAGGAGGTGTCATCTAGGTCCTGGATATCTTTACACCGTGTTAAGTTAGCATAGGCTCATTACCGGTTTAAACGCCATTTTTCCTTTTTTGCAACTTCTGCACACGACACTTAGTTGTTGCTTTAGCTTTCCACCTAGTAGTTCATCGTGGTTTACATGAGAATAATATGTTATTGGTCTACTATCTGCTTTACTTGTTAAACTATATCTGTACAGCGAGTGCTAAAGTTTCAAGAACAACACGATACAGAATTGTTATGAGGTCTGATCTCCACGACTTCATACTCATAACATAAGTGCAACTTCTGCCAATTCTGGGCATGAGGCGGGTT
This sequence comes from Lissotriton helveticus, assembly GCF_964261635.1. Lineage (NCBI taxonomy): Eukaryota > Metazoa > Chordata > Amphibia > Caudata > Salamandridae > Lissotriton > Lissotriton helveticus. The sequence continues at coordinate 1,514,410,099 of NC_136061.1, read as the reverse complement.
TTATATTGCTTTGCCGAACACACATACACAACAGTTGATGCGGTTCACATGAAGAGAGAGCTGGTGTATGCTGATGTGATTCCTTCAAATCTAAGACACTAAAGTATGGGCACGCCCTAAACCAACACAAAGAGACCTTCTTAGCAAATAATATAATATGTGTATTAGGGAGGGTGAGATATAAGCAGCCGCGGGCCGTGGAGGGAGTTACGATGGGGCAGGGAGGCGGGGAGGGGGAGAAGCAGGGTGGAGCCCTCTCTACCTTGCCCCTCCCCCTCCCCGCCTCCCTGCCCCACCGTAACTCCCTCCACGGCCCGCGGCTGCTTATAAGTGTTGCTAACTCTTATTCATTTACAGCATGTTAACATACTGTCACCATTCGCTTTTTATGTACTAGTAACTATGCTGGTAATTTTGCTACTGATAATATGTGTACTTGTATTCTCCACCCTGCTTCTCCCCCTCCCCGCCTCCCTGCCTCACCGTAACTCCCTCCACGGCCCGCGGCTGCTTATAAGTGTTGCTAACTCTTATTCATTTACAGCATGTTAACATACTATCACCATTCACTTTTTATGTACTAGTAACTATGCTGGTAATTTTGCTACTGATAATATGTGTACTTTTATTATCTAAGGTACTACGCCTGAGAAGACGGCATTAGTAAATAAACATTTCAAATACACATCTGTTCTTCTTAACTCCATGTTCTGGTTTCTAAGAAATCTATAACGACCGACTGTTCATGAGTTCCACGTATCCTGAGGTACTATAAGTTCATATTCTGGATTGTCTAAACATTGAGAGTTTGTTATATCCAATGTGACACTGTACCTAGCTTGCTAAGGAGTTTTTGATTACTAACGTGAGTTTTGGGACACCCTAATTCGCCGAGGTTCCAATCCTCTGTCCACAGTTCTGTGTGAGAACAGAAACCCTGCGACAGGGGCACCCCCGACCCTTGCTGGAGCTTCATCACACTTGCGATACAACTCCAGCAATGCATTCGCCGAGGTTCCAATCCTCTGTCCACAGTTCTGTGTGAGAACAGAAACCCTGCGACAGGGGCACCCCCGACCCTTGCTGGAGCTTCATCACACTTGTGATACAACTCCAGCAATGCGCCACCTTTACGGCACAGATACATCACGCATCTGTGCTGTTTTTGCCCCATGATGCGCCGCATTGTAAATGCAGCACACCATAGGTGACGGAACAGCGGCACAAAATGACTAACACATCCCTGGTGATGCGCCAGTCATCATAAATGTATCCCTATGCTTCTTATCTTGTTAGAGATGAACCGCCATATGTATCATCAAAGTTATTTGCATTTCCTAAATAGCGAACTTTAAGGAATAAATAGCGATTCTTTACCATTCCTAGTTTGCGATGAGCTATTTGCTAATTAGCCGAATGTAGCCCAATGAAGCCCAATGTAGCCCAATGTAGCCCAAAGATGGCCGCCAGACACACAAAAAAACAAATGTAGCCCAAATATCAGCCAGATGTAGCCCAACTATAGCCCAGTGACAGAATGACCAATCAGCTTCGCAAACCTCCGTTACGCGAAGCGGAGCGCTGTTACAGATATATATCTTTTTTTGAACGTTAATTTCTCAAAATCCACTGGAGCACATATATTGAGACCTAGCAAAGGCACATCGGGCTACCAGTCCCTAATATTTTGCCAAGTTTCGTGCAAATCCATTCAGCCGTTCAATTATTATTATTATTTTTTTTTTTTGCCCCGCGGGGCCCTTTTAAAACCTCCACATCAAACCTAGGGGGTCAGCGAGGATCTACTATGCCCCCTTATAGTTATTTCCCCCTTTGTTTTGACCTCCTCTTGTCTCTCGATCCTACCGAGAGACAAGATGGCGGCCGCTACGGACTGTTTGGAATGTTGACAGACGCCGGAGAACCAATCAGCTTCGCTTCACAAAGCTCCGTTGCGCGAAAAGTCCGCGAACCAGTGCGCTGCCCGGTCCGCTGTTACAGATATATATCTTTTTTTAAACGTTAATTTCTCAAAATCCACTGGAGCACATATATTGAGACCTACAAAAGGCACATCGGGCTACCAGTCCCTACAATTTTGCCAAGTTTCGTGCAAATCCATTCAGCCGTTCGGGCTAAAAGTGAGGCCAACCGCCCTATGGAAAACTCAATGTTAAAAACACGTTTTGGGACCCCCCTTTTTTCTCGGCCCCCACTGGACGAACCCCCCCCAAATTTTCAAGGGCTGCTCAGAAACAAAATGTGCCATTTTCCTGAAAATTTCAGCCAATTCCGTCCACAAACGCCAAAGTTATTAGACATAGAATTTTCAAAAAACCCATAGAGAAAAAATCCTAACTATATATACCTATTGGCGACCGCCAGTAGGTAATATGTATATATATATATATATATATATATATATATATATATATATATATATATATATATATATATATATATATATATATATAAAATTTCTATGGCAAAATGAAACCCCTCATATTTTGTTCCTTTTCAAATTAAATATATTAAGTGTTAGCACTTTATTCCAATCAAGATGACTTCAGGTGTGCCATACTTTTGTCATAAGTAAGTCTGTTAGCGTTCTAGTTGTTCTTTAGAACACTCTGGGACATTCTGTCATTGGGCTACAGTTGGGCTACATCTGGCTGATATTTGGGCTCTTTTGTCTCTGGTGGCCATCTTGGGAGACTGCATATCAGAATTTTTTTAATGAAATATAAGAGGATTTGAGAAGTCACTCAAAATGTGCCCTATTTTTTCTTTCTTCAGCACTAATCATAATTTCTATGGCAAAATGAACCCCCTCATTTTGTTCCTTTGCAAATTAAATGTTTTAAGTGTTAACACTTTATTCCAATCAAGATGACTTCAGGTGTGCCATACTTTTGTCATAAGTAAGACTGTTAGCGCTCTAGTTGTTCTTTAGAACACTCTGGGACATTCTGTCATTGGGCTATAGTTGGGCTACATCTGGCTGATATTTGGGCTACATTTGTTTTTTTTGTCTCTGGTGGCCATCTTTCGGCTACATTGGGCTACATTGGGCTACATTTGGGCTCTAACATATATATAGCCCAATGTAGCCCAATATATATTTTTTCAAAGTTAATTTTCGTAAAAACCACTCGAGCATATATCTTGAGACATAGCAAAGGCACATCGGGGTACCAGTCCCTACAATTTTGCCAAGTTTGGTGAAAATCCATTCAGCCGTTCGAGCTAAAAGTGCGACAGACCGCCCTATGGAAATTAACATGGGGAAAACACGTTTTGGGACCCCCCTTTTATCTCGGCTCCCGCTTGACGAATCCCCCCAAAGTTTCAGGGAAGGACCGGAGCGCCGCGAGGCAAGGTTGCTGAAAAATTCAGGCAGATTCCTCAACCGGCGCCAAAGTTATTCCCAATAGAATGTTGCGATTTCCCTATGGAAATCAATCCTAACTATATATACCTACTGGCGACCGCCAGTAGGTAATATATATATATATATATATATATATAAAATTTCTATGTCGAAATGAAACCCCTCATTTTGTTCCTTTTCAAATTAAATGTATTAAGTGTTACCACTTTATTCTAATCAAGATGACTTCAGGTGTGCCATACTTTTGTCATAAGTAAGACTGTTAGCGTTCTAGTTGTTCTTTAGAACACTCTGGGACATTCTGTCTTTGGGCTATAGTTGGGCTACATCTGGCTGATATTTGGGCTACATTTGGGCTCTTTTGTCTCTGGTGGCCATCTTGGGAGACTGCATATCAGAATTTGTTTAATGAAATATAATAGGATTTGAGAAGTCACTCAAAATGTGCCCTCATTTTTCTTTCTTCAGCACTAATCATAATTTCTATGGCAAAATGAACCCCCTCATTTTGTTCCTTTGCGACCGCCAGTAGGTAATGTGTATATATATATATATCTTATAAACTCATCTCAGACTTCAAATCACAGAAAAGACGAAGCAAACCCAAATTGCAGTTCTCTTTTTCTTTATTGTATGCCCAGCACCACCGCCATTACGCGTTTCGGTACTCGTGGGACCTTGATCACATGACACGTTACCAGGTACGATCTCATTTTAAAGTGACAGTGCTCAAAAAAACTGCTCTTCATCATAGACATGAAAAAAACGAGTTAATATCACATTTGTTTTCATCATAGCAGCTCTTTTTACTAACATTGCGCAAAATGAAGCAAAATAATAATATAAATTATATAAAAATCTCCAAGGTTCTCTGTTTAACCTGGAAATAAATACCTGGTAAAACCAAACCTTACTGACACCCTCAATAAAAGGATGCCATTTGAAAAAAAATCACAACTGAAATCACACATATACATAAATAATTGTAAATATATGTACAGTTGTTAAAAAAAATGCATAAGCCAGGAAAAAAGTATAAATATTAACCCTTTTCCCATCATGATCGATGTAGCAGCATTAAAGATCTCAGTATTTAATATCCTATTGCACAGTAGTAGACTGTATACAATGTTACAGTGCCATGAGTAAACAACACACAATAAAGCCAAGTGGGCAATGATACCTGTAAACCAAGTCTTAGAATAAAGTGCTAGTGCATAAAAAGTGTCACTTAAAAATCCCTATAAAACCATAATGTGCAAAATAGTGCAAGATGTATGAAAAAGTTAGTATAAAAATATATCATAAAGAAGCAGCAGCATGCAGAAATGGGTACATTCTATATTACAGATGAGGAAATGACTTATCAAAAGTTGCGTATAAAAATACTCACTGGAATTTAACCCATTTGGTTTTTTAGTGTCCAATTCTAATATATATTTGGTTTCCAGTTTTGTCAAAAGAGCATCTCGATGTTCAACTCTCTTCAATGGTGGAATCGAGTCCACCACAAAATAACGCAACTCACATGATTTTTTTGCATGCAATTCATCAAAGTGACGGGTAACAGGATAAGACGTGTCCCCATTGTTGATTGCTCTTATGTGCTGGAGTATCCTCTTGTGGACCTGCAGCTTCGTACTGCCCACGTAGCGCAGGCCACAGGGACACTCCAGCACATACACCGCAAACTGCATCTTGCAGCAAAGTTTTTTGTCAATTTTAATTGGCCTGCTCCTGAATGGTGTGGTGTACTCTGTCTTACTCACTCCATGTCTGCATGCTTTGCCGACTGCACATTTAATAAAGCCTTTGCTGACCTTCAGCCAAGTTGTATTCTGAACCACTTCAGGACTACTTGTGACAAATGAATTGCTCATCGAGCGGGCTTTTCTGAATGTTAGATTGGGGGACCTTGTTAGTATGTTCCCCAACACAGGATCATTCCTTACTAGTGCCCGGTTCTTATTGACAATTCTTCTGATAGTTTGATGTTGATTGCTATAAGTCAGAATAATTCTTGAGGGCTGTACTGTCCCCAGTAAGTTATCTTTGGGTGTTTTACTAGCCAGTGCCTGTGATCTGCCCTGCTCATTTGCTTTGGCCATAGCCTAATCTACTACACTAGGGGTGTAACCTTGTGTAAGAAATCTGGTATGGCATTCAGTATGTGCATTAATGCATTCATCGTCAGTGCTACATATTCTTCTAATGCGCAACATCGTCCCGAAGGGGATGTTTCGGATCAGATGCACTGGATGATGACTCGCTGCGTGTAACAGCGAGTTGCCAGCTGTCGCCTTCCTGTGCAATCTAGTTTGCAGTTGTGTATTTTTTATCAGAATTTCAACATCAAGAAAGCAGGTTGCCTCACAACTCATCTGGCCTGTAAATTTTAAATTCAGATTGTTCTCATTGATTTGCTCAATAAATTGTAGGGCCCCAGTCTCCGAGCCCCTCCAAAAAATGAGCAAATAATCTATGTATCTGGGCCATCGTATTATATGGTTGTTCATGATTTCCTCAAAAGCTGGCCTGAGGACCCGTTCTCATATATATATATATCATGTGATCATTGGGAGGGATCACCCGAAACGCGTAATGGCGGCAATGGCTGAATAAAGAGTTTGCACGAATCTTGGGTCCACGCTCGTTCTTTCCGTGTCAAAGTGGAGTGAAGGCGAGATAATCTGGAATATATATATATCTTTCGTTACCTGAACGCCCACTGCATTCTGGTACCAGTAGTTCACTCCCTAAGTGTTTCATCTGGAGTAGTGATCAGACACACCTGGTGAGGGCGGAGCTGCAGCGGTCCTATCACTACATGGTAGGACTATTTAAAGAACGTGACTGTGCAAGCCTCCTGTTTATAATGCTAGGCACTGAGGAAGGCCGTCTGGCCGAAATGCATTTGCCTGCCGAGAATAAAAGTATTTTCCTTCGTTCCCCTGTGTGGCCTCTGCTCTGTCCGTGCAGGAAGGAGATTGGTGTCATGTTTTCGCGTCGGCCAGTGACGCGTTCAGAGGCCCCCACGCTGTAAGCTGGCCCCAATATTTCTGGCTGCTGCCTCGGCAGTTTTGTGGCGATTTCCAAGGGATTGGATTGTTGGGGCCCACCTCCACTTACCGGATGAGAGAAGACGGTTGTGAAGTGACTTCGCCTCACACTGGGCGGGATGCACGGCCATACCTGCCCCCGTTTGATGAATTCCGGCATAAGGAGGTTGGCGTGGTCTGGGGACACAGGGAAATACAAGACTCGTTTTGCAGCAGGACATTGGTTTTACACAGCACCTTTGGATACTTTGCTTGCAGCATGGTCACTATGGCGTTAATACTGCCCCCATCTTTCGTTACCTGAACGCCCACTGCATTCTGGTACCAGTAGTTCACTCCCTAAGTGTTTCATCTGGAGTAGTGATCAGACACACCTGGTGAGGGCGGAGCTGCAGCGGTCCTATCACTACATGGTAGGACTATTTAAAGAACGTGACTGTGCAAGCCTCCTGTTTATAATGCTAGGCACTGAGGAAGGCCGTCTGGCCGAAATGCATTTGCCTGCCGAGAATAAAAGTATTTTCCTTCGTTCCCCTGTGTGGCCTCTGCTCTGTCCGTGCAGGAAGGAGATTGGTGTCATGTTTTCGCGTCGGCCAGTGACGCGTTCAGAGGCCCCCACGCTGTAAGCTGGCCCCAATATTTCTGGCTGCTGCCTCGGCAGTTTTGTGGCGATTTCCAAGGGATTGGATTGTTGGGGCCCACCTCCACTTACCGGATGAGAGAAGACGGTTGTGAAGTGACTTCGCCTCACACTGGGCGGGATGCACGGCCATACCTGCCCCCGTTTGATGAATTCCGGCATAAGGAGGTTGGCGTGGTCTGGGGACACAGGGAAATACAAGACTCGTTTTGCAGCAGGACATTGGTTTTACACAGCACCTTTGGATACTTTGCTTGCAGCATGGTCACTATGGCGTTAATACTGCCCCCATCTTTCGTTACCTGAACGCCCACTGCATTCTGGTACCAGTAGTTCACTCCCTAAGTGTTTCATCTGGAGTAGTGATCAGACACACCTGGTGAGGGCGGAGCTGCAGCGGTCCTATCACTACATGGTAGGACTATTTAAAGAACGTGACTGTGCAAGCCTCCTGTTTATAATGCTAGGCACTGAGGAAGGCCGTCTGGCCGAAATGCATTTGCCTGCCGAGAATAAAAGTATTTTCCTTCGTTCCCCTGTGTGGCCTCTGCTCTGTCCGTGCAGGAAGGAGATTGGTGTCATGTTTTCGCGTCGGCCAGTGACGCGTTCAGAGGCCCCCACGCTGTAAGCTGGCCCCAATATTTCTGGCTGCTGCCTCGGCAGTTTTGTGGCGATTTCCAAGGGATTGGATTGTTGGGGCCCACCTCCACTTACCGGATGAGAGAAGACGGTTGTGAAGTGACTTCGCCTCACACTGGGCGGGATGCACGGCCATACCTGCCCCCGTTTGATGAATTCCGGCATAAGGAGGTTGGCGTGGTCTGGGGACACAGGGAAATACAAGACTCGTTTTGCAGCAGGACATTGGTTTTACACAGCACCTTTGGATACTTTGCTTGCAGCATGGTCACTATGGCGTTAATACTGCCCCCATCTTTCGTTACCTGAACGCCCACTGCATTCTGGTACCAGTAGTTCACTCCCTAAGTGTTTCATCTGGAGTAGTGATCAGACACACCTGGTGAGGGCGGAGCTGCAGCGGTCCTATCACTACATGGTAGGACTATTTAAAGAACGTGACTGTGCAAGCCTCCTGTTTATAATGCTAGGCACTGAGGAAGGCCGTCTGGCCGAAATGCATTTGCCTGCCGAGAATAAAAGTATTTTCCTTCGTTCCCCTGTGTGGCCTCTGCTCTGTCCGTGCAGGAAGGAGATTGGTGTCATGTTTTCGCGTCGGCCAGTGACGCGTTCAGAGGCCCCCACGCTGTAAGCTGGCCCCAATATTTCTGGCTGCTGCCTCGGCAGTTTTGTGGCGATTTCCAAGGGATTGGATTGTTGGGGCCCACCTCCACTTACCGGATGAGAGAAGACGGTTGTGAAGTGACTTCGCCTCACACTGGGCGGGATGCACGGCCATACCTGCCCCCGTTTGATGAATTCCGGCATAAGGAGGTTGGCGTGGTCTGGGGACACAGGGAAATACAAGACTCGTTTTGCAGCAGGACATTGGTTTTACACAGCACCTTTGGATACTTTGCTTGCAGCATGGTCACTATGGCGTTAATACTGCCCCCATCTTTCGTTACCTGAACGCCCACTGCATTCTGGTACCAGTAGTTCACTCCCTAAGTGTTTCATCTGGAGTAGTGATCAGACACACCTGGTGAGGGCGGAGCTGCAGCGGTCCTATCACTACATGGTAGGACTATTTAAAGAACGTGACTGTGCAAGCCTCCTGTTTATAATGCTAGGCACTGAGGAAGGCCGTCTGGCCGAAATGCATTTGCCTGCCGAGAATAAAAGTATTTTCCTTCGTTCCCCTGTGTGGCCTCTGCTCTGTCCGTGCAGGAAGGAGATTGGTGTCATGTTTTCGCGTCGGCCAGTGACGCGTTCAGAGGCCCCCACGCTGTAAGCTGGCCCCAATATTTCTGGCTGCTGCCTCGGCAGTTTTGTGGCGATTTCCAAGGGATTGGATTTTTGGGGCCCACCTCCACTTACCGGATGAGAGAAGACGGTTGTGAAGTGACTTCGCCTCACACTGGGCGGGATGCACGGCCATACCTGCCCCCGTTTGATGAATTCCGGCATAAGGAGGTTGGCGTGGTCTGGGGACACAGGGAAATACAAGACTCGTTTTGCAGCAGGACATTGGTTTTACACAGCACCTTTGGATACTTTGCTTGCAGCATGGTCACTATGGCGTTAATACTGCCCCCATCTTTCGTTACCTGAACGCCCACTGCATTCTGGTACCAGTAGTTCACTCCCTAAGTGTTTCATCTGGAGTAGTGATCAGACACACCTGGTGAGGGCGGAGCTGCAGCGGTCCTATCACTACATGGTAGGACTATTTAAAGAACGTGGCTGTGCAAGCCTCCTGTTTATAATGCTAGGCACTGAGGAAGGCCGTCTGGCCGAAATGCATTTGCCTGCCGAGAATAAAAGTATTTTCCTTCGTTCCCCTGTGTGGCCTCTGCTCTGTCCGTGCAGGAAGGAGATTGGTGTCATATATATATATATATATATCCCTACTGTTGCACTCTCTGGAGTGGGAATAGTAATTTTTACCCTTATGCTATCCAACGCTTTCCCTACTGTTGCACTCTCTTGAGTGGGAATAGTATTTTTTACCCCTAAGCTATCCAACACTTTCCCTACTGTTGCACTCTCTGGAGTGGGAATAGTAATTTTTACCCCTACGCTATCCAACGCTTTCCCTACTGTTGCACTCTCTGGAGTGGGAATAGTATTTTTTTACCCCTACGCTATCCAACGAGAAATCAAGTAGATGGGGTAGAAGGAGCTGGCATTGAAGAGTCCATACAGGGGGATGTCTGTATAGAGAGGGAGTCGGTGGTAGCTGACACAGACCCTCATCAGGAGGACAATACGCTGGTGATTTCGCCTTTGAGCATAGGAGTACCTTTGGGAGCGGCCCATAGTGGTTCACATAGCATCATAACTTCTAGTGAGGATGCTACACTTAAATTAGCATCATGGAATGTGGCAGGGATGAAGGGTCGTATGGACTCGGAAGAGTGGTTGGATTTTATTGATACTTTTGATGTTCTTTTGTTTCAGGAAAGTTGGGCTCCTGATCCAATTTTTAGGGTAGGATTCTTAAACTTTTACAAACCAGCTATTAGGGCCAATAAGGGTCGAGCTTCGGGGGGACTAGTGATCTGGGTTAAACAGTCCATCGGTTATCGACCAACGGAAATTTGTGTGGACAACCTGGACCTTTTAGGAATTAGGTTAAGTAAAGAAAATTGCCAGGACATCATAGTTGTCAACATCTATGCACGTGGGAGATCGGGTGGGCGTTGTCCCAGTATTGTAGAAGTGCTGGACTCGTATCTTGAGGGAGTAGGGCGAGACAAGCTTCTTATTCTTGCAGGGGACCTTAATTGTACCTTCGAGCCTCTTTCTACTATAGAGGAGCATTTGGGGGCTGTGGAGGAGACGGTTTGGAACATCCCGATGTTATCCCTGGACACTATTAAAAGAGTCTCCGAGGCAGCCTTACACTGGATGGGGCTGTGCCTAGATTGGGGGCTAAGGGCAACGAACGGTCGCTCATTTTCCGACAAAGTCGGTAAACCCACCTTTGATAATGGGGCAAGGAAAAGTCGGATAGATTATATCCTGCTAAAAATGGAATACTGGTCACTTTTGTTGGATATGGAAGTGGTGCCTCACACAGAAAGCGACCATAACCCCCTGCCACTTAAATTGAGACTTCCCGGTGGATCCGGCAGATCTCCTTTTGTAGCCCATGTAACAGGGGATGCTCTTTTATCAAACGATAGAAGAAGGCTCAGATGGCCAAGGGTTGTGGAGAATCCGACCCTTCTTGATAGTATAAAGCAGTTAGTTTTATCGACCTTGAGTGATATCCGGCCTCTGGCTCATAGTAGGGTCGCATCAAATCAGATCTCTGACCTCCACGAACAGTGCTTTGCCCATTTAAAGGAACTTCTGACGCTCCCATCAAAGCAAGGCACTATAAAGGTACATGGTCCCCGGGAGAAATGGTATAATAAAAACTGTAGGGACGCACACAGCCGTTTAGTAAAAGCCGTGAAATCTAGGGTTTCTAGTGACATAAAGGAGGCACGTACAACGTATAAAAGGACCCAGTGGGAGGCGAAAAGGGAATGGGACGATATATATTGGTCTGACCTATAGGATGCGTGCATATCTTCCAACCAGATTAAGTTTTGGGAACTTGTTAAGTGGGGCAGAAACTCGGACTCCCAAACCCCAGTTAACCATGTGCCCGCAGAAGCCTGGGTGGATTTCTATTCAGGTCAGTTTATGGACCCTGACCCAGACCCTGACACAGCCCACCCCTGGCAGGTAATTTCACTCATCCCTAATCAGGAGTTAAAATTCACGGAATTGGAAACTGAGTCTGCGCTCCGCTTGGTCTTAAGGGGGAAGGCCCCAGGGATGGATTGCATCCCGGCTGATTTATTTAAGGCCAACCCCCAACTTTGGGTCCCTTATATAACCATCATAGCAAATGCCATTGCCTTGGGGGCCAGGATCCCTATGTCCTGGAAGGGGGCGGAGATTCTCCCAATTTTTAAAAAAGGTGACCGTTCTGACCCGGGAAACTACCGTCCCATAAGTTTAATAGACTCACTGCAAAAAGTCATTGCAGGGATGGTCCTTGCTAGAGTCCAGGGGTGGATTGAGTTGGAGGGTATCCTGTCCCGCTTACAGGCAGGATTCAGATCAGGTACCAGCACAATCGACCAGGTTCTTAGATTTTGTATGATCTACTGGAAGGTTGTGCTGTTGGGTGGTGGAACGATTTATGCAGCATTCATTGATTTGAAATCTGCATTCGATCTTGTGCCTAGGGCCAAATTATGGACTGTGCTTGGAGATTTAGGACTGCCATTGGAGATATTGGACATGGTTGTTAGATTACATGAGGGCACCTTTGCTAGGGTGAGGTGGGGTGGCCAAGGGCAGGTGACGGACTCCTTTGCCGTAACTCGCGGAGTTCGCCAGGGGTGTGTCTTGGTGCCTACTCTTTTTTTACTGTTCATTGACCAGGTGGTAAAAAAATTTGCGAACACACCCACTGATGCACCACCCTTGGGGGGGGACAAGGTTTCCTATGCTTATTTTTGTTGACGACACTTTACTCCTCTCAAAGACCCGTAGCGGTTTGCAAACAGCATTGACCCGCTTCGAGGAGTTTTGCATTGCCAATGACTTAAAAATCAATATAAATAAAACTAAATTTATGGTCCTAACCAAAAGCCGTCCCATTACGAGCTCAGTGAGCTTGCACGGAGTGGGCCTAGAACAAGTTGAGGCAATGACGTATTTAGGAGTCACCCTGGACTATCGTCTCCGCTGGAAACCCCAGGTAGACACCCTCCACCTAAAATTTGCTCGCCTTACGGGTTGTCTTCTACAGGAGCAAAAAAGGTCCTTAACTAAACGTATCAAACCTGCACTTAAGATTTATCTTACTAAGGTAAGCTCCGCAATACTGTACGGGGCAGACCTTTGGGGACATATGGATCTATCACCTCTGGTGAAAGTACAGAATAAATTTATGCGGAAATTAGTGGGTCTCCCACAATCGACTCCCACTAAACCGCTCTGTCTGGACCTGGGCTGTAACCCAATTAATGAAAGGGCCAGATATAGATTAGTAGCCATGTGGAGACGCGTCTGGACCTCTCCAGATTTAAGTCTTTTTGCAAAAGAACTCGAGGAAATTATATCGATCTGGGGGTCTAGCAGTATACCTTGGCTGCGTGAAGTGAAATTAATCCTGGACGAAATGGGCCTCATTCAGCTGTGGGTTTTACCGGGGTCTCTCAGCTTTCCTTCTAAACAGGAGTATAAAGCACTCTATTGGGCCTCTGTTAGCAAAAGGCTAGTCTTGGCCTCAGATAGAGTAAGTCTAACAGGTCGGTTTCTGTGTCATAAACTTGACCCCCTTTTAGAGAATTATTGGGACGTCATAACCAAGCCATTAGACAAAAAACTCTACCACCAGTTTCGTGTAGGTTCCCTGCCTTTAAGATCTTTTACTAGGAACTGGTCCAATCGAGCGAGTGATTCCTGTCCTTGGTGCCCTGGACACAAGGAGAGCATGGGTCACCTTTTATTTGCTTGCGAGGTCTATCATGCTCCAAGAAGTAAATGGTTAGGGCCCATTTGTCGACACCTTAAAGTGAGAGGGAGTGCAGAGGCCATGTGGGCACTTCGTACGAATACCTCTGAGGTGGTAGTGGTCGCTGTAGCAAAATACCTGGGTTGGACATGGGCGATTAGATCAAGACTCTTACAAGAACCTTGTTTTTGAATTCGATTCTGTCTCTGTTTTCTATTTTTATACAGGTTTTTCTTTTTATATATCTATTAGGTCTTTATCATACTGTTTAATCCTAGTATTAGTGTAGAAATGTGTTGAAATTTCTTGAAATTTCTTGAGATACATGATTTTGTAATTTGTAATTATGATGGTTTTAAAAGAAATTCCATTCCCTCTTCCTTTTTCACAATGTATGCTCAATTTTATTGTTTTTAATTGTCTTTTATGATTCTATAAATCGAAATAAAGACTTTTAAACCTGAACCTGACAATACCATAGAAAGTGTAAGGGAATTACAGAAGGAGGCCACCATAGATGAGACGCAGAAATGGGAACAGGAAGTAGGGAAACTGGACAAGAATGAATGATGGATAGATCAAACTGAAAAACAGCGTTGGTTACTCCCTAATGCATTGGTATGTGCAGTAGTGACAATGGCCCATGGCCCGGCACACATAGGAGCAAATGGTATTTGTGCTGTATTAGACCCCGTCTGGAGCAACCCAAACATTCCCAAGACGGCCGCACATGTGGTCAAATATTGTCCAGTATGTTTACGCTATAATTCAGGGGGCAGAGAGCCTGTTCTAGGTGGCAATTTTGCACCACCATCTTTGCCTTTTGAAGTTATTCAGATTGATTACATCCAAATGGAGAGAGTTAATAACTTGAAATACGTGCTGGTGGTGGTTTGTGCTTTCAGTAAGTGGGTTGAAGCCTACCCCACCCAGGAAGCCACTGCGGTGGCAACAGCTAAAGCTTTGATTAAAGAATATTTCCCCAGGTATTGTTTGCCCCGAATTATATGATCAGACAATGGAACACACTTCAATTCGGCATTGGTTCAGAGTGTATGTGATGGTTTACAAATTCGCCAGAAGTTTCATGCAGCCAGACACCCCCAGTCAGCAGGGCTGGTTGAAAAATACAATGGCATACTAAAATTGAAAATGGCCAAGATCTGCGCAAGCACTGGAGTAAAATGGCCTGATGCACCCCCTTTGGCATTATTATCCTTGAGAACGACCCCACATACAAGAACTGGGTTGTCTCCTTATGAGGTCATTTTTGGCCGACCCGCCAATGTGTGGGGAGTCCCTAGACCTAGGTCCTTTAGAGACATTGATTATCCTTTGATGACAGATTACTTGTATGCTTTGACTAAAGATCTGCGTTCTATTTATCAACAGGTATCCGAGACATTGCAGCCACTACCAGAGGGCCCCGGACATCAGTCGGAACCCGTCCAGTGGGTGTTGGTAAGAAACTACCAGAGGAAATCGAGTTTGGAGCCGAGATGTTCTGAGCCCTAACAGATCATTCTCGTTACCAGGTCAGCTGTGAGGGTGCACGGGCGGAAATACTGGATCCATGCGAGCCATTTGAAACGGCTCCCTCTACCTTTGCCCTTTGATTTGCAAAACAGTGAAGGAATTCCAAGCCAAGAAGGGGAATCGCCTCAGAGCTTTGTGCCTTTTTCAGAAGCTCGAGAAAAGGGGCAGCCAAGTGAAGCTGTGTCCCCAGTCGACAAAGAGGTGGCCCAAGCAGCGGAGACCAGTATTGAGGGTCCATCACAGGATTCGGATGTATCTAACGCCCGTGCCACTGAGTTAATTTCTGATCAGGAGCGACCTGGTCACTGCAAATACAACCTGCGGCCCCGAAAACAGCGCGGTACCCCAGATCCTCTTGATAGGAGATAGGGAAAGACTTGAGTTTAGAAACCTTGGATAGATTTGCTGGGGTACTGAACGAGACACTGGACTGAACGCGTTGAGAGCCTGGAACATTGTGCTAATAGCTCTGTTCAGCAAGAAAGACTGAGTTGGGGGCTGCAATCGTTCTACAAAACAAAAGAAATTGTTTGCTGATTTGGCCATGGATATGAATGACGAGAGTCTGCCTGTGAGACTCTGAACGGACACAGGGAAGAAGAACCCCTCTGGTGGCGTGTGTGCTTTGTGGATACAGATAGTTTTTGGACTTAAAGAGAGGGACCGAGTTATATCTGAACTTTTAGCAAGCATGTTTCCTTTTGCCAGATTCGCTATGGAGGATGAGAGACCACTAGCCCCTCGGCGATATATGGATAATATGCATTTGTTTTCCGGATGGTCCACCAGAGTGAAGGTGGCATTTGTTGTTTTTATCATTATTATTACAATTATTATGATGAGTGTGTTTGTATATCTAGAATTTCAGCATCCAGTACAGAAATTATTAGGCACCACTGTTGCTCCGGAAGAACATCCCTTTTACTCTTTGCCCCCTCATAAGGCTAGACATAGAGAGACCTATATGAAGAATGCTTTTATAGAAATGTTGCATCAAACCCATTCCTTTACAAATAAGACAAACTGTTGGGTATGCGGGTTACTCCCTTCAGTAATGCATCAACACGAACTGTTCATTTCTCTACCGATGTCCTATTTAGCCAGTTCTGAAGCATGGTTCCAATTGTTATCTTTGATGTATTCGCATTATGTAGCTGAACCGAAAATGTATACTGAAAAGGATTATGAAGTCATTTTAAAATACATAGAGAAACATCAGGGATTTGATGCAGCTGGAAATAAAGGAGAGGGCTCATTGGACCCTACTGCCTGGTTGAATTTATACACGGATTATAAGAATGTTACATGGCTAATGGAAGAAATGGAGGATTTTGAACTTTTCAATGATACGATGTACTTTCAGCATTTTAAGGACCGAAATGTTACTAATGACAAGGCCTTACCAATCCCTATCATTAATACAACCTCCCCGTTTTGTATACAGGGCAGAGGCCATGTTAAGGTAGGCAGAAGTAGATGTAATTACACCTATACTCTACAAGTGTACAGTACCCCACCTATGATCACCCCGCCAGATGTTTATTTTGTGCGCGGTGAGAATGCCTACACATGGCTTCCCTGGGGTTGGGCAGGAAGTTGTTATCTTTCATTTCTTTATCCCCCTGTATATATTGCCCCTCCTGACTATCATAGAACTCATCAGTTGATACAGAAAGAGGAAGTAGTGAGCCGAAACATTAGGAGTTATGATCTGGATGCTACTGATCAAACAGATACTTCCTTACAACAATTCGAAGACTTTGCGAAGGGACTTACTCCCTTCTGGGGGCCCATATTCAATAGTCGTAGTATAAGACGTTTGTCGAGGATAGTTGATAATGTGGTCCAGACCACTACTGGAATTCTAACTAACATCACAGTAGAGATTGCTGCGACGAGGCTTGTTTCGCTCTAGAACCGGATGATTATTGACGTCATCCTCGCAGATAGGGGAGGAGCCTGTCGTGTGAACGGCAGCTCTTGCTGCGTGTTTATTCCAGATTCAGCGCCCACTATTCATTTAGCTATACAGAAACTACATCGATTAGCGAGCGAGGCCCATGTGGATAAAGGCACCTGGTCCCTTAGCAGTTGGTTTTGGGGTCTTTTAGCTACCTGGGTTTGGAAGATATTTATGATACTGGCGGGGGCATTCGGAGTAATTTTTACATGTTGCTTGTGTCTCCAATGTGGCCCTGCCTGTTGCTCGTTTTGTGCCACCAGGATCACGTCAGCATTGCAATTTTCTCGACAAATCAAGGTAGAAAAACAAATGATACAAAAGGAAGTGTCTGACCTCATGCAAATAGATGAGGGGGTATTTGTAGAATAGAAGTATGTGTATTGGCCATATTAGGCCAAAAGGGCCGTCTGTAGGGATCGAATTTGCGATAAAAATCATATTATTGGCCAAATATGTCCAATATAACCTTGTGAAATATACTCGATCAATTAGAATAAAGTGTAGTCATTTAGGGCCAGATGTAGGTAATTCATATTTACCGACTCTTAAATACCGAATTTTACCGATTCGGTATTTAAGAGTCGGTAAATAAGAAGGGGGGAGATGTAGGTATTACAGATTCTGTAAATACCGAATCGTTAAGATTCGGTATTTACCGATTCTGTAATTACAGATTCGGTATTTCCCATTGATTCCTATGGGCTTTGAAGCCTATAGGAATCAATGGGAAATACCGAATCTGTAATTACAGAATCGGTAAATACCGATTTTAGCAAGGGTGCAGGGGGTATCACTTTGACACCCTCTAGCACCCCAAAGACGGGCATGTGAGCCATGTGGCACACAGACATGCCCCAACTGGCATGTCTGTCTGTCACATTGCTAGGTGTGCATGCACACATGTGCATGCACACCTGGATTCGGTATTTTACCACACAATTGGATTGTGTGGTAAAATACCGAATCTGTAAGGCCTGTGGCACTCTCAGGAGTGCCACCTACATTTGGATATAGCGATTCGGTAAAAATACCGATTCGGTATTTTACCGATTCGGTAAATTTACCGAATCGGTAAATGTAGCCCCCCTACATACCAAAAACCCATTTACCGGTCGATAACGGCCGAAATCGGCCGTTACTGGTCGGTAAATGGCTCCTACATCTGGCCCCTGGTTACCTAAAATTCACTCTTAATAGGTTAGTACTAGTGACACGGCTGAAGCCATTTTGTTTCGTTTCTTGGTGTGCAAATGCGGTTTCTCTGAAATCACGTGCTCTAAACCATGGCATCAGCCAAACCGTGGTGAATGTCTGCTAATTCGTGGCTCAAGGGAAAGTCAAGGTCGCACCTGCCTTCTTTGCGGGATGCGTACATTCTCACAAAGCCTGTTCTTGTCCTCCTCGTCTCTAGATAGACTGGGAGGCACCTGGTTGGGTATTCCTCTTGGCCTGCTGACAAACTGTGTTTTTCCTTGTAGGGTATCATTCTCCATGTGTGAAACGTATATATGCTTTGTACTTTGAACATGTATGCAGTCTCCTCTGCGCACCTTCGAGGTTGTGTAGACCGTGGCTCCCCTGTCAGGGTTTGTCTTTGACCTGAATAAAAGATTGAACCTTCTCCATTGCCGACTGAATTATTAGTTATCCTTAATCGTATATGGGTTATTGGTAAGTGTGACCCGTTAGAATTTCGTTTATCCCTTCAATTAACATGGGGAAAACACGTTTTGGGACCCCCCTTTTTTCTCGGCCCCCGCTTGACGAATCTACCCAAGACTTTCAGGGAAGAAGCGGAGCGGAACGGGCCATCTTCTTTGAGAAATTCGTGAAGATTCAACAACCGGCGCCAAAGTTATTCCCAATAGAATGTTGCGGATTTCCTATGGAAACTAGGTCCTAACTATATATTCCTACTGGCGACCGCCAGTAGGAATATATATATATATATATATATATATATATATATATATATATATATATATATATATATATATATATATATATATATATATATATATATATATATATATATATATATATATATATATATATATATATATATGTATATATATATATATACAATGAAGGACACGAGGCAAATGCAGGCAGTAAAATAAATATTAACTGCAAAAATTACAATAATAATCATTACATAAGCATGGAATTGAAGGCTTTCATGACCAATGCTGGTTATTATTATTGTGGGAAGGGTAGGTGTGCTCCGATGTCACTACTCGACTGCCTTTCAGACGCAGTTGTGCTCCTATGACTCATCTCTCTGAAGTCTGGGAGGAGGTCAGTCACCTCCCGACCTCTGCCCTCGGTCTATCCCTTCCGTCAGAAAGTGCCGGGCACTTTTCCTGTAGTTCTAGACCCCCGCCGCGTCTCACATTCCCGGGCGTCCTGATCTCCACAGCCCTGTCTGTGCCTCCACCTGCCCCCGGCCAGAGCTCACACTGAAGCTTAACACCCTCCCTCGTAAACATTTGCTCTTGTTTTTTCAATAATAGAAGACACATAAAACAGTCTGCATCTTTTGCGCCATACAGTGTCGTTAGACTGTCTTCAGTCAAAGTCCTCAGATGTCTTGACAGGTCACAGGTCTCTCTGCACCTCTTGAGCTTTTTGCTTATGTCCCTCTGTGTCGTTATTTTCATTGCTGTCCTCTCGCTAGCAATTTCCTTTGTGCTGAATGTCTCCCTCTGTCTTCCTTTGACGTCATTCATTCTGTCAGTTTTGGCTCTCCATTAAGCTCCATGGTCTGAAGAGAACATTTAAGAATTTTGAGCTAGTACTCGTTGACTGCAAGCAGTTGAGTGCCACTGACTATCTGGCTGGCAGTTGTTCCACACCTTTGACTCAGTAGCTTGGTATGCTCGAAAACTACATTGATTTCTGGAAGTTCATTACAACAGTTTTTCCTGTCTACTTCTTGTATATGGGGGCATTTCAGAATTGTTTATTTAACATTGTAAAACGTCTGATTTATTAAATCTACTAATCTCGTCCAGTTCCATGATTGTTGTGGATGCTCAACTGTACTCGAAACGGCAATTTTGTTGGTAGACATTGTAATGATTTTCTATATATGTAGCAGTCTGCTTTGTGCATTTGTCCTGCTGCCCTGGTTATTCATCTGGCTGCTTGCCTGTCTCCTAATCTCAATTTTTTCACATGAAAGTATATGCTTTTTTGTTTACCACGTGAGCTGTTTGGGCTACATCAAAGCAGTATCATAGAGTGACAACTACAGAAACGCAATTGCAGTTAGCAGCATTTGTATCTACTGAGAAAATACATGGCATTGGGGTCATGTCCACATGACTGTATGGGCAAGAAGGCGACACAGAAGCTGACAGGCTTGAAAGGGAAACGTAAGTGAGCCCAGTTTTCCCAATAAGGCCAGCTGCTGAGCTCTTTTTTAAGCCTTGAAGCGTCCAGGGAATGTATTTTTGAGTGCAGCTCTGAAATATTCTGCCCCTCCAAGTGAATTAAAAACTTGAAGTATAAGTCTTGCCTTCTATAGGAACAAGCATATGCAACACCAATAGCTCAAACTTTCAGTAATGCGAGACCTATTGCATTGCAAATGCTTGTTTGAAAATGGGATGGAGTACTGAGCCCCTCCAGCTGTCAGGAATAACATTGTTTTCCAAAGTGAAGTTCAATATTGATGCTAGGAAGTCCATTATGGGGTGAGGTGTCTAAACAATGCCTGCGGTAGCTCGTTAGGGCAAGGGGTACAGTCTGCCTGGGAATTTTTGATAACCTTCCTACCTCGGTCGCGGTGATTATCCGCTGTGCCACAATGGCTTTATTGGAATGGTAGGGGCTAGTTGTGAGCGTCAAAGCACTCTTGAAGTCTGACTTCAAATAATGAACTCATTCCATCTCACTTATATTAGTGTTATTTGCAGCTGCAGAGCCATTCTCATTCCTGTTGATTGTCCTCCAGAATCTTTTGAGTCATGAGTTTTTAGAGGTGTTTAGAAACTGGGCCCATAATATTTTTTGTTTGGATTGTTTATCTGTCCAGATCTCTTTTTTTCAGCTGCCGTCTCTCATTGCGGAGTTGATGTAATAGATCCGGATATCCTGGGTATTGACATGATTGCCGGAAAAGTTTGTCTGGTTCCTTTTTTACATTCCAAATATGGGAGGTACATAATTGTTGATTTACAATAGTCAAGTCAAGATTCCTTTTTGTGGCTGTTCTCGCTGTGGATTTTAGTCATTTCAGTCATGTTATTGGCGAGAATTTTCCATGTCACAATGGGATTGGGACCCATTTGAACTAGGACCTGTAGACTTGAAACTGCATCCTCTACTATGGAGTTGATAGAACAGAAGGTCCACTTCAGGGTTTTCAGATTTTCTGAGCGAGCTTCCCCCGCCAGCATACAAACTACCTTGAGTTTACACAGGGTTGCTTTCACCATGACGACCTAAGGATTGTGATCACTATCAACACGATGGGATACCCTGTAATTGCGAACCTGGTTGTGAAGGGACATTGAAACAAGTGTGTAATCTATGATTGAAACCACATTGCCCCAGACCCTTGATCAGGAAGGTGGAACGTCAGATAGTTTTTGACCATTTTGTCCCAGCAGACCCAATAATTTGCTTGCCTTTATGAGCTCTTCCCCAGATTTACCCCTCCATATTTTCAATGGCATTGCTTGCTCAGGGAGAGGGCCAACTGTGTCAGTATGCTTCTACGAGGGACAGTGAAATAGGTTGAGGTTGAAGTCTCAAGTGACTAGCCAACGTGAATTATTATGACTATCTTTCAGCTGGGATAGATGGGCTACGAATTTTCAAGATGATGCCGCTTCTTACTTCGGATTGAAGTATAAGTTGATAAGGATAATCAGATCTTTACAGTTATTAGCCCAACCTTCCATTTTTAATACCAACATATTTGGTAATACCAACATATTTGGATCATCCACATATACTTCTGCTATTTTACTCTCTAGATTGGTGTTTATATAAATTTCCAGACCGCCTTTCACCCTTCAATAAGCGCTCTTTCTTTCAGCTGATTTTGTATATTCTTTTTAGCCAATGAGGGGGATACTAATCTGCGCCAAGGTTTCCTTAAACATTAAGGGGGCGTGGCTAGCGACCAAAGAAAATGGTCGCAGCCTAGAGGAGCTCCGGAGCCCGACCACACTGCTCCACAAATCCTGGTATTTATCCTGCAGCCTGCGCTAACTAGCGCGCGGATATAGCCGCAGCATTACCTACGGTGTCCGCAGATCAGCCTGGTGAGGAGCGGCGAGCCACCGGAGACATGCTGTGCTAGGGGGTGCAGTCGCGGCCTAACACCCGGGAGTGAAGCCGGGAGCCACAGCGGACATCGGGCCGCACGCACGATCACGCAGTGCAGCCCGACATCGTGAGTGTGGCTGGTCTCCTTATACACAGCTGGCTTGGTACTGAGGAGGACACCGCTGCGCGAGACGCTTCCCGAAGTAAGCCCCGCATAATTAATGGGGCAGATCGGGCCTTTGGTGCAGAGAGATGCTGAGAGACAGTACCAGGCCACACGGTCCCCGGTGCTCTTAGCAGCGTGAGAACCGGAGAGACCACGTGATACTAGCAGCGGAGCAGAGCGAGACGCAGCTATACAGAAAGCAGGGGCATGAAGAGTACCGCCCGGACAGATAACCACAGGTTCTGATGTGAGGAGCAGACACCGTGCGCAGAGAGTGTACATGTGCCAGTGGTGTGACACGGAAGGAGGGCTTTGAACAGGAGCTGTAGGCCAGGTGAATGGAGTAGCTCTCACGGGCAGACTGAAAAGTTAGGTACACCTGGGCGGTGAGGAGACGAAGCGCAGCATAGCGCAATCATAGATCGCAGACCACAGCTTCAGACGCCTGATGGACAAGTGCCAAGAGATAGCTACAAAGGTAGTGACCCATACTTTTTGGCTGGGGCTTGCTCGCGAGGGCCAAACGCGACTGCTTTGGCGCCAAGCGCACCTCTATGCGGCGACATGAGCACCAGAGGCTCCAAACCGGTACAAAGCAACCACATTGACAAATATGCCTTAACAAAAGCCCAACAAGCTGGACTACATGCTGCAGATATCGCCGCAAATGGGAAAAGACCAGAGCTCCCAAAAGAAGTCTACCTCCAGGATGTAATGGCCACACTGCTGCAGATGCAGACATCCATAGGCTCCATTTCTAGTGAAGTGACGCTGCTGAGGGCGGACTTCTCAAAGATGGGCTCCAGGGTGATGGAGGTGGAGAACACTACAAAAGCCCTCTTGGCTGATACCACAACCCTGCAGCGGCAGGTGAGTCAGCTGGAAGTGGCGAACAGACAATTGGCTGCGAAGCTGGATGACCAAGAAGGGCGCTCTCGGTACAACAATGTGTGCTTAGTTGGTGTTCCGGAAAGCGTCAAAGGGCCAGCACTGGACTTATTTGTGGAAGAGTTGGTGCAAACGCAATTGTGCCCTTGTGGACTCTCCAAATTCTTCTCGGTTGAAAGAGCGCACAGGGTCCCGAGCGGGCGACCCAGGCCGGGGGCTCCCCCGCAGCCCATCCTGGCAAGAATCTTCAACCTCCGCGATAGAGATGCGACCCTGCAGGCGGCTTGGACGGGCCCTCCCATTTGAATTGAGAATAGCAGAGTGACCCTTTAGCTGGATTACACAGTGGCAGTTACGGCCCAACGGCGCAATTTTACAGAAGTCAAGCGTGAGCTCCGCAGCGGAGAACTGAAATACGCAATGCTATATCCAGCCAAGCTGAGAGTTGAGGCAGAAGAAAAAACTTGGTTCTTCGAATCACCCAGCGAGGGGCAAGATTGGCTAGAGGGCTGGAGGCCGGCAAACAAGAACCATAGGCAGGGAAGGCGATGAAGGAGACAATCCTCGCAAATGGAGGCAGCTGGAAAAGAGGGAACGACGCAAGATCTGAACGGAGAGTCAAGAAATGAAAGTGAGGTGGAATGACTCTGCCATATTGTACTCTGAGGAGATTTTGGATTAAAACGGTAGGAATGCCGACCCATAAGACCTACCCCTCAGTAGTAATGGGCCAGAGGGGACCCCTCGGCAGCGAAACTGAAGAACCGGCGGAGCGGAATAAGAGCCAAAGCCTCAGGTGATGATAGTGATTGATGGGACATGAGGTGAAGGGCTGCTGCTGCGAGGAGAGACTGGATATGGACCACGCGTGACACCCTCGCAGGCTGAGAAAGGACGCTGCACATGGGGCCAGTGGTGGGGCATGGACAAGCTCTCCCCCCCCTGTTAAGCAGGTACACAGTTATGAGACTAAAGCACTCTGCTGAGTTGGGGTGGTGGGTAGTTTTAAATCCGCTGGGCTGGGGAGCAGGGAGTGGGGTGGGGGATGGGATCAGTTTGTGGGGATTTGTTTAGTTGGGGATATACCCCCCTTTATGGTATTTGGTTGCAAGTAAATATGAAGCATGACGTGATAGATCGTATTGAGGTAGTGCAGGGAAGCTCGCCCGTCTTTGAATGCTATGCTAGCCACAAGCCAGGGAGATAGAGACGTGATCTCAGGTACGCAAGACACCCAGAGAAAGTCGTCACAGCTGACAGTGCTCTCCTGGAATGTAAATGGACTGAGGGACATAATTAAACGTGGGCTGGTGTTGCAGTATTTGAAGCAGAAGAATCCGGAGGAGGCTCTAATTCAGGAGTCGCATCTGCAGGGGACGACTGTTAAGGCCCTAAATAGGTGGGGGTTCCACATGGCAGTACACTCTGAATTCACCTCTGGGTCTAGA
The DNA here is from genome assembly GCF_964261635.1 of Lissotriton helveticus. Classification (NCBI taxonomy): domain Eukaryota; kingdom Metazoa; phylum Chordata; class Amphibia; order Caudata; family Salamandridae; genus Lissotriton; species Lissotriton helveticus. The sequence continues at coordinate 1,514,385,583 of NC_136061.1, read as the reverse complement.
GGGGTCGGGGTCCTCATAAATAAGCGCTTTCCTATGATAGTGACAAAGACATACCACGACGACTAGGGACGCTTTGCGGCAATCTCAGGCCAATGGTACGGCAGATCATATAATGTAGTGTCGCTATATATCCCACCGGCCATCCAGCTTCGCAGCCAATTGTCTGTTCGCCAGTTCCAGCTGAGTCAGCTGCCGCTGCAGGGTTGTGGTATCAGCCAAGAGGGCTTTTGTAGTGGTCTCCACCTCCGTCACCCTGGAGCCCATCTTTGAGAAGTCCGCCCTCAGCAGCGTCACTTCACTAGAAATGAAGCCTATGGATGTCTGCATCTGCAGCAGTGTGGCCATTACATCCTGGAGCGTGACTTCTTTTGGGAGCTCTGGTCTTTGCCCATTTGCGGCGATATCCGCAGACTGTAGTCCAGCTTGTTGGTCTTTTGTTAAGGCATATTTGTCAATGTGGTTGCTTTGTACCGGTTTGGAGCCTCTGGTGCTCATGTCGCTGCATAGAGGTGCGCTTGGCGCCAAAGCAGTCGCGTTTGGCCCTCACGGGCAAGCCCTGGCCAAAAAGTATGGGTCACTACCTTTGTAGCTATCTCTTGGCACTTGTCCATCAGGCGTCTGAAGCTGTGGTCTGCGATCTATGATTGCGCTACGCTCCGCTGCGTCTCCTCGCCGCCCAGGTGTACCTAACTTTTCAGTCTGCCCGTGAGAGCTACTCCATTCACCAGAAGGCTTTCACAGACCTGGGGAACTTCCTGCTTACACTCCCTTGTGGAGAAATGATTATAGGGGGGACTTTAATGCAGTAATGGACTCAGTGCTAGATCGGCAGCACCGGAGAGACGCTGGGCGGATGACCAAGAGTCTACAGGACTTCGTGGATGCGATTGGGTTACTAGATGTGTGGCGCACTAGGGACCCGACTGATAGACAATATACATTTCACTCCGGGGCTCACAATAGCCTCTCTAGACTAGACTACATCTTCATGCTAGCCACTGGGATGCTAAGTATGAATGACATTAGACATCTACCTAAAGGCATATCAGATCACTCCCCAGTGATTATTACATATGCATCATTTATCCCACAGAATCTGAGGCTTTTCCCCATCAGACCGGGATATCTCCAGGATCGTAGGTTACGGAGGTCCCTGCTTCAGGTCACTAAGTGTTACTTTGGGGAAAATGAACACTCAGTCCCCTCATCAACCGTTTTATGGGAGGCTTATAAGACTGTACTCCGTGGTCACACTATATCATTGATCACCGGTAAAAAGCGAGATCACCAGAAGCACATTGACGACCTAAAGACAGATGTGGCGAGAGCAGAGAGGGCGCATGCAATTAGCAACTCGGAGGAGACGAAGCATTCATTGCACCTGGCACAGCAGTCATACAGGGCATACGCGCGAGAGGAGGTCACCACCAGACTAACCAATACTCAACAAACAATATACGGCCAGGGGGATAAGGCAGGCAGACTACTGGCCACAAGACACGACCCCGGTGGAATCCTCGCCTTTGAAGGGCAGACTCCTGACGGACCATCTTCAAAAAAAGGCAATATCGATGACGTATAAGAAAATAATTAATTATAGACCTGACCCTACAGAGACTGTTAAGGCCACATCGGAGAAGGAGGTGGGAGACATTCACGAGGCAGACTGGCGGGAGGTGCTGGCTCCCCCTCGGGAGCGGCTATTCCGTCAAGGCTATGGCTTGTTCAACTTAAACTTCTCCACCGTACTTACTATACGAGGGTACTCCTCCATAGAATTGGACGGAAGAACACGCCGCACTGTCTCAGGGAGTGCGGAGAGTGGGGGACATTCTACCACACCATCTCGGGCTGCCCTAGGATAGTGGGATACTGGATGGCAGTGATGAGGACGCTCTCCCTGGTCACAGGAGTCACTGTGTTGCCGGAGCTGCGGTGCTGCCTGCACAATATATGGGAACCAACAGACTTAAACACGACAGCTCAGGGATGGGTGACCCTTGGCCTGACAGTAGCGAAGCGGAATATTGCCCAACGCTGGGCGTCTAGGATTGGCCTACTCTTGCCCAATGGAGCAAAGATATGTACCTGGCAATGGTAGTGGAAAGGTCAGTTTTTATTCACCACGGCTGTCTGAAGAAATGGGAAAAGGTCCGGAGGGGGCTGGAACTCCAAGCGAGGAGATGTATGTGAACCACCGCCTCCTGAAGACTCGGATGCGAGTGCTTGAATACACTAAGCGGTGCAGACTGTTAGAAAATAACCATATGTACGAGGGAGGGGAACAAAAGGTAGACATCCAAATGTGGGACAAAGAGAACGATGTAAAAAATTGTATATCTAATATTGTGATCTATTTGCACGTCATGCAAATTATGTTGTCATGGAAAATGCACTGATTATCTTATTAAAAATTGTTTTTAAAAAAACAATGAAAAAAAAACAAAGGATCTCCGAAATCTTGTGAATTCTGGATCCGTAGATTTTGTCTGTAGACCGCTGATGTTCCAAAAGCAGACTGGCAATCCACCCTGAACCGTTTTCGGTGGCCTTCCCTCAACTCAATATTGATTGCTCCTAGTTCAAGACAGGGCTTGCGGTAACCAACCCCAGGTGTTTTGTTGCTCATTAGTTGTTACCAGTCTTCGCTGCATGCTGGGGTTTATTTCATTGGTTACTTTGATTGTCATCTTTGTGAGATCTGAGATCTGGGTCGATTTTGTGATGAGCCAGAGGGGGAGACCTACCGCTTGCTCCTCTTAATACAGACCAGTTGGAAGCCATTTGCTCGTCTATTGGTGGTTCTGCTAGGATCATGTGGGGTATATTTCCACATAATAGGTAATTACTTCAATGCCCCAGTCTTTTAGAGGCTTTCTCTTTACCAAGATCTGGGCCGGAAGCACTGAAGATGAGAAGGTGACCAGAGTGGGATCTGTGAGCTGTCGCCCTCTTGCCGGCAGGAACTTGATTGATAAAATGTCATCAGACTAGAAATAGTCCATGCCCGACAAGGCTTTAATCAACTTTAGGATAGTTGAATGGTTTTAGGTGTCTTGGGTGCCCCTCAATTTAAATTCTGGGATCCATAACAGCTTCTGACCAGTGCTGTTCAAACCAGTAAGATGATCATCAACACTGTCATTATCTCTTGAAGTTAATAGATTACCACCTGCAACAAGGACTCGTTCTGTATCATCAGAAGGGGTGCATAATGGTATTAACTGGTCATGCAGTCTGCTAGTTTGTTTGTAAAGGGAGTGAATGTATTACCAAATGTCAGACTGGCTCACAGCAAAGCTTCATGGCTGTCAAACGCCAAGTACACCGATGAAAGAGTAGGTCTGAAGATATTCAGCATCCCAGCTGTTACGAGACTAAACCAGGAGCAAACTTTATTTTTGGGGTAACTACTGAAAGCTTTTAGCTGTCTCTATACCTCAAACCCTTTCAATTTAAAACACTATGACATCAACTACGCAGTGCTGTTCCACGAGAGGGCTGTGATTCCTGTAAAACGATACACACCCAGCTTTGGAGACACTAATTTTATCAGGGAATATCTTAGATTCAATAACCGGGAAACACCTGCATGACTCTGGAGTCGTCGTGTCAAGAGAAGGATATGGGACAGGCTATATGCTGCTAACTTTCGATCTGGCCCTTGACATGGTAGACGGAAACCACTACAGCTTGATCAAAAATGGAAATCTAAAAGCAGAAATAAGCTTTATTCAGCCCTTGGCTACGAATGTGAACATGGTAGTATTATCTGTATTCAACAACGCAAATCAGATCAACCACACCCAGCAGATTTTGTTTGGCTATCTTTAAAATATCGTAAAATTGGTACTGTTCAGATTCTGGATTTGTTAAGCCACCATAAATGCTCTAAGAAAAACGTTTAAGGTGTTTTACTAAGCGACACTCTACCTAGTGAAAGGGGACCAAATCCCCTGCATGCTCATCTTTAACACAGATCAGCACTACATGAAAGGAATTCACTGGTCGGCCCTGTTTTTAGCTAAAGATAAAGTTACACTGTTTAACAGAGCAGTGGCATTTGCTGAGCATAGCATCTATATAAAACCTATAGTCAGGTATGTAAAATAACTGCTGTGAGGGTGGAGTATAATAAAGTGAAGGTTCAGGATTCATAAGCGGGGAGCATTGTATATATTTTATTAGTAAAATGTCGGAGGGTATGACATTTAGAATTTATTTTAATCTATATTCGGATGACCTACTTAACAATGACAGTATTGTGATGAAATATGTGAAAGAAAACTCTAGGTCTAGATCAAGGGCTGTTAAAACAGAAAGTGCAGTTTTTCATAAGTGTAAAGTCGTGTAACACCTCTTATGTGTAATGCTGACTGCCTAAAATAAAAGAATAAAAACTTGAACGCAGACTCAGCATCTTTATTCGGACACAAGGAAACAAATGTAAAATGTCTTTTAAAGATGACAGAAATACTTGAAAAGTTAAATGGTTTATTTACAAAACAGTTTTTTCATAGTACCAGCATCACATCTATAAACTTACTACAAAACAAATAGAAGAAACATTTCCAAATGTGAACTATGGCAAAACTACACATACAAATGCAGGCAGACATATACATAGGTTCAAAAGTCAGATGAAACATCAGACATTTAACCACGTGTTCATTTTGACCAATGTCTTTTTTTTAGGCTCCCGAGGCAGAGCTGTGGTGCTCCAAGAGGGGGATAGCAGGGTAAAGAAAGGGGATGCTGTCATCTTAGGGAAGGGGTAACAACAACAGGTGTTGGAGCACGTCGGAGTTTGTAAGTCGAATCTTTCAAACTTTCAAGCAGCCGCCTGTGTCCAGCATTACCAACATTTGTCAAAGGAATGTTGAGTTCCACAGAGGCTTGCAGAAACTGTTTCCAACCTCTAGGCAATTTCTGGAGTGACAGTGCTTTGGAATGTGTGAGACCTTTGACTAGGTCATACATGTGGGAGCCAACAACCGCTTTACCTTTGAAGAGGAATTTGCCTCTCTCATTCCATGAGGACAGGTCTTTAGAAGCTGAGATTTTATTTAGCAAAATGTGTGCAGCCTCTCTTCACCTTTTACTCGTATTTTTTTAATTTCTTCAGCAATGATGCCTAAAGATGGTGGTGGTCCTCGAGGCATTGAAGGGGATGGTTGAGACTGTTCTGAGTCAGGCGCATATAGAGTCAGCCTGTTTTTTTCAGAATTCCCCTGCCTGTAATATTTTTTTAAGTTTTGAAGACCGCTGGAGTAGAGACCTGCTTTGCCGTAAGGTTTTAAATCAATACGGTTCAAAGTGTCTTTAATCTCGGCATCCAGGCTCTGCGTCTCATTTTCTGGTTATCTCAGGTGTTGCTCATAGAAGTCCCCAACTGTTCCAGCTGCTGTTGTGGTACCAAGTACATCTTTGGGGCATAACCCATCAGTTCCCGATAAGTAGGCTGGTCTAGAAACCCTAGATGTGTAGGCGGTCCGCAAAAAACGTATTACTGGGCAGAGTATGAAGGGATTAGGTAACAACTGTAAGTGCAAAAGTGCCACATTATTATGCCTAAACTTCAAACTTTTTAACAATGGCCGAAGGAATCATTGTCTAGGCAATGAGAACAATTTGCACAATAATGTGAAATGTAACGTGGTATAGTTATGCCCAACAAAGAACCTGTTATACCTCCTGACTGCTATACCAGTTTTTTCTTAGCAATTAGGGAAGTCCTTTTATTACTGAGATTCTTGAAAAGGTGGTGCTTCTACAAAACACTGAACTGGCACTCTCATATAGGGAGATTTCCTTTTAGGGTGTTTTGGGCGATTTCTGCTAAATCGTCTGAAGGCGCACACAGAATGGCTTTTCTTTGCATGGGACAAGCTGTGACTAGCATTTTTGGGAGGGCTAGCTTACGGTGTAGCAACGGGGAAGCTACAGGGATATTGGGTAGGAAAATACCAGCATCTAGTCTATAGTCGTCTAGAGTGCTGGAATTTAGGTCTACGCGTAAGTAACCATGGGACTTCTCAATTAGTAGTGTTGAAGGCTTCCAAGAAACCCTTGGGGTTTATGAGGTACATTTGTTTAGTTATAATGGATATCTGTTGTTTGTCTCAGGGTTTTTTAAATAAAACCAGGTATGAGGCATTGAGAGCTATAGAACAACTGCTTTTACCCTTGTAAAACAAATGCTGTATGATGTAACATATGCTTAGATTGCAATGGGGTGAATATTGAGTAAAAGCTTTCTCTGTCTCAGTATGATCCCCACCTTCGCTCATAAGGTCATCCACACTCACCATGTTTACAAGCCCTGAATGTAACAATACATCATCATTGATATTATTCAGTGTGCCTTCTATATACATGATGTGTAGGAACCTTAGGGACAGTTCTGTATAAAGATCTGCCCAGAATGAATAAAGCAAACAATATTGTTAGGGGTTTGGGATAAAACACTGGGGGCATTTTCTATTAGTTTCCTTATAAAAAAGGCTTCTACTGCAATTGGGGTGGGCTTTTTAGAAGGCCCTCACAAATTACAGTAGAAGCTTTTTTAATGGGAGAGAATGGGTGCTGTAACCTGGTGTCCATAGTCGGATTGTGAGACTCACCCGCAATAACCATACAGTAGGGTTTTTTAGTCTTCAGACAGGACAATTTTATCAAACACTACACAGAAGGTTTTATGCAATGGCTGGGTTGTAATTTCCCACTGTTTTTTAAACCGGACTATGCTAGGTTCTTTTACAATTGTTTTATCAGTTTCATGGTTGTTCAAGGTAGAGTATTCGTTCATCAGACCCTTTGGACTGTCAAAATTGATTTTGACACTGTTGCTAACATTTAAGGTGATGCCTTCGACTTTCATACAGACTGCAATGTTAGAAGTACTCTATGAGTACGTTTTGAGACCAGATGATGTGAACTGGACTATGTACTCATATTTGACTAGCTCGCTAGTCGAATTGCCTAAATAATCACAGAGTTGGGGATCTTCAGCCTCTAAAACGCTCACAAAAATAACAGTTGTTATCGTGATACAGACACCATTCCTGAAGTTTATCCATCACATTGTAAAGGTCTTAACGAGTGTGAGCAGTTGTGAAACAGGCTAGTAATGTGTTTATATTGTTACAAGTTGTAGAGTACTCTTTTGTGTATTTCCAACGCAGTGCTACGGTTTCATCATCGATAAATTCACAGCTGGGCACCTCGTAACACGGCGCAAAAAGATATTTATACAGTTTGTCAGGATCTGTGATGATGGTCGTGTATGACAAATTTGTATGCTGTGGGAATTTTTCACATAAGGAATTGAGGCACAGCAGGGCTAGCTGGTGTCTAGTGAGGTTGACTTAGATGAACTTGGGTCTCAAGCATATACCCTCGTAAGCGTAGTAATCATCAATGCCTCCTGCTTGTCTCTGAGAAATAATTTTATATACTCAAAAAAGAGTTGGGTTGTAGTCCTCTCAATGTGCCAAATTTTGTGTATTTTTCCAAGTTGGTATCCTTTCTCTGGGGTTGCCTGTACCTCAGTGCTACTTCAGGTCCCGGTAGGCACCCTTTGCTCATCAGTGTCTTCACTCTCCGGTATCTCTACTTTCAGCACATGTTCAACACAGGGGGAACATTAGCTTACCATTGACTCTGTAATGTAGTACAGGGAAGTAAAGTCTCTGGGGTGGATACACTTGACTATTAACTAACCCAAAGTATTCATCTATAGCTTTAAAGTCCCTATATATGATGCTGGGGTGACATAAGAAGTATAACTTCATCTTGTTCACAAATGGATGCAGAATCATGAAATTGTATTAATGTATTTTCCCACCCTCTCCCACGGCGCTGTACAACTGTATAGTGTTTGTATGACTCCCAAATAAGGCATTCCAGTGCTCCAAATGTTCGGGTAACTCATTGCTCCTAATAAAGGAGCAGAATTCCACATATGATGTTAACATATCTAGCCACTCATGCTCCCAAAGGGATCTCAGAAGAAAACTACAGTTTTCAGTATATTGCGCCTTTAGCAGAGTACGCCTATGCAAGTGTTCAAATTTGGTACCAAACAGCTTATTAAACTTGTATGGATTGTAGCAGTGGGGAAAACTGTGGCAAAAGCAACTGTTGTATTGAAATGCCATTGGCACACCGTTAATTATAGCGTACCCATCTAGGACATAAGGGCCTACACAATATTCACCACCCTGCAAGGCATGTTAGATAAAGATGTTTTCCTTGTCTGAGACGTACGTGAGCCATTGAATAGATGGGGTAGAATAACTCTTCTGTTTACAGTTATAGAGGTCGGGGGGCTCTAAAGCTATTCTTTCAGGTTATAAAAGCATGTGCATGTGCTTGTAGATAGGCATACACATGGAAGCCAATGTGACATGTTGAAATGGATTGATGTACTCTATGTATTTTGTCTATGTGTTTTGTCATCTTGGCAGTATTGGCCTTCAGACTTTTTCTTGTTATGCCATTGCTACAACATCACTGAAGAAACTGCAAGCTTTTCTCAAGATTATTATATCTGCCTGACAATAAGCTTTAAAACTCGGTTTTCACTATACCACTGTAGAAAACACTCTTTCTCCTCCAGCATCATATACTCAACACCGCAGCTGTAAGACAGAGGCATGGGACTCTCATAATTATGATGAACCCAGGTGTTAAAAATGTAGGGGAAATATCCTTTACAACCTGGAAAACCAAGGCTTTTGGCAACTTGCTCAGAAAATTAAAATTATCAATCAATCAATCAATCAGAGTACTTATAGAGCACGCTACTTACCCGTGAGGGTCTCAAGGCACTGAGGGGAGGGTGCTGCTACTGCTCAAAGAGCCAGGTCTTGAGGAGTCTTCTGAAGGCGAGTAGGTCTTGGGTCTGCCGTATGTGGGTAGGGAGGGTGTTCCAGGTCTTGGCGGCGAGGTAGGAGAAGGATCTGCTGCCGGAGGTCATTCGTTGGATGCGGGAGACAGCGGCGATGGCAAGGCTGGCGGAGCGGAGCTGGCGGGTGGGGGTGTAGCAGCTGAGTCTGCTGTTCAGGTAGGCTGGTCCGGCGTTGTGGAGTGCTTTGTGTCCATAGGTGAGGAGCTTGAAGGTGATCATTGTCGACGGGGAGCCAGTGTAGGTCTCTCAGGTGGGTGGTGATGTGGCTGTGGTGGGGACGTTGGCGATCAGTCGGGCGGAGGCGTTTTGGATGCGTTGTAGTCGTCGTAGGTGTTTGGCTGGGATTTCTGCGTAGAGTGCGTTGCCATAGTCCAGTCTGCTGCTGACGAGGGCCTGTGTTACCGTTCTTCTTGTTTCGGTCGGGATCCACTTGTAGATCCTGTGGAGCATGCAGAGTGTGTTGTAGCAGGAGGAGGAGACAGCGTTGACCTGCTTAGACATGGAGAGGGAGGTGTCGAGGATGAATCTTAGGTTGCGTGCATGGTCGGTGGGTGTTGGTGCTGTTCCCAGTGTGGTCAGCCACCAGGAGTCGACCCAGGCTGAGGGGTTGGGTCCAAGGATGAGTACCTCCGTCTTGTCTGAGTTCAGCTTCTGACGGCTGCTCCTCATCCAGTCGGCGACAGCCTTCATTCCCTCGTGGAGGTTGGTTTTGGTGGTGTGTGGGTCCTTGGTGAGGGAGAGGATGAGCTGGGTGTCGTCGGTGTAGGAGATGATGTTGAGGTCGTGCTGGTGGGCCACTTGTGCGAGGGGGGCCATGTAGACGTTGAACAGCGTCGGGCTGAGGGGTGAGCCCTGGGGAACGCCGCAGATGATGTTGGTGGCTTTGGGTCAGAAGGGTGGGAGGCGGACGCTCTGGGTTCTGCAGGAGAGGAAAGACGTGGTCCAGTCAAGGGCCTTCTCTTGAATTCCGGCTTCTAGGAGGCGTGTCTTTAGAGTGCGATGGCAGACCGTATTGAAGGTGGCCGACAGGTCCAGTAGGATGAGGGCTGATGTTTCGCCATTGTCTAGTTCTTTGAACCTTATATGTAAAAGTACAGCAGTTAGCAGCATCAGTTTGGAACCCTGGGTAAAAAGTTCTACAGGCATATTTTTACAAATCATATTTTGCAAAATAAATAACGAGTCATACGCTTTTGAGTTATGAGCCTTCAGGGTATATATACCCTTTGAATTTTGTCTGCATGAATGTACTAAGGAATTTGTTCACACAAGAAAGGTCCTTCAAACTCCCAGTTTTCATCAGAAGTTAGATGGTGGATGAAAATATACTTAGACTGGTGCACTCCAGTCTCTTTGGTACACCCTAAATCAAGCACGATGCAGTCTTCTGTTTTTGTCTGGGGCTGGCCTTTAGTCATGTAACACATGTGTTCTGTTCCCAGAGGAAAAGATGCCATTCACGGGGGGCCATTTCATAGCATTCATTCGTGATTTGCGGTTGTGTAGCACCCACACCCCTCACAGTCTGTTTGAAGCGATGCACTGAATAACTCTAGTGTATGCTCGAGCAGTTTTGCGAGTGACATAATAGATTACATCTAGGACATCTCTCCTTCTGATCCGCGACTACGATGCAACCGTCCCTTTGACAAATTTTACAATGCATTTTACACAGATAGTCTGTCTGTGTATTGTAGTTGTGATCACAATGATTCATGCGTACTTGACTCTTAGAAAACCCTGAAGGGTCAAGATTCTGTAAAAGTGATTTTCATGATGGAGACTTTAAACCATCTTTCTTTTCACAGGCTCTCCAGATGTGAAGTACTTCCATGATGCACTGTAGTAAAGAACTTTTATAGTGACTGCAAATAGCTCTCAAAAAGACTCAGTTCTCCTAAGCCTCCCAGTCTGTCAGGAGGTATTTCAATCGTGGCATGGGCTTGCCCTTCTCTAGACAGGGCGACTGTGTAGGAAGTGCTGAGATCCATTAGTAACCCAGCAATGCTAGCCACGAGACATGTGTTGGTCAAATAGGTGTTAAAGTTGAGCAACCACCACTGTTTTTTCAATGTCTTTACTGTGAAAGATACTCTTTAAAGGTCTGGAATCACCCACCTTGTGACCCCGAATAGCGAGGGTTACTATTCTGAAGGTCCCAAATGCTGCTATTTCTGCTTTACACATCGCGGGGCATTCGTCTGGTGAACAAGGGGCTGTCAATACCCTGCCCATGGAAGTGGAGCTGTAAGAAATCATTCAGGCCCATGTCATGTAACAACCACTCTACAAACATTTGTACGGCCTGGTGATTAGCTAAAAGCGCATGATGAGATGAGTTTATGCATTCTAAGCTAACAAACCTGAATTCGTCGTTATACTCTGTAAGCATTAAATCTCTCTGCATTCCACTGGCACCTTCTGAAGCTCTCCAAAACACCATCTCTGAATACTCATATTGGGGGGTTGTGTTGGATGTTGAGCTCTCTGGCTAATCATTTTGACTCTGATTCTGAGGCAGTGTATTTTATAAGCCTCCATGTTGCACAAATTCTGGCTTTCTTTAATTTAATGATCAAAAGTCTACGTTGCTTGGCGCTATTAGGCCACTTTTGTTTCTTACTGGTCCACCTGATTTTAGGCAGCCAACCCAGAGCTGGTTTGAATGGTCTCTGAGTATTTGCTGAAAATGCCCTCTTCGATTTCTCGGCTACAGCCTTTACTCTGAGACTGTCTTTGTGTTTGCTGCATCCAGGTCTTTCAGCTTTGCCCCGTGAAAGCTTGAAACACCTGGAGCACCTGCAGCCTTTTCCTAAGTTTGTGTTTGGGGGTCTAATGAAATCCATGCCATTTTAGAATGCGCTGTCATGCTATTTGGAACTTTTAGGCCATGTCTGCAAGGTTCTAACTTCCTTTTGGCCATACAGACTTGTAAGAACCATCGCACTTTAGTAAGGATGTCTTTTACCTTCTTTTTATCTTTGAAACTTTCGACTGAACTATTAATAAAGCTGGAACCCTCACTCTCTATGGAGTGCCTCAGAACTCGTCAAGGTAAAATAACCTTAATATCTGTAAGAGCTGATTTGCAAAATTGTAACACCCCTCTTCAACACCTTTGTAACCTCTAGATTATCTCCCTCTGTACATTCCTCAAGGGTTGGTTCTTTGTTTCTGTCTTCTACAGTTTTATGGCTTTAGAGTTCAGATTGGACTTTAGTTTTCTGATAAGCTTTTCCACATGACCCTAGTGCAGCTTTTTTGAGCAAAAAAATCATACTGTGGGACATTATCTGTGACTATAGCGGTAGGGCATATTACCCTGAATCTCCCTGAGCAGTGCTCTTGGGCTACCCCCACAAACACCGTTATGCAGGTCTGGAATTGGGGGGATCAAAAAACGCTGTTTCGAATCCAAACACCCAGCAGAGAATCCGCCGGCTGCTCCTGAGAACGCCTCACCGCTATACTGTTTCAAAGCTCTAATTATGACATCCGCTCCATCTTGTAGTGCTGTTGGGGTGTGTTGGGGTGCGTGATGGAGGTTTTACACTTGAGGCAGGGTTGGTGGGATCATACGCGCCTTGAGGTGTAACCGGTGACATAGGATGAGGTGAATTTAAATATTGGTCATAATAGCTCTGCGCAGTAGAGGTGTCGGAAGCACTGGGGCAGGGAACAGGCGGCTGCTGCCCCTCAGGGTATACATTAGAAGGAACACTGTGAATGGCTGTAGCACTTAATGGTGTTTCTGAACTTGATGGCATTCCCATCATTCCTATCAGGCCCTTGAGAAAGCCTGTACCTACATAACATGTGTCAGTTGAGAATGATCGTTTTCAAGCCCTTCATCAACTAGGGTTTGTGAGAATTTTATATGTGGTTGTGGCTCACTGGTTAGCCTCTTGAGAAGTCCTATACATGCAGAATATGGGTGTTTTGGCTGTACCAGTTGTGGGTTTTGCTGGTAAAGCAGTGTAGGGGTTAGAGTAACAAGTGTCTCTAAGACCTGCATTTACAGAGTCTGCACATGGATTGTCATAACTCACTGGGCATCTCTCAGTGGTTGATGGAGTAGAGTTGTTATGACAGATCTGTATGATGTCCATTCATTGGTCGACAAACGCTTAACCTTTTGTGGTACTCCTGCGCCAGACTTTTGTGTTGGCTCTACGATGGAAACAAATAAAAAAAATACCCATTAGTAAACCCCCCTAAAAAAACCTGAAAGGCTTTTTACAAACCTACGGTTGTAACCACCTGTCTAACTACTGCTTTACATTGTTTTTACTAGAATTAAAACAGTGGCTCAAGTACAACGTAAAAAATTAGAATACGTTTTTGAATGAAGGAAACTAAATCCTAAAAACATTAAGTAAAGAGAGAAAGAAGAAGAAAGGGAAAGAGCAAAGGCTAGTGTTGATCAAAGAGTAAACCACCCTAAACCCATGTACAAATAGTCGCTTTGGATTTATAAAATGTATTATAAAAAAAAAATTCTAAAGCAACAATGGCACTCTCATAGTTACACAAACAGTGTTACAATTATAGACAATGACTAGTGTAAAGTTTAAACAAACAAGACGTGGCTGAGGGAAACTACAAAGACATGGTTCAAAATGAGTACACCGACTGGTTTTTGATTTTCGATTACCAGCATTATCAGTGGATCCTTTAAACTTTTGACTTGATCCTCATGACAAACTCTTTCTATAGCTCTGGCAATTAAGGAATCCACGAGCAGGATTAATTACTCCCTATTCAGGCAAACAATTGCTTACAGAGTTCTTTGGTTCGTGATTGCTGTCCTGAAGGTTCTGGAATCTGCATGAATCCACAAACTTTCACACAGCACCAAATTCCCCAAAGTCTCCTGATAAAAATGGTTCCTCACTTGTCTGGGTAGGCCTAGTGCCCGCGACAGGAAACAGCCCAAAACGCAAGGTGGACAAACCACATTTTTACATTGAAAACTGACCCTTTTTTTGCAAAGGGCCTAGCTGTGGATTTTGAACCCTAGCTCTGCCGGTATCTAGGGAAACCTAGCAAACCTATACATTTTTAAAAACTAGAAACACAGGGAAATATAGCAGGGGGTGACTTGTGTGGCTCTCACCAGGTTCTGTTACCCAGAATCCCTTGCAAGCCTCAAACTTTGTAAAATAAAAACACCTTTTACTCACATTTCAGTGATGCAAAGTTCTGGAATCTGTGTGGATCCACAAAATTCCATTCACCCCGCATTCCTGAAAGTCTCACGTTATAAATGGTACCAAACTTGTGTGGGTCGGCCTTGTACCCGCGACAGGAAATGGGCCAAACTCAACATGGCAACACCACATTTTCACAGTGAAAACTGATCCTTTTTTTTGCAAAGTGCCTAGCTGTGGATTTTGAACCCTATCGCTCCCGGCACCGAGGGGAACGTAGCAAACCTATACATTTTTTTAAACTACACACCCAGGGAATCCAGGATGGGGTGACTCGTGTGGCTCTCATCAGGTGCTGGTACCCAGAATCGCTTGCAAACCACAAACTTCTTAACAAGCTGTATGGCCATCAGGGTTCATTAAAGAAGGAGCTTTGAAAAGGCGCTAAACAGTTCTGGAGTCTAAATCCTGGGGGCTGCGTTAGATCTTTAACCCTCTCACAGAATTTTGCCAAAGCCTATTCAAAATAACCACATCACATTTTAGCAAAGCATGGATATACTCATTTTACCTCAGACAATGTATGCTATTATACAGACCATTAAACATCCAGAAGTAAATATTCAAAAGCTAGAGTCTTCTGTACAAAAACAAGCACAACCTTTTCATTTAAAAAAACAAAAAACTTACAGTTGCCCGTGTTGGGGATGGTATATACAGGGCTCTGCTTCTAAACAACATTTGCTCCAACACTTGGAACTAGCTCAACTCTGGCTAAAGAACCCGCTCCCCCCTCCCTCTCTGCCATTCCCTGTATTGAGCTGAATCCTTCTTGTCTCACAGCCCTCCTGCCTGGCCTATCTCTCAGGTCTTTGAAAACATGTTCCAAAGCTGGCTGCTCACTTTTAGCAAAAGAACAATGGATTTAACCCAGATCTCTTGACTGGGGGTGAATGTATGATTCATTCAGCATTCCGTCCATCATTTGTTTTGATAGCACTTTTCACCCTATGTGGCTTGGGTATGCCCAGACGTGGGTCTCTAGCTCACTTTGGCACTGGATTCAACCTAGCCTGGCTGAAGAAGGGTGACATACTCTGGAACCGGTCCCAAGATGCTTGTTTCCGGTCCAGGGAGGAACTGGCTTGGCAGTTAGGTCTGGACTGTTCCCATGAGGCACAGGATCAAGACTGATTTGCATATGGCTGGGTCTAAACTGGGGTGGCATGTTGAGGAAAAGAACAATGGATTTAACTCAGATCTCTTGACTGGGGGTGAATGTATGATTCATTCAGCATTTCGCTCCATCATTTGTTTGCGTAGGACTTTTAACCCATGGCAAACCCATTGTTTAAACAACAGATTTTATTTGCACATTTCTGTAAACGTCGATTTCCACAAGGCCTGGAGCCTTGTAAGCTAAGTAACACAATGAAACAAATTACATGTTCCACCAAACGTGTGCAAAACCGTTTTTTTTTTTTAAAACAAGTCACAACGGGGGCCTTCAGACATCGTAGTTAAAAAAGAGTAGAGGTTCAACTGACAGCCTGGTTTTATACGCACAGACAAACACACACACACTCTCTCTCTCTCTCTCTCGCTCTCATTTTTACATATGTTTTACAGTTGTGGGAACTGGCATTCTTAGCGAACTGTGTAGCCCAAGGCGAATTAGTGCTGGGGTTTTAAAACTGCACTAAATTATTCAGACATTTAAGCCCATGGGCTGCGTTAGATCTTTAAACCGTCTTACAGAATTGCACAAACCATATTCAAGTCAACACACATTTTACCTCAGAACAATTTGTACTACTACACACACCATAGAAAATGTACAGGTAAATATTCAAGAGCTAGAGGCTTCTACACAAAAAATAAAACAACACAGACCTTTCACTTTTGAAATTCTTACAGTTGCAGCTGTTTGGGTATGGTGTATACATTGCTCTGTTTCGAAATGACATTGGCTCCAACCCTTGGAACTAGCTCAATTCTGACTATCGAACCGTAGTAAATAAAAGATGGTCCAATTCCAGGTAGATATCTCAAGTAGATTTATTCAGGATAAGATGTAAAGCAGAGCCTCACCAGGAGCAGCCTTCCTGCTGCTCAGGACATCCTCCAACTGACACCCTCACTCATCCAACATTCCACTGCCACCTCTCACACCAACATTCCACTCCACAGACACACTGGCTGAGCAGCAGATCTAACACAATTCCTCTCTTTAATTAAACAAATATAAAATTGATAAAACAACACGCACGACTCGACAAAATATGTAGTAAATAAAAGATGGTCCAATCCATGTAGATTCTTCAAGTAAATGTATTCAGGATTACATGGTAAGATGTAAAGCAGAGCCCCACCAGGAGCAGCATTCCTGCTGCTCAGCCCATCCACCAACTGCCACACTCACTCATCCAACAATTCACTGCCACCTCCCACACCAACATTCCACTCCACAGACACTGGCTGAGCAGCATGTATAACACGAACCTGCTCCCCTCAACCCTCAGCCTTCAGCCCCCATGTTCCTATCCTGTTTACTGCCTGCATTGCAGCCCCGTTCAACGTCTGCTGCCGACCTTTAACCCCTGGCAAACAGTGATTTAAACAAAATATTTTTTTTAATACATTTTATGAACACAGATTTCCACACAACCTGCAGCCTCCTAATCAAATGCAACACAATGAAGCAAATGACGTGCTTCTGGTACCGTTCCCTAAACCGCAACAGAGGGTCTTAAGCCTTTGCAGAAATAGCTGTCCTTTTGGCTCCCCTATTTTACACACACACTTTAATAATTACAGGATATTACCAGGGGCTGCTTTGTCGACATGTACAGTCTTACATAAGACTAGTACAGACCATCTCCACATATTGGAAATAAACCTCTGTAAGCAGTGTGGGATTGCACACATTAGCTTTTTATTCTGCACATTGCATTGACTGGCTTTGGGGGGGGGGGACTGTAAATTTTTCGCATCTGCAACTACATGCTGACATGTTTTGTTTTTTCAAATCATAAATAAAAACAGACATTTCAGACCATGAAAGGCAGAAACTGGGCTTTTCTGCGCAACACATTGAATGGAAAAAATAATGTAATTGATATAAGCTATCATTGTTTTTACCTGCAGCTGAAGTTGTCCTGTATCACCTGGTTGCTCCCCACAATTCAGCTTAAAGCTTTTCTCCATGTTGCTCAGGCCTCTTTGTACACAGACTTAAAATAGGCATATCACTGTAGCTTTTGATTGTGTGAATGTGTGTGTTTGTGTGTGCGTGTCTCTGTGTGGCCTTGGGGTGGCATTTTATACCTAGTAGAGCTTGATAATTATGCGATGGGCCCACTTTGAGGAAGCGAGCAGCCATCTGCATTTGGGTTCCATTTCATAGCAAATGGCTGCTTCTGATTGTGTGTGTGGGCTTGGGATGGCATTTTATACTTAGTAGAGCTTGCTGAACATGTGATGGATCTACTTTGGGACGTTGAGTAGCAACCATAGTGTTTGCGTTCCATTTCATCGCAACCTTGATTCAATCATGAATTTGTCTAGATGGTTCTAACAAAAGACCTTTTAAAGTCAAATGTGCAGCATCCAAGATAAGGCAGATGGCTTAGGGAGACAGTGGGGCTGGGGGTTCTCTCTGGGTATTTCCCAAGCCTCTTGTTGAGGAGCCCTCCGTCTGGCTCATCAAGGATTCTGCGGCTGT
Organism: Lissotriton helveticus; assembly: GCF_964261635.1. NCBI lineage: Eukaryota > Metazoa > Chordata > Amphibia > Caudata > Salamandridae > Lissotriton > Lissotriton helveticus. The sequence goes on along the minus strand of NC_136061.1, from coordinate 1,514,367,798 downwards.
CTAAATATGCCCAGTTTTGCTTTGTTAGAGACTGACATACTGTGCACCCCAAGAATGTTGCAATTTTGCCTGTGACAAAGCCCTAGACACAGGGAAATGGGGCAGCATCCTAACCATGTGATAGAACCATGAGCATGAGACTAGCACGTGACTAGGGTAATGTCAAAACACACGTGACCCAACACGGTCACGGGACCCCACCGGAAGTGACGTCACGCCCAGGGAGGGTTGCTAGGATCGCGGAAGTCCTGGTAATGAAGCAACATCATTTCCGGGTATGGACAACTGTCACTTTTTCCTTAATGTGGATGGTATCCCTCATTGCTACTCTAATATACTCAGAGGGGTAGTGTGGGGTGCTGTGCTGCTTATGTGTGTTGCAGGGCACAGATCATGCAATGTTGTTGATGGATATACAATATGTCACTGTTCTGCTTTATATATAAAACAATCTGCCATGATGCAGCTGGAAATGCGCAATTCTTTACCATGCCATTGTGGTGTAGCTGGTTGCACATTATGCCGTGGTTCTTTTGGCAGCCAACGTTTGCGGTCTCAAATACAAACTCTATCACTGTACAGTTGCCCCAGGCATACACTGTCAAACTGCCTCTGCATCCATTCTGTGCGGTGGTGGTAATACGCAAAGTGCCAAAGAGTTTTCGTGCTCACATTTCGGAAAGCTGTTTCTGTATGCACACATAAATGCATGCACACAGATGAACAAAGGTGAACTTAAACCAACACTGACACACACACAGTCACAAATACATGCACACATACATTCACACAAGTGCTGCCATAAACACCCATACAATCACACAAACCTACTTTCACAAGGATATACACATGTGCAAAGTCGAACTACTAAGCACGTTCATACAAACAATCACACATACGCACATGGCTAACATGACTTCCCTAGCTATCAGAAATGCAAAGGCCTCCCTGACAGATTTCCAAGACTCACAATATTTTACAGTGTCACCCCACCCTTCCCCTCAGAGCAAGACATGTATTCTTAGATTCAGAGCAGGGTCGTTAATAATTGATAAGACACTTTTCTTTCTTTCACATGGGTCTGAATCCATCAGCTCTGTTCTCCTCCTGTGAGCGTCTTTGTCCTCTTTTCTCTCTAGAAACAATAGATTTGATTAATGGGCCATCAAAGGTAATGCTGCTTCCTTCAACAGGGGCCTTTGAGGATGAATAGAAGAATCCAACCGTGAAAAAGGGCAGACCCAGGCTTCGGGCATCTGACATTTTTTAAGCGATTACAAAAATACATCTATAATGTTCAAATTGATTTCTTTAACCGTCCATGGAGAACACCTGTAGTAAGTATGGAATTCAGCTTCGCTGCTCTCAACTGTACAATATAGTTGTAAAACACTGCCTTATGTTCATAAAAGGACTCCTGGTATTGGATAACAAACAATCAACTTAATGCGAACCCCAGCATGTTGCTAGTGTTCACAGTAGCATCACTTTACGGGCTAGGGCTGTGTTGATTGGCTCATTCTGCAAAAATGTTCATGAGAAAATATGGAGCAGAGTGGGTGGAAGATCTGAGGGGTCATCCTATCCTTGGGTGGCACTGAATACAAATATAATTAGCTTATACTGGTCTGTAGTAGCCTTGGTGATATTTAGGTCTCCATAAAACATAAATAAATAAATGAGGGGGCCGTGCCCATGCCAGATGGTTGACTAGAAGTGCTGTAGTGGAGCTCCTGACCGGGTGAGCTTAATCCTAAGGCATACCCAAGGCTTTAAGTGGGAAAAAAAACTAGGGGTGCTCTAAAAGGGATGGGGCAAACCTCAAAGGGGTGTGGCCTATCTAAGTAGTGGCGTGGTCGAAATAACGATAACTAGTGTTACAGTACCCCCTGCTCTGACAAGCCGTCAGCTCTAGGAGTCCTCAGAGCCCCCACCCCGCCCCCTCTGTGTGGCAGCCTAGGCTGAGACAGCTTCCCAGGCACACACACAGCTGCACCCGAGTACTTCACAGGTCTTTAAAAGACCATTTGCATGTTAATTATTCTTTGTCGTTTTTTCACCCCTTCTTAGAGCCCCTGCATCTCCACACTTCCTACTACTGTGCCCCCTGGCGTTTTGTGCAACAGTGCAAATGCTCCCTCCTCCCCTTCGTCACTCCGTGGGTATGCCAGTGGGTGCTTGTCGCCAGGACCCTGAATAGGTCCCTCTGTGGCTTTAATACTGGTGGTAAACATGCTGAGAGGTTTGTGGTGTTCCAAACAACTGGGCGATACTGTAGGCCAGCATCGCAGCGCACAAAATCAGCCTGCTGGTCTGACACTTGTAAGATAGGGCTGTCATATCCTCGTTATAACGCGGTCACATAAAATTTCCTTTTGTGCAAACACGTTTGTATTATTTCACGTCTAACTTTCATTTGACTGGACTTTTACAAGCAAGTTTCCCATGATCAGAAGTAAAGGAGAGATATCAAAATGTAGGTAGTTTCTCACACGAAGTGGTTTAAGCTGCTAAATGATCCCACTTGAGTTACCATTGACCGACACAATGGTGCGATGAAAGCACACTACCAAGGAGTTGTGGGCACTCCAATTGCGCCTCTGATCGAACTGGTGTGGGGATGCCAGGAGTACTGGGAGCGTATTAGCTTGATTTGCTTAAGCAGTGAGCGCGCATGCTCACCCGAAACACCAACAAAATTTGGGACGTCTGGTCACCCTACCTTTGACCTTTGATGCCCGAAAATAGAGCCCCCTAGAGACCCCTTTCGAGGCCCCCCAAAAAAACTGGGGGTGCTCAGACCCCCACAGACCCCCCCTACTTAAAGCCCTAGGCATACCTGCTGCAGCCGCTGCTTTTTCGTGCTCGTGAAATGATGAGCAGGACCACTGGAGGGTGTGGGGACTGATTGTGCACCTTTAAAGCAATCCCTGAGTGAGAACAGTGCGAGTACTCCTGCCTTCTACTGCAGCGGCTTGACCTGTCATGCTGCAGGACTCATTCGGAGCCACCTGCCTGGGAGGCCAAGAGTGGAGCTCTGGCCAAAAGAGGAGGGAGGACAAGACCTGCCGCTGCACGGGGGGACGAGACTCCCTCTGTCAGGCCCTGGTTTGACTGGAGATTCCCGGATTGCAGAGCTGCCCGCTGCATTTGTCCAAGATGGTGGCTCCGCACCTATGATATTATTGAGGGCTGGGACACTGAACTTTGCCGGAGGCGACTGTGAAGTGCTCCTGCCTGTGTGGTTGTCGGGAAGAGCCTGATGATACAGCTGTGTGGTTGGATTGGTTTCAGGGGCCCGTCGCTGGCACCGCGGGGTTGGCCTTGAGCAGGGATACTCAAAGTACGGCCCTACTGACCTTTAATTGCGGCCCCCTGATGAACAGCAGCAGTGTGCTGTTGTTCACTTGACAGACCAGGAAATATCAGAAAGCTATGAAACGGGCATACTTTATTTGCATGTTAACCAAACTGAAGGTAAAGAAGCAAATAATATTTCCTGGACAATTTATCTGTAGCATGCACCTGCTTCGCATTACTCTATGCCCACCTTTCAACACACCAACCCTCGCCCTGCTGGCATCAGTGAGGCCCTCTGGAAGACACAGAAAGTAATTTGTGGCCTCCGGGGAAATGTTTGCGAGTACCCATGGCTTAGAGAGAGGTGTTGGACGCTGCTGCTGGACTGCTGCCCGGCAATAGTACTCTGCCAGAGAGGGTCGCAGTGTCGACCTGTAAAGCCTATGTCTCTGTGCACCCCTGGGCGGCGGGCGCTGCTGCGTGTAATTCAGGCCTGCCTCCCCTTGACCCCCCCTGGGCTGCTGCACCCTGATGGTGCCGCAAGCTGTTGCTCCTGAGCACAGGGGTCCCTAAGATCCTTGCTGCCACAAGGTGCAACTGGCGATCGTGTTGGGGGCGCCGTGGGGGCCACCTCTCCCACTACTACTGATTCGAGCTGGATGGGGCCTTCGGATTGTGACCCCTGAGATTGCTACTGCCCCTGCCATGCGGGGACACTGTGGAAGACATTGACTGCACGGTGGGGGCACTGAATAGAGACTGGCGAGTGCTGTGGGAAATCAGAGATCTGAGGCCTAGCACAACTGCTGCATTTGGAAGACCAGCTGCTGTGTAAGTGGAGGATGTTCCTTGCCTCTACCCAGCCTGGTTTGTGGCTGACAAAACAGTCTTAGCAATCTGTTCTGCGATGCAGTTGCTCGATAAAGTATAATTCCCCCAGGTGGTGTGAGAGGAACCGGGTGAAGTGAGCTGGTGTTCAACGACTCGAGAGGGGAGATTGATTGTCCTGCCCTGTACCTGGCTGTCAGGGGCAGCAATATTGACAATGTGATTTTAGGGGGCCTGTGTTGATCATAGTGGCGAGCCCTGGGATGGGTATCTGGATCACCCAGCTGACCTTGAAAACCTGACTGCGAAGGTGCCACGATGGGCCTAGCTGATCATTGACTGCTCTTTGGCCTTGCTGACTTGGCAATGTGCACCAAGCGTCCATGAGCACTGCTGGAATGGTCTTGGGTGCCGCACATACTGGTTTGGAGGACATGTGACTGTCACAGCATTCGGTCGTGGGGATGAGTGGGCAGAACAATGAAACCACTGGGTGTTGGGTGGCCCCTGGCCATGCCCCATGGGGGTGTGCGACGACGAGTACTGTGTCTCTATGGGAGCATCCCTGCCACCTGAAGATGATGATTAGGCTGGCTGTGTAATCAGTTGGGGATCAGCTGGATTGTTGAACAACATACCTGGGGTCTGTGTCTGATTATCGTTTCTTTACTGTTGTACTTCCGAATAAATTGCACAATGGTCAAGGACAAGACCCAGAAGGGGGTTCTATCCATCAATATAGTACAATATACTGTCCCTGCCCGAGGACCCAGCAAGCAGAAGCTGGGCAACAGAGTGAGCCCAGAGAGGGGCGGACAGCACCAGAGCACAGCTGAAATCCTTGAGGCAATACAAGCCTTCCGAATGGCACTGGAAACCAAAATGAACACAATGACCATGGACATTACCCTTTTGAGACTGTACCTTCAAAAGGTTGCGGAGAGGGTCACTAGCATAGAGGTGAAAGTTGTCTTGCTCCCTAAAAATGTACAAGACTTGCAGCCCAGTGCAATGTAGATGGAGGGCAGGCTTGAGTATACTGAAGGGTGATCCTGGGAATAATATGCAACTTCTCAGATTTCCTGATCGAGTGGAGGGACCTTCGGCAGAGTTGTTCCTAGAAGGATGGTTTACCTCTGGCCTTTAGCCTAAACATCTCTCCAAACTCTTCACTATCAAGTGTGCCCACCAGGCGCTGGGGCCGGTGCCCCATCCTGGTGCGCTGTCTTGGGTGCTACACCTGTCTGTTTAATTATATGGACAGGGACACAGTACTGCAGCATGTCTGAGCCCATAGCCCTCCCTGTTATGAAGATATAACTATTCAAATTCATCCTGATTACATGAGCATGGTTGAAGATATTTGAAAATTGTTCTGGGGGTGAAACAACAGATGCTGGAGCAGAATTTATAGTATATTTTAATTTTCCAAGCCAGACTCCGTATTCAGCATGAAGGCAGGCTGAACTTCTTTGATAGTCCCCAAGAGGTGTAGTGTAGTTCCTATATCCCTAATAGGCTCTGCACATTGGAATAATATACTCTATAGTTTAGACATAGGACTGAGGTCAGTATGTCTCTATCGAGTAAATTACACTTAATTACTTATGTGTGCCAGCTAACCCAGAGGTCACTAGAAACTTTCTCGAATAAACAAGAAGGGATTAGTCTCTGAAAACTGCATAAACATGACAACTTTGTTTCCCCTAGAACCAGAACAATATCTTCAGAGTCGTGGAAACAATAGATAACCGTTTCACTCAGTCAATCGTGCATGCTTCGTTTCTACAGAGTTGCATAGAAATAGAGAGACGGGTGTGTCAATAAAAAGGGTTTATTGAACAGTCTTATTTCTCATGCAAGAGAGATGAACTGCTACAATCGTAAGACAGAATGCGAAATATAATGCGTACAGCGTAAACAGTAATATAAAACAATACAGTAATAGCATGGTCTCTAGCTATGACATATATAAAAATACATTCTTAAATAACGTAGGCAAAAATACTCAACTGGTGCTTCTAAAATAATCCTACCCCAGAGTACCTAACCTAAGTCTAGTACGAGGGACGAAGTAGGTGCTGTCTTAGCATAAGTTTAGATTTGCTAAGGATTGCCAAAAGGTTTCTCTAGGTTCTAATCAGCTCCATACCTTAGAATGAGAGAGGTTGGTATCTCTTTCCCAGGACTCGATCTCTAACACCCCGCTAGGGAAGTCAGAAACACTGAAGCTGGAAACGCACCGTGCCTTGCCATAGCAAGTGAAGGTATATTTATACCTTGAAGGTGTTTAGGAATGCCAGTATTGACGTAAAAGTCGGACATATGAACGTCATGAATGAACCCCTAAGACTTAGATGTTCATGCAAAATAAATGAGCTCTTGGAGAAATCAATATCCAGGCGAGGGGGAGTCCCTAAAGCTTAAAAGTCTGGTTTTATAAGAATTCGTTGTGACGTAGATGAACGGATGTAAGTAGCCATGCCTGTATTTGAGTAGCGTGGACTATGTCTAAATAAGGACTGGGTTTCTATGCCTATATAAGGGCAATGTGAATTGTACCTATATAAGGGCATAATCTGGAAAATCATACAGAATCCAAATCGATACACAACATCCACTCCACTTTCGTATGCACGACGTTGCTAAATTCTAAACATGATAACATATCTAAAATGTATCTACACAGGAAGTGCTAAAAGTATGTTTCAAACACATTGTAAATATTGTATCCAAACTAGTTGTAAGAATAAAATTGCATTGGTGCTGTACACATTAAAGCAATGTTCCATTCTAATCAAATGTTGACATTTGAAATGCAAATTGAATAAATCATACAAATATTAATTTATGAAATGGCTCATAAATACAGAAGAAAAAAGGACCGAAAATATTTCATGTCAGATTACATAAAACTGTTTGCATGTGGACAAGGTCATATAGTGTCTCTGGAAGTATTCAAAGAATTCTTGTTCTCTATGAATAGTTCCACCATAAGCAGATTACTTGTACCAAAAAATTAAAAAATACAAATTGGGAGAAAAAAATTCATCATAGGAAACATTTCCAAAGTTAGTACCTTGTTTTAAAAAATGTTAAGTTCAAAGTCTCTCAGAACACTGTGGCGAAAATCAAAAGTCAGTGTTAGGGCTTGGAGAAAACATGAAATCTTCTATGTCCTTAGACACAAAAATCGTCTACCATTGTAGGTGAAAGTTGGATTACCTCGTTTAGAAGATTAACCGCACATAGATGTGAAGCATCGCCTTCAGCATTGGTTGCAGCAGCAATGTTCATATTGGATGGTACCTACGTGCCTGATGTTTCCTCTTGTACCTCAGCATCAGCATTTTGCATCTGTGAGATCTCAAGTAAATGTGGTCATCAGAATCGGTAGCCACTGGGGACAACACAGAGCACAAGCCATTACGGGGTCCAGCAAAGTATCAACATCCGTTGGCATGAATGATGGGAGTATTAGACAGATGTCTAGCACGCATTCTTCTCCGCATAGCAGGCAGCATACAACAGGTAAGATGCAATCTTGCCAGATTGGGCTGAATGACAGAAACCATGTGGCATTTAATTCTCGTAGACGAGGTAACCCCAGAATTTGAACGATTCGCTCACGACACCTCATCGCCAGCAGATTTGTCTCCATGGAGAACTGGGTGTCGCTGGAGAATTGTCTTGCCATATCGTAGCAGTAGGATTGAAAATAGTATCCCTGTAATGAGTCCCAAAAGGAGGCGTAGTCCGCCAAACACAGAGTGCACGAAGTTGGGAAATATTCCGAGGACTGCTTGAAAAGGTGCTAACAGTCCTGAACATACGTTCTTAAATAGATGTACAATACCGCTCATATCAGACATGTTTAAGATACAACTTAACATTTCTGAGAAATGTATAGGGCCGTTTGTATTCAAAAGGGCATGTATCTCGGCTGAAGTCGTTGCAATTTGTAGATTATAGGTTTCTTTGGCCGAGGTCAGTGGCACAGTTTTTTGCAGACGAATGGCTTTCATTCTGCTTAGAGTATCAATTCGTATAGAAGAGATGTTCAGTGAAGGCCGTAAAGGCAACTCCCTGGCTGTTTTTGTTTGTGGAAACAATACTTGCATACAGCAAGTGACCCTGGAGGACGCAGTTACCAGATATGGTATACCTGGCAACATGCCACAGCAGCTGTGATCTTTCAACATGAGGTAACTTCCATTTGAAAGTTGTCCAAAAATTGGATATATCACTGCAGCTGGTGTACCTTGCAGGTGACAGGATAAGTTGTTAGAGGAACCATCGCAGGCCCGTGTAAATTAATACCCTGGCAAAGGAGAGAACCGCTTAGTGCGTTTTCACAGTTTGAACCGCTAAGAAACACTTCACGCCCCCACTCCAACATCTGTGTGTGTATGGTAAATCCTAGGATGTCTTGATGTATTCTTTACCCAACCTTTTATAGTTACCTGCTGGTATGTGTTTTAGACAATACTGAAAATGGAAAATTGTAACCGGCAGAGTGATTGTTCCATGTATTATCCATTCTGTAGCTGGTTTTTCTGCCACTGTGAATGGTAATCTTTCCAGTTTTTCAATGCTCAGCACCGTATAGTCTGCTCATCTTTGTGCCAGTTTGATCTGTTTATCAGTAAGATTGAATTCTGAAAACAGTGACGTAGTATTGATTAAATGCCAAGGGACATAGCCTTCACCCAAGTTTTGTAGCGTCCAACCTAATAGCGTGATAGAACGTAGCTGAGACTGACCATGTTGCAACATGACCAAGTCTTGTTCCATGATATCTATGGCACAAGATACAATGCTGTCCAATGAATATATCCTGGACGACAGCGTCGTTAACCCATTGTCAACTACAGAGAGATTTCTCTAAATTAATATGATCAATTTCTTGTATTTGTTCTGCAGTCTCTGCTTGCGTAATCTTCCATATTTTGTTTATATGCAGCATATATACCGGCATATATGAAACGTTTTTGACATGGTTTTCTTGGTCCTAGCAAGAATTCCCTAAGGTATGCACCATCTTTAAGTAAAGATAAGTATTGCTTTACATCCTGTAGTGTAGCTCTCTGAAGGCAATCGAGGCATAGTTTCCCTACACTGTATGTTGTTATCACCCCAGGATGCTGTCTTTGAAAATATCTTGGGTCTGGCCTATTGACTTTGAAACCTTGAGTTTTGTTCAGGAATCGATCTTGACAGTTATTTGTGTCTAGGGGCCAGAGCAACCATTTGTTGCAATCTGGATCTGATATGTTGTGATGAAAAATATTATGTACGTCGACCTCCCCCCGTGTAGAGCTATTACTCGCAGGTATTGGTATGGTCGGGTGTTCAAGACCTTGATCTTGGCTAACCCAAGGCAAGACGTTTGTTGGACAGTGTCATTCAAAAACATAATTTGCTCAGGGATGATACAGGCTCTAAGTAAAGCGTCTATCCCCTGCACTTGCCAATCTTTTGTACCCCAGACAGTTTTTGTCTCAATGTTGTCTTTTCAAAAATCAAAACCCTGTGTAGACAGTTGGGCATAAAAGACTGCAGAATAAATCTGTTTTGTATTGGTCAACATAATTTTCATTCCTGTTATATTTACATTTCTAAAGTAAAATGTTTCTGCATTCGATGCATTGAACCCTGAAAAATAGGGAAATTTCATTGCAAACATTTTTGAGCAACCCTTTGGAGGTGTAGGACAATGTTTTCATTGGTTAAACATATTTACATTTCTAGGCATTGTAGATGTGTGCAATAAATGATAACCATAATGACTATAACAATACATTTGTTCATAGTCTAATGAACCTTCTAAATATTCATGATTTGTGAATACTGCTGACATTTCTAGATCAGTCATTATATTATTAACAGACTCGAAGTCCGAATCATCAGAAAAGGTACTCGAGGTAAAAAAGTCACTTAATGAAATCTTAATAAGTGTGGAATCTTCAACAGCTCAGACGGGCCAAAAATGTCATATTCTGTTTTGTCCCAAGCTATACCATCAGGAATAGGAACTGCCGTGATGTTCACTGCTGACAAGTCTCTTTGTTCACTATGGGATGATTTGTGTGGCTTGAGGAGTAAGTTGACATTCTGACTTGCTGTGTTCATTCTAAACGCATGACCCTGGTCAGAATGTAGCATGCCAATTGCGCATGTGCGATAAAGAATCGCAACTCTTTTTAAAAAGTTTGAGCATCAGCCGAGCACTGAGGCCACATCCAAAGGAACCTTGAACACGAATCCACTGCAACCATGATATATTTGTAGTTACCATCCCTTTGTAACAGAACGCAGTGGTCCAGGTAAACTCAAGCTAATGGTTTATCTGAAATTAACGGGCGTCTGCGCAGGACTTTTCACAGTTGGGACTTTCATCTTTTGACATATTTCACAGTCCAGAACATAGTTTCTTGTCTGTTTCCTAATGCCTGGCCACCAGTACCTGTTTTAATAATGATACTGTGGCTGAAATACCTGCATGAGCCCTTCATGTGCTGCAAGGATTAGTCCTAATCTTTGTTCCATGTTTGGAATTACCCATAACCCCCACTCCAGGGATTTGAGCAAACAGAACATTATTTGTATCAGTTATATATGAGTATTTGAGTTGAAACCTGTTGGGTAACGTTGCACCGCTGCCTTTGCTTGTAGCATTGACAGCCAGCATTATTTCACTGTCTATTTTTGTTTTTGAACTAGCGATTGCAGCAACGGAAGCCATTTGCATAGCCCCTTTTACAGCTTCATCAGCCAATGAATTCCCTTCAACGTGAACGCCATCACGTTGATGACTCAGCGTGTGTATCACATGAGTGTTTTGTAGTCCATCTCGCAATTGAACTACTTGTTCCCAAAGCGTTTTATGCTTTATTTGTACCACCTTTTGCGTCTTTGAAACCGTTTTGAAGCCAATTCTGTAAATATTCATTATATGATTGTACACAGTAGAAAGAATCGCACACTATAAGTGTGGAGAATTCCCGATCCGTATTTTCAAGTGCCATTATGAATGCTTGTACTTCAGCTCGCTGAGCTGTACAATCTCCTAGAGATTGCGTTTTTATGACCATAGGTATGAATTTTCCATTGCGCATATGACCTTGAATGATCATGCATGCAGCACTATAAGCTTGTTTACCCCTGATAAAAGGTTGTTCTGAGCCATCAGTATAAATTATACATTCATAGTGGTCTAGAGGCAGAATTTCAGTAGACAGAGGACATTCTTGTTCATATTGCAGGAATGCTTGTGTTTTCAAATAAGGATCAAAATTGTATTCAACATCAGTTGCAGTAAGAGAACTAACCCATTGTATCCATCTCGGATGTAAAGCTTTATCATTTGGAATGCTCGCTTTTGTCACTGACTTAAAGGCAGGTACAGGAGTAACAACCATAATGCGTTTCCCCTGTGCTCGGGCTCTTTCTTTTGCTATAGCGGTTTGAACTGCGGTCAGAATTTTTTCAGTAGAAGCGAATTTCATTTCTGCTTGTGTGTACAAGTGTGATTTGTATGCGATTGGTACTTTTTAACCTTTATTAAAAGTTAAGAAGGTGAATCCGCATTGACCCGGAATGATTCGGATCACTAAGTTGCGTACGTTTACGCGTGTTTGTAAATGTATTGTTGCTAACATGTCTGTTTGTAGCAAATGCAAAATTTCTGTCTTTTTGTGTCCAATTTACTGTTTTAAAATCAGGTTTGATTAATTCGTAGAGAGGTTTAACCCTTTCTGCGTAGTTTAGAATTTAAGTTCTTCCAAAATTCAGGAAACCTAGAATTGACTCTAAGTTTTCAGTGTTTTTGGAGGTTGGAGAAGCGCACACTTTTCTAAAAAGTTGGCTGCCAGGATTTTGCCTTCACTTGATCGTTCATATCCTAGAAAAAGGTCGTTGAGATGGGCAATTCTTGATTTTTTAAAATTGAGTTTATACCCTTCAGAGGCAAAGCCCAGTATAATGGTGTTCACCCTGTGCCTATCCAGGTCATCGTCTGTCAGATAGATATCATCGTCATATGACAATGCCTCGTCATCATAGATTTGTAATAACTCTGTTACCCTTGCTGAGAATAACCCCTGGACAATTCTTGAGTCCTTGAGGGAGACACCAGAATTGACTCTGTATCCCCATTATTGAGAAAGCGGTCAAATACCTGCTTTCAGGTGCAATGTTTTGACAAAAGAAACCATTTGAAATATCTAATATGGTTTTATATTTTTTACGCACAATGTTATTCATTAATGCTGTACAGTGTGCATTTTGCACTGCAAATGTTTTACAACATGAGTTTAAGTGTCTGTAGTCCAAAATGAAACGATAAGTGTTGTCTGGTTTGGAAACAGGAAACAAAGGATTGTTCATTGATGAGGTGCAAGTTTCAATCATCCCTCGATATTCAAGTTGATATAAGATCTCCCTAACCTGTTTTTTAGCTTCTTGCGTAACTGGGTACTGCCTTCGTGCAGTTGGTTGATTTTTTAACTGGATTTTATGGTGAGGTCAATCCCCATCGTACATGATTTTTGTATATTGCTGGGGCTAGGGCGACTGCCCATTTCCTGGCATAAGTATATTTTAAATGTATTGGAATATGGTTAGAGAAGGCTGGCATAATGATGTCTTCGCCATGTGGGCACTCCCTGACAAATTCTGGTGGCCAGTCTTGCTCTACAAGAAGTATGTCATAACCCTTTCAAAGTCGCTCCCAAAAGAGTGCTTTCACTTTTCTTGGTATGTCTCCCTCCATCTGGAGTGTTATTTCATTTAACCTATGTGGAGAACTAACCCTGGTGTCTGCAGTTTCAAATTGAATGCCTTCATTCAAGTTCACTGTTTCCAGGAGTCCCTTGAGGTTCTGGATAGCTATTGTTACTTCTGCTGCGGTGTCCAACATTGTCTGAGCCCATTCTCCGTTCTTGAGTTGTGTCCTCAAGATCCTCGGCATGTCTGATTTTTAGACCTGCTACCTTCTTTTTGATGAATTGAGGTTTTGGTTTGCTCTTCTGAACGTGTTGATCGTCTTCGGAATTCACGAGTTCTTCTTTGTTTTCTGACTGTCCTGTGACGATATCTGAAAGGTACGAGAGGAACGTGTAACAGTATCTTGATACCGGTCAGGTGTTCTCAAATTATCCCAATTCCTGAAGTTGTACCTCCTTTCAGAGGGCTCCTTTTGAGGAGACCTACCTCGGAAATGAGAACGCTTCTCTTTAGAAGTTTGTTTGCTACTCTTCCATTTCTTTTTAGGAGATGTAGGAGCGTTTTTACTTGAGACCTTTTCAGGACTTTCAGACAGTTGTGGTTTCACTGGTTTCCCACCCAAACTGTCTCTGCCTAATTCTTCAAAGGATTTTTCAATTATTCTGGCGAGTTCTTGTGGCTGTTCTGTTACATCAAATTTCCTTAATTTCTGTCAGATCGCCACTGATGCAGCATCTTCTTTAATATTAGATAATAATATTGCTGAGACCTGGTTAAAACATTTCAGTAATTTCATACCTAAATTCAGAGCAGGGTTGCGCTAGTAATTGTGCGCCGCAGCTCTGCCACCCTGGATTATTTATAATGCGGCGCACCATGGGGCAAAAACGGCACAGATGCGTCACGCGTCTACTAACAGGGAAGAAGTAGGTGCCCTCTTAGCATAAGTTTAGTGTTGCCAAGGATTTCCAAAAGGTTTCTCTAGGTTCTAATCAGCTCCATACCTTAGAATGAGAGAGGTTGGTATCTCTTTCCCAGGAGGCAATCTCTAACACCCCATCGCAAGCGTGACGCAGCTCCAGCAATGCTCTGGGGGGCTCTATCTCCACAATGCTGCGTAAATCCTTACGCCTGCTTCGAGCAGGCGCAGGGTTTTGACGCAGCATGGGCCCAAAAGTGACTGAGTGAAATCTTGTAGATTTCACTCAGCCACTTTTGGGGAAGAAGTAGGTGCCCTACTTGTAAAAATACATACATAAATAACACAGGCTAAAATACTCAATTGGTGCTTCTAAAATATTCCTACCCCAGTGTACCTAACCTAGGTCTACTAACAGGGAAGAAGTAGGTGCCCTCTTAGCATAAGTTTAGTGTTGCCAAGGATTTCCAAAAGGTTTCTCTAGGTTCTAATCAGCTCCATACCTTAGAATGAGAGAGGTTGGTATCTCTTTCCCAGGAGGCAATCTCTAACACCCCACAAGGTGAGTCAGAAACACTGGAGCAGGATTCTCGGCGAGGAGGATGACAGCATCTGGTCAGTGCGTCAGTTGGGGAGATGACTTCCTTCGGGACTTGCTGTGGTGAGCCGTGTCGTGCAAGTAGGTAGTCGAACCGCACAGTGCCTTGCCATAGCAAGTGAAGGTAAATTTATACCTTGAAGGTGTTTAGGAATGCCTGTATTAACGTAAAAGTCAGGCATATGCACGTCATAAATGAACCCCTAAGGAATAGATGTTCATGCATAATAAATGAGTTCTGGAGGAATCAATATCCAGGTAAGAGAAAGTCCCTAAAGCTTAAAAGTCTGGTTTTCCAATAGTTCGTTGTGACGTAGATGAACGGATGTAGCCATGCCTGTATTTGGGTGGCTTTGACTATGTCTAAATAAGGACTGGGTTTCTATGCCTATATAAGGGCAATGTGAATTGTACCTATATAAGGGCATGAATCGGGAAAATCATACGGAATTTAAATCAATACACAACAGAGGAGATGGACTGGATGGACTCCCTGGGCCTGCGGCAAGTGGAACAAAATCTCGAGTGATGAGAGCAGAGGCCTCGTGGACCATGGTGCTGAACAGAGCGGCATCACAGATCCGGAACTAACCCCCTATCAAACTGAGGGAGGAATGAATCCTGGTATGCCTGGATGGCAGGTTGAAGGCAGAGATGAAGCCCATTGAGATACAGAACCCCTTCAGGCTGCTGTGGCTTGTCCAGGAGACCCAGAGCGATGATACTCAAATGAGCTGAATATCCTCCTGGGAAAAGCTGTATGAGCTGAGTTGATGGGATACAGATGGAGTAGTAGAGGGGTTAGATGGTACATGCAGACTGTGCTATTTAAAGTCCCCCTTCTTGTTCCTCTATAGACCTTAGATATGGCTTATTGGGTACTGCATCAGTTAGGCCCGATTCGCAAAAGTAATCTGAGACAAAATCCTACCTTTACGACTTTCGGTATTCACAAATCGTATTTAGGAGTAGTAAAGTTAGGATTTTGACTCAGTTAAACTTAAGTTTTGGTCTTAAGTTTAACATAAGATGAAAACTTAGGTTTAACTGAGACAGGGTTTTGGTCTTAAGTTTAAGTTTTGGTCTTAAGTTTAACTTAAGACGAAAACTTAAGTTTAACTGAGACAAAATCTTAACTTTACTACTCCTAAATGCCCTTTGTGAATACCGAAAGTCATAAAGTTAGGATTTTGTCTCAGATTACTTTTGTGAGTCGGGCCTGTTGTTTTCTTTTTGTTATAGACTGGTATAGCCCATTCGCTATGAGGAAGCAGATTGCTAAGCCCTCATCATTGTTCATGACTAGCGGAGGATTCGGTGGACTGGACAAGATCTACACTTTTTGATTTACTAGGTTACTAGTTGGGGAAGGTGAGTTGGATGGTCTCTGGGGATGGGGTTTACTCTTCTCTTGATAGCTAGTTGAGCTGGGAGAGATTACTGGCTTCTGCCTGTGGGTGGGTTAATGTTGGTGTTTTTATTACTTTATGGTTCTGTTTTATATGTTTTTTAAATGTTATGTTTGATACAAAGAGTAGAGAAGCTTCCATGGTACTGGGCCATATAATGTGTTTCTTTGGGATGTTGAACCTGGTGGCCCGTGGCTGGCTGTTTATTAAGACCTCGACATGGAAGGTGTGGGAACCAGGTATAAATGTATGATGTGGAATCTCAGGGGCCTGAACAATCCCGCAAAGCGAAATAGGGTGTATGAGTATCATCCGAAGTATGGCATGTCTGTGGCGTTTCTTCAAGAGACCCACCTGTGGGGGGATTGCATTCAGTTCCTAAGGAGGAGGTGGCACGGCCGGGCTTTTACCACCTCATACTCTGGTTATGGCAGAGGAGCACTGATATGGGTGGGCCCGGGGGCTCCATTCATGCCCACGAGAGTATGCTTAGATATTGAAGGCTGCTATATGATACAGGAGGGCACTCTTGATGCATATGACCTGCACCTTCTAAATATCTATGCCCCAAACACTGATGATGGTGACTTTATGGGTGTGGTATTGAGGGCTGCACAGATATCGCCTGGGGTGGAGGTTATTCTAGCAGGTGATCTAAACTGCCCCTTGGTTGAACACCAGAATAGACCCTTCCCTTGCCTGGACACCAAGTCTTCCACAACCGCTGCCCTTTTGTTGGTGCAGAGTAGATGTACATTGGTAGATATTTGCCACCAGGGAAATCCAGATATGCGTACTTCTGTTGTACAACAGCCACAGTTACCTATAGTCGCCTGGATTATATCTTTATCCACACAGCTACAGAATGCAGCCCAGAGACATTGGTATTTTGAGGGAGATAGGACAGGCCATTTGAACTGCTTAATACAGGCTGAAGAGCTGATTCAGCCCTTTTTGGCAATTAAGGACCAAGGATGTAAAACGGTTTACACACAACAAGCAATAAATTATGTATTTGCAGAGCATCTTTGACAGGTGTACTCTGCAATGCATTGTATTGGGGGAGTTCTGGAGAAAGACTGGAGAAGATGCCTCTGCCGTGGCTCATCTCGGAAGACCGTGAGACGTTGAGGGCGCCTTTGAGTAGTCAGTAATTGTTGGTGGAGTAAGGGCCTTGAAACCGGCAAAATCGCCGGAGGCTGACAGTCTCCCTGCAGAGTTTTATGAGTTGTATGCAAGAACCTTTATAGATAAATTATTGGTTGAAGCAATGAAGCACTGGAGAAGTGAGAACTGCTGCAGTCAATGAGGGAAGCATTAATAGCAGTGATAATGAAACCAGGTAAAGACCCCATGGAGACAGGGATCATATAGTCCCCTCTCAATGCTAAATGTGGATCTTGAAACTCGTTAGACATGTGTTGGTGGCTAGGCTATTACCCTATCTCCATCAGTTAATTCACGAGGACCAGTGGGGTTTCATCCCCCATTGAAAAATGTTGCATATGTTATGCATGCTCCAGAATTATATGAGGAGCAATAGGCAGTGGCCTTTTTGGACATTGTATAGGCCTTTGACTATGTGAGTTTAGATTATGTCTGGTAGGTACTATATAGAGTGGGACTAGGTTCCCAATTTGTGGACTGGTTCAAATTACTCTACAACAATCCAAGGGTGAGAGTATGCACAGGACGATATATCTTGCAGAGATAGCCTTATATTATGGAACCCAACAGGGTTGCCCACTATCCCCATTACGCTTCACCATCACCATGGAGTCACTGGCCAGCCCCCTGCGCAGACCCTTAGGGTGTGGTATACAGATAGGTACAACCGACATATAGTCTCACTGTATGCTGATGATACTATGGTGTATCGGAGACAACCAGATGTATCGGCCCCCTTTTTACTTAATGTGTTGAGAGAGTTCTGGGAAGTTTCCTGACTACGGATTAATAAGACCAAATCACTCCTATTTCCACTGGGTCACCTCACTGGCTTACCTGTAGCACTGCTACAGTAATCAGGATTGCCCTGGACAGTTGATAAAATCCGGTACTTAGGATGTATTTTAAACAGGATGAATTGCAGTTCTAAGAGCATAATTTGGGAAAGGTAATGGATGGCCTGCAACCCTCAATTCGGTTCTGGAACACATTGCATGTATCTCTAATGGGTAAGATCTCACTTATAAAGATGGCAGTACTTGTGAGGACCTTATATGTGATGCAGGGAACCTTTTACTAAATACCTAGGGAGGTGTTCTGTGAGCTGGACTCGCTCTTGGTCGAGCTCCTATGGAACGGCAAAAGTTTTAGGATGGGACTAGCCACATTGAGGAGGGACTCGGACCAGGGGGTATGGCATTTCCAGACCTGAAACTAAATTATCTGGCAGCCCACCTGCAGCATGCTGTACACTGGCTAGATGTGGAGCCCAACTGGGAGAGGACCCTACTGAACAGTACGCATGGGGGACGTCAGCTTTGGACATTCTTGATACGCAGAAAGGGACTGACATACGATTTCCCCTATTTGATCCGCCTAATGGCCAGACTCTGGGAACTGGTGGTGCAGCGAATGTTACAGTGGGCACCCTATGCCCCCAATCTAGACACTTGGATTATTCATCCTTTTGCACAGATCTTATGTCTGTAGAGAAGTGGCAGAAAGGTCGATGCTTGATGTTGCCTGACCTTTATACGGAGGTCGATTTATTATCCTGCAGTATCAATGGAGACATTCGCATTAGGTCCACGTCAGTTTCTTCAGTATGCAACAATTGCTGCTACAGTATGCCAATTATGGCCGATGTTCCCAGTTGTTCCTGAAACTACGCACACACATGTCACTATTTTAGCATTGGCCGGGGGCTGCAGAATTATGGTGCACCTTTATCGAGCGCTGCGTATGGATAAACCGGTTAAACAACTATGGATAGAGACATGGTAGCAATATATCGATGGACCTCTCTCCCTTAAGGACTGGTCCAAAATTCAGGTGGGGGTTCGAAGGGTCTCAGACTCAGTATGCATTAGGTTCAAACAAATAAAGTATGATATTGTACATATGACTTACTTATCCCCCAAATGGCTCAACACTCTAAATGTAACAAGAAATCGGTGCAGCCTTAGATGCGGGGAGTCAGAGGCTGACTTTCTCCACATAGTTTGGCGGTGCCAGGTGGCAGCTGCATACTGACTTGACATTTTAACCCAGCTTAAAAGTGCTATAGGGTGTAATGTTCCGTGCACAGTCCCTAAATGCTTGCTGAAGCTATGCCCTGATGACCCGAAGCGGCGCTTAAGCAGGCGCTTTACTGTATTGGGACTTGCGGTTTGCGAAGCAGCGCATAGCAATAAACTGGCTAGGCCTCTGACCGCAGACTAGGGAAAACTGGGAGAAAGACTTGCTGGAATAGGCGGGGGCCGAAGAGGCGCATATGAGGAGGACCAGAAAATATGATAAAGCACAACATGCTTTGCTTGCACGGGGTGCAATTGCACAGGTAATGTTGGGACCTCCTCACCGGACCCAGGATGTGCCAGACTAAGTACATAGCATGGTGCCTTAATGCAGTACTGGGTTGGGTACGATGGGTGCCATGGCCCTTTGGCAAAGAATCAGCCATGCATGGATTCATTGGTATCATATCTGAGACTGAGAGAAGAACCCCTTGTGGTATGGGACTTAAAACATTTATGGAAGCTTCAGGGATGGGGTTGGGTGGAGGGGTTACTAATTTGAATAGAATTGTTGTTTGATTAGACTGTTTATAAATGAAATAAATAAATACATGGCCTTTGCTTGTGGTTGGCATGTGTCTAACATCCCACTTTCCTTCACACACTTTCCTGAAGGGAGATGTCCTCTTCTCTTTGAGCCCCTGTCTGAGCTGGCTGTTTCATGTTTCACCTATTGCATTGCAGTGTTCATCCTTACAGGTTAGCCTGGGTGCTCAACGACCTTGCCCCATTCTATGGCACCCTCTTCCTGGGTCATTCTCGTCTACCACCTGACTGCGACTTCCTCTACCTGTGTCAGTCTGAGCTGTCCTAACTCAGTGACTACCATTTCCTAGGTATTCATGGACTGGAACGAGACTGTGACGTCCTCCTTTTTGGGTAACCCTGGACATCACCTCACTCCTTGATTAAATCTTCTTGTCAACTGACAGACGTGTAGCGTTTGGTTTCCCAGTCGCATCATGGTCAGAGTGTTCAGTCGGCTCCCCATTGACATATGACATCCCTTTCCCGTTTTAACTTAGACTGTCTCTTAACACTGCTTTAAAATGTGACTTCCACTTCCTATGTCATCTTACCCTGTCACGTGACTTTTCCTCTTCACCAATCAGCATGCCATAACTTGGATGGTAGCCCGACACTCATTACAATGGAATGTCTCCATTCAACTCCTTTTGGAAATGGAATAGAGATAAAGTGTGACAGTTCTGTATGGGAATATAGTTCCGCATCCTGGATACCTAACCGAACAAGATTTGCTTTCTGGGCGCTACCGTATCATGTTTTTGGCCCGCGCCTGCTGACATAAGGGCTTAATTTCATGAAATGGATAGTGAAGCTCTTGAACTTATTAGCCAAGTTGGATGCTCCGTTGGATCTCATTGCCTTAAATGTGAGGCAGCAGACCTGGAATGCTGTGAAGTCAAAAGGTACCAGTGCAGTTCATAAAGCACTGGAGTTCGGGGGTTGTATTTTTTTCTCAGTTTATTGAGGAGTTGGACAGACACATGGAAAATACTCGATAGGTGTGTCTGTAGATGTCTTGGTATCTGGAGAGCAAGACAATTGCTTTGTCCAGCTGTCATAAGATAAATGTCTGAGCTGACATTCTTCTATTGGTTTTGGTGAGAAATTTCTCGACTCTGCAGCAAAGGGGTAATTTAGTTCCTGTGCAATCTGAGTTTTCATAACAATGTGTGTTTTGAAGCTGAGACTGGTGGTGAAGTGGAATCTGACAGTCTTGATGTGGTCGCAGTGTTGGGGCTGAAACCAACAAGGTTTATTGCCAAAGGCAATTCTTGTATTTGCACTTAACTACTGCCTTTCGCAATCAGGATAAATTCTGTTTTCACAACATTTAGGGGCATATTCTCAAGGAGCTATCGCCGAGTTAATGGCGATAGCCGATAGTTAAAATCATCACCCCATTCACAAGCAGGCGCTAACAGCCGACATCACCTGTTTACCCGCGATAGCAGCAACAAAAAACATCGCCACAGACGACCCTGGCAACTATCGCTAATGAGATGCAGAGTAGGCTTTCCCAGGCAAAAAGCAGCAACAACATCACTCCGCAACATTCTCAACGACCAGCCAGATCGGCGATAAGACCACAAAATAGGCGATAAGGCGCGTTAGCAGCAGGAAACTAACACCTGCTCTGACCTGGTGCAAAGTCGGACGACAGCCTGCACCACAAAAGGGAGCCGAGCCCAGAGCCACATCTGAAGAACAATAGATGCCATGGAACCACTGATCATGCAAGCCGGACACCCAGAGGGCCACAACACCCACCGCCACCACCCCCAGGACTATCCCCCCTCCCCGGGCCCCACCCCGGGCACAACCCACCACCACCTGACCGAGACACTGCACATCAACAGCCCGGAAACATGGAAAAAAGCACCCGCCTGATGTCGCATAATTGCAACAATCAACACACATGTGAGTACAGAAATCCTGAGTCATTCCTGCACCATTGAAAGACCAAACAAAATGTCATATACTAATTTGTCTCCAAACAACTATTTTAAAGAGTCATGGCGCGGCAACCCTGGACAATCTGTGAGTCACAGCCTGCAAGACAATATCCAAGATAAAAAGGTGTTTCAGGCACTCATCAAAGGACAGGGAGAGAGAGAAAGAGAGAGAGAGAGGACGAAAGAGGGAGAAAGAGAGAGACTGAACAAGGAGCGCAATGCCAATCGGGCCCTTGGCACATGCAAACATGAAATTTGAGCATCCCAAATCACAGGCCTGGCATCAAAGTCAGCGTGAAGTGCAAGCAGTAGTCAGACTAAAATTAGGAATGAAAACTCCTATGTCTCTACACACAAGGTGGAAGGCCAACCGACCCTCTGACCTTGGTCCTGAATGCGGCTGGTACACCCTGCGTGAGATACAAAATGAGCCTCTGATGACTCCCACACCACAAACAGCGCTAATGAAAAACCAACGTGCCCATACCCCACACACACTTGACCCTGCACAACCTACACCTGCAAGGGATGCCCTTGACACATTGGTCCAAAACTACCCATACTTCTAAATGTTGCACACACATATGACTCATTGCCCTGAGCTGCGGCATATCGTCCACAGAACTGCCGGCGGTCTGAGGAGTTCGGGTGCTACGAGACCAACAAACGCAATGGCAGGCATTCCTGGACACATGCACAACCCCTGTCACTTGGAACTGTACCGTGAATGAATGCTGCATCTTTTGTGATCACTGCCAATGGCAGTGTTGCGAATCATTTACCATCTGAGTTTCCGTCTTACCTATGTCACCTGCATCCAGCCCTGGTTCCACTGTTGATCATGCACATTCGAGTGCCCCATGGAGGTCTGCCTATTCAACGCAACGGTAGCAGAATTGGATTATGACCTGACAGTGCGCCTCCTGTTGGCACACGAACAGGAGTGTCATCAGGATGCCTGTGCAAGGGATGCACTGATCTGTGCCGTATGTGCTGGCAGTTGTGCATGGGAGATTGCACAACTCCTCGTGTGCAGTGACCACATCGTGGCGCTACCCTATTGGGCTGTGTTGCAGATTGGGGAAACGACGTGGACTGAGCACATCTGCCCGGGCCAGTTAATGGATTGGGTCACCCTGGTGTTCCTTGAACCCGACAAGGATGTGCTATTGGAACACATTGCCCAGGAAGCTGCGCTGACAGCCACATCAGATTGTCACACACAGTACAGGTCCCAAAACCTTGTTACAACGTGGGGAATGCTCACATATCCTACCACAACAGTTGACATGTCTGTCTTCATCTGGACTCAGAATGCATGTGCCTGGAACTACGCATGTTTACACACACCTGTGCAAGGTTAGGCACTTCCATGGTCAGAGCAGCACAGCGTCGGTTGGCAATGTTCCCAAATCGGACAACCTGCAGGGAGGGAGTACACACATGGCAATGTAGCAGGACATGTGACCTTGTCGGACACTTTCACCTGATTACTGGAAGCAGAGCAGACAGTCAGCGCAGTCCAGTGGCAGAGCACTATGCAGACCCCAGACGCCAAACATCACATGACTCGTCCAGCAAGGCAAGGTGGGCTGAGACCGTTGCCATCCGTAATGATTTGTGTATATTTTGGCGCCGCCATGTCATGCCCTCAACATGTTCACATGCTATGTGTAAGTGTCTCAAGCATGTCCCTGCATGTTTTGGCCCTTGCCTTGTCCGTACTGACTGAAACACATGCCAATAAAGTATACGCAACTTCCCTACTGTCAAACTGTGATGAGTGTTGTATAGGTGTATGAATCGTGTGCCACAATGAGCATTGTCCCTACACAGGGAGGGACTGATTGACGCATGTACAATGGGAGTAGGTCCCTTTTGACTGCTCCACCTCTGTGAGCCAAACACTGTGTTTGGGATGGTTGCTGGCAGGCCTGTGCCCTTATGTGTCTCCAGCAATGTGAGTATGGTGTCCAACCTCTGACCATGTGGAGCAATGCTATGAATCAAAACAGAATGTGTCCACACATTTGTGTGTGAGTAGGTATGCAAAGTGAACTTCTGGTGTCACATGTGTTGTTAGACACCACTTCTGGCCTGCTACCGATTTGGTCATTCCTACACACAGCCCCATTCAATACATGGACATGTGCCTACATCGGGGGGGGTGCAAGATTGTCGTTAATGTGCAACAAGGCCACAGCTAGTACTCACCTTCACAGTCATCCAACTGGCCATGAGGTTCAGGGTTCAACTTGCGCATTGATGTCATTTACAAGGGTGTACCTTCTCGTGAAAACATTGTCCATACATACATCCATACTTCCACACTTGAGTGAACATAGTCATGACACATCTGTGTGATTTTGAATGTTTTATTCACATTCTGGTGAATTACGGAGCTGGAGCTGTACATGGCCATGCCAAGCCCACATTACATGGGAGCCCAGTGGTGGGCCAACCAGAGTCCTCTGGGGATTGGAAAGTGAATTGGGAGAGGGAGAGTGCAGTCCATAGTAGGATTGCTGTGTTATTGTCAACCATTGAAGATATGCCAGCCCAATTTGGGTGCACACATGTATGTCGCAGAGTGTTCTGGGTCAGTGGAAGGTGTTGTCCCAGGGCATGATGCATTGGGCTGAACCAGGCAGTGACAGGTCATATGGCGGTGATGGATGCTACTACCTCCTTCCTCACATAGTAATTATCAGCTACTTCTTAGTTCTCTGATACTTCCTCAGTGTCTGGTGAATCCAGTGTGTATGGCAGGGTAATGGCTGCATCACTGGGTGCCACTGACACATCAGGGTGCGATGGTGATAGGATTGCATCACTGCGTGCCACTGACACATCAGGGGTCAGAGATGTGTGTGTCGCAGGTCCTGCTGCAGTCATCTGGGACCGGCTCAGTGGCAGCAATGACAGGATGATGAACTGCAAGGCATGGAAGATCCCAGATACATCTCGCTGGGGTTCAGCTGTGGCAGCCATAATTCCAGCCTGCATCTGCTCCATGGTCTAAATTGTCCTGCACATCTGTGCCAACTCTGTGCTGTCATCGCTGGTGCCTGTCTGACTAGACAGTTTTTGTATCCAAGAGATGGCCCCTGCGATGCCAGCCAAGGATTGTCGTGGAGCATGGTGCGGACAGTGTGTGTCCATTAGGGACTGTAAGTGGTCCATGATGGGACTCAGACACCCATGTAAGGCATCGAGTTTGGATGCCATGAGCTTAAAACACAGCTGATCAGCCAACTCCACCTGGCAACCCGACACACGGCGTTGAAATTCCATGTAATGTTCGTGGGGGTCCTGGGAGACAGCCGTGGTGGTGTGTGTTTCCTGCTGTGTGGTCTGTGAAGGTGGTGGGGTCACCTTGAGGCAGCTGGTCTGCCCTGCTTCTGGGGGTGGGGTGCAGAGACTGTCCATTAGCCATTGGAGGGTGTCTGAACAGATGTGCAGGTTGTCCTCTTCATCATCACTGATGGGATTTGTGGTCTGCTCTGCAGTAAGGGTTGTTTGTCCCCCTGCAATGTTAAGGGGAGATGCATGTTAACAGAGGCTCCCATGTATGGTGCCGCTTTGCAGATGTTTACATACAGACTGCATGACAATGCACATTGTGACTGTTTTGGTGGAGCCAGCTATTTGATGGCAGACAGTGTGTTTTTCGAGTACATGAAGGATGTGTGGTAGTACCCGTACATTGTCAGCACACACAGTCAAAAAATAATGCCAGATGTGAGTGGCCATTTACTATGCACAACGGAATCTGTTGTGTTCTCTGTCCTGTGGTGTAGGTGTTGCACTTAGTCCCACATTGCCGTCATTGGTGATGTTCTGTGGTTGCTATGTGTTTGTCCTGCATTGTGGGTTGTCCACCCTGCAGCTCTGATTTCGTGGACCCTTTTCCCTTTGAGGTGATGTGCCTTTGAATTGTGTGCTTTCCGGGAGCTGGGATGTTTGCGACTTGGGTCATTTGTCCCCCTAGACAGATTTTTTGGCCTTGTGTATTGTTTCTCTGCTGAGTGTGTTGGACAGCATGGGTTGTAGGTGCACGTGGATGTGTCAGAGTGTGACCTGCTCCTTTACAGATGTGATCCACACTGGGCCACCTCCATGTCGATTTGTGCACCATGTTAGTATTTAGGCTGCTGCCATGATATAGATCATGTAGTGTCACTTGCTTAGTCAGTATGGCTCACACAGATTTTCTTGATTCATCACATGTGCATGGATTAGTAATGTCTTTGGGTATTCGTAGAGGGCCCTTATGTGCACATGGTGGACGGGTGCCTACTTGGTGTCTGAATGTATGCTGCAGTGTGCCAAGGGTATCAGGGACATGTTCCACTGTCATTGTGCTTGTGCGGTGTCCTACACATGATTGTGCATGTGTGCCATTGTGCCCATCTCCCCCCGTCCCCCCAGTCCCTGGTCATCACTCACCCTGTTGCTGTTGGGTCAGCTCATGTCCAGACCCCCGAATCTTCCACCGTCTCCACACTGGTGACTGTGGCCACCATTTCCTCCAGCTCATCCAGCTCCCCCTGTGGTGCAGGACTCCCACCTCCAGTCGCCGTTGCTGACTTCCTGTTAGCGGTGAGTTTCTGTTTGGTCTGCCTTTGCACATCATGCCAGCGCCTCTTGTTCTCCTCCATTGACCTCCTCGCCACTCCGACTGCATTGATGTTGGTGAGGAAGGTCTGACATATTTCCATTTGTGTTGCCAGTGCCACAGTGGAGGTGACGAACAGTTGTTGGTAGTTTCCTATTACCTCCGCGACAATGATCTAGTCTTCCTGCGGATTTAACCCGGTCTTCCTCTTCCTCATCTCCTTGCCCTTCCCAGAAACATGGGGTTCCAAGCTGGTCCTCCATGGGGCTTGTGGGGTTCGGCTTGTTCTCTGCACTTGGTCTGGGTGCATCCATGGTACTATGCAGTTTGAATTGGTTTTGGGGTGTTTCTTTGTTTTGGCTTTTATAGTGTGTTTTCCCGCATAACACATGGGCATTTCAGGGCTGTCGCTGGTCTTCTATGATTATAGTATCGCCCTTTGGGGTATCGCAACTTTTTTGGCATTCGTGTTTCGCATTTTTTGTTAGTCGCGTTGAATTTTGCGCGGTCATTTGGCGCATTATCATGCTACTATCGCATGGTGCCGCTGGATTGGGAATTGGACGTTAAGACAGTGTTATTTTCTCGCAATGGACTGCGATATGCACAGTTGCGTTAAGTTAAATTTGCGATGGTTATCACGGATCTATGACATAATATCGACATACAGAATATAGACATACAACAATATCGAAGCAAAAATATCGACATCAAAAATATCGAAGTAACAAATATTGTTTTTTTTAAATGTATTAATAATAATGTAAAAATAATTTAAAAATACATATAATTTAACAAATTATAGATATAAACATTAAAACATATTTGAAAAATAATAACTAATACATATACATTTAAAATAAATTAAAAACTCTACATATAAATTTATATATATAATTACTCTACATATTGCATCAGTAGTGAAAGCGTTGGATAGCGTAGGGGAAAAAATTACTATTCCCACTCCAGAGGGTGCAACAGTAGGGAAAGCGCTGGATAGCGTAGGGGTAAAAATTACTATTTCCACTCCAGAGGGTGCAACAGTAGGGAAAGCGTTGGATAGCATAGGGGAAAAAATTACTATTCCCACTCCAGAGGGTACAACAGTAGGGAAAGCGTTGGATAGCGTAGGGGTAAAAATTACTATTCCCACTCCAGAGGGTGCAACAGTAGGGAAAGCGTTGGATAGCGTGGGGGTAAAATTACTATTCCCACTCTAAAGGGTGCAACAGTAGGGAAAGCGTTGGATTGCGTAGGGGTAAAAATTACTATTCCCACTCCAGAGGGTGCAACAGTAGGGAAAGCGTTGGATAGCGTAGGGGAAAAAAATACTATTCCCACTCCAAAGGGTGCAAGAGTAGGGAAAGCGTTGGATAGCGTAGGGGTAAAAATTACTATTCCCACTCCAGAGGGTGCAACAGTAGGGAAAGCGTTGGATAGCGTAGGGGTCAAAATTACTATTCCCACTCCAAAGGGTGCAACAGTAGGGAAAGCGTTGGATAGCGTAGGGGTAAAAATTACTATTCCCACTCCAGAGGGTGTAATAGTAGCAAAAGCGCCGGATAGCATAAGCGTTATATTAACAAACTTATCAATTAGATTTTTTTTTAACAAAATAAAAGATATAATATTTTATTTACAAAAATATATTACTAAATACCAAATATTTATAATTAATATTTACTTAAATAACAAAAAATTACTTCCCACGCTACTCCCCCTTTAACACACAACACACTACACATAAAAAAACACAATTAATATAAATATCAATTAATCAGTTAATAACAATTAATATTATTAAATTGATGTAATTATAAATTGACTAATTGACAAATATTAATTACCTATAAATAATTAATTACCAATTAATAATTAATTAACAAGATATATACAAGAATAAACAAAATGTATTAATAAATGATTTATAATTAATATTATACAATAATTTAAAAAAACGAATGACCAATTAATTAATTAACAATTAATTAATAATAAATACCAATAAATAAATACAATCTCTTTAGTTAATTTAATTTAATTATTTCACTCCCTATTCCCCTATAAACACACAACCCACTACACATAAATAAATCACATAAAAAATGTAATTATCATTTAATCACTTAATAATAATTAATTACCAATTAATTATTAATTAACAATAACAAAAAATAAAAACAATATTACTACATTAACTCTAATTAATTTAATTAACTAATAAATATTAAATAATTACCAATTAATTATAAATTAACAATTAAGTATTAATCAAAAATATTTTTAAAAACATAATAATTAATTAATTATAATTAAATTATTTCCCAACCTATTCCCCTATAAACCCACAACCCGCTCTGATACTAAAACGCAAAATTTAAACTAAATTACTAATTTCTAAACATTCATTAAAAACATGTTTAACAAACATATAAAATACATAATAAAATACATAACACCAAACAAAATTTCGATATTAGTAACATAAATACCTTAAAATCGATATACTGTCCATCGAGATTATTGCACATCGATATTCTATACCATCGAAATTAAAACATCGATATTATTGTATATCGATATTTTAATTTCGATATTTTGTCTCCCTACCGGTTATCACACATTCTTGAGAATATGCCCCACAGTTTCAAGCTGGCTGCCAACATCTAAGCTTGTGTAGTGAAGAGGCAGTCCTTTAGAAAGTTAATTTTGCTACCTCTGGAGAACTTCAGTTAAATCTGGGTGCTGCCCATATAGTTATTAATCCTTAGGCCTCAAATACAAGTGGGGTTATGAATTTAGGTATATAGAGAAACTCTTGCTACAGCACATTACAGAAATCTGAGTATTTCAGTAATTGCTGAACCTCCCACAATTTCTGACTGATAAATGTCGGCAGTCAAACCTGTCAACATTTTAATTGTGAAAATATGTAGTAAATACCGATACATGTGGACTTCGGCGAGATAAGCATGAAAATCCACATATCATTTCCAAATTTCTCATTGAAAAATACTAATTGAAATCTCTCTGCTTCCTCTGCTAGCTAAACTACTTGAACAAATGATCAATATGCAGCTATGTACTACCTCAAAGCTAATCTGCTCCTAGACGCAGCTCATTATGGTTTTCAGGCCAATCACATTAGGAAAGCGGGTCTTGTGGCCTTCACTGATAACACAAGAATGATGCTGAGCAGAGGAGGTTCTGCTGTTCTTGTTCTCTTAGACTTATTGGCGCCTTTTGACACTGTGTGGCACTCCATTTATCACAGTAGCTTTTCCGAACTGGGGGGTATGGACAGGACATGCCCTCAGGTGCCTGGCATAGTTTCTGGCAGGTAGATCATAGGCGGTGTCTCGCGCTCCTTTCTTGTCCAAGACAACTATAACAATGTGTGGGTTGTCCCAGGGCTCTGCCCTTAATACCACACCTTTTAATGTGTTCATGATTCCGGTAGCAAAATCAATCTACTGTGGTTTTGAGATTATTTCATAAGCGGATGACAACCAAATAGATGGCTCTAATAATGATCTGTCAAACCACCAAAGCGCTTGCCAATTTTCAGACCCTTGTGAGAGCTATTGCGAATCGAATGTGTGTGAACTGCCTTAAAATACATTCTGAAATGCTTATCTTTGGAAGGCATACAAATTGCTTGTCAAAGGAATGGTAGTCAGTAAAACCTGGGAATGCTCCCACACCCTCTCTTAAGTTATGAAACTTGGGTCTCATAATTGATAAAGAACTATTGATGGTACGACAAGCTTGTACAGTGACAACTACCAAATTTGGGGCATATCAACAAGGGGCGGCGATAATATTATCACCGCTTTAGAGCCCGAAAAGTGGCTATAATATTATTGCATTATTTGCAAGGACTCGCTAGCGCAAGTTTCCTTGGTTCAGCTTCCGCTTTGTCCACGCCTCGCTATGCATCTCTAATGAGATGCAAAGGAGGCCTGCCTGACAAAATACCATGGGAAAATATTGCTACCCCAGTTTCGTGATATCATCAACGAGGGGTAGCGATATTTTAAATCCCCTGAACTATGCCCTAACGCGGAAATTTTACGTCTGTTAAGTTCCTGACTAAGGCATAGCTAATATGGGAGGTGGATTATGGTGATACGACCACAGGGTCGTATCACCAAGGCTATCTCCGTTTTGGGTGCAACACCGTTGGTTTTTCAGCGATTTCGGCCCACTTCTCTGGAATATTATGGCCTGGAGTAATGCGTTGTCGATAACCCGCTAACCAGGCGCTAAATTCCATCGATAGACAGCGATAAATATAAAAGCGCTAAGAGCGCTTTGCGATATTTATCGCCGTCTGTTGCTGATATGCCCCTTGGTCTGTTTTACAAGGCCTTATCGTGCCCATGCTAGATTATGGAAATGCACTTTTTACCAAGATTACTGTCCTGGCCCAACAAGATCATTTAGATCCCTGCTGGTGGACGGATATAAAATATTTAAAGAAATAATCTAATATCACAACAATTGTGAAATCTCCACTGACTCCCAGTTTGAGCGAGGGTTTAATGTAAGGAATGATGTATGTTTTAGAGAACACTGGACCCATTGGTTCCTACTGATCTGAAGGGGAAGATTCAAAGCTACCACCCACTGCAGGACGTGTGTTCAGCTAAGGCTGCCTTGCTACATATCCCACAGTTTGGGTGCAACTTATATGGCAGTCTGCTTTTTCATATCTGGCCTGCAAAAACTGAAATGATTACCAGCTCAAATGTGTCAGCAGTATAACTTTCTCTTATTCAATAAATAGCTTAAGACAGCTAGTTTTGCATATTAGCGTGCTCTATATGTTAAGTACGTAAGCATATGTGGGATTTACCCCACTGGCCAGTGTCAGTATTTTCTGGGTGCAATAAAATATCTCATCACTATTTGTCTCACTTGAAATAGGGTCCTTAATGTTCCTGTTTATCAGGATTGCTCAAGTTCATTTCATTTAGAGCCTAACTGGTTGCAAGAACGATTATTCGGGTACTCCATAGGTCACACATATATGCTCTGATCTTCACATGTTCTTAAGGGCTGGTAACTGTTGGTCATGTTGAAAGCAACCCCTAGTTGATGAGATTGTCAAAGCTGGCCTTCTTTAATTGGAGGATAAG
Source organism: Lissotriton helveticus (assembly GCF_964261635.1). Taxonomy (NCBI): domain Eukaryota; kingdom Metazoa; phylum Chordata; class Amphibia; order Caudata; family Salamandridae; genus Lissotriton; species Lissotriton helveticus. The sequence goes on along the minus strand of NC_136061.1, from coordinate 1,514,336,533 downwards.
TTAGGCCATGACTCCGAGGGTTTCGGGAAAGAAGCCTTGGGTAAGAGAGGTTGAGGTTGATTAAGTTCAGTAGTTATGCAAGTGCTTTTCCAGTGACTGGCATCACGAATAATGACAGGAGGCTATTGACTTCAATTGATATGACTATGTGGGTGTCAGGATTCTTGAGAGGTTATTGATGTTAAGTCTATTGCAGTACAACGATTTAGGTGCAGTGTAGGGCATAACTGGTGAGGTAGGACTGCTGATATGTAAACACCGATTTCTTTCTTGAGTTTATCAATGTCCACAACATTTGCCTGTTGTGTTTAATAAGTAGGGATTGAGATCTGCTATCCCTTGCTGGTCACCATACCGCATTAGTAGCACATTGCATGAGTTTGCATTCCCTCACAGCAACCCATCTATTTAATATTCACTAAGGAAGTCTTTCTGTGACTCCCAGTACTGGACATTTAGCCCCACAACCTATTAGTACACGGGTGTTAGAGACGGTTTCTTAAATCTTATTCTCTTGATGAAGTGATCAAGCAAGTTTTCCACTGTTGTATGAACCTTTGGTTGTTGACATGATGTTTAATAAAGGAGTTATCATTAGCAATGCGTTTTAATTACAATTAGACCAATATGTCTCCACAAGAATGACAGAGAGGATGGTTTTCAAACTTAGGGTTTAATATGCAAATTTAGTTCAGGTTACACGTTAAAATCAGTCAGTACATTTGATTGAAAAATAGGGCAGGGACATACATGGTTAAATGTTCAGGAAGCCTGAATGTGTATATGATCAGGAAGACAATGCAAAAGATAATAATAGCAGGTTCCATAAAGAAACGTCCTTATTCTAAATAAAGACACTCGCAAAACATTTTAGAAAAATTAACGGGTGCACTAAAGCTTGTTTACAAGTTAGGCCAACATTGAATTTGAACAGGTTCTACATGAATATGGTTAACATAAATGAATATAGGTTAGCCTATTCTTGCTCCCCTGTCCCAGGATGCTTGTTTCCGATCCAGCGAGGACCTGGCTTGGCAGTTCTGGCTGGACTGTTCCCATGAGGCACAGAGTCAAGAATGATTTCCATATGACTGGGTCTAAATTGGGGTGGCATAGTGATCAAAAGAAAAATAGATTTAACCCAGTTCTCTTGACTGAGGGTGAATGTTTGATTTGCTTTGCATTCCGTCCGTCATCAGTGTGTCTTTGGCTTTCTTGCACAAAGAGCGCCGGGTATGCCCAGGCGAGGGTCTCAGGCTCACTGTGTCACTGGACTCGAGTTAGCCTGGCTGATGAGGGATGATGCCCCAAAACCGGTACCAGGATGCTTATTTCCGGTCCAGGGAGGATCTGGCAGTTCGAGTTGGACTGTTCCCATGAGGCACAGGGTCAATACTGATTTGCATATGGCTGGGTCTACACTGGGGTGGGTGGCATGATGAGCAAAAGAACAATGGATTTAACCCAGATCTCTTGACTGGGGTTGAATGCTTGATTTGCTCTGCATACCATCCATCATCTGTGTGTCTTTTGCTTTCTCACCCTAAGTGTGCCGGGTATGCCCAGACGTGGGTCACGGGCTCCCTGTACTACTGGATTCAAGCTAGCCTGGCTGATGGGGAGGTGATGCCTGACACCGGTCCCAGGATGCTGGTTTCAGAGGACCCTGCACCCTGGCTTGGCAGTTTGGGATGGACTGTTCCCATGAGGCACAGGGTCAAGACTAATTTGCATATGGCTGGGTCTAAATTGGGGTGGCATGGTGAGCAAAAGAACGATGGATTTAACCCAGATCTCTTGACTGGGGATGAATGTTTGATTTTCTTTGCATTTCATCCATCATCTGTGTGTCTTTGGCATTCTCGCCCAAAGTGTGCCGGGTATGCCCAGACGAGGGTCCCAGGCTTCAAGTCTTCCTATATACAATCTATTATCCATATGTTATCCCAGAATGATGTTCCCCTCAAGGGTTTAGGATGGAGTGCCCCTCATACTATCTAAACAGTCTTTGTTATTTTCATTCATCAGTTCTCACCTATTTATCTTATCAGAAACATGCTGTACATACTGTTGTTTTAATGTTTCATGTGATCATATTAAAACCCCTCATCAATATCTATTCCACATTAATTATTTTATTAGTATTTGTCATTGTCTCCCATGCAGTAGCATTATCTAGTAGATTTTAGTAATAGCACTTTAAACGTACCTCCAATTTAATTCCTAAGCTTTTTTTGAACTTTAGGGTAGTGATTATTAAGAGAATTGAGGTTATCATGTGTTTTTTTGCTATAGAATTTTGGATGATATCAGAGAAATGGTGTAGAAAATGACATACTTTATGGGGGTTTCTTTTGGAGGTCGGACTTACCGGTTGAGCAGTCGAACACTGCGTCTGGATACAGTCACTAATATAAGGCTAGCGTTTCATGTCACAATGAGGCCTATGTGGACTTTGTTGATTAAGGTTTATGTGAAAGGTATCCCAAAGTATACGGGGTTTTATGATTTGGATTAATTTTTTTATGTCCAAGACAGTCTTTTCCACATTCATGGGTTGATAATATGAAGATCGAAAGGACTTTAAAGAGAAATACTTAGGAATTAAATTGGAGGTACGTTTAAAGTGCTATTACTAAAATCTACTAGACAATGCTACTGCATGGGAGACAACGATCAATACAAATAAAATAATTATGTGGAATAGATATTGATGAGGGGTTTTAATATGATCTGCAATCAGCCCGATCCTTTTCAACTTATACCTTCGCCCTCTAATAAGTCTGATTAAGTCATTCGGCATGTCTGTCATCAACTATGCCGATGACACTCAGCTTATTTTTTCCAGCGAGGGCAGGGATGCAGTCTCCCTAGAATCCTTTCACCACTGTATGTCGGCAGCCGCGGATTGGTTGCGTCAGAACTCGTTACAGTTTAACGGGGCAAAAACTGAAGTTCTCTATTGTTCGGCAGATCGTATGCCTCGCTCTCTGCCAGAGGGTCTTTGGCCTTCTTCCACTTTGGGCACTGTCACAGCGGCAGACTCAGTCCATAACCTAGGTGTCCTGCTCGGGCCTAGTCTCCAGCTGGACGCCTTCGTTAATAAAACCACGGCGACCTGCATGCTGCTATTCTTCCACTACTCCCTCACGCAGCAAGGACAGAAGCAGTGCGTAGTATCATCCTCAGTAGGTTAGACTACTGCAACGCACTTCTTCTGGGAGCCCCCAGTACTCTAATTATGAAGCTACAGCGGGTACAGAACATGGCAGCTAAGTTGGTGCTCTCGCGGCCTTGGTCTGCTTCATCCTCTCTTGCCCTTTTGGACCTACACTGGTTACCGGTGCAAAAACGGATCTGTTTTAAATCAGCTTGCTTAGTCTTTAGAGCCTTGCATGGGCTGGGTCCTGTGGTGTTGCGAGGTCTCTTTTCCTGGTACTCTGCCGCCAGACTCTTGAGATCCTCTTCGGCCTTCTTGGTGACTGTCCCCAAGATAAAAAGGGCGAGGATGGGCGGCCGCTCATTCAGCTTTACGGCCGCCAAGCTCTTGAACTCTCTACCTCTGGCACTTAGGTGTAAGCAGGATCTCCTGTCTTTTAGAAAGGACCTTAAAACGTTTTTTTTTTTTTTTAAATTCTTTATTTATAAATTTTTTCAGCAACACAGCACTAGAGGAAACAATCAATCAGGTTACACAGGTACATCTCGTGATCAAGTGAATATCAGTAAGGCACCGTTCATAGGCAGGCAGGTAAACCGGGTAGGGAACATCATCATAGCATATCCTATACATATCAATGTAGCTATTACTTTAAAGTCAGAAAAACAGAAAAAGGAGGATCATTTACACAGCTATGCAATCCGAACAGTCATATCAAGCAGTCCTTAATTTGTAGAGCGTTATGCTAAATTTACAGCAATACAATCGGGTTCACATATTGTCTAGGCAAATAAAACTCAGAGCTCAGACAATGCAGATGTGCATCCCCTGACAGGCAACGTTCCGATATGAGTCAGGTCCCCCCTGTAATCTATTCTCCCTAGTGTCCCGCACCAGTGTGCCCTAGTGTGTCTCCTGGATCAGGAAGGTAGATGATCACGCATAAGCGCCAGCTGCGTCTTGAGCACTCATGTGACATCATCCGAGTCTGTAGACGTCGCCGCAGCTTGTAATAGATATATCTGCAGCGGTCCCCAGACATCTTTGGGTCTGCTCTGCACTGGTGTCATGTCGGCATATATATTATTCTGATCCTGACAATAAACCAAGTCATCAATCCAGTCCTTGAACTTGGGAGCTCTTCCCCTGCCCCAGCGACATGCAATTCGCCTTTTAGCCAGTAATAATGCAACATCCGTGAATTTCCGAATAGACTTAGGCACATTTCTAGTGTATCCCAATAGCATGATTAACGGGTCTCTGTCAATTGCTCCGGCCGTCATAATCCCCAAAGAAGCCTGTACTTGTGACCAATATTCGTAAACTCCTGGACATTCCCATGCTAAGTGGAAGAATCCCGCCCCCTCTCGATTGCAACGATCACATCTATCAGTATCTGCCAAGTGAAAGCGTAGCTTCCGCACAGGTGTGTAGTAGAAGCGGTGTAGAAATTTAAAATGAATTATCTTTAGCCGGCAGCTAGACGAAACATTAGCAGTAATAGCACAGCAGTAGCGCCACTGATCATCAGTAATTTCCTGATCTAAGTCCATGCTCCAGTGACGCCGTGCAGAACACTCCGGCTCTTGGCGTTGCATCCTAATATTATTATAGTGTCTAGAAACAAGGTGACGGCCGTCTGATAGAACCATGGCATGCAACGATACCACTACTTCCGGTTCCTCCGGGAAATTGGGCAACACTTCCCTCAAGCTCTGCCGAAGTCGGATGTAATAGAACACCTCCAGGGGAGTAGGTGTATTTGCCTGAAACAGCTGCTCCCTGGTACGGAACCGGCCGTTGATAAACAGGTCCCCCCATGTGGCTATTCTCATGCGCCTACACATCACCTGAAATCCTTTCTCCTGTAATAGCGATATGCGAGGGTGATACGTAAGAGGAAGTACCGGGGAATACAATGGTAGAGCACCAACGATTCTCGCCACCCTGCTCCACGCATCAATGGTGCAAGTCACCGTGGTAATCGGCGTATCTATATCCTTAACCGTACCCAGTACGAGGCCATTAAGAGGAAGAGGGCGTGCTATCCAATCCTCGGCAGCAATTTGCGGCATAAATGGAGTGGGCTTTAGCCAATGATAGGCGTATTGCGCTTGGGCAGCGACATAATAGGTTTCAAAATCTGGCACATCGAAACCTCCCCTCTCATAAGGTTGGGTAAGAATGTTCCAGCGCAGTCGTGGTTGTTTGCCCCCCCAAAAGAGTCGAATGAGTTCCGATCGTAATTGTTTAAAGAAAAACACACTAGGGAAGTACGGCACATTTTGGAATAAGTACAAAAATTGTGGTAGTACCACCATCTTTATTAACTATGCCCTTCCCGCCATTGATAATGACAGAGCCTTCCATCGTGTGACATTATCAGCTAGTTTTGTGATGGCCACACCGTAGTTTGCTCTGAGCGTCTCATCCCTATCCAAAGAGACCACTATACCCAGATATCGGAGATCAGTATCACACCATTCAAGTGGATAATCCAACTGGAATTTCGTGACGACGCTCGTAAGCGGGAAGAACTGAGACTTCTTCCAATTTATACGCACCCCCGACAGTCTTCCAAATACCAGAAATTCTCGCAGAATAGGATTCAGGTTGGATTGAGGGTGCTTCACATAAAGCGTGATGTCATCTGCATATAAAGAGACGCCAATTTGGCGCTGGAAGCAGGTAAAGGCGCTCTCCTTGTGTAGCTGGCGAATACGGCACGCCAGAGGTTCAATTGCCACAGCAAAGAGCAAGGGGGAGAGAGGACACCCCTGTCTAGTGCCCCTCGTTATCAGCATCGGGGCCGATAGTGATCCATTAACAACCACTCTGGCAGTCGGCTTGGTATACAACAATTCAATCCAGCTGACAAACAATTTGGGGAACCCCATCCTATGTAATATAGTAAACAGGTACGCCCATTGCTGAACCTCCCACAATTTCTGACTGATAAATGTCGGAAGTCAAACCTGTCAACATTTTAATTGTGAAAATATGTAGTAAATACCGATACATGTGGACTTCGGCGAGATAAGCATGAAAATCCACATATCATTTCCAAATTTCTCATTGAAAAATACTAATTGAAATCTCTCTGCTTCCTCTGCCAGCTAAACTACTTGAACAAATGATCAATATGCAGCTATGTACTACCTCAAAGCTAATCTGCTCCTAGACGCAGCTCATTATGGTTTTCAGGCCAATCACATTAGGAAAGCGGGTCTTGTGGCCTTCACTGATAACACAAGAATGATGCTGAGCAGAGGAGGTTCTGCTGTTCTTGTTCTCTTAGACTTATTGGCGCCTTTTGACACTGTGTGGCACTCCATTTATCACAGTAGCTTTTCCGAACTGGGGGGTATGGACAGGACATGCCCTCAGGTGCCTGGCATAGTTTCTGGCAGGTAGATCATAGGCGGTGTCTCGCGCTCCTTTCTTGTCCAAGACAACTATAACAATGTGTGGGTTGTCCCAGGGCTCTGCCCTTAATACCACACCTTTTAATGTGTTCATGATTCCGGTAGCAAAATCAATCTACTGTGGTTTTGAGATTATTTCATAAGCGGATGACAACCAAATAGATGGCTCTAATAATGATCTGTCAAACCACCAAAGCGCTTGCCAATTTTCAGACCCTTGTGAGAGCTATTGCGAATCGAATGTGTGTGAACTGCCTTAAAATACATTCTGAAATGCTTATCTTTGGAAGGCATACAAACTGCTTGTCAAAGGAATGGTAGTCAGTAAAACCTGGGAATGCTCCCACACCCTCTCTTCAGTTATGAAACTTGGGTCTCATAATTGATAAAGAACTATTGATGGTACGACAAGCTTGTACAGTGACAACTATTAAATTTGGGGCATATCAACAAGGGGCGGCGATAATATTATCACCGCTTTAGAGCCCGAAAAGTGGCTATAATATTATTGCATTATTTGCAAGGACTCGCTAGCGCAAGTTTCCTTGGTTCAGCTTCCGTTTTGTCCACGCCTCGCTATGCATCTCTAATGAGATGCAAAGGAGGCCTGCCTGACAAAATACCATGGGAAAATATTGCTACCCCAGCTTCGTGATATCATCAACGAGGGGTAGCGATATTTTAAATCCCGTGAACTATGCCCTAACGCGGAAATTTTACGTCTGTTAAGTTCCTGACTAAGGCATAGCTAATATGGGAGGTGGATTATGGTGATACGACCACAGGGTCGTATTACCAAGGCTATCTCCGTTTTGGGTGCAACACCGTTGGTTTTTCAGCGATTTCGGCCCACTTCTCTGGAATATTATGGCCTGGAGTAATGCGTTGTCGATAACCCGCTAACCAGGCGCTAAATTCCATCGATAGACAGCGATAAATATAAAAGCGCTAAGCGCGCTTTGCGATATTTATCGCCGTCTGTTGCTGATATGCCCCTTGGTCTGTTTTACAAGGCCTTATCGTGCCCATGCTAGATTATGGAAATGCACTTTTTACCAAGATTACTGTCCTGGCCCAACAAGATCATTTAGATCCCTGCTGGTGGACGGATATAAAATATTTAAAGAAATAATCTAATATCACAACAATTGTGAAATCTCCACTGACTCCCAGTTTGAGCGAGGGTTTAATGTAAGGAATGATGTATGTTTTAGAGAACACTGGACCCATTGGTTCCTACTGATCTGAAGGGGAAGATTCAAAGCTACCACCCACTGCAGGACGTGTGTTCAGCTAAGGCTGCCTTGCTACATATCCCACAGTTTGGGTGCAACTTATATGGCAGTCTGCTATTTCATATCTGGCCTGCAAAAACTGAAATGATTACCAGCTCAAATGTGTCAGCAGTATAACTTTCTCTTATTCAATAAATAGCTTAAGACAGCTAGTTTTGCATATTAGCGTGCTCTATATGTTAAGTACGTAAGCATATGTGGGATTTACCCCACTGGCCAGTGTCAGTATTTTCTGGGTGCAATAAAATATCTCATCACTATTTGTCTCACTTGAAATAGGGTCCTTAATGTTCCTGTTTATCAGGATTGCTCAAGTTCATTTCATTTAGAGCCTAACTGGTTGCAAGAACGATTATTCGGGTACTCCATAGGTCACACATATATGCTCTGATCTTCACATGTTCTTAAGGGCTGGTATCTATTGGTCATGTTGAAAGCAACCCCTAGTTGATGAGATTGTCAAAGCTGGCCTTCTTTATTTGGAGGATAAGTTAGGCCATGACTCCGAGGGTTTCGGGAAAGAAGCCTTGGGTAAGAGAGGTTGAGGTTGACTAAGTTCAGTAGTTATGCAAGTGCTTTTCCAGTGACTGGCATCACGAATAATGACAGGAGGCTATTGACTTCAATTGATATGACTATGTGGGTGTCAGGATTCTTGAGAGGTTATTGATGTTAAGTCTATTGCACTACAACGATTTAGGTGCAGTGTAGGGCATAACTGGTGAGGTAGGACTGCTGATATGTAAACACCAATTTCTTTCTTGAGTTTATCAATGTCCACAACATTTGCCTGTTGTGTTTAATAAGTAGGGTTTGAGATCTGCTATCCCTTGCTGGTCACCATACCGCATTAGTAGCACATTGCATGAGTTTGCATTCCCTCACAGCAACCCACCTATTTAATATTCACTAAGGAAGTCTTTCTGTGACTCCCAGTACTGGACATTTAGCCCCACAACCTATTAGTACACGGGTGTTAGAGACGGTTTCTTAAATCTTATTCTCTTGATGAAGTGATCAAGCAAGTTTTCCACTGTTGTATGAACCTTTGGTTGTTGACATGATGTTTAATAAAGGAGTTATCATTAGCAATGCGTTTTAATTACAATTAGACCAATATGTCTCCACAAGAATGACAGAGAGGATGGTTTTCAAACTTAGGGTTTAATATGCAAATTTAGTTCAGGTTACACGTTAAAATCAGTCAGTACATTTGATTGAAAAATAGGGCAGGGACATACATGGTTAAATGTTCAGGAAGCCTGAATGTGTATATGATCAGGAAGACAATGCAAAAGATAATAATAGCAGGTTCCATAAAGAAACTTCCTTATTCTAAATAAAGACACTCGCAAAACATTTTAGAAAAATTAACGGGTGCACTAAAGCTTGTTTACAAGTTAGGCCAACATTGAATTTGAACAGGTTCTACATGAATATGGTTAACATAAATGAATATAGGTTAGCCTATTCTTGCTCCCCTGTCCCAGGATGCTTGTTTCCGATCCAGCGAGGACCTGGCTTGGCAGTTCTGGCTGGACTGTTCCCATGAGGCACAGAGTCAAGAATGATTTCCATATGACTGGGTCTAAATTGGGGTGGCATAGTGATCAAAAGAAAAATAGATTTAACCCAGTTCTCTTGACTGAGGGTGAATGTTTGATTTGCTTTGCATTCCGTCCGTCATCAGTGTGTCTTTGGCTTTCTTGCACAAAGAGCGCCGGGTATGCCCAGGCGAGGGTCTCAGGCTCACTGTGTCACTGGACTCAAGTTAGCCTGGCTGATGAGGGATGATGCCCCAAAACCGGTACCAGGATGTTTATTTCCGGTCCAGGGAGGATCTGGCAGTTCGAGTTGGACTGTTCCCATGAGGCACAGGGTCAAGACTGATTTGCATATGGCTGGGTCTACACTGGGGTGGGTGGCATGATGAGCAAAAGAACAATGGATTTAACCCAGATCTCTTGACTGGGGTTGAATGCTTGATTTGCTCTGCATTCCATCCATCATCTGTGTGTCTTTTGCTTTCTCACCCTAAGTGTGCCGGGTATGCCCAGACGTGGGTCACGGGCTCCCTGTACTACTGGATTCAAGCTAGCCTGGCTGATGGGGAGGTGATGCCTGACACCGGTCCCAGGATGCTGGTTTCGGAGGACCCTGCACCCTGGCTTGGCAGTTTGGGATGGACTGTTCCCATGAGGCACAGGGTCAAGACTAATTTGCATATGGCTGGGTCTAAATTGGGGTGGCATGGTGAGCAAAAGAACGATGGATTTAACCCAGATCTCTTGACTGGGGATGAATGTTTGATTTTCTTTGCATTTCATCCATCATCTGTGTGTCTTTGGCATTCTCGCCCAAAGTGTGCCGGGTATGCCCAGACGAGGGTCCCAGGCTTCAAGTCTTCCTATATACAATCTATTATCCATATGTTATCCCAGAATGATGTTCCCCTCAAGGGTTTAGGATGGAGTGCCCCTCATACTATCTAAACAGTCTTTGTTATTTTCATTCATCAGTTCTCACCTATTTATCTTATCAGAAACATGCTGTACATACTGTTGTTTTAATGTTTCATGTGATCATATTAAAACCCCTCATCAATATCTATTCCACATTAATTATTTTATTAGTATTTGTCATTGTCTCCCATGCAGTAGCATTATCTAGTAGATTTTAGTAATAGCACTTTAAACGTACCTCCAATTTAATTCCTAAGCTTTTTTTGAACTTTAGGGTAGTGATTATTAAGAGAATTGAGGTTATCATGTGTTTTATTGCTATAGAATTTTGGATGATATCAGAGAAATGGTGTAGAAAATGACATACTTTATGGGGGTTTCTTTTGGAGGTCGGACTTACCGGTTGAGCAGTCGAACACTGCGTCTGGATACAGTCACTAATATAAGGCTAGCGTTTCATGTCACAATGAGGCCTATGTGGACTTTGTTGATTAAGGTTTATGTGAAAGGTATCCCAAAGTATACGGGGTTTTATGATTTGGATTAATTTTTTTATGTCCAAGACAGTCTTTTCCACATTCATGGGTTGATAATATGAAGATCGAAAGGACTTTAAAGAGAAATACTTAGGAATTAAATTGGAGGTACGTTTAAAGTGCTATTACTAAAATCTACTAGACAATGCTACTGCATGGGAGACAACGATCAATACAAATAAAATAATTATGTGGAATAGATATTGATGAGGGGTTTTAATATGATCTGCAATCAGCCCGATCCTTTTCAACTTATACCTTCGCCCTCTAATAAGTCTGATTAAGTCATTCGGCATGTCTGTCATCAACTATGCCGATGACACTCAGCTTATTTTTTCCAGCGAGGGCAGGGATGCAGTCTCCCTAGAATCCTTTCACCACTGTATGTCGGCAGCCGCGGATTGGTTGCGTCAGAACTCGTTACAGTTTAACGGGGCAAAAACTGAAGTTCTCTATTGTTCGGCAGATCGTATGCCTCGCTCTCTGCCAGAGGGTCTTTGGCCTTCTTCCACTTTGGGCACTGTCACAGCGGCAGACTCAGTCCGTAACCTAGGTGTCCTGCTCGGGCCTAGTCTCCAGCTGGACGCCTTCGTTAATAAAACCACGGCGACCTGCATGCTGCTATTCTTCCACTACTCCCTCACGCAGCAAGGACAGAAGCAGTGCGTAGTATCATCCTCAGTAGGTTAGACTACTGCAACGCACTTCTTCTGGGAGCCCCCAGTAATCTAATTATGAAGCTACAGCGGGTACAGAACATGGCAGCTAAGTTGGTGCTCTCGCGGCCTTGGTCTGCTTCGTCCTCTCTTGCCCTTTTGGACCTACACTGGTTACCGGTGCAAAAACGGATCTGTTTTAAATCAGCTTGCTTAGTCTTTAGAGCCTTACATGGGCTGGGTCCTGTGGTGTTGCGAGGTCTCTTTTCCTGGTACTCTGCCGCCAGACTCTTGAGATCCTCCTCGGCCTTCTTGGTGACTGTCCCCAAGATAAAAAGGGCGAGGATGGGTGGCCGCTCATTCAGCTTTACGGCCGCCAAGCTCTTGAACTCTCTACCTCTGGCACTTAGGTGTAAGCAGGATCTCCTGTCTTTTAAAAAGGACCTTAAAACTTTTTTTTTTTTTTTTTATTCTTTATTTATTAATTTTTTCAGCAACACAGCACTAGAGGAAACAATCAATCAGGTTACACAGGTACATCTCGTGATCAAGTGAATATCAGTAAGGCGCCGTTCATAGGCAGGCAGGTAAACCGGGTAGGGAACATCATCATAGCATATCCTATACATATCAATGTAGCTATTACTTTAAAGTCAGAAAAACAGAAAAAGGAGGATCATTTACACAGCTATGCAATCCGAACAGTCATATCAAGCAGTCCTGAATTTGTAGAGCGTTATGCTAAATTTACAGCAATACAATCGGGTTCACATATTGTCTAGGCAAATAAAACTCAGAGCTCAGACAATGCAGATGTGCATCCCTTGACAGGCAACGTTCCGATATGAGTCAGGTCCCCCCTGTAATCTATTCTCCCTAGTGTCCCGCACCAGTGTGCCCTAGTGTGTCTCCTGGGTCAGGAAGGTAGATGATCACGCATAAGCGCCAGCTGCGTCTTGAGCACTCATGTGACATCATCCGAGTCTGTAGACGTCGCCGCAGCTTGTAATAGATATATCTGCAGCGGTCCCCAGACATCTTTGGGTCTGCTCTGCACTGGTGTCATGTCGGCATATATATTATTCTGATCCTGACAATAAACCAAGTCATCAATCCAGTCCTTGAACTTGGGAGCTCTTCCCCTGCCCCAGCGACATGCAATTCGCCTTTTAGCCAGTAATAATGCAACATCCGTGAATTTCCGAATAGACTTAGGCACATTTCTAGTGTATCCCAATAGCATGATTATCGGGTCTCTGTCAATTGCTCCGGCCGTCATAATCCCCAAAGCAGCCTGTACTTGTGACCAATATTCGTAAACTCCTGGACATTCCCATGCTAAGTGGAAGAATCCCGCCCCCTCTCGATTGCAACGATCACATCTATCAGTATCTGCCAAGTGAAAGCGTAGCTTCCGCACAGGTGTGTAGTAGAAGCGGTGTAGAAATTTAAAATGAATTATCTTTAGCCGGCAGCTAGACTAAACATTAGCAGTAATAGCACAGCAGTAGCGCCACTGATCATCAGTAATTTCCTGATCTAAGTCCATGCTCCAGTGACGCCGTGCAGAACACTCCGGCTCTTGGCGTTGCATCCTAATATTATTATAGAGTCTAGAAACAAGGTGACGGCCGTCTGATAGAACCATGGCATGCAACGATACCACTACTTCCGGTTCCTCCGGGAAATTGGGCAACACTTCCCTCAAGCTCTGCCGAAGTCGGATGTAATAGAACACCTCCAGGGGAGTAGGTGTATTTGCCTGAAACAGCTGCTCCCTGGTACGGAACCGGCCGTTGATAAACAGGTCCCCCCATGTGGCTATTCTCATGCGCCTACACATCACCTGAAATCCTTTCTCCTGTAATAGCGATATGCGAGGGTGATACGTAAGAGGAATTACCGGGGAATACAATGGTAGAGCACCAACGATTCTCGCCACCCTGCTCCACGCATCAATGGTGCAAGTCACCGTGGTAATCGGCGTATCTATATCCTTAACCGTACCCAGTACGAGGCCATTAAGAGGAAGAGGGCGTGCTATCCAATCCTCGGCAGCAATTTGCGGCATAAATGGAGTGGGCTTTAGCCAATGATAGGCGTATTGCGCTTGGGCAGCGACATAATAGGTTTCAAAATCTGGCACATCGAAACCTCCCCTCTCATAAGGTTGGGTAAGAATGTTCCAGCGCAGTCGTGGTTGTTTGCCCCCCCAAAAGAGTCGAATGAGTTCCGATCGTAATTGTTTAAAGAAAAACACACTAGGGAAGTACGGCACATTTTGGAATAAGTACAAAAATTGTGGTAGTACCACCATCTTTATTAACGACGCCCTTCCCGCCATCGATAATGGCAGAGCCTTCCATCGTGTGACATTATCAGCTAGTTTTGTGATGGCCACACCGTAGTTTGCTCTGAGCGTCTCATCCCTATCCAAAGAGACCACTATACCCAGATATCGGAGATCAGTATCACACCATTCAAGTGGATAATCCAACTGGAATTTCGTGACGACGCTCGTAAGCGGGAAGAACTGAGACTTCTTCCAATTTATACGCACCCCCGACAGTCTTCCAAATACCAGAAATTCTCGCAGAATAGGATTCAGGTTGGATTGAGGGTGCTTCACATAAAGCGTGATGTCATCTGCATATAAAGAGACGCCAATTTGGCGCTGAAGCAGGTAAAGGCGCTCTCCTTGTGTAGCTGGCGAATACGGCACGCCAGAGGTTCAATTGCCACAGCAAAGAGCAAGGGGGAGAGAGGACACCCCTGTCTAGTGCCCCTCGTTATCAGCATCGGGGCCGATAGTGATCCATTAACAACCACTCTGGCAGTCGGCTTGGTATACAACAATTCAATCCAGCTGACAAACAATTTGGGGAACCCCATCCTATGTAATATAGTAAACAGGTACGCCCATTGCTGAACCTCCCACAATTTCTGACTGATAAATGTCGGCAGTCAAACCTGTCAACATTTTAATTGTGAAAATATGTAGTAAATACCGATACATGTGGACTTCGGCGAGATAAGCATGAAAATCCACATATCATTTCCAAATTTCTCATTGAAAAATACTAATTGAAATCTCTCTGCTTCCTCTGCCAGCTAAACTACTTGAACAAATGATCAATATGCAGCTATGTACTACCTCAAAGCTAATCTGCTCCTAGACGCAGCTCATTATGGTTTTCAGGCCAATCACATTAGGAAAGCGGGTCTTGTGGCCTTCACTGATAACACAAGAATGATGCTGAGCAGAGGAGGTTCTGCTGTTCTTGTTCTCTTAGACTTATTGGCGCCTTTTGACACTGTGTGGCACTCCATTTATCACAGTAGCTTTTCCGAACTGGGGGGTATGGACAGGACATGCCCTCAGGTGCCTGGCATAGTTTCTGGCAGGTAGATCATAGGCGGTGTCTCGCGCTCCTTTCTTGTCCAAGACAACTATAACAATGTGTGGGTTGTCCCAGGGCTCTGCCCTTAATACCACACCTTTTAATGTGTTCATGATTCCGGTAGCAAAATCAATCTACTGTGGTTTTGAGATTATTTCATAAGCGGATGACAACCAAATAGATGGCTCTAATAATGATCTGTCAAACCACCAAAGCGCTTGCCAATTTTCAGACCCTTGTGAGAGCTATTGCGAATCGAATGTGTGTGAACTGCCTTAAAATACATTCTGAAATGCTTATCTTTGGAAGGCATACAAACTGCTTGTCAAAGGAATGGTAGTCAGTAAAACCTGGGAATGCTCCCACACCCTCTCTTAAGTTATGAAACTTGGGTCTCATAATTGATAAAGAACTATTGATGGTACGACAAGCTTGTACAGTGACAACTACTAAATTTGGGGCATATCAACAAGGGGCGGCGATAATATTATCACCGCTTTAGAGCCCGAAAAGTGGCTATAATATTATTGCATTATTTGCAAGGACTCGCTAGCGCAAGTTTCCTTGGTTCAGCTTCCGTTTTGTCCACGCCTCGCTATGCATCTCTAATGAGATGCAAAGGAGGCCTGCCTGACAAAATACCATGGGAAAATATTGCTACCCCAGCTTCGTGATATCATCAACGAGGGGTAGCGATATTTTAAATCCCGTGAACTATGCCCTAACGCGGAAATTTTACGTCTGTTAAGTTCCTGACTAAGGCATAGCTAATATGGGAGGTGGATTATGGTGATACGACCACAGGGTCGTATCACCAAGGCTATCTCCGTTTTGGGTGCAACACCGTTGGTTTTTCAGCGATTTCGGCCCACTTCTCTGGAATATTATGGCCTGGAGTAATGCGTTGTCGATAACCCGCTAACCAGGCGCTAAATTCCATCGATAGACAGCGATAAATATAAAAGCGCTAAGCGCGCTTTGCGATATTTATCGCCATCTGTTGCTGATATGCCCCTTGGTCTGTTTTACAAGGCCTTATCGTGCCCATGCTAGATTATGAAAATGCACTTTTTACCAAGATTACTGTCCTGGCCCAACAAGATCATTTAGATCCCTGCTGGTGGACGGATATAAAATATTTAAAGAAATAATCTAATATCACAACAATTGTGAAATCTCCACTGACTCCCAGTTTGAGCGAGGGTTTAATGTAAGGAATGATGTATGTTTTAGAGAACACTGAACCCATTGGTTCCTACTGATCTGAAGGGGAAGATTCAAAGCTACCACCCACTGCAGGACGTGTGTTCAGCTAAGGCTGCCTTGCTACATATCCCACAGTTTGGGTGCAACTTATATGGCAGTCTGCTTTTTCATATCTGGCCTGCAAAAACTGAAATGATTACCAGCTCAAATGTGTCAGCAGTATAACTTTCTCTTATTCAATAAATAGCTTAAGACAGCTAGTTTTGCATATTAGCGTGCTCTATATGTTAAGTACGTAAGCATATGTGGGATTTACCCCACTGGCCAGTGTCAGTATTTTCTGGGTGCAATAAAATATCTCATCACTATTTGTCTCACTTGAAATAGGGTCCTTAATGTTCCTGTTTATCAGGATTGCTCAAGTTCATTTCATTTAGAGCCTAACTGGTTGCAAGAACGATTATTCGGGTACTCCATAGGTCACACATATATGCTCTGATCTTCACATGTTCTTAAGGGCTGGTATCTATTGGTCATGTTGAAAGCAACCCCTAGTTGATGAGATTGTCAAAGCTGGCCTTCTTTATTTGGAGGATAAGTTAGGCCATGACTCCGAGGGTTTCGGGAAAGAAGCCTTGGGTAAGAGAGGTTGAGGTTGACTAAGTTCAGTAGTTATGCAAGTGCTTTTCCAGTGACTGGCATCACGAATAATGACAGGAGGCTATTGACTTCAATTGATATGACTATGTGGGTGTCAGGATTCTTGAGAGGTTATTGATGTTAAGTCTATTGCAGTACAACGATTTAGGTGCAGTGTAGGGCATAACTGGTGAGGTAGGACTGCTGATATGTAAACACCGATTTCTTTCTTGAGTTTATCAATGTCCACAACATTTGCCTGTTGTGTTTAATAAGTAGGGATTGAGATCTGCTATCCCTTGCTGGTCACCATACCGCATTAGTAGCACATTGCATGAGTTTGCATTCCCTCACAGCAACCCACATATTTAATATTCACTAAGGAAGTCTTTCTGTGACTCCCAGTACTGGACATTTAGCCCCACAACCTATTAGTACACGGGTGTTAGAGACGGTTTCTTAAATCTTATTCTCTTGATGAAGTGATCAAGCAAGTTTTCCACTGTTGTATGAACCTTTGGTTGTTGACATGATGTTTAATAAAGGAGTTATCATTAGCAATGCGTTTTAATTACAATTAGACCAATATGTCTCCACAAGAATGACAGAGAGGATGGTTTTCAAACTTAGGGTTTAATATGCAAATTTAGTTCAGGTTACACGTTAAAATCAGTCAGTACATTTGATTGAAAAATAGGGCAGGGACATACATGGTTAAATGTTCAGGAAGCCTGAATGTGTATATGATCAGGAAGACAATGCAAAAGATAATAATAGCAGGTTCCATAAAGAAACTTCCTTATTCTAAATAAAGACACTCGCAAAACATTTTAGAAAAATTAACGGGTGCACTAAAGCTTGTTTACAAGTTAGGCCAACATTGAATTTGAACAGGTTCTACATGAATATGGTTAACATAAATGAATATAGGTTAGCCTATTCTTGCTCCCCTGTCCCAGGATGCTTGTTTCCGATCCAGCGAGGACCTGGCTTGGCAGTTCTGGCTGGACTGTTCCCATGAGGCACAGAGTCAAGAATGATTTCCATATGACTGGGTCTAAATTGGGGTGGCATAGTGATCAAAAGAAAAATAGATTTAACCCAGTTCTCTTGACTGAGGGTGAATGTTTGATTTGCTTTGCATTCCGTCCGTCATCAGTGTGTCTTTGGCTTTCTTGCACAAAGAGCGCCGGGTATGCCCAGGCGAGGGTCTCAGGCTCACTGTGTCACTGGACTCAAGTTAGCCTGGCTGATGAGGGATGATGCCCCAAAACCGGTACCAGGATGCTTATTTCCGGTCCAGGGAGGATCTGGCAGTTCGAGTTGGACTGTTCCCATGAGGCACAGGGTCAAGACTGATTTGCATATGGCTGGGTCTACACTGGGGTGGGTGGCATGATGAGCAAAAGAACAATGGATTTAACCCAGATCTCTTGACTGGGGTTGAATGCTTGATTTGCTCTGCATTCCATCCATCATCTGTGTGTCTTTTGCTTTCTCACCCTAAGTGTGCCGGGTATGCCCAGACGTGGGTCACGGGCTCCCTGTACTACTGGATTCAAGCTAGCCTGGCTGATGGGGAGGTGATGCCTGACACCGGTCCCAGGATGCTGGTTTCGGAGGACCCTGCACCCTGGCTTGGCAGTTTGGGATGGACTGTTCCCATGAGGCACAGGGTCAAGACTAATTTGCATATGGCTGGGTCTAAATTGGGGTGGCATGGTGAGCAAAAGAACGATGGATTTAACCCAGATCTCTTGACTGGGGATGAATGTTTGATTTTCTTTGCATTTCATCCATCATCTGTGTGTCTTTGGCATTCTCGCCCAAAGTGTGCCGGGTATGCCCAGACGAGGGTCCCAGGCTTCAAGTCTTCCTATATACAATCTATTATCCATATGTTATCCCAGAATGATGTTCCCCTCAAGGGTTTAGGATGGAGTGCCCCTCATACTATCTAAACAGTCTTTGTTATTTTCATTCATCAGTTCTCACCTATTTATCTTATCAGAAACATGCTGTACATACTGTTGTTTTAATGTTTCATGTGATCATATTAAAACCCCTCATCAATATCTATTCCACATTAATTATTTTATTAGTATTTGTCATTGTCTCCCATGCAGTAGCATTATCTAGTAGATTTTAGTAATAGCACTTTAAACGTACCTCCAATTTAATTCCTAAGCTTTTTTTGAACTTTAGGGTAGTGATTATTAAGAGAATTGAGGTTATCATGTGTTTTTTTGCTATAGAATTTTGGATGATATCAGAGAAATGGTGTAGAAAATGACATACTTTATGGGGGTTGCTTTTGGAGGTCGGACTTACCGGTTGAGCAGTCGAACACTGCGTCTGGATACAGTCACTAATATAAGGCTAGTGTTTCATGTCACAATGAGGCCTATGTGGACTTTGTTGATTAAGGTTTATGTGAAAGGTATCCCAAAGTATACAGGGTTTTATGATTTGGATTAATTTTTTTATGTCCAAGACAGTCTTTTCCACATTCATGGGTTGATAATATGAAGATCGAAAGGACTTTAAAGAGAAATACTTAGGAATTAAATTGGAGGTACGTTTAAAGTGCTATTACTAAAATCTACTAGACAATGCTACTGCATGGGAGACAACGATCAATACAAATAAAATAATTATGTGGAATAGATATTGATGAGGGGTTTTAATATGATCTGCAATCAGCCCGATCCTTTTCAACTTATACCTTCGCCCTCTAATAAGTCTGATTAAGTCATTCGGCATGTCTGTCATCAACTATGCCGATGACACTCAGCTTATTTTTTCCAGCGAGGGCAGGGATGCAGTCTCCCTAGAATCCTTTCACCACTGTATGTCGGCAGCCGCGGATTGGTTGCGTCAGAACTCGTTACAGTTTAACGGGGCAAAAACTGAAGTTCTCTATTGTTCGGCAGATCGTATGCCTCGCTCTCTGCCAGAGGGTCTTTGGCCTTCTTCCACTTTGGGCACTGTCACAGCGGCAGACTCAGTCCGTAACCTAGGTGTCCTGCTCGGGCCTAGTCTCCAGCTGGACGCCTTCGTTAATAAAACCACGGCGACCTGCATGCTGCTATTCTTCCACTACTCCCTCACGCAGCAAGGACAGAAGCAGTGCGTAGTATCATCCTCAGTAGGTTAGACTACTGCAACGCACTTCTTCTGGGAGCCCCCAGTACTCTAATTATGAAGCTACAGCGGGTACAGAACATGGCAGCTAAGTTGGTGCTCTCGCGGCCTTGGTCTGCTTCGTCCTCTCTTGCCCTTTTGGACCTACACTGGTTACCGGTGCAAAAACGGATCTGTTTTAAATCAGCTTGCTTAGTCTTTAGAGCCTTGCATGGGCTGGGTCCTGTGGTGTTGCGAGGTCTCTTTTCCTGGTACTCTGCCGCCAGACTCTTGAGATCCTCCTCGGCCTTCTTGGTGACTGTCCCCAAGATAAAAAGGGTGAGGATGGGCGGCCGCTCATTCAGCTTTACGGCCGCCAAGCTCTTGAACTCTCTACCTCTGGCACTTAGGTGTAAGCAGGATCTCCTGTCTTTTAGAAAGGACCTTAAAACTTTTTTTTTTTTTTAATTCTTTATTTATTAATTTTTTCAGCAACACAGCACTAGAGGAAACAATCAATCAGGTTACACAGGTACATCTCGTGATCAAGTGAATATCAGTAAGGCACCGTTCATAGGCAGGCAGGTAAACCGGGTAGGGAACATCATCATAGCATATCCTATACATATCAATGTAGCTATTACTTTAAAGTCAGAAAAACAGAAAAAGGAGGATCATTTACACAGCTATGCAATCCGAACAGTCATATCAAGCAGTCCTGAATTTGTAGAGCGTTATGCTAAATTTACAGCAATACAATCGGGTTCACATATTGTCTAGGCAAATAAAACTCAGAGCTCAGACAATGCAGATGTGCATCCCCTGACAGGCAACGTTCCGATATGAGTCAGGTCCCCCCTGTAATCTATTCTCCCTAGTGTCCCGCACCAGTGTGCCCTAGTGTGTCTCCTGGATCAGGAAGGTAGATGATCACGCATAAGCGCCAGCTGCGTCTTGAGCACTCATGTGACATCATCCGAGTCTGTAGACGTCGCCGCAGCTTGTAATAGATATATCTGCAGCGGTCCCCAGACATCTTTGGGTCTGCTCTGCACTGGTGTCATGTCGGCATATATATTATTCTGATCCTGACAATAAACCAAGTCATCAATCCAGTCCTTGAACTTGGGAGCTCTTCCCCTGCCCCAGCGACATGCAATTCGCCTTTTAGCCAGTAATAATGCAACATCCGTGAATTTCCGAATAGACTTAGGCACATTTCTAGTGTATCCCAATAGCATGATTAACGGGTCTCTGTCAATTGCTCCGGCCGTCATAATCCCCAAAGCAGCCTGTACTTGTGACCAATATTCGTAAACTCCTGGACATTCCCATGCTAAGTGGAAGAATCCCGCCCCCTCTCGATTGCAACGATCACATCTATCAGTATCTGCCAAGTGAAAGCGTAGCTTCCGCACAGGTGTGTAGTAGAAGCGGTGTAGAAATTTAAAATGAATTATCTTTAGCCGGCAGCTAGACGAAACATTAGCAGTAATAGCACAGCAGTAGCGCCACTGATCATCAGTAATTTCCTGATCTAAGTCCATGCTCCAGTGACGCCGTGCAGAACACTCCGGCTCTTGGCGTTGCATCCTAATATTATTATAGAGTCTAGAAACAAGGTGACGGCCGTCTGATAGAACCATGGCATGCAACGATACCACTACTTCCGGTTCCTCCGGGAAATTGGGCAACACTTCCCTCAAGCTCTGCCGAAGTCGGATGTAATAGAACACCTCCAGGGGAGTAGGTGTATTTGCCTGAAACAGCTGCTCCCTGGTACGGAACCGGCCGTTGATAAACAGGTCCCCCCATGTGGCTATTCTCATGCGCCTACACATCACCTGAAATCCTTTCTCCTGTAATAGCGATATGCGAGGGTGATACGTAAGAGGAAGTACCGGGGAATACAATGGTAGAGCACCAACGATTCTCGCCACCCTGCTCCACGCATCAATGGTGCAAGTCACCGTGGTAATCGGCGTATCTATATCCTTAACCGTACCCAGTACGAGGCCATTAAGAGGAAGAGGGCGTGCTATCCAATCCTCGGCAGCAATTTGCGGCATAAATGGAGTGGGCTTTAGCCAATGATAGGCGTATTGCGCTTGGGCAGCGACATAATAGGTTTCAAAATCTGGCACATCGAAACCTCCCCTCTCATAAGGTTGGGTAAGAATGTTCCAGCGCAGTCGTGGTTGTTTGCCCCCCCAAAAGAGTCGAATGAGTTCCGATCGTAATTGTTTAAAGAAAAACACACCAGGAAAGTACGGCACATTTTGGAATAAGTACAAAAATTGTGGTAGTACCACCATCTTTATTAACGACGCCCTTCCCGCCATCGATAATGGCAGAGCCTTCCATCGGGTGACATTATCAGCTAGTTTTGTGATGGCCACACCGTAGTTTGCTCTGAGCGTCTCATCCCTATCCAAAGAGACCACTATACCCAGATATCGGAGATCAGTATCACACCATTCAAGTGGATAATCCAACTGGAATTTCGTGACGACGCTCGTAAGCGCGAAGAACTGAGACTTCTTCCAATTTATACGCACCCCCGACAGTCTTCCAAATACCAGAAATTCTCGCAGAATAGGATTCAGGTTGGATTGAGGGTGCTTCACATAAAGCGTGATGTCATCTGCATATAAAGAGACGCCAATTTGGCGCTGGAAGCAGGTAAAGGCGCTCTCCTTGTGTAGCTGGCGAATACGGCACACCAGAGGTTCAATTGCCACAGCAAAGAGCAAGGGGGAGAGAGGACACCCCTGTCTAGTGCCCCTCGTTATCAGCATCGGGGCCGATAGTGATCCATTAACAACCACTCTGGCAGTCGGCTTGGTATACAACAATTCAATCCAGCTGACAAACAATTTGGGGAACCCCATCCTATGTAATATAGTAAACAGGTACGCCCATTCAACCGAATCGAACGCTTTCGTCGCATCTAAAAAGATAGCAGCAACTGGAAGTTCCGGGGCAATCGTTTGTATCAAAGAAAATAGTGTCCTAAGATTATGCGTAGTAGCGCGCCCCGGCACAAAGCCAGCTTGATCCGGCAAAACGATCTTAGTCATAATCAACGAGAGGCGCGTAGCAAGAACCTTAGCGAGTATCTTTGCATCACAGTTGATGAGAGATAAGGGCCTATACGAGTCCGTATCTGTCGGTTCCTTACCCGGTTTCAACAACGAGGTAATAACCACCTCCCTCATTGATCCCGGCAATTCCCCAACTTCAAACGACTCCTCATAGACTTCTTTAAGGACCGGTGCCATTATATCTATGTAACATTTATAAAACTCCGCGGGGAGTCCATCCGATCCCGTCGCCTTGCCATTGGCCAGCGACATGATAGCATCTCGTACCTCATCAACTTCCAATGGTGCACTTAGGAATTGTCGATGCCCATCGCTGAGCCAGCACAACGCAATGTCATCAAGGAAGCATCCCATATCAACCGCGGTAGTTTGTTGAGAAGTATATAGCTTCTCATAATGTGCCAGAAATTCCTCTTGAATGCTCCTTGTATCTTGACATCTCGTGCCGTCTGTTGCAACAAGTTCCAATATAGTGGCGCTGAAGCGTGGCTTCCTCGTTATGGCAGCCAGCACTTTGCCCGGGCGTTCCCCCTCGCAGTACCGTCGCGCTACCCAATACTTGCCCCTAAATTTGGCTTCTCGCGCCGCTTCCTCTCCAAACTCGGAAAGTTTGTCTCGGAATGTGTTATGTAGCTCCAGGTCTCCACCTCTTGCCATCCCAAGTTCTAATTCTTTAAGCTCCCGCTCCAACTTGCCCAGTGTCTTTCGAATGTCTCTCAATATACCCCCGCCCTTAGAGATGCAGATCCCCCTAACCGTGACCTTGAAAGCCTCCCATATCATCTCCACACTACTGACTGAATCCTTGTTTCTGGGGAAAAATTCCTCAATCTCATCACCTAGCTCTGCCTTAAAAACCGTGTCTAGTAACATAGTTGGGAGCAGTCTCCTTGGAGGTTTTAGTCCATCGTGACCTGGAATCAGCAAAGCCATCAGTACTGGGCAGTGATCTGAATACGTTCTGGGCAAATGTGTTACCTTACCTAAACCCGTACTAAGTCCCCTTGTTACAAAGCAGTAATCCAATCGTGCCCATGTATTAGCGTGTGAAGTAAAATGCGTGCCTTCTCTACATGCTCGATGCGTATGTCTCCAACTATCCACCAGACCTGCTTCTTCTACGACTCCCAGCAGCACATCTCTAGCTTGCCTGTTATATTGAGCGCATCCATCCGATCTATCCATGCCTGGCACCAGTGCCACATTAAAGTCCCCACCCCAAATGATGTGTGTTGCGCCCGCTCCCAATACATGCCCCCACAGCGTGGTAAAAAATTCCGGTGTATCAGTATTTGGAGCGTAGCAGTTCACTATAGTAACATTATCAGTGCCCAACCTACCCCACAATATCACATAGCGGCCATCTGGGTCAAGTAGCTCACCCAACAAATGAAAGGCAATAGATTTTTTGATCAACACAGCAGTACCCCTTGAGTACGATGAATAAGAAGCGAACTTCCTGACCGAGGCCCATTTACTAGCAAACTTAGGATCTGACCTGGGGCGGAAATGTGTCTCCTGTAATAGGGCTATATGTACATTATGCCTGTCCAGGTATGCAAGAATATTTCTGCCTTTTCTGGCATCATTAATGCCCCGCACGTTCCAGGACATTACAATCAGTTTGCTCCCCTCCACTTCAGCCATCATCATTGTCAACAGCAGCCGCAGTCTCCTTTCCCGCCCAGGCCACCCACCGCCCCTGCGTGCCAGAACATGCTCTCCATATACTTCGTAATGTCCCATGTAACCTCTGTCCAGTGCAAACAAACAACTCTGCCATTCCCCCTTCCGCATGTGTCCCCTCAACTAACTTAAACACACCCCAAAGTACCCCCCACCCCAGACCCCTTGCCCATGCATTCCTCATGTATTCGTACATCACATGATGAAGCTTCCCTTCAGTCAGAAACCCCTCACAGCGCCCATCCCCTCCAATCCAGAGAATACAGGTCACCTCTGTCCAGAATACCGTCAACCAATAAAGATCGACGTCAGATCCAATAACGTCCATTCCCTCCCCACACCCTTCAAGACAACCAACACCCAACATTTTCAGCTCTGACCACAGTCCTCCCCCCGCCCACTGAAGCATCCCCAATTCTCCAGCAATCCCGACCCACCCCCCACCCATCACCGCTAGCAAACACCCCAACAGCTGCAGTGTAACGAACAATTTCAATGGGGCACACCCTGGTGGGGTCATCTAGGGGACACACTTTGACACCCTCTACTCCCCTTCCCCGAGTCTGAACCGCCCTCAGCGGGGCAAATCGAGGGAGGGGGGGGGGGGTGATGCCTGGCATACTTTACCACCTGTAGTCCAATGCCAACGTCGTCGCACTCAATTGTTCAAGTTTGTAGTCCTGCAGTTGAGATGTCCAGTGCAGCAGCACGACATCAGCCCACTACGCAGTATCAACAGTAGGTCACAGCAGGCTAGAAGACCCCGCGGCAATCCCAGCACAATCATCAGTCCTCCTCATTCTCCGCTTCCTCCTCTGCAGGACGTTTACTGCGCTCACGACGCAGTGTTTTTATGAAATCCTCCACCTGCTGTGGGTTCAAGAAAAAGAACTGCTTTGCCTGATGCGTGACCCTAAGCTTAGCTGGGTATAGTAAAGCATAGTCTATTTGCAAATCCCTCAACTTTTTTTTAACGTCTATAAACTTTCTCCTTTGTTCTTGCACAATAGGCGTGAAGTCCGGGTATAGCGAAAAATTAACTCCATCACACGTCAATTGCTTAGCGTTTCTTGCAGCTCGGAGTGCCGTGTCCCTGTCACGATAGTTAAGTAGCCGAGCTATTATCGGTCGGGGCGCAGCTCCTGGTTTAGGCTGAGGACCAAGGGAATGGTGTGCGCATTCGACTATGAATTGTTTGGAGAAAGCGCCCTCTCCAATCGCCGTTTGAAGAATGCGTTCCACATACTCCTCCATACGCCCAGTGTTCGTGGACTCCGGCACACCCACCACGCGCACATTATTGCGGCGGCTGCGTGCCTCCAACTCCTCGTTCTTTGCAGCTATCACTTTGAGGATGTTGTCCATGCGCGACAGTCTGGTAGCATGAGATGCTGTGGCATCGACATTGTCTGATATCCTCCTCTCCGCCTCCGTGATACGTTCCTCATGCACGTCCATCTTCTGCGCAATGGCATCCATCCTGGAGGATAAATGATCCACCTTGTCCACCACCATCGCGAACCCCTGTTTCATTTCCTGCAATAGTAGATGCATGTCCGGCGCAGTCACCTCTCGGCTAGGTCCAGCCGCTGGTGGGCTCTGAGTACCGTTCGAGTCCGTCACCGTCCTCAGTCTTTTTCGACGCTGGGGCCGAGTCAAAAGAGAGTTTCGGTTGGCGAGTGTCCTGTCGTCCCATGGTGGCCCCTTTAGTCGACTGCGCCTCAGGTAGTGAAAATGCACTAGTGTTCCTGCCTCGTGGCGAGGCAGAGGCTCCGGGCATGTAGTGGCGCGTACCGAACGTCTCGCACTACAAGACACCAGGGGACCCACGGATCATCTGCGCAGCCCTTACCACACTCTGTCCCTGCGGCTTATTCTCGGATATCCTGCTTGGCCCAATCCGAGCCCCACTCTAGCTCTGCGTGGCTCTGCACTACTGTATGTCAATCCAATGCAGTGGGTATTTAGCGCATAGGGATCAGCACCGCTGTCTCGGCATCTCAGACCACTCAGGCCCCACACACCAGATCCGTTGAATCCTTCGTGATACCACCCGGCACCCAGGAACACGACAGCTGTGCCGCCTTGCGTTGCTGAGGCAATACCCCTTTCTCGAAATACTCCAGCACGATGTAATAGCTAAGGGCACTTCACTATGACCCAAGTGTAATGCCACCAAAAGCTGCCATTCCAGCACCAGGATCCTGCATGTAATCTCGTTCAGGCCTAGCACAGGCCTTGCATCGAGCTGCGCCAGCGCACCTTGCAGGTCTCCTCACCACTGCTCTGCGCTCCGTATTCGGGTCCACTCCCTACTGGCCCCGGGACCAGGCAATGACTGTATAAGGCAAACCGTCTCTACTGATATATTGCGCTGTCACTAGTATACCGCTCCTTCACCATAGGGCCGCTGAGAAGACAGTTCAGGTCGCACACTATACTTCCGCCATCTCCACTGCAGGCATCGCGCAAATGTCGTCTGTCTTTGCAGCCACTCCACCTGCAGTCGTTTCCCTCGGCGTTCGCTGCCCTCAATCCTCGGGTGGACGTTCCGTAAGTCGCCGTCCCGTTACCCCGCTCAGCCGTCCCCACGGGAGTAAGGAGTGGGGGAGGGGGGGGGCGCAGACCACCGATAGGAACGCGCAGGCAGCCCACCAGCGCTAGATCAGTCTCCTCCTATGGCGCTTCTTACCGCAGATCTCCCCGCTGTAAATGCGTTCCAAGCCCACTGCACCGTGTCCATAAACGAGCGCGCTCACTGGATGCACACTCTTCCAACGGCCGCGGCCTGTGTGCCACGTGGAAGCACCGGAGTCCAGTAGTGACAGCGCCCCGCCTCGTAGTCTCCCAGGCTCCGCTATCACAGCCGGTACAAACTTCTCATCAGCATAACTCCGTTCCCCACTGTCCGATTCGCACCAAACTTGCACCGAGTGTTGAGTCTGGAGTCTTGCACTATCTCACCGAATTTTATCGACATTGGAGGTGGTTAAGGCAGGATATGTAAACGGATAGTGGCACAGGCTGCAGGAGCCTCACGAAGGTGCGGCCATGCTGCTCGTGCGCCCTCTAGCGCCTAAAAGGACCTTAAAACTTACCTTTTTTCAAAGGCAGTGTAATTGTCATCTGTAGGAATGTCTGTGGTCAAAGCGCCAGGATACCCTTTGGGTGACAGTTGCGCTATATAAGTAGGCCTACATACATACATACATGAAACAATGAAACAACAGTATGTACAGCATGTTTCTGATAAGATAAATACGTGAGAGCTGATGAATGAAAATAACAAAGACTGTTTAGATAGTATAAGGGGCACTCCAGCCTAAACCCTTGAGGGGAACATCATTCCGGGATAACATATGGATGTTTAGATAGTATGAGGGGCACTCCATCCTAAAGCCTTAAGTGGAACGTCCTTCTGGGATAACATATGGAAAATAGATTGTATATAGGCAGACTTGAAGAGGTTCTTGGATATTTAAACCTACGATATGTAACTTGGAATGGACAATTTGATTTATTTAATTTTTTTTTAACAGGAGAAGATGTCCATAGTGACATGTGTATTTATCCTTTTTTTCAGCCCTGATGACGTCCAAGGGAGGACGAAACACGTAGGCTGACGATTTGATACTGTTAATTCTTGGATCAATGTTTTTTAGAAAAACATCAAATTGTCGGGGCGCTAGGTGGCACCGGACTGCAATGGCTGCACTGCCGTGAGGCTCCCGTAGCCACGGGCGGCTCTATACACATAAACCCCATCCTGGTCTTCGAAAACGCTCCTACATCACCATCGACACGCTGGTGAAAACTCTCTGAAGCTACGGCCCGACTTTGAGACCCGAGCTCTGATCGACGGCGCAGCTACAGCCGCCAGCACCCTGAAGCCGAGCGAGGCGACTCTGGCCCGGAATGACTGGCCGGCCGGCGGAGCTACGCAAGGCCGAGGCGGACTAGGCTTCCGCGTGAGGCCTGCATTGAACGGAGCTGCGGCGGGTCCTTGCTAGAGCGCTGTGATTCACGGCTCTCCCCCCTCACTCCCAGCGGTGATAGCGCTATACCCGCAAAATAAAGACTGGGCATTTCTCCGTCCCCTGCACAGGTTGGTGGCCGCCGGGGCCCCGGGGAGGCGGATGGTGATTGCTTGCGGAGGCGCTCGGCGATGGAGGCCACCGCCGCCGCGGGTACGGTGCGCAGCTGAGACCCACACCTAGACAGCGGCGGACAGGCAGAGGAACTCACCTGCATTGCCAGAAATGAAACACGAATGGTGACGGGACTCGGACCGCCATCTTGAGACGCCGCAGGACACAGTGGTCCTCTATCTTGGAGAGGCAAATATCGGGAAGCAAGGAAGGACGCGGCGTTGGCTTTGCTGAGGGGCGCAAGGAAGGCGCTCATACAAGTACGATAGCTGCCGGACAACACGTGCAGACGACGCCACAGCTGAGGTGGCTCTGCCGGGGCCCCCCGGCCGCCATTTTGGGAGCACCTGAGACTAAGGCCGTACTGGGAGAAACTGACATCCTCCTTTGGGCGTAGGGCGGCCTTTGGCACGGCCCACTACCTGGGACTCCAGTGACGCCAGAACGCTTCTACAAAGCGCCAAGGTGAGAATGCGACAAGCACGGTCCCCCTCCCTTGCCATAGTGCGGAAGCGCCGCACCCCCTGCAGATCGATGGGCAGCATGTGACCCTTCTGGCTACTATAGGCTCCGACACGCTTGGTGTAGCCACTGGTGCGGAGACAACTGTTAGCTGTAATATCCCGAAATTCGGGCTGGTGTTACTGGACGACGAGCCCCAATCACTCTGCTGGAGCAAATATGGGCCGTACGTAACCCAGGCAAGCGAAACTGACGTTCGACGCTCGCAAACCCTCTAGCTCCAACTCCAGAGAGCGAGACGACGAGGATCCGCCGGAGACCAGGGACGAAGGGTGGAAAGTGCTGTTGGTTGGAATGCAGCAGAGTCTGACTTCCATAGACTCGAAGATGGACGCTATGAATACCATACTGGAAGCTGTGGTAGCGAAGCTAGACAAACATGACGAACGCCTGAAGGAGGTGGAGCACAGAGTATCAGACTTGGAAGATGGGGCTGGGACCAGGCAACAGCACCTGCAGCAAATGGATGAACTACTGAAAGTCATAGCAGATAAAAATGAGGAGTTGAAAGCCCGCTCACGCAGGAACAATGTACGCAGGCTAGGACTGGCAGAATCCACTAACATTGGGAGGCTAGAGGACTTCACGGAGCGCCTACTGATGGACTTGTTTGGGAAAGACTCCTTCTCGGCCCACATGGTAATTGAACGGGCACATAGGTCGCTGGCGGTCCGCCCTCCTCCTGGAGCCCCACCGCGCCCGATCATCATGCGATTTTTGAACTACCGCGACCGCGACACAGTTCTGCGCCTTGCACGAGAGAAGGGGGAAGTGAGGTACGAAAATACAGTCCTGACATTTTATCCGGACCTCACTCAAAATGTCCAGGAGGCCCGCCGCAAGTTCACGTCAGTGAAAAAGAAATTGCAAACCCAAGGTTTTCAATACGCTATGCTATACCCTGCTAGGCTACGAATCCATCATCGCGGGAGGCAACACATCTTTGGCACCCCACAGCAGGCTGAGTTCCTTAAACGTGGCCGCCGCTCGGCTTCGCGAGAAGAGGCAGGGAGGAGAAGATACAGATCCCACTCGCCGTTGTCAGAGCCGGGCTGATGAGGGCCTACTATATGACACCGGATGTCGACCACTGCTGCAGACATGGACACAATAGACGCTTTGCGGAATGGTGATGTATAACCACAGTTTGAACTATGTGCATTCTGCTGCCGCCTGGGCACTCGCCTCTGTCCCGTCTAGCTGCCCCATGGCTCAGGAGGTTGGTGATGGGTGAAATAAGGAGGTGGAGTGGGTACGTCGGCCGCCCCTAGCAGTCCCCAATTGAGGGCATTCTCCTTAAGTTTTATTTTGATTGTTGGGATTTTGGAAAGTTCACAGGATGGATGTTGGGATGATAGGGGATGGGGGGGTAGTTTGTTCCTGGCGAGTTGTGGTAGCCGGTGTGGGAGGGATGGGGGGTAGGGGGGAAACCTCTTGAGGGGATGGCATGCTGAGTGATGTGAGACCGAATGAATGCGACCGAAACTACACACCGATTACAATGCACAACAGTTATGACTGAGGACTAACCTACTGGCAATTGCCTCCAAATAGTCTCCTGGAACATACGGGGACTGAATGACCCCAGGAAATGCAGGCAGGTGCTAGGCTATTTAGAGCGCCATGGAGCTCAGGTGGTTATGCTGCAAGAAACCCACCTTACACGGGGAACCACACCTCGATTTGCATCTCGCTGGGTGTCCTATTCCAGCTATTCTAGAGGAGTTGCTATCCTTATTAAGCGGGGAGTCAGGTTCGTAGAGGGTGGAAAGGAATTAGACCCGGACGGAAGGTATTGTGTACTATGGGGTAGACTCAATTCATACGATGTAGTTTTTGTAAGTTACTATGGGCCTAACATGCTTGATATACACCCTTTACTTAGGCTCCGAGGCAAAATACACATGCTTGAAAATAGGTATGTCTTTTGGGGGGGCGACTTCAACACTGTAATTAACCCTGCACTGAACCGCACGCATGCTGTTGCAGCACATTACACCAATGCCCAGCGCACATTGCGCGACATCATTACATCGGATAACCTGATAGACTCATGGCGTAATTCCCACCCAGCTGGGACGGAGGGGACACACCACTCGGCTATACACAATACCTGGGCCAGGCTGGATTATATATTCATAGCGAGGGGCGCGGCGTATTGGATCACCAGGGCAACGCATCTTGCCAAAACGCTCTCCGACCATTCCCCTGTATTAGTCACGACTAGGCCGCCACCGGACCTTTCCCCCTACCTTAGCTGGAGACTGAACCCCATGCACCTGCAGGATGCGGTTTTTAGAGAGGAGATGGAGCAGGAAATTAGGGATTTCTTCCCCAGAAACACGGGCTCAGTGACTAGCCTAACAATGGTATGGGAGGCATTTAAGGTGACTGTACGTGGGATGTGTATTTCTAAAGGGGGGTATACTGAGAGACCTTCGACGCGACCTTCATAAATTGGAGGCAGAGTTAAAGGACTTAGAATGACAGATATCACAAGATGGAGGGTCAGACGGGCTCAGAGCTCAGCAACGTGAGAAACTGACGGAGTATACAGACTTAGGGGACAGGGAATGTAAGTTTCGGGGGAAGCACATCACAGCTCGGAAATTTGGGGAAGGAGACAGACCGGGGAAGGCTCTCACCAGCACGGTATGCCCCCCCAGATTCAGTAATTATATAGTGACATTGCAAGATGAGCAGGGAACACCCCGCACTACACTCATGGAACAGATGTCTATACTGACTGAATATAATACTAAACTCTACACGTCGCAAAGGCAGGGAGTGTTGCAACTTGGGGAATACCTAGACGACATAGCACTGGCCTGGCTGGGGGACACCCAACGCCGGTTTCTGGCCCTGGAATTAGAAGTAGATGAGATCACGGAAGCAATCATGTCCATGCGGTCCGGGAAGGCCCCAGGATCCGACGGGATACCCATTGATATTTACAAGGCCTATGTCTCTATCCTGGCACCCATCCTGAAAGCGGTGTTTTATGAATCCTTGGAGGAGGGCAGTCTACCCACAACTACGAGAGAAGCTAACATCTTGTCACTGCTTAAACCGGGCAAACCACCGGATGCCTGCGATTCCTACCGTCCCCTGTCAGTGCTCAATAGCGATACCAAGATCCAGCCCAAAGTGCTAGCTACACGATTGAACCTTCTCTTGGAGAAACTGGTTCTTACCTGACCAGGCAGGGTTTGTGCCGGACCGTGCTACGGCGCATAATCTCTGGACTCTCCTGGCGATAATACAGGACATCCATCCCAATAGCGCTGCGGTGGTTGTCTTCTTAGATGGCACCAAAGTGTTTGCTTCGATAGAATGGGATTAGGTGATGGGTACCCTGTCGCGTATGGGAATGCCGGAGTCCTTCCTATCCCGGGTTAAATTATTATACACTACCCCTTGCACCACGGTTCTGCTGAACGGGGCTAGATCCGATGCCATTTCCATCTCTAGAGGGACAAGACAGGGATGCCCCCTGTCCCCGGTTCTATTTGCCATTGCAGTCGAACCATTAGCTGCCAAACTTCGGCAGCACCATAACCACAGAGGACTTATATACCGCTCTAGGCAGGTACTAATATCCCTTTATGCGGACGACATCACGCTCTATATTCATAAACCGCAGGATAATCTTAACCAAATCTTGCGGGAGATCACTAAATTCAAAGCTATTGCTGGAGTGCAAATTAACTGGGGTAAATCAGCTGTGTTTCCCCTAACGGAGCATACGCCCTCACACACATTAGATTACCCGCTTCAATGAGTGACAGATGACTTTAAATATTTGGCATATACGTGACCAGGGATAAAGAGGCGCTGATGAGGACGAATTACGGACACGCCATAACCAAAGTAACGGATAACATCACTAATTGGCTTCGTCTGCCCCTTTCCATGGCAGGGAGAATGTCCTTAATCAAGATGGTCATGTTGCCCAAATTTTTATATTTGTTTATAAACATCCCCTACCATCCGGGAGCTTTTTTCTTTAAATCACTGAAAAAGCAATTGGTGCGCCTAATATGGGGGGTAAACAGGCACGGCTGAAATTGGATACCCTTACACTGCCATACCGCTTTCGGGGGTTCGATGTACCCGACTTCAAGCAATACTACCACAGTGCACAGGCACACTTTGCAGTATACTGGTTTCACCCTCCCCCATACATGGCTCATTTAGCGGTGAAAGACGGCTACATGGCCCCCGTCCCAACTGGGGGATATGTGTTTGCGCCGCATAATGAGAGGGGAGAGGACCCGTCTACTGTCGACTGCACGGTCAGATCATGGACCTGGTTACCCAAGGCCAGAGGGATGACCAAAATGTATTCCCCTAAACTGCCCCTACGTGCCTGTCCCTTGCTTCCTGTCACGACTGAAAAGATATGCCACAACATGCTGAATAGGATGAAATACATGGCTTGGGGCGACTTGTACATCGGGGGCGAGTTCCGCACGGCGAAGTAATTTTTGGGGAGCGAAACCCACTCATTTATGGACCTTTTTCTGTACACCAGACTTAAACAAAGTGTTCGTGCTAAGACTCCAGACTTTCCCATGGAACCTGACACATAAGAGTCTCTCCACATAATGCTACAGAAGGAAGCCCCCACACACGTAATATCCAGACTATACATGGAAGTTCAGGCCACCCCTCCACGCACACCAGTGCGGGCCAGAAGGGAGTGGGACACAGACCTTGGCACACCACTCTCGGATGACCAGTGGGAGATGACATTCCTACAGACAGCAGCAATATTCGGCAACAGTAGGCTACACTTGATCCATTTCAAGTTTCTACACCGACTGTACCACACACCAGCAAGATTACACAGGCTCCGACTTAGAGATGATGATAGATGTGCTCTATGTGGCCAGGGACCGGCTGACTTTTTACATCTGGCGTGGGCATGTCCCCAGGTGGCTGCCTACTGGGGGGAGGTTTTTGAAGGTTTGACGGCTATGCTAAGCGTCCCTATTGCCCCGACCCCTCTCAAAGCCCTCCTTGGTTTACTCATGGATGTTGTTACTCCACACCGCAAATTTCTAGTAATGAGCATACTCCTGGCTAGGCGACAGGTGGCGTGTAGGTGGGGGAGGGGCAGGGCACCCAAATTCAAGGCCTGGATACAGGAGAGGACAACATGGCAGGAGTATCTACACATATACGCAGAGCAGCTGCCATTGAGGTCGCGTCCCCGAGACATATGGGGACCTTTGAGAGCATACCTATGGGCTCAACAAGCGGATAGTGACACTTCTAACAATGGGGGTGCGAATGAGGAAGGGACGGGCACCTGAGCTGTAATGATGGGTGGGAGCACGTTGGCTTGCATGTGGGGTCATGGTGTGTTGTGCTGCCTTGAGATACCAGGATGTGGACGGTGGGTTTGGGAGTGTTCCAGTGTACTTGCCCAAAGACGATATATGGCTGATGCGCATACTCCTGAACTATGGCATTTGCGCTAACCTATGGACGCTTCGGCTGGACTCACATTCCTTTCGATTGGTATCTATGTGCCAGAGAGTTACCCCTAGAGGTCCTGGGCGGGTTAGATGGGAAGGGTGGGGGAAGGGGGGCAGTACAGTTATTGAATACATACTTCTTTGTGTTGTATTACGCACTTCGAGCTTTTATCCTGTATGTAGCAATGTTGTGAATTGGAAAATTTCAAAATAAATATTATAATTTTTTTTTTTTTTTAAACCCATCAAATTGTCAATAAAATAAAAGGAACATTCCTTTGAAGCAATCATGCCTATAGACTTGGTTCTTTAAATGAATGCAATAATTGATTGAATACTACAGTTAGCACATCAACGCTCCTTTCCAATTATTGGAATTGTTTTTGAGAACTTGGTCCTTGGCGGTGGGACCTAGGAGAGTGTAGCGTCACTGATACCGGACTTTGGGGATTTAAAAAAAAACAATATTTTGAATTGTTCACCAGTGCGCTGGGTTGTTGTGCCCCCATCGCTTTGAGGAAGAAAGTACAAAAATATAGTTGTACAAAATATCAGTGTAAAAATATATTTACAAAATATAGATTTTTATATATATATATTTAAATAAAAAAATATATAAAAAATAAACTTTAAAAAGTTAAACATACATAATAATTAATATATATTGTAGTGTAGTTCCTATTATCCCAATAGGCTCTGCGCATTGGAATAATATCTTCAATAGTATAGACCTAGGGCAGAGGTTAACTAGGTCTTCTACCGACGATATTAGACTTAAAGTTTTGTGTTTGCCAGCTAGCTCAGAGTTCACTAGAAACTTTCTCGAATAGGCAAGGAGGATTTTAACCTCCCTGGATAGACAAGAAGGGATTTAGTTTCTGACAACCATAGAACATGACAACTTTGCTCTCCCCTAATCAAGAGTGTATCTCTAGAGTCGTGTGAAAACAATAGACAACTTATTTTACTCAGTCAGTACAAGCATTCTTAGTTTCACCAGTTTGTAGAGAAATAAGAGATGGGCGTGGTTCAATAAAAGATGTTATTTATTGATCAGTCTCTTTTCTCATACAAGAGAAATGAATCGCTATTATTGCAATACTTGTAGTTAAGTAAAGTGCATACAGTAGAGACAGAATTATAAAATAATACTGTAAAAGCATTGATATGGTTTCTGAGCCATATGATACTTTAAAATGGATAAAATAGATACATACATATATACATTTGACTAATCGTACTCAACTGGTGCTTCTAACCACGCCTACCCCAATGTACCTGACCTAAGCCTAATACATGGGCGGGAGTAGATAAGTAGCAGTTTAAGTTAAGTTTGTTTTGCCAAGGGACTGATTCGAGAATTCTCTGCAAGGGGTTATTCAGTTCTGTACCTGAGATCTAGAATGATGGAGGGCTGGTATCTCTTATCCCAGGTCTTGATATTCCAGCTGCCTGCGAGGGCTGCTTGGAAGCGCCGGAGCTGAATTTCTCGGCAGGAGAAAGGCAGCGTCTCGTTCTCAGCGCGTCAGGAAGGCGGGCAGCGTCTGTGGGCTTCGCTCTCTACTGGCCTCCTCAGCACATCTAACTGCTCCGATCTCGTCACCACCGCATGTGTTTGCTTAAGGCAATGTCGGTAATATTTATACCTGAAAGGTGCCGAGATTGACATAAGGATGGACATATATACGTCAATAAGGATGTCATATGAACGGGCTCGTTCGCACATTCTTTTGCTGAAGTTCTCGGTGAAATCAAAACAATGGCTATGGGAATTTCCCAGGTCGCTGTAGATTTGATTTGTTTTGAGAACTCCGTATGCCTTATCAGGGGCTGGAGGAATATCGCTTGTCTAATTAGATGGCATGCGTTATGACCTAATCAGATAACGCGCTTCTGTGCCGTGGTGTGGCTTAATCAGATAACGGTTTTTGCACCGTTGGATGGCTGCTAGTTAATTATTAACCAAACCAGGGTCAGGAATAGGGGAATCGATACAGTACCTATAGGAATACATCACACCCACTCCACGTAGACTATGTCCATATTTACAAATCTAGGCATAGTGAATATCAGTAGCGTTTGTGTATACCGTACCACCCCAAAATACATTTATATGCATTCCGAAAATTGGATTTTATAAAATATACGAAACACAATCACATGTACTGTCACGTATACTATAAGCACAAGCAGTCTAATAATGCTACTCATATGTTAAAAATTCAGCATAATCTAAATGCGAAAACCACACATGAAATGGCTCTTAATACAGAAAAAAGTGCGAGACCATTTCATCACAATCATAAATTTATGTATAACAGTGCTAGCATAGCGAATGTCTTGTGACTACCTAAAAATAGAAATTTAGTTCTCTAAGAATAACGTCTACGTTAAGCAGAAGATAAGTGTCCCAAAAATCGTAAATATTTTGGAATTGGGGAAAAAGTTCTTGCAGTCTGAAAAAAAATGATGAGAAAAAATTTTCATATCGCTTTACTTCAAAAAGTTGAAGGCCAAATTCAGCATGTAGGGAACTCCAAGTGCTAGTTTGCTCAAAGTTATTCCTGCTGCTCTGGTGAAAACATCATATCATTTAGACTGTTGAAAAAACTGTCAACAGCTTCTTGCGTAAGTTCCACTAATTCGGAAAAGGTTGTTACCATGCATTCATGAGCCTGAGCATGATTGCCTCCATTGATGTTTGGATCAGCATAGCTGACTGAAGGTCGTACCTGATCGATGCTGCTTTCATCTTGTACTTCACTACCCCTCAATCGTAGTGGTGAAGACTCCACGAATGCCGTCATCAGGATTGGTAGCCGCTGGGGACAGCACAATGCATGAGCCGTTACCGGACCCAACATGGTATCTGCGTCCATTGGCACATCCGATTGTAGTGCCAGACAGGTGTCCAACACACATTCTTCGCCGCATAGCAAGCACCTTAATACAGGCATAACACAACTTTGCCACATTGGTCTAAATGAAAGAAACCAAGTCATGTTCAGGTCTCTAAGCCGGGATAGTCCAAGGATTTTAGTTACCCGGTCCCGGTAGCCAATGGCTAGGATCATTTCTTCCCTTGTCGCAGGTGTTTTGTCTGTGACATGGTTTGCCATAGCGAAATAACAGGATCAAAAATAGAATACCCGCTACTAGTCCTAAAAGGAGAGGAAGTCCGCAAAAAATGGAATGGACAAAGTCTGGAAAAATACCCAGGATGGCTTTGAATGGAGTTAAAGCACCCGAAAACACTGCTTTAAATACACTGGAGATACCAGTGGTATCAGAAATATTTAAGATTTCGTTCAGTATTTCTGCGAAATGTATGGGGGAATTAGTTGATAATAATGAATGAATCTTTTCTGTTGTCCTTGCAACTTGGAGATCATACGTTTCTTTTGATGACGTGAGCCTGGTCGGCATCTGTAGGAGCACAGTCTTCATTCTGCTTAAAGTATCTATTCGAATAGAAGCAATTTTCAAATCGGGCCATAACCTTGCCTCCCTGTCTGGAGAATCGCTGGGGAACAATACATGTTCACAGCACATGACCTTCCTAGTCACAGTTATGAGATAAGGTTTTCCGGGCAGCAAACTACAATATCTGCGATCTACTATTAGAATGTAACTCCCGTTCGAGAGTCTCCTAAAGAATGGTTCTATTCGTGTTGCAGGTGTGCCTAGCTGGTAACATGAAAGGTTATTTCAAGTCCCTTCACAGGCTCCGTGCAAACTAATACCCTGACACAGAAGTGTACCGCTCAGTGATCTTGCACAATTATCGCCACTGAGAAACACTTTCTGGCCTTTATTGCTGACACATTCGTGTGTATAGGGCAAGTTCCATATTGACTTAATGTATCCTTTACCCAACCTTTCATACTGGCCTGCCGGTATATATTTTTGGCAGAATTGAAACTGGAAAGTAGTTATCGGAATATTTATTATTCCATGTATTATCCATTCAATGACAGGTCGTTCTGACATTGTCAATGGTAATCTCTCAAGTTTTTCAATGCTCAGAATTGTATAGTCAGCACCATTCTGTGCCAAACTGATTTGTTTATCAGTGAGGTTAAAGATATTAAATAATGACGTTGTGTTGATTAAACGCCAAGGCACATAGCCAGAACGCAAATTTTGTAACGTCCAGCCAAGCTGTACAATAGAACGCAATTGGGACTGACCGTGTTGTAACATCAGTAAGTCTTGCGATATTATATCGATTGCTGAAGACACAATGCTGTCCAGAGAATATATTCTGGAGGACAGAGTCATTAACCCATTGTCCACCACAGAAAGTGATTTTTCCAAATTAATACGGTCAATTTCCCGTATTTTTTCTGCTGTCTCAATTTGAGTTACTTTCCAGACTTCGTTATAAGCTGCATATATAGAGGCCGCTATGAAACGTTTTTGACGCTGTTTGCGTGGTCCCAATATGAAATCACGCAAGTCAGCACCTTCTGTAAGTAAAGTTAGGTGTTGCTTAATTTCAGCCAGTGTGGACGTTTGTAGCCATTGAAGGCAGAGCTTGCCCACGCTGTAGGTGGTTACTATCCCTGGATGTTGTCTTTGGGAATATCTAGGGTCTGGCCTAGTCAATGCGAACCCCTGTACTTTGTTCAGGAATCTGTCTTGACAGTTATTTGTATCTGTGGGCCAGATCAACCATTTTTTCCATTCAGGATGTGTTCTGTTTTGGTTTAATATATGGTTTACGTCTATCTCAACATCTATAGAGCTATTACTGTTCACTGTTGGCTTTGGAATAGACGGTTTGTTCAAATATTTGATTTTGGCTAAGCCAAGTCAGGTAGTTTGTTGAATAGTGTTGTTCAAAAATATAATTTGTTCTGGGATCATGCAGGCTCTAAACAATGATTCTATACCTTGTACTTGCCAATCTCTTGTACCCCAAACAGTTTTTGTTTCAATATTATTGTTCCAGAAATCAAACCCAAATGTATTCATTTGTTGAAAGAATGAATCGGAATATATCAATTTTGTGTTTGTAAGCATGGTCTTCATACCTGTCTTATTTGACAATTTGAAATAAAATGTTTCTGCATTACTTGTGTTAAACCCTGAAAAGTATGAATATTTATCATAAAATGTTTTTGAGCTATCTTTTGGAGGAGTAGCACAATGTTCCCATTGGTTATAATTTAAAACATTTCTAGGTTGAGCAGATTTATGTAGATAATGGTTACCATAATGGTTGTAGCAGAACATCTGATCATAATTAGACGAACCCTGCAAATAATCATGTTCTGTAAATTTAGCAGACATCACAAGATCAGACATCATATCATTAATACTTTTAAAGTCCCAATCATCCGCAAATGAGCTTGGTTTTACAAAGTCACTCAATGAGATCTTGAATTGGTGTGGATACTTCAGGATTTCAACCGGACCATAGATTTCATAATCAGTTTTGTCCCATGCTACACCGCCTGGTATAGGATTGGCTGTGAAGTTTACTGAAGAAAGTTCTCTTTTCTCGATGTGTGAAGATGTGTGTGGTTTAAGGACCAAGTTGATTTTCTGGCTTGCTGTGTCCATTTTAGCATATTTCCCTTCAATGAAATGTCCCAAACATAGTACTAAGATGAGCCAAAGAATGAGGATAAATGCACCGAAGGCCACCCAAAATTCAATCCATGGAGAGATCAGATAGGTTTCTTTCAGCTGTTGAAAAAGTTCCTTAGCTTTGTCTTTAAAAGTTTTTGTTGATGGCTGTTTCTTTGCTTCACTCAGGGCTTCAGATGAATCATCGAAGTTGATGAAGTAGCCGGATGCTGTTCTGTCAATTGTTCCAATTGCTTTTGGATTTTGCTTTGTTTCATTAGCAAAGTCTGCAGTTACATCATCATAGGTTGTTGTTTCTTGATGAAAAGTTTTAATTTGGGTTTTAAGAGGTTCAAGTTCCATTGCTTTGTTGCATAGTCCTTGTTGATTCACTGTAGATTTTCCAAATGTGATCAGTCTTCCAGTTTGAGCCTCTGTATTTGTAGCAAACATTGGTGTTCTGCTATTTCTCGGGAGTACACTTGGCCTACTGTTTGTTATCGGCCACATGATTGTGGTTTTACCAGGTCGATGGATATGACTCGGTTATCCTTTTTACTAGCAAGGGGCGGTAGTACTACTGATCTTGTCCCGTTGATAGACAAGACAGGAACTGCTTTTCTGTAAGAAGGCCCAAATTCCTTCTTTACCGCGATCTTTTCTCTGACTAGATCCCCGACTTTTGGAATCCAGACAGGCCTTGCTGGGACAGGTGGTTTCTCTTCAGTGGTTGTTGGCTGTTGTTTCAGTTTTATGTTGCTCAGGTCTTTTCTTGTTTCATTTAAGTCCTGTAAAATAGCCAAACGTTCTTTGATATCAAAGCTTTTGTCTTTAACCACTGAAGTCTGACTATCAAGATCTTGGATCATCATTCTAGTCCCGAACAATAGTTCGTATGGACTGAACCCTTTCAGAGAATTCCTTGGCAGGTTATTTAGACTACGTTGGACACTTATTAGATGTTTGACCCACCCAGCACCCGAACCTAATACCTTTTCCGTTATAGATTGCTTTATGTCTTGGTTTTTTCTTTACACCATCCCGTATCCCTCAGGAAGGAAGTGAGAAGAGTACCGCTATGCTATGCTCATTTGGCCATGCTTCCCCATAAGCTTGAAGGCTAAAAGGAATACATTAGTCAAAACGTAGCATGCTCCTAGCGTATATGCCATTATAGACTCGCAAATCCTTTTATAACAGTCCAGACGTCAGCCGAGCGCTGGGGTCTACATTATAAGTGAAAATTAGTCTTTTTATGTTAATATAACGCTTTCTTTTCATGATGGGGGCTTTCTTATTGTTGTTGTTTATCTGGAGTGAAATGCCATGGCAATAGTCCTCCCCGCTCGCCACTGCGATCTCTATTGCAGTCTGGGCAGTTTTTTACAAAAATGTGATGATGCAGGCTCATGCCTGGCCACCAGTACACGGATTGTAATTCTTCCAGAGAATCTTTTTGTTTAAGGTGTCTGAGACCCTCACCCATATGTGCGTCTGCTATTAACAAGCCTCTCCTGTCCGTGTTTGGAATCACTCTATCCCCCACTCCAGGGATTCGAGCAAAAGGGACTGAGTTTGCATTGATTATGTATGTATAATTGAGTGGATAATTGATTGGTAGCGCCGAGCAGTCGCCTTTTGATGACGTTTTCACCGCCAGCATAGTTTCACCGTCAATGTGTTTTACTGTACGCTTTTTTGTAGCTACGGAAGCCGGTTTAGTTGCTACCGCTGTGGCTGTCTCAGCCAATGAATTCCCTGCAACGTGAACGCCATTACGCTGATGACTCAGTGAATGTATCACGTGAGTTTTTGGTAGTTCTTTCTGTAAAAGAACTACTTGTTCCCAAAGCACTTTTTGCTTTATTGTGGACCTGTGTCATCTTTATAACCGTTTTGAATCCATTTCTGTAAATCGTTATTGTATGATTTGACGCAGTAATACGAATCGCACACAATAAGTGTCGGGAATTCGCGATCGGCATTATCTAGCGCCATTTTTAACGCTATTATTTCAGTTTGTTGTTCTGAATTATTTTCCACTGAGTGTGTTTTTGTAAGTAGAGGTCTTAATTTACCTCCACGCCACACTTCTTTTACAATTTCGCATGTGGCCTTGTAAGCCAGCTCTCCCCAAACTGAGGGTTGAGCATGCCCGTCTGTATGTATTACACAGGCGTACTGTCGTAAAGGCAGAATGTCGATTGGCAGAGGGTATATCATATTCTAGATATTTTAATTCTTTCATTTCCGGGTCAAAATAGTATTTTACTTTGTCTGTAGCAACAGAATTTACCCATTGTATCCATTCTGGATTTAGTGCAGTTGTCGGTAAATTACATGGTGTTGTTAATGCCTCAAAAGCTGATTCTGCTGTTCTGACTGTAACCTGTCTACCGTCTGCTTGGTATTTTTCTTTTTCTACAGCTGTTTGAACCGCATGAACAATGTTTTCCTTAATGTTGAACCTTTTTTCAGCTTCTGTGTACAAATGTGATTTGTATGCTATTGGTACCTTCTCTCCCTCATTAGAGGTCAGGTATGTGAATCCGCATCTTCCTGGGATGACTCGAATCACAAGGTTGCGTGTGTTGTCACATGTTTGTAATTTTGTTTTAACTAACATATCCGTTTGTAAAGATCTCAAAATTTCTGTGTGTTTTTGAGTCCAATTGATTCTTTTAAAATCTGGTTTTATTAGATCATAGAGAGGTTTAATTCTCTCTGCATAATTTATAATGTAAGTTCTTCCGAAATTTAGGAAGCCTAGAATTGATTGTAAGTTTTTTAGTGTTCTAGGTGCTTGGATTACAGCACATTTCTCTAGGAAATTGTCAGCCAGGCTTTTGCCTTCACTTGATAGTTCATATCCTAAAAACAGGACTGTTAGATGGGCAATTCTTGACTTTTTAAAGTTAAATTTGTAACCCTCTGCTGCGAACCCAAGTATTATGGTGTTCACTCTTTTCAAGTGAGTATCCAAGTCATCATCTGTTAGATAGATGTCGTCGACATAAGATAATGCCTCGTCATCATATGTTTGTAGTAATTCTGTTACTCTCGCTGAGAATAATCCTGGGCTGTTCTTGAACCCCTGGGGCAAACGACAGAAATTTTTTTGCGTGCCATTTATTGAGAACGCCGTCAAATATCTGCTCTCTGGTGCTATATTTTGACAAAAGAAACCATTAGAAATGTCTAAGGTTGTT
Organism: Lissotriton helveticus; assembly: GCF_964261635.1. Classification (NCBI taxonomy): domain Eukaryota; kingdom Metazoa; phylum Chordata; class Amphibia; order Caudata; family Salamandridae; genus Lissotriton; species Lissotriton helveticus. Next base: position 1,514,292,904 of record NC_136061.1, on the reverse strand, counting down.
TTGTATTTTTTGCGCACTATGTTATTCATTAGTGCAGCACTGTGCGAGTTTTGTACTGCAAATGTTTTGCAACATGAGTTAAGGTGTCTGTAGTCCAAAACAAGACGATATGAATTGTCTGGCTTGGAGACAGGAAACAAAGGGTTGTTCATTTGTGAGGTGCAGGTTTCAATCACCCCCTGGTATTCAAGTTGATCTAGGATCTCTTTTACCTGTTTTTTAGCTTCTTGCTTAATCGGGTCCTGCCTCTGTGCAGTAGGTTGTGATTTTAACTGGATTTTGTGAGGAGGAGAGTCCTCATCCCATCCCACATGATTTTTATATAAGGCAGGGGCTTGAGCTACTGCCCACTTTCTTGCAAGTGTATATTTTTTATGAATTGGAATATGGTTTGAGAAGGCAGGCATAATTATTTCTTCGCCATGTGGGCACTCCCTGACAAACTCTGGAGGCCAGTCTCGTTCAGCTAGAAGGATGTCATAGCCCTTGGACAGATTATCCCAAAATAGTCCCCTTATTTTTCTAGTCTTATCCCCCTCTATACGCAATGTTATTTCATATATTTTATGAGGTTTGCTAACTCTGGTATCTGCAGTTTCCACCTGAATGTATTCATTCGTGTCCACTGTCTCCAGATGATTCATAAGGACTTTGCGAGCTATGCTCACTTCTGCTGCGCTGTCTAGCATTGTCTGAGCCCATTCTCCGTTTTTCAGCTGTGTCCTCAGTATTCTCGGCATTGTTGATTACTTTAATACTGGCTACCTTCTTTTTTGGAAATTGTAATTTTTTATTCAGATGAGCAGGTTCTTTGTCTTTGGACTTGACGTGCTCTTCCCTTTGTTCTGATCGTCCTCTTCTTTCCGATTTCTGCGAGGAAGTCTGAAAAGATTGAGAGGGACGTGTATCAATATCTTGATATCTATCAGGTTTCTTTATATTATCCCTATTTCTAAGGTTGTATTTTTTCACAGAGGGCTCCCGTTGGGGAGACTTGCGTCCTTGGTCGGGAGATCTTTCTCTCCGCCAAGGAGACCTTCCTCTGGACTGGAATCTTTTTTCTTTAGGATTGGATTGTTTATTTCCATCCCAGCTCTTTTTTTGAGTGTTTAAATTATTTTTTATAAATACCTTTTCAGGACTTTCAACTAGTTGGGGTTTCACTGGTATTCCACCCAAACTATCTCTTCCTAGTTCTTCATAGGATTTTTCTATGATTCTGGCAATTTCCAATGGTTGGTCTGCTATATTTGTCTCTTTTAACCTCTGGCGAATCGCCACATTTGCTGCTTCTCCCTTTATGTTGGCTAATAATATTGCAGAGACCTGCTTGAAGTCTTTCAGTAGTTTCATACCGAGAGTTAAAGCGGGTTCTGGACCGTATTCATCTTGAATCTGTTTTAGCACATCTGGTATTACTGACATGGATGGTACACCATGTTTTTTTGTGTAAATGGAAGCAAAGACTGTTCCCCAAGTGTCACAATCCTCCACATGTGGTGCGATTCCCATTGGAAGACAGATAGTCAGAATCCTATGTTTCTCAACAGGGGTGGTATCTGGAAACACCGCCTCTATTTGAGTTATTTTTTGTGCTAGCCAGAAAGGAATTTGTTCCCGTTTTGCGGGTACCTTACCTAGACAGGACTGTATGTTCTGTGGTGTAATTTTATTTGTGTTCCCCTGATGACTGGTCAGCTGTGGAATGTTAATTGCTGGTTGGATTGTTGAAGTCCGCATTACATATTGGACTAATTGTCTATGTATTTTTATTAATTGTTTTAGCTGTGCTAAAAGTTCTGGTGCAGGCATTTCTTCAATGTCTGGATGTGGTGTGTATCCGGCTAGGACCGGCCACGTTGCTTCTGGTCTACCTAGTGGACCGAGCCTGGTGATGTGATTATTATGTTTTAGGGCGCCATTAAGCAAGAGCAGATGCTCTTGGAATTTGAGTGGTATTTCCACCTCCTCGAAAGGAGTGTACTCATTAGGAGGTTCCTCTATTTTGTAATAGTGGAAGTCCTTTGTTACAGCGTTTGCTGCTGGAAAGTTTATCCATGAATAGAATACCTCTGTCTGCCGATATTCGTGTGCCTCAATTACGAATATGACTGTACCACCTCTTGGTGTCAGTCCATTTTCTATAAGTTTTAAAGTTATAGATTTTCTTATGTTGACCAGGATGAGTATTATATCCGGGTCATTTTGTAGCAGAGTATTATCAGCTGCTATTAGTTCAGCTGCTAGTCTAGCTGTCTCTCTTTCTTCTTCAGTGTCTGACATTTTACTGACATGAAGGTTATTCTGTTTGTTTGCAGATCAAGTTTCCACGGAATATAAAGATTAGATGCACAATATTTTGGAACAGTGTATCCTTCAACGTTGAATAAACCAAGAACCATACATAGGAGTCTCCTCCTGCGAGGTTTGGCGGATATGACCTTTCACCCACTCCAGACGTCTTTGGAGTATTATGGGAAAAAAGGGGTTCTGTGTGAAAAAGCACGACTGAGTTACTCTAATGTCTTGCGTTAGTTTTATCGCCTATCCAAACGTTGGGCGTCATGCAGTGTAGTTCCTATTATCCCAATAGGCTCTGCGCATTGGAATAATATCTTCAATAGTATAGACCTAGGGCAGAGGTTAACTAGGTCTTCTACCGACGATATTAGACTTAAAGTTTTGTGTTTGCCAGCTAGCTCAGAGTTCACTAGAAACTTTCTCGAATAGGCAAGGAGGATTTTAACCTCCCTGGATAGACAAGAAGGGATTTAGTTTCTGACAACCATAGAACATGACAACTTTGCTCTCCCCTAATCAAGAGTGTATCTCTAGAGTCGTGTGAAAACAATAGACAACTTATTTTACTCAGTCAGTACGTGCATTCTTAGTTTCACCAGTTTGTAGAGAAATAAGAGATGGGCGTGGTTCAATAAAAGAAGTTATTTATTGATCAGTCTCTTTTCTCATACAAGAGAAATGAATCGCTATTATTGCAATACTTGTAGTTAAGTAAAGTGCATACAGTAGAGACAGAATTATAAAATAATACTGTAAAAGCATTGATATGGTTTCTGAGCCATATGATACTTTAAAATGGATAAAATAGATACATACATATATACATTTGACTAATCGTACTCAACTGGTGCTTCTAACCACGCCTACCCCAATGTACCTGACCTAAGCCTAATACGTGGGCGGGAGTAGATAAGTAGCAGTTTAAGTTAAGTTTGTTTTGCCAAGGGACTGATTCGAGAATTCTCTGCAAGGGGTTATTCAGTTCTGTACCTGAGATCTAGAATGATGGAGGGCTGGTATCTCTTATCCCAGGCCTTGATATTCCAGCTGCCTGCGAGGGCTGCTTGGAAGCGCCGGAGCTGGATTTCTCGGCAGGAGAAAGGCAGCGTCTCGTTCTCAGCGCGTCAGGAAGGCGGGGCAGCGTCTGTGGGCTTCGCTCTCTGCTGGGCTCGTCACCACCGCATGTGTTTGCTTAAGGCAATGTCGGTAATATTTATACCTGAAAGGTGCCGAGATTGACGTAAAGATGGACATATATACGTCAATAAGGATGTCATATGAACGGGCTCGTTCGCACATTCTTTTACTGAAGTTCTCGGTGAAATCAAAACAATGGCTATGGGAATTTCCCAGGTCGCTGTAGGTTTGATTTGTTTTGAGAACTCCGTATGCCTTATCAGGGGCTGGAGGAATATCGCTTGTCTAATTAGATGGCATGCGTTATGACCTAATCAGATAACGCGCTTCTGTGCCGTGGTGTGGCTTAATCAGATAACGGTTTTTGCACCGTTGGATGGCTGCTAGTTAATTATTAACCAAACCAGGGTCAGGAATAGGGGAATCGATACAGTACCTATAGGAATACATCACAATATATATACATACATATATTTAGTTTAAAACAATTAATAAACTATTACTTTTAAGTTATTTTATATGTTTTTATTATATAAAACTTTACAAATATATATAATAATAATAATAATAATAATAATAATAATAATAATAATAATAATAATAATAATAATAAGACAGACACTTGCAAAGCGTGACAGCTACCTCAAACAGAGGTGTGCCGGCGCTAAAGCGATCAGCAGTGCATCAATGGATAATCAAAAAGCCACGCCCCCAGGCCCATTAAGTCTTAACCATTTTCCTAGAAAGGGGCTCTGTTTTTATATTGCGGAAGTCAGTTGGCAAGGAGTTCCACAGTTTTGCAGCTCCAACCGTGAAGGATCTGCCCCCCATATGAGTCTTCTAGAAACAAGGTATGCAGAGTAGATTTTGAGAATTGGACTTTAAGAATCTGGTTTTCTTATATCCGCGTAGTGTGTGTTTTAGGTATTTGGGACAGTTACCATGCGTGGTTCAAAATGCAAGCGTCAGGGCCTTGAATTTGATTCTTTTAGCCAATGGTAACCAATGGAGCTCTTTTAAATGCGGAGAGACATGCTCGTGGAAAGGGACATGCCTAATCAGTCTCGCAGCCGCATTTTGTACCATCTGCAGGCATTTAATTAGGTACTTTGGCAGGCCCAGATAAAGGCCGTTTGCATAGTCCAGCTTGGATGTCACTAAGGCATGGTCTGTGATATTTCAGGCACTCCTCTGGCAACAAATGCAGAAATGTCTTCAAATTTCTTAGCTTACAAAAGCAAGTAGCTGTCACCTGCCATATCTAAGCCGAAAATGACAGATCAGCCTCCCACTTTACACCCAGGATTTTTATACAGGGGCCACCAGAGATCTGGTGCTGGAGGTGGCTCTTTACCGAAGAACATCACCTCTGTCTTTCCTGAGCTGAGCTTAAGTTTGTTGTTGTTCATCCACAACGCAATATCTCCCAGACACCCCTTGAAACTCTCAAGGGCGACCTCGGTCTGTTCTTTAAAAGTGATGACCAACTGGGTGTCATCGGCGTACAAAATCGCTTTTACCCCCCAGTTGGCAATCAAGGAGAACAGTGGAGCCAGATACAAATTAAACAGGAGTGGGCTCAGCGCTGACTCCTGCGGGACTCCCGACCAGAGCCGGTTCGACTTGGACACAGAGGGTTGCAGTGCAACCCTCTGTGAGCGAATATTCAGGTAGGAGTTCAGCCAGGCTAGTGCCGTACCCCCAATGCCCATCTCCTGCAGCTCCTTGACAGCAAGGTGTGGTTGATGTTGTCAAATGCATCCGATAGATCCAGAAGCACCAACATCGTGGAAGACCCTGAATCCACCGCCTGTCTTACTGACTCAGCCACCTCCAAAAGGGCAGTCTCAGTACTAAACCCCGACCTAAAGCCAGATTGAGTACCGTGTAAAAGGCCCTCACTCTCAATAAAGTTGGACAGTTGACGCTGCACCAGTTTTTCCAGCATCTTTGCTGGTGCTGGCAGCAGAGAGATAGGCCTGTAATTGGTCCAGTCCCCTGGAACCCCATTTGTTTTTTTCTCAGGGAGAGGAGCGTGGCATGTTTCCAAATATTTGGGAAGGTGCCGGACGTAAGGGAAGAGTTCCATATGTGCGTCAGCACGTGCTTTAGAGAATGTGTCATCACTTTCCAAAGTTTTGGGGGGCAGGGGTCATCAGGTGCCCCCAACTTACAGCTCAAAATTTCTGCCAGCATTCCTGCTGGGAAATTGGGGTGAAATCTGTAAGTGACGGAACTCGACTGCATCCTTCCCTACTGTCAGATTTCTCTGTTTCCAGTGTGGCTGAGAAGGATTATACACTTCTTACATTTTATTGTCAAAGAAGATGGAGATCAATCAATCAATCAATCATGGCACTTGTATAGCGCACTACTCACCCGGAGGGTCTCAAGGCGCTTGGGGGAGGGGGTCCGCTACTGCTCGAACAGCCAGGAGATACTTTTGCACAGCGAGAGGGAAGGTTGCACATCGATCTCTACCGGTCTAGGCTTGAGGAATGAGTTGACCACCTTAAATACCTCCTTAGTAGAGCTGTCAGCCTTGTAAATGAAGCCAGCCAGGTAATCCCTCCTAGCTACCCTTATCAGGCTGTGCAATTATTTCAATGCATTTGTATAGGTGGTCTTGGCCGCCTCAAAGTAATTAGTTCTCCACTGACATTCCAGTTGTTTACAACTGCTCTTGGCGGACCTAAGTGATTCCGAAAACCAAGGGGCAGAGGGGGAGCTTGATGATCTAGCGGGTTTGGTAGGGCCGCAGATTCAATCAGTGTTGAGATCCACTGGTTTAGAGCCACGGAATCTGCATTAGGGTCAGATGAGAGTGTGGGTTGGCTGGCCTCTAGGATGGGGTCCAAGGCCGCTAATGTCAGGTTTTTCCAACTTCTTTTAATATAAGGTTGATTAACCCTACTCTGACAGGATCTGTCCACCTTGAAGAAGAATGGAATCTCAGTGTGCTCAGGGACGCCACATTAGAGAATAAGAGGTCCAAGGTATGTTCTGCCTTGTATGTGGGGGACATAACATATTGCGTTAGATTGGCAGCCCCGAGGGACAATGCTAACTGAGCAGCCTGCGTGCAGGTAGGGTCATTAACATGAAGGTTAAAATCGCCTAAGGCAGTAAAATTTTAGTACATTAGTAATTTCTGGGCAATATCATTGCAAAGCTCGTGGATTATGTTAGGTGCACCATCTGGTGGCCTACAAATGAGGATGCCTGAGAAGGAGGTTGAAGGGTCAATTTGCAAACAAAAGATAAGCCCCTCCATCCCCTCCAGTTTAAGGGGTGCCAAAGCTGCTAGGACCCAGGAGTCTTTAAAAAAAATGGCTAGCCCTTCCCCTCCTTTTCCACTCTCCCTATTGGTGCAGCACATTTGAAAACCGGGAGGGATGGCCAGGGCCACTGCTGCAACAGAATCCATGTTCAGACATGTTTCTGTTAAACACATGGCAGCCCATGCATTATTTTTTAGCGAAAGCCATATATCCTCGGCATGCTTAGGCAATGATCTACAATTTATAATGCATGCCTTGATTCTGACCGAGTTGCGGCCTCACCCTTGGATGGCTCCTACCTCATCATTACTCCTCAAGCTATATATATAAATATACCAATAACATAACATTTTTTTTAAAAACATTCTATTATAAATTAAAACATTAAACTATTTAGAAATAGTTAAACCTAAATTTCCCTCTCCAATGAGTGCACCAGTGGGGAAAGTGTTGGATAGCGGAGGGGTAAACATAATTGTTCACAATCTAGTGAGTATAACAGTAGGGAAAGTGTTGGATTGCAGAGGGTTAAAATTGACATTCCAATGCAGTCATTGCAACAGTAGGGAAAGTGTTGGATAGTGGAGGGGTAAAAATTACTATTCCACTCCAATAAGTGCAAAAGTAGGGAAAGTGTTGGACATCACCCCTTCGCAAGACCTCTGCAACTCCCTCGCCTCCTACTTCCACAACAAGATCGCGGACATACACAACAGCTTCAGCACTCAACCGACGCACGCCGCGACCGAACCACCGCCCCCCACCACCACCCTCCGCGCCTGGACCCCGATCAGCACCGAAGACACCATCCGCACGATGAACTCCATCCACTCCGGATCTCCGACAGACCCCTGCCCTCACCACGTCTTCAACAAAGCCGACGCTGTCATCGCACCCCACCTGCGGGACATCATCAACACCTCCTTCGACATCGCCACCTTCCCGGAGAGCTGGAAGCACGCCGAACTCAGCGCTCTACTAAAGAAGCCATCAGCCGACACCACCGACCTCAAGAATTACCGCCTCATCTCGCTACTCCAGTTTCCGGCAAAAGTCATCGAGAAGACCGTCAACAAGCAACTGGCTGCCTTCCTCGAGACGAACGGTTCCCTCGACCTCTCGCAGTCTGGCTTCCGGGCCAACCACAGCACCGAGACCGCCTTGATTGCAGCTACCGATGACATCCGAGCCCTGCTCGACAACGGAGAAACAGCGGCCCTCATCCTCCTGGACCTCTCCGCGGCCTTCGACACTGTCTGCCACCGTACCCTAGTACAGCGCCTCAGCAACGTCGGAATCCAGGAGAAGGCACTTGAGTGGATCATCTCCTTCCTCGCCGGAAGGACACAGAGAGTCCGCCTCCCCCCGTTCAGATCGGAGGCCACCGAAGTCATCTGCGGCGTTCCTCAAGGATCCTCGCTCAGCCCAACACTCTTCAACGTCTACATGAGCCCCCTCGCAGCCATCGCACGCCAGCACAACCTCAACATCCTCTCCTACGCCGACGACACCCAGCTGATCCTCTCCCTCACCAACGACTCCGCCACCGCCAGAGCCAACCTGCACGAAGGGATGACAGACGTAGCCAAATGGATGTCCAACAGCCGCCTGAAACTGAACTCGGACAAGACGGAAGTCCTCATCCTGGGATCCTCACCCTCCGCCTGGGACGACTCTGGTGGCCCCCCGCCCTAGGCAGCGCACCCAAACCAACAGACCACGCACGCAACCTGGGCTTCATCCTGGACTCCTCCCTCTCCATGACCAGACAAGTCAACGCCGTCTCCTCGTCATGCTTCAACATCCTGCGCATGCTTCGTAAAATCTTCCGATGGATCCCCACCGAGACCAGGAAGACGGTCACCCAGGCCCTCGTCACCAGCCGTCTGGACTACGGCAACTCCCTCTACGCCAGAACCACCGCCAAACTCCAGAAGAGACTCCAGCGGATCCAGAACACCTCAGCACGACTCATCCTGGACATCCCCCGCCGAAGCCACATGTCCGGACACCTGAGAGACCTGCACTGGCTCCCGGTCAACAAGAGAATCACCTTCCGGCTCCTCACCCACGCACACAAAGCCCTACACAACCAAGGCCCAGGATACCTCAACAGCCGCCTCAACTTCTACGCTCCCAAACGCCAGCTTCGATCGACCAGCCACGCCCTCGCCGCCATCCCCCGCATCCGAAGAGCCACCACAGGAGGAAGGTCCTTCTCTTACCAGGCCGCCAAGACCTGGAACTCAGGAAGCAGCTCAAGACCTGGCTGTTCGAGCAGTAGCGGACCCCCCCCCCCCCCCCCCCAGCGCATTGAGACCCTCCGGTTGAGTAGTGCGCTATATAAATGCTGTGATTGATTGATTGATTGATATTGAAGGGGTGCTAATTACTATTCCTACTCCAGTGTGTGCAACAGTAGGGAAAGTGTCAGACGGTGGAGGGATAAAATGACTATTCCCACTCCAGTCAGTGTAACAGTAGGGAAAGTGTTGGATAGCAGAGGGGTAAAAATTACTATTCCCACTCAAATGAATGCAACAATAGGGAAAGTGTTGGATAGTGGCGGGATATAATCTACTATTCCCACTCCAATCAATGCAACAGTAGGGAAAATGTTGGATTGCGAAGGGGTAACAATTAATTTTCCCACTCCAGTCAGTTCAAAATTAAAAACAAACAAAATATTAACAACAACAAAAAGATATTTAAAAAACAAACTAAATATCATATTATATAAATATGTTAAAAATTAAAATACAAATATATTTAATATAAAAAATGTAAGAAACAAAAACATATTATAATGTTAAATACATAGGACAAATACCTACAAATATTATATCAAATAATATAAAACAATATTTTGAAACAAATAAATACTTTTTATTAGAAAATATGTAGAAACAAAAACATGAATTACTATATAAATAGTTTTTTATTCCCTACCCTATAAAACCACACAATTCACAACCTACATGTAAATTAAAAAAAATTACTTACATAAATAACATAATTAATTACCAATTAAAAAATATTAATAATTAAAAAACAAATTAAAATTCATAAAAATTAATTAACTTCCCACACTTTATCCCTATAATCCCACAGTCCACAGCTAAAATCAAACTGTAAGAAAATTAATTGCACAAATAAAACTTATATTCAATTAAAAAACTAATAGTGTTTTCACATCTGATTGTAACATAAGTAAAATGAATTTACTCCCTACCCTTTACCCCTATAAAAGTAAAACCCTCACACAAAAAATAAACAATTACCCTAACTAAATATCAATTAATTAATTTATATTAATGATCAACTAATTATTAATTCATTAAACATAAATTACTTCTCACCTTTTACCCCTAAAAACCCCCATGACCCACACCTAAAATTAATTACACAATTTCCATATTTCATTTTCAATTATTTAATAAAAATTAATTTACAACTAGTTATTCATTAATTCAAGATACATTACTTCCCATCCTTTACCCATATAAACCCCACAAGTCACACCTAAAATTAATTACACAATTTCCGTATTCAATTTATAATCAATTAAATAATATCAATTAACAATTGATTAGTAATAATTCAAAAATAGAATATTTCGAAGAGGGAACATGGTGGCCGCATAGCACGTCGGTCGCGGCTCTGAAAAGCTCTCTGCTCCAACATGGAATGATCCCTCGCTAAAAATATGCTGAGTGTCATATCGGCCTGACAAACAACAACAACTTAATTTTTTGCACTTTTTTTGTACCTGGAATGCTTTCTTGATTTTGTTCTCTCGATGTGCCGGGAAATGAAGATTACCCCCGCTAAGCGGCTCTCAATCTCACCTTGTGCATCCTCCCCTGCCGGTCCGTGTTGCGTTAAGGCCACCCTGGAGCTCAGGAAGAGCCGCAGGGCAGCAGCACGAGGCTACCTCTGGGTGAGTGGAGGCAGCGCCAGTACTTGCGCTGTTGCTGCACAACCAGGAGGTTTTGTGGCTAGATTCCAACAGCCAGCCGAAATAAATAACAAAGGACATCCTGGACTGCATACTCTAAGAGGTAGGGGGGCTGAAGAGGGGTGTTGTCTTCACAGGGGGTTGAAAGGGTAAGCAATAGGAAACCTCCAAGAGGAGAGAGAGGTGCTATGTGGTACGGTAAAGATAATAAAGAGCAGCCCCCCCCCAGAGTTCAGGCCAGAGTTTGGCTGCCTGAAAATCCAGCAAAAAGTCCACAAAAGTGTCCCCCTAGGAAGAGATTAAGATTGGAAGTAAAACAAAGAGGCAGAAAACAAAAGAAAAAAGCAGAACCTATAGACTCCAAGCCTAAAATGACTCCTTCTCTGCGTGCGTTTTTCAAAGTGCAACCATCTGTCCTTAAACTAAAAACACCATCTCTAAGTGAAATAGAAGGACAGAAAGACAAAAAGACAACAGGAAAAAAAACAACGAGGAGCGACAAACATAGTAGATACTACAGTTCCCAATATGGAAAATGGCAGTCAGGTCAACGGGGAAATGGGGGGTCCTACCCAGGGCATTCAGGATACCCAAAATGTTCAAGATAAGGGAGGTAAGGATGACAGTGGGCACGGGGGGCATGCATCAGAAAACCAGGATACCCCAGACATACCTGAGAAGAATATAAATATCCCCAATGTTAGGGACCCAGTTAGGGACCCACTTGATCCTATAGCCAGCTCTCTAGAGGCATTGATTGGGAATTTAACTACAAGATATCAGGAATGTTTTTTCAGTATCGGAGGCAAACCAGCGAGAAATTCGGGGGTTCTGTGAGGTGCTGGAAAAAAAATAGATTCACTATCCGACCCAACAGAAATCCTTGAAAGCACAGTGGAGGAACTAAAAAAATATCTTGCCAGAAGTCGAGCAGAAATCCAGCTAATGCATAAGGATGAACAGGGCTTGCAGGAAAAAGTCAAACAACTTGAAAATAATCATTAAAAAAAATAACCTGAGATTGCTAAATGTACCCGAAGGTAAAGAAAGAGAGAACTTAAAATCGTTTGTGGTAGCACTCATAAAATCCGTAGTACAAATAGAGGAAAGTGAAGAAGACATCTCCAAAGACATACAAAGAATACATAGGTACCCCTTTAGAAAAAATCCGGGAAGAACAAAACCGAGAAAAATTCTCATAAACTTCCAGATGTACGCAATCAAATAAAAAATCCTGATATCTGCATTAAAACATAAGTCCTTAAAAGGCCCAGATTTCTCCTTGGAAATAAGGTCAGATCTATCAAGAGTGACTTTAGACAGACAATGGGAGCTAGGAAAGAGCATGGATGATTTTAAGAAAGCTGGGGCCAATGTGCAACTCAAATTACATGCATGTACAACAATAAAATGCACATGGTCAGAAACATAAAGGAAGCAGATGATCTGCTAGAAAGTATAAGGAAGTAACTTTTACTTAAGGAAACAGGTCGATTATTTTTCATCTTTCTACAAGTAAACAGGACTACTAGAAATGGGGCTGAGAAGCAGTCAGAGCAAAGATGAACTTGGACTAACACCATGTCCAAGGAGAAGAAGCAGGGGTGGGTTCTCCTGGGTAAGATGGGTGGGGGGGGGGGGGTGGTGGAGGAGCACAGGGTGGGAAGCATATAGGAAAACATTTAAAAAAATCTCTGAATCCTCAGTTTCATTTAAAATAAAAAAGATATGTCTATTTAGATCCTAACCAGGAATGTTAATGGGTTATGAGTAAAGGGTTGAATGGAAAGACTACTCCAGTATCTGAGAGACTCACCGGCACATATTCTAATTTTGCAGGAGACACATTTGTTGAAAAAGGAATGCGTCAACCTCTTTGGGACACAAAGATGGGTAGAACAAGTCTTTTGTACAAATCAGAGTTGTAATATTAGAGGGGTTGCAATAATAGTGAAGAAACAAGCAAATATATGGGTGTCAGAAACAAAAGTAGATAAAGGAGAAAGGTGAATCATAGCAAAGGTAAATGATAGGCCATTGACTCTTGTAGTCTAGAACGGCCCAAAGCACGACGATTGCGAGCCCTTAACAAACCTCTTTGCTAACCTCTTAGATTTCCCTGACCTGATAATCATGGGAGTGCACTTCAATGTTGTATTAAATCCTAATCTAGATAAATCAAGTAAAACCAGAACAATTTCGACACCAAATTCATGTACTTGAGGTTCCATGATTTTCAACTCCACTTCGTAGTCAGCCGCCATTTTGTGACAGCCGCCATTTTGTATTGCCCTCACTCAGGCGACACTGCGAACATAGTGTTTTTGCCTTTTTCAGCTGCTCGCCTTTCCTGTTAAAAAATAACCTTTTTGTCCTTGTCTAAGAAACCGATGTCAGGGTCTGGCTGAGTTAGTTAATCCATGTCTAGACTGATTAATCCTTGTCTAACTCCACTGTTTGGGTCCCACCATTCTTCTTGACTTTATTCTATTTGACTGACCTTCGCTATTCTCTCCGTGTATTCTCTTGTTACATAAACTATCCTTTGAAGCATTCAAACATGTTCTACCTCCTGCAAATTGAATTACGGACAGTGTTGATTAACTTGAGGGGAGGTAGAACACACGGGGTCTGAAAGGAGGGTGTGTTTTGACATTCGATAACTTATTTTCGAACTATTCCTATTTGTCAGTCTTGTATGTTTTGAGAGTGGGTATTGTAAATACGTATGGTATAAAAGTCTGTGCGCCACGGAATGAAGTGGCAGTCTCCTGAGAACTAACCATTGGTGTACTTCTAGGACCACTGTGCTTAGCTGCAGCTAATAAACCTGATTTTCTACGCTGAACAGAGTGTCTCGTGTCTCTGTCTGATAAGGCAGGTGAACCCGGAGATTTCAGGCGTGCCCTGCGCAGCTAGGCCCATAAGGCCAAGTTCTCCAATTGGCGCCCAACGTGGGGCGACTTCAGTGGTAGCGGTTCAGCCCGAAGATTGTGAAGAGCTTCGCAAGAAAATTCTGGAGGATTCGCGAACCACGAGAGCGACCCCTGTATGTCGAAGTGGACCGAAGGTCTTTTTCAGCGCGGCTAATCCTTTCCGACGGCTGCTGACGACTGCTGCCCTGACTGTCGCCCTGCCTTGGCCCCTGGTGATGATTGGTATCGCGAGACGTTAGACGAACACCTGTTGGTGTGAGAAAATACGTAGTTAAGTATACGTGGGTAGCTCCCACTCTTTTTGTTTTCGGTTTTTATACGACAAATGCATTAGTCGAAGCCGGGGGGTAAGTACGTTTGTGCTGTAATAATTGTCTTAAACCCCTTGAAGTCCGAGAATAGTCCAGTTTGTTAAGAAATGCCTGGACTTAGTAAATTTAGTAAATTTTGTTGTTTTGGTTGTAATAGGGATTCCCAGCTTGAGGACTCTTGTCGAATTCCTTCGGTTGGAACTCCCACTTATGAGCTCTATTCCAAACATGGTCTTGGTCCTATTATTTTTAATGATACATGGGTTCGGTATACAAAGAAAGATGGTGTTCTGCAGTGGCCACAAAATGGTAGCTTTGAGCCTGACAAATTAGATAATTTAGAATCAATTTTGTTTAAAAGAAAAGTCAGTCCGGCAATGTTTGACTCTTTCCGCCTCTGGCGTAAGGAAGCCAAACAGAAAGAAATTAAACAAGCGAAAAAGGATAAGAAAGCACAGGATATGACGATCTTACAGGCTGCACAACAGTTTAAAAATGATGAAGTTGATCAAATGATTGACGTTTCGGAACAGCAGCACCGCATGGCAATAGATAGATGTTATCCAGTATTGACTCCTCCCATGAAAAGTAAAGATCTTGATGAAGATCCTTTCATGTCTCAGCTGTTGCGATCACCTCCACCTTATGTATTAGGTGCTAATGCACCTCCATTACAACCTATTGTTCAGCCAGTTATTCCAGTTCCTCAGCAATTGCCTCTTCCAGTAATTCAGCCTCCACCTCCTTTGCCACCGACTTCTGTACCTTCGTCTCCTTCACCACCAGTTTCTTTTACTATCGATAGTTCTTCTCCCGTCGTGCTTAATACGATGTCTCCAGTCTTATTGTCTGATTCTCCTACAGCTCGTCGACGATTAATTGAGACCGTTTCCGGTCTTTTGTCGCTTTTCTTCGGTACTCTTAATTTGACTCCTGCTTCGTCCAGAAGACAATCTTGTAGTCAAATTCCAGATACTGATGAACGAACCAGGTTAGATTCTCTTGCCCGTAATTGGATCATGAGTGGTCCACTGTATACTGTTCATAATATCTTGGATACTTTCCTCCAGTGGAATGCGCCCACGCAGAGATACATTTTTAATGTTATGTGTAACACCCTGATTAAAGAATGGGGTGATATGGGTTTGGATTTACCTCCTCGGGGTTTATCTGATATACAGGTTACCTTCGATAAGGGTCTTATTGTGGGTCCTGATGTCGAAGATGCTGTTCGAACACTTATCACTTTTAGGTCTTCCTTTTTCTCTCAAACTTCTCTTGAACCGGATCCGGCGGTGAGCGTAAAGTGAAACAATATCCTATGCGAGAAGTACCTCCGATATGGAGGGAAGGGGATCAGAATGCTGTTCCGCCTGTCCCTGCTCATTTCCAGCGTATATGGGTACATGACCCTTGGAAAAGATCTGAAGTCCTAGCGCTTAAACAGTCTCTACCGGACCCTTGTAAGAATCCTGCTGGGTATTATAAAGAGTTGTCCCAGACTGTTGATGCGTGCGTTATGAATTTGGCAAACATTGATTTATTGATGGGTAATGTAGTTCCTCCAGCGATATGGGCTCGAATTCGTAAGGAAGATCATGATCAAGCTTTGGGTGGTGATTGGGCTGCTTTAACTGCCGCAGACGCGCTACAAGTAGGTGGTGCTAAACCCGATGCTTTGATCACTGAATTGCCTGGCAGAATAATAACTTTAATGAAGACGATGATGCCTACCCTCCAAGTTAATTGGGACAAGTTAGCTGCGTGTAAACAGAAAAAAGATGAGAGTGTCTCTGATTTCTTTACTCGTTTCGAAGAAACATTTATCGACCATAGTGGTCAAGATTTGAGTACGGAGGGTGGACAGCGATTATTTGTGGATACATTTGTATTTAATCTACTTCCTGAATTATTGCATAAATTGAAAGATTCTGAGAGTTCATGGGCCGTCTCTTCATCTGCCCAGATATTAGCTACTGCTCAATATTATGAGAATAGGGATAAGGAAGAAAAGGAAAAAGCAGAAAAAAAGACTAATGAATTGAAAACGAAGGTTCTTTTGCAGCAGGCTTATCCCGCTCGTTCTGTTCAGAATCAATTACAACAGCCTACACAGTTTCAGAAATTGTTACAGAAACCTACATCGTTTGTTCCACAAGCTTTGTTAGGTCCTAATCAATGTGCCTATTGTAAAGAGGAAGGTCATTTCAAGAATAGTTGTCCGGTTTTATTGCAGCGTAATGGTGGACTAACAGTGCCACGAGGTCGTGGTGGTTTTCAGTCAGCACCCAGGGGTAGAGGACGAGGTGTGCCATCTCAAGGACAGTGTTCCTTACCCCCACAGAATACTATGAATTATTTTGATCAGCAGAATTCTCAGTCCGCACAGTATTACAATGATGATTATTGTATTGAGAATGACAATTCTGACTTTTCCACTAGCTAGGACAGCCATAGACAAAGCAAGGGAGTGGTATCAGTTCCAGTGGATCAGGATGGGCCTTATGTTAACGTTGTTGCATTGGGTGTTTCAGAGCCGTTTCTTTTGGATACTGGTGCAATGAGAAGTTCTATTATTCACTCCAAACTCCCTGGGGTACCTTTGTCTGGCTTAACGAATGTTTCTGTAGGATTCTCTGGCGCCCCAGTTAGCAACCCAGTTTCATGTCCCTTACCCATTTCTATTGGTCCTTACGATTTGGACGCCCTGCTCATTTTAACGACTGGTGCGGTGAGAATTTGTTGGGCTTGGATTTATTGAAACGTCTTCATGCAACGTTGTATTGTTCCCCCTCTGGTGTACATCTTACGTTGGGAGATACATTAATTTCTCCTATGTATTTGTCTAAAGATCAACTACCACTTGAATTGCGTTCACTTCCTGCTACGCTTTGGGCTACGGGTCCGAATGATGTTGGTTTGCTCAGAATACCACCTTACGTGATTACTGTCAAGCCAAATGTTCAGTTGCCAAGTATTCCTCAATACAAGATTTCTAGCGATGGTAAAAGAGCTCTGTTGGCTATTGTGCATGATTTAGTTCAGAAAGGTGTCATTGAAGAAACGAGAAGAAACATTTGCAACAGTCCTGTTTTGCCTGTTCTTAAATGTACCGATCCTTCTACGCCACCTGTGTATCGTTTTGTGATTGATCTTCGAGAGGTCAACAAAATTGTTGTCCCTCAGTTCCTGTTGTCCCAGACATTACTGCTTTGCTCACAATGGTACCTGCTTCGGCTGCCTGGTTCTCAGTAATTGATCTTAAGAACGCTTTCTTTAGTATTCCTATTGCTGAGGAAAGTAGAGATCTCTTTGGTTTCTCTCTCGGAGGCCGAAGCTTTAGATTTAAACGTGCACCTCAAGGCTACTGTGAGAGTCCCTCCATTTATAGTCAAGCTTTGAAATCACAATTGGATTTCTTCTCTTTGCCTTCCGGTGCTACTTTAATTCAGTACGTGGATGATTTATTAGTGGCTGCTGATTCGGAAGATGTCTGTAAAGATGCGACTATTTTGCTTTTGCGCCACTTGTCTGATTTACATCATAAGGTGTCACCCTCTAAGTTACAGTATTGTCGACAAGAAGTTACCTATTTAGGTCATCTCTTGTCGAAGGAGGGAAGGCTGTTGACTCCAGAACGTATTCATGCAATTTCACGAATGTCTGTGCCATCCACGCAAAAGGAAGTGCGTGCCTTTTTGGGTATTACCTCCTATTGCAGACAGTGGATCCCAAATTTTTCTCTACTAGCTAAAGCTTTGTTGGCACTTACTTTGAAAGATACACCCCAACCTCTTCCTTGGACTGACGAATGCCAGAAGAGTTTTTCTGATCTACATACTGCTTTGTGTTCAGCTCCTGTGTTGGGTACTCCAGACTGTAGTAAGCCTTTTACACTCTATGTGCATGAACGGGAAGGTTGTGCATTGTCTGTCTTAACGCAACATTTTGGAGACAAACAAAGGCCATGTGCCTATTTTTCGGCTACTTTGGATCCAGTAGCCAAGGCATTACCTAGTTGTCTCAGAGCAACAGCAGCAGCGGCGATCTCTATTCGTCAATCTGCTGGACTGGTATTAGATCATACCCTTGTTGTTATGGTACCACATGCAGTAGATACTCTTTTGAATAGAAAGCAAACGCAACATCTTACGAGTGCTCGTTTGTCTGGGTATGAGTTGACGCTTTTAGCAAGCCACATACACATCAAACGATGTAATGTTTTGAATCCAGCAACGTTGTTACCTACTCCAGAAGAGGAGGGTACACAAAATCAGCATGATTGTCTTCTCAGAACAGAGGAGGAAACTAAAGGCAGAATAGATCTAAAAGATACACCACTTGTGGACCCGGATGGGATCCTGTGGGTAGATGGTTCGTGTTTTAAGCTTCCTAATGGTGATACGACTGCAGCCTATGCTGTTACCACTTTGCATACAATAGTAGAAACTGCATGTATCACACACAATTCAGCACAAGCAGCTGAGTTGATTGCGCTGACAAGAGCGTGTGTGTTAGCGAAGGGAAAGACAGATCTTCTTGAATCTCTTACTTTGCCTACCCAAATAGCAATTGTAAAGTGCAGTGCGCATAAGAAGATTACTGATGATGTAGGTCGAGGGAATGCATTTGCAGATGAAGTAGCGAAGGAAACAGCGAGGAACGTTAAGAGCCAAATGTATGTTGCAGGCCCTGCAAATTGGGTTAGAGAAGGAGGTATGTGTGAGGATACAGTGGAAAGTGTGAAAATGATTCAAGCAGAAGCGACTGAGAAGGAATTGAGCAAGTGGAGAGAAAGTACGGGAATGTTGGATGAGACAGGATGTTGGACGGAATTGTCGGAGTACCAAAGATGGTTGTTACCAGATGCCTATGTACTGCCTGTAGTTACTATGGCGCATGGTCCTGCTCATATCAGTGTGAAAGGAATATGTAAGCTTCTGGCTCCAGTATGGCAGAATGAAGGTATTCCTAAATGTGCGGAAAATGTAGTGAAGCATTGCATTGTTTGTTTAATGCATAATCCAGGGAAGGGAACCCCAACTCCGGCAGGCCATTTTTCTCCCCCTACGTATCCTTTTGAGGTTTTACAAATAGATTACATCCATATGGAACGTTCCAACAACCTCAAGTATGTCCTTGTGGTGGTCTGTGCCTTTTCCAGATGGATAGAGGCTTACCCCCTAAAGGATAATACTGCCTTGTCCACTGCCAAAGTCCTTTTGAAAGAATTTTTCCCAAGGTTTGGTTTGCCGCGCATTGTCTGGAGTGACAATGGAAGTGAATTTTTGGGTCAAATTATGCAGAAGGTGTGTGCGGGTCTTGGTATTAGACAGAAATTCCATGCGGCAAACCATCCTCAGTCAGCGGGTTTGGTAGAGTGCTATATGGCACTCTCAAGTTCAAACTAGCTAAGATCCCGGCCAGAACTGGTCTCGCTTGGCCTGACGCTTTATTTTTGGCACTTCTCTCTACGAGAACAACTGTGCAATCTTGTTTAGGACTTAGTCCGTATGAGGTCGTTTTTGGACACCCAGCTAATGTTTGGGGAGTCCCGCGACCTAAAAAGTACTCTGACATTCCATACCCATTGTTGGTTGACTACTTGCATGACCTCACCACTAAATTACGTGTTATTCATCAACAGGTCCAAAACGCTTTGCCGGAGGCTTCCTCAGATCCAGGTCACTGCATCCGACCTGGAGATTTTGTGTGTGTGAAAAACTTCCAGAGGAAGAAGAATTTGGAACCTCGTTGGGGGCCGCCAAGACAAGTCCTTTTAACGACACGTACAGCTGTGAAAGTCGCCGGAAAGAAGAACTGGGTCCACGGCGATAGTTTTTGTTTAAAAAAAAAAAAAGAAAGATTTCCTTTCCACTATCCATCAAGTTGCAGGGTCACGGTAGGAGTCTTGAGCTGTGACCTGAGTAGTGACTAGGTCAACAGGACTTGCAGTGTCATAGGACGGCTAATAATCACAGCCAAGTGATCTAGGAAGATTATCGTGAGCAACCCCTTTAGAGTAGTGGATACTAAGATGGAAGGGAAAGATGTTACGATTGTGAAAAGAAACAAGTATAAGAAATTGCTATTTAGTCGATGTGGCGTAGTACTATGTATTCTAGTGTGTTTATGTATTTTATTAGCTTTTGTGGGTTGGATTGTCCACACTATGCAGCAAGCACCTGTTCCGACTTCTTTTCCTTTGCTCTCTTCTCCTACTAAATCCCCGCATAAGTTCTACACACTCCCAGACCACGAACAAGTTAGAAGACCAGAATATTTCAACAATTCTTTCATTCAGTTGTTACATTAGCATCAACTGGTAGTTAATACTACTGATTGTTGGGTTTGTGGGCTTTTACCCCATAACGCTGAGAAAGGGATGCCATATTTGGTTCTTCCGTTTTCATATGAAGGTTGCGCTTGGGCTTATCTGGCTATGTTTTCCAATGCAAATCAGAACCAACTCCGAAATCCTCCTGGTGATATCTATACTGGCGGATCAGACTATAGTCACAGTCCTTTGATTAAAGGAATAGTGACTATGGCCAAAATTGCCGCCATTAGTAAGATTCCCGTGGATGAGAAACGGGCATATGATGGTTGGAATGTGACTCGCTACATTACTAGCCTCACTGACAGGGCCAAAGAAAGAAGATCCCTACCGATTTGGACTGTACCTCATGAAGGCACCCTGTGTTTGCAAATAACTGGTCAGAATAATAAAAATAAACAAGAAAAGAGTGTTTGTTCCCATACCCATGTCTATTCCCCCATGATTTCTTCTCCGTTAGTACCATCTCAAGGTACATATTTTGTTTGTCATGATAGGGCCTACACATGGCTTCCTGCCTATTTTTCAGGAACATGCTATATAGCTTTCCTACTCCCCCCTACATACATTGCTCCTTCAGGACACCACAGGAAAAGATATGGTAGAGGGGTTATTGATTCAGGAGACACAGCTGGACAAGAGGGAGGAGACTATATTAAAGGGTTTCTTCCCTTTTGGGGCCCAATGGTCAATAGCAGAAACATCAGACAGTTGGTTCGTGTCGTCGAGGCTACGATAAATGTAACTTCCGGAGCCTTGAGTAATTTGACAGCAGAACTTCAGGCGGATCGTCTCATGACTTTACAAAACAGAATGGTGTTAGACATTGTTCTTGCTGATAGAGGAGGAGTTTGTGAATTGATTGGGTCTAGTTGCTGCATTTACATTCCGGATAATGCTCCTACAGCATACCAAGCCATTTCTAAGCTACATGTCATTTCCGAGTCTATTCATCAGAACTCAGGAAGTTGGTCTGTGATGGGATGGTTTTGGGACTACTGTCCACATGGGAATGGAAAGTGTTAACTTTCCTCGGGATGATTTTGGCCATCATTTTTTCTTGCTGTCTCTGTTTGCAATGTGGTCCCGCTATCTGTGGTCTTTGTGCCACTTTATGTGTCCCAATGCCAATGTCACAGCAAACAGAAAATATTAAGATGATGTTGCAGCAACAGCTTAATGACCTTATGACCATTGACATTGACTCAGACTAGCGTGAGTCCTTTGTGTTTTGCCTGAGTAATGGCAAAAGGAGGGACTGAGGTTCCGTGATTTTCAACTCCGCTTCGTAGTCAGCCGCCATTTTGTGACAGCCGCCATTTTGTATTGCCCTCACTCAGGCGACACTGCGAACATAGTGTTTTTGCCTTTTTCAGCTGCTCGCCTTTCCTGTTAAAAAATAACCTTTTTGTTCTTGTCTAAGGAACCGATGTCAGAGTCTGGCCGAGTTAGTTAATCCATGTCTAGACTGATTAATCCTTGTCTAACTCCACTGTTTGGGTCCCACCATTCTTCTTGACTTTATTCTATTTGACTGACCCTCGCTATTCTCTCCGTGTATTCTCGTGTTACATAAACTATCCTTTGAAGCATTCAAACATGTTCTACCACCTGCAAATTGAATTATGGACAGTGTTGATTAACTTGAGGGGAGGAGAACACACGGGGTCTGAAAGGAGGGTGTGTTTTGACATTCGATAACTTATTTTTGAACTATTCCTATTTGTCAGTCTTGTATGTTTTGGGAGTGGGTATTGTAAATACGTATGGTATAAAAGTCTGTGCGCCACGGAATGAAGTGGCAGTCTCCTGAGAACTAACCATTGGTGTACTTCTAGGACCACTGTGCTTAGCTGCAGCTAATAAACCTGATTTTCTACGCCGAACAGAGTGTCTCGTGTCTCTGTCTGATAAGGCAGGTGAACCCGGAGATTTCAGGCGTGCCCTGCGCCACTAGGCCCATAAGGCCAAGTTCTCCATACTCTACTAAAAGCTATGATGGCCCATTATACATTGTGTGACCGATGGAGAGAAAGAGCAGAAACCTCACTGGGTACATCCTTTCATAATAAGAAATATGGGAGTAGGTCCAGAATTGAATATTTTTTGGTAGATTGGAGTTTCAGAGAAAATATTTTGGATATAGAATATGAGGCCGCCCACTTATCAGATCACTCTGCAGTTCTGTTAACATTGAAAAATAGTAATAAG
Organism: Lissotriton helveticus; assembly: GCF_964261635.1. Lineage (NCBI taxonomy): Eukaryota > Metazoa > Chordata > Amphibia > Caudata > Salamandridae > Lissotriton > Lissotriton helveticus. Next base: position 1,514,270,432 of record NC_136061.1, on the reverse strand, counting down.
GGTGCAGAAAATAGGTGGATCCTGGACCGCACCATATTGACAGATAGTGATGTAATGGAAAACCTTAAAGAAGAGGTCAGAGAATTTATTGAGGTCAATAGAGACACAGCCTCAAATGGAACAGTGTGGTACTCCCTAAAGGTCTTTACCAGAGGCAAAATTATAGATTTATCCTGTTACAGAAATTAAAGATATAAAAAAGAAATATCAAAACTAGAGGAGGAGTTGAAGAGAACAGACATGAAAAATAAAAATACAGATTCGGAGGAGAACAAAAAAGAGTTAGAGAAAGAGCTGTTACTAACAAAGAATCAACTATCAGAGACCCTTCAAGTACGGATAAAAAAAAGGTGGAATGCTTGTAAACTAGCACATTTTGAGTATGGGGAGGGGGTGGGTAAACTCCTAGCCTGGAAAATCAAGACAGAACGAAAAAAGAATAGAATCAAAGCAATCATGGAAGATCAATCCGGAAACCCATTGAGTAGTGAAGCTGAGATCAACGAGGCCTTTACGGAGTTTTTTAGTGATCTCTATAAGGAGTGAAAAGATGAAGCGGTATGCAAAGAGATAGAGGGCTGGCTACCAAAACCTATAGATGCTTATCAACAAAAGAGTTTAAATCAAGAAATCAATCAGGAGGAAGTTGTTAAGGCCATCCAAATTAGTAAAGGAGGTAAAGCGGCCGGACCAGACGGTATACCAACGGAGCTATGCAAAATTTTAGTAGAGGTGGTGTCCCCTCAGTTGACATTGGTGATGACGATGTATTGGGTCAGGGGTTACATTTACCAAAGTCATGGAACAAGGCCACAGTCTCTGATTACAAAATCTTTACAAACATTTTAGCAAATAGATGAGCAAATATTGCAAGCATTATAATTCATGAAGATCAGAGAGGTTTTGTGAAAGAAAGATATCTGCACGAACTCACGCATGAGCTTATAGGGGCTATCGATATTGCTACAACATTTAATACCCCTCTAGCTATAATATTACTAGACGCATCAAAAGCATTCGATAAGGTGAGATGGTCCTACCTTTTTACAGTGTTAGAGAAATAGAACCTGGGGGACAACTTTTGTAGAGTGATTAAGTTAATCTATAGAGAACCAGCCGCAAGCTTCCTGGTAAATGGAAGATTATCTTCACCCTTTAAAATTTTCAGGGGTACAAGACAGGGCTGCCCCCTCAACCCCCTTTTGCTTAACTTTTATATGGAGCCGTTTGCTTTTAAAATTAGACACACAACTAACATCGCACCATTTCATCAGGGAGATTGGGTTAGGAAAGTTGCGCTATATGCGGGCGATCTTATGGTTTACTCATCTGCTTTGAATACTGCTTTACCAACAATTTTAAGTAGAGCAATAAAATTTGGGGATACTCCGTTAATGAAAAAAAGACAGAAGTGATGCTATGGAATCATGCAAGAACTAACCCTCTAATATAAAAAGAGATACGATATCTAGGTATCAGAATATTTCAGGAAATTAGTGTAATCGTAGAGAATAATTTAAGGAGGGTTTTTTAAGAAGCTGTTAAACTAATGAAGTTATTTACAACAAGGGCTGGGTACATCTCCCATTAACCATCTTGGGTAGAGTTAATTTGGTCAAGATGGCTATCTTACCAAAGATCACTTTCATATTTGATTCCATACCTCTTCACTTTGAAAAAATGACCATACAAAAAATTCAATAGGCAATAAATTCATTTATCTGGGCAAATAAAGGGTTTAAAATCTCATGGAAAAAATTGCGGAGGAGGAGGGAGAAGGGAGGCCTAACCCTGCCGGACATTCAATACTACGCATGGGCTTTTCAATTAAAAAATTCTAGAATGCTAACAAAGACACCGGATGGATCCATGATAAGTCTAATGTATACAGCAGTGTTAAAGGAATGCCAAATAGACTCAGATGGTTTCCTCTTTAAATTTGGGGATCCCAAATTTTTCAAGAAAGTGAAATTGAAGGTACTACAATCAATGGCAAGAATATGGTACCAAATCAGACGCCTCATGAAACTGGACTAATATTCTAGCTTTACCCCAATTTGGGAATCACTAGGAACCCCAGAGTGCCTCAAGGACAAGTTGGCATTATCAATCAAAGCCGCTGACATCAAAGCCTGGGGTGACTTAACAAAAGAAGGTAAATTATTACCTTGGCCTGGTTTAAATGGACTAATGACGGGGCCCTTTCCAAGTTCAAATATCTACAACTAAAAAGCTGGGCGCAAAGCAAGAACTTGACACTGGGAATGGGTAATATTCTTGAAGATCAACTGGGAACTAAACCACCAGGGAATAAGGAGGTAGCACGATGGTACTGGCATCAACACAACATCATGGATGGAGATTTCACTTTGGCCGAGGAACTGTGGGGGAATTACTTGCCGAGAGAGAAGCTGCAGAATATTTGGCAAGTATCTATGCATACTCTTGACCATACAGTTAAACCTGCTTTTTTAAGAAGGAACCACCTTTTCTCACTCCATACAGCGTATATATCACCTGAGAAGAAATCTAAGATGGGGAAAGGAAGCAGAACCAGCTGCGCAAAATGCTGACTTGAAAATGCCACGGATGTGCATATGTTCTATCAATGTCCTGCAATCAGCGAGTTTTGGAACAGTGTGGAAATGACAATATCAGGCATTTTGGGTCACCATATAAAGGTAAGCCTTCCCTTGGTTATCTTTGGTGTTGCTGATGAACATATGAGCAGTGTTACAGATATGCTTGTTATGCAATGTTACTAGCCAGAAGAGAGATATGTTGAAAATGGAAGAGCAATACACCACCACAGTATGTAGAATGGTTGGAGTCTCTCATATATATGTCCAGGATGGATCTATCTGGAAAAAAGTCAAAGAAGAAAGCCTTCTGGAATTTGTTACAGCTATGGTTGGAGAGCACAGATGAGTTGATATAAAGTCTCATTATTTTAAATCGTTTAAAGAGGATCTTAAAAAATGTCCAATGATTACACTGGTGAACAAAACTATTTTGACAGCTTGGGTCGGGTTACAATTCGAAAATCACAAGCAGTTTCCGGTGTTCACAACGCGTGAGAGAGAAAGCCGCAGAAAGGCAGGTGCCTATTGTAGTATGCCCATTAATAGTCAGCATCCTTCCTGAAAAGAAGGGCAGAGATAATGGACACCATGCTTGTTTTTTTCAGTTGTTCTTTCTGAAGTGAATGAGGACAATAAAAAAAACCACCCTTACCCCTATAAACCCCACAGCCTGCACCTAAAATAAATTACACAATTACCATAATGAATTACCAATTAACTAATTACTAATATTTAACTACCAATTATGAATTAGTTCTACAAAATCTCAATTAAATAAATATTAATAAATAAAAAATAATCATTAATTTATTATTATTCAATTACTACCCATCCTATTCCCCTGTAAACCCACAATTTGCTACGGAACTAAAAACACAAAATGTATTTAAAATAAAATTAATAACTGCTAAAAATGTAACACATATTAAAAAACATAAACAATTTTTATACAAAAAAATACAGCTTATGCATTTAAAATATATACTAAAATACTAAACACTAATTTCAAAAATCGATATTTTAAACAAATATATTTTTGCACTTGATATTAATGACTTTTATCTTTTTAAAAACAATATTCTTACCTTTAAATCGATATTCTTGACCACGATATTCTTGCTGTGGATATTTCTGTGTCACAATATTTACAGCTCGATATTTGTGTAAGTCGACATTTCTAACTCAATATCATTTGTCTGAATACCCTTTCACACATTGTACCTTTCATTAAGCATGAGCTAATGCAATTGCACATGCAGTGTAGAGAAACACATTACATCCAATGCAAGCATTAACGTTAAAAGTTAAGCATTGTGAAACCAAAAGTTTAAGCCCTTTAGTCAACTTTTGTACAATAAGCATTTTAGTAAAGGTTTCAAATGTATGATTACATACATATATAGAGTTATAATATAGATGTAGAACACTATTCACATGAATACGTTTTCATTTATTAAAAAAATGGCGAGTATTTGTTAAAGAAATATGTGAACATATAAGAAATACAATTTTCTTCAAACCACACAGGTGTAATTATATGTGAGAACTGCAACATGTTGTTACTGTAAAGAAAACTGTTGTAATCTCTCTTCCCTTTTCCCCCTCACCTTCCGCTGTGTTTTTCAATCCACTTCTCGCTCTTGGTACCTTCCCCCTCTCCCTGCCTCTACCTGCCTTTTGGAATGTTCCACTAGAGTTCACATTAGAATGTTGGCTGTGTTGTCAGTTGCGGAGAGTGGATGACAGAATAAAGACGTTTGAACATACCTGACCTCAGACTTATCTTTATTACAACAAAAACGTTAATATATACACTCATATAAATGTTCCAAATTCTACATTTAGACGCCCTGTAATTGTTTAAGTGTACTACATCACATTAATAAGGTTACATCACAGGGGTAGATAAGACCCACAGATATGTGGCCTAAGTAAAGATGAAATGGTGGAGACAAAATGACACTGCGCCACTGGAGATGTCCGAGATAAGAATGTTTGATCAGGAAGATACCTTCTCAATTCACAGCAATAAGATTGGCGGTTCATAATAAATAGCGTAATTGGCGTAAAACTGGCCACTTTGTTCATGACAACTTCTCAGAACCTCACAATAAAAATGAAAAAAGATGACTTTGTTTAGGAACTGGTCGGCACAGTGTAGTGATAGTAAACTACCTTTATTTTCATTATACAATGTATTCATCCATGTCTAAAAGCTATTGTGTAGGTCACATTGAACTGTAACATATAATGTGCAATTTACTGATGCAGGAGCTATGTATTGACTGCAGCAGAAGCGGTTGGAGTTTGTCTCAGCTCGATGCCTTAGCTCTAACACAAGAATGTTTTTTGAAACAGCTGTAGACAATAATGTATGGTTTGACTACAAAGGTACCAAATGGGCTTCTCAGAAGCGCAATGTCTATATTCATCCTCAAAGTTCCAATGTGGGTAGAACTAATATGAATTCTGACACACACCGCATTGAATCTACTGTACAACAGATTGCTGACTATTTTACAGTTGATAATTTTGTGATACAAAAAAGCACTGGAAAGGTACCTAAAAAGTTTGATGCTTACATTTTGCAATTTCTTTCTTTTTTTTTTTCAAGGATACATGTGGTAATCGTATCCTACCTTTATTTTCCTTATAGAATGTAGAGTCATTCAAGTGTGCTAGCTATTGCTTATGTCACATGCAACTGTAACATGTAATATGCAATTCACTGGTGCTTACGTTTGAATACAACAGAAGTGGTTCAACTTTGCATCAGCTGGATGCCCTAGCTCTTGCACCAGTGGGTCCAATTATGGCACTTAAATAAAGACACTTTCTATATAATTTGCAAACTCCATGCCTTTATTACACACAGCCACTTTCTTAGACACACCCCATTGAACCATTTTTCTTCTGTGGCTTTGCAACATTCTATATTATATTCTTCACGATTATTTCTTTATTCCTGCTTCATAAAACACTTCATTTGAGTCTTCAGATCAATAGGGGTGAGTAGTTTGCTTCCCACTCCCTGTGTAGTATAAACGCATACTAGCACTAGTTTCACAGGTATGCTACAGCGGCCGTATCCTACAGCACCCACAGCACATCACTTTACAAGAATAAACTCACGACTTACACTTACAGAAACTTCAGACCGGTACCAGTGAGTACTTTGCTTCCCACTCCCGCTATACTCTAAACGCATTTTTACACCACCTGCACACATATGCTACAAAAAGCCAGTATGCTACACCGCCCAGAGCACATCAGTTTACAGCACTCGGCTCACAGTTTAGGTGAATGGTTACATCCCCGAGTTTAACAGTACTTCACCTCTGCACCATCTTACTCTAGACAAAACAGCACTTTCACACCGATAACGGTAAATACTTCGGTATTGCCAGTAGGCTACAGACCACTCAGCTCACAGTTTAGGCATACGCTTTCATCCCCAGGTGTACCGGCACCTCACCACCATCTCACAGTAGGCAAAACAGCACTTTCACACCGGTAGGAGTAAATTTTTCACTTCGGCCAGTATGCTACAGCGCCCACAGCACATCAGTTTACAGCACTCAGCTCACAGTTTAAGCACACGCTTTCATCCCCGGCTTTGCCGATACCTCCCCTCAACACCATCTCACTCTAGGCAAAACAGCACTTTCACACCGGTAAGGGTAAATACTTTGCTTCTGCCAGGATGCTACAGAGCAGTCAGATCACAGTTTAGGCACACGCTTTTATCGCCGAGTTCACCAGGCCCTCACCTCCACACCATCTCACAGTGGGCAAAACAGCACTTTCACACCGGTAGGGGTAAATACTTTGCATCGGCCAGTATGCTACAGCGCCCAGAGCATATCAGTTCACAACAGTCAGCTCCCGGTTTACACGCACGCTTTCATCCCGGATTGAACCAGCACCTCCCCTCAGCACCATCTCACAGTGGGCAAAACAGCACTTTCACACTAGTAGGGGTGAATACTTTGCTTCACACTCCCTCTACAGCACACCCTAACCACCCTACAGACCTCACAGCGCTCCCATCCTCCTCTTACCCACTTATTTCTGCCTTTTTTCCCTTTACTTGCTTCAACGGAATCACAAAATGGCAGCCAACACTTCCTAGTTGCAACCGCCCGCACCGCTCGCAGCCAATCAGCAGCAAGCTTGTGCTCGTAACGCCTCAGCCAATTAGATGGCAGAATTCCCAAATATCGATATCTGTATATTTTGAAATTTCTCAAAAACTACTGAATAGATTTACACCAAATAAACAAAAGTGTGCTTTCTAGACCAAGACCCTTCTCCCTGCCAAATTTGGGGTAATTCCGTTCACCCGTTCGACCTGTAGCCTTGTCTAAAGTTTTCCATGGAAATTTACATGGAGAAAACACGTTTTGGGACCTCCTTTGCACCAGAGTTATTGGGAATAGAATGTTGCCATTTTCCTATGGTAACTAGGTCCTAATTATAACTACCCACTGGCAACTGACAATAGGTACTATATATATATATATATATATATATATATCTATCTCAAACACACAGAGTTTCCCATTTAGGAGAGCCACATCAGCAGGTAGGTTCAATTCTGTTTTATTCAAGAAGCTGCAACAGAGCGGGTGAACAAACGCCATAGTTCATAGCGGCCTGACGCGTTTCATGCTATCAAAGCATTTCTTCAGAGGCACAAAGTCCATTACCAGCGTGCAGCGTCAGCACTCATTTGTATTCCTACCACCTGTATATATATATCATCAACACACTCCGCATTTCCTCAATCCAAAGGTACGGACACGGACCCAAATTTCCAGATATTTACTCCTTTATTCGCTGTGCCGCCATAACGTTTCTGCTCCCAACAGAGCCTTGATCACATATATATATATATATATACATTTGAATGTTACTCATTTGATATCCGGGAACACCTTTCTGTTAGAGAGCATTGCATAAATAAAACCCCTAGCCTTATTCTGAAAAGAGAGTCTGCATTTTGTAAAGTGAAGCCCCTTTCTAGGTGGTTTTGTGTTTTATGTCTTCAGCCTCGTTGTGTTTGGGCCATTGTGTGTGGGTGGTAGTGTTTTGAAGGCGAGTCAAGACATTTTTGTTGTCACTTATAGGATTTATGAAAAAGTTAAATTTTAAAAGGGAAAATTACTCTCTAAAATGTTAAAGTTTTCAGTTGCAGATTCCCAGATGCCAACTGAGTTATTTGAGTGGGAGATTGCCTCAAATGCATGTTTAAAATATGACGGGCAAGCACAGATATTTAAATGTGTACAAGACTTTTCTCTTAAAGAGGGTAAACAACTTGGCATTTCAGACAGAAATAGTGGTGTAATTTTGAAAGCATTGCTTTGCATGTATCAAAAATGCGGACAGTTGGAAAAAGTAATGAGCTGCAGAGTTAGTTAAAACTAAAGTAAAGTCAGACCTTTTAACAGGTGAAAATAAATCTTTGAAAAGGGAGTTGAAAATGTACGGAGCACCAAAGTCGTTAATTTTGCCAAGCTGTTTAGATAGCCAGAGTGATCCATTCATGTAAAATGTGGTTACAGAGAAGCTGCTTGTTAATTTACAGTGCTCACAGGAGGTTTTAATTAATTCTTTTGAGGACGTTCCTCAGCCAGAAATTAATGTTATCCTGGTTGAATTTGAAGCTTCTGAAGTAACGTTGAACCAAGAAAATGTAAACGTACAGGAAAATAAACAAACCAGTCTGTTAAAACTAGCGATCATTGGTTGCAAATATAAATCAGACTAGTCACTGAATGACAAACTTTGCTTTACATGGAGAGACATTATGAAAAATGCTATTTTAAAACATGAGTCTGAATTTGAAGAGGAGCAGCAATGTGCTTTTAAATCTGCAAAAGAGATAATGCAATGTGTTTTAAACATGTGGCCAATACAGAAAGGAGGCATTGAGTTCCATGTAACAGTTCGGGTGCATTGTGCTAATTTGAGTATGTGGGAAAAACAAGTAAAGAAGAGTGTGCTTTTAGACTTTTGGGACTGAAACATTTTCAAATGCTGGAGAATGTTTTGCTTGAAGTGTGACAGGCACAGGGCAGACACAGTTGTGTATGTGTGTTTTTGTGGGCTGATAGATACATGGCAGACACTGTTGATTTTGTGATGTATTCTCACAGACACTATGCAGATACAATTGTGTATGTGTATTTGTGCTGTGACAGACACAGGGCAGATACAGATGCTTTTGTGCTTTGCACACGAACAGACACTGAGCAGAAAGCAATAAGGCATAATGTAATTTTGACTTTTGAAATGTTTCTAATGCAATGGTTAAAGATTTTCTCTGAGTTATACAGAACAGGTAATGCACAAAAAGCAAAAGTAAACAAATGGTACATACAAACAGAAACTGCAGTTTTGCATGAACAGATGGTGCAGGTCCAAATAGAAAGTCCAGGGATGGTGTTTGAGGTGCCTGAGACACAGGATTCCCCAGTGAAGTGACACATTTTAGTGTCAAAATGGGTGTCGGGTTTAGGCTAATTTAGGAAGTAAATAGCGTATTTGTATAGGCCATACATCACCGATCCCTGGTTAAAGTGGAGAGGTGAGGGGCAATAATGAAGATAGAGCTATCAAATGTCTGAGTATACTTTGAAAGTTGTTATATGAAAGTAGTAGGATTGAAGTGTATTATAACAATTTTAAAGGAAAAAGTAAAAAAAGATGGAAAAAAATCCATTTAAGAATAATGTGACTTTCTTACAAGTCTTGGAGATTCCAGTCCAGAAGTTCTTCAGCGGCTTGAGATGCGTAATGTTCCAAGAGGCTATTGTTGGCATCGTCTGAGAAAAGTGAAGCAATCCAATTCATATCCTTGAAGGGACAGTAATGTTCCTCGAATGTTGGAGCGGCAATTTGAATTGGCAGGCAATCTGCGATGTTGTGAAAGGTCGCACGTTGCAGGAGATCTTTCGCGGCTGCGCAGAAATTCCATTTCGCTGCGATTCCTTTTTGCATTGCATTCAACATTTCTCCACTGCCAGAACAATCATGTTCATGGTTTTCAAGATATTACATTACCTGCTGGATATCGGGAGCGATTGTTGGGATGTTGGCAAGGCATACATCCATTCACCAGTTAAATTGGCACGTTTTGCATTCAAACGATGGTTGTACGCATATTGCATAAGTGTAGATAAATATTATGTTGTAGCTAGGTCCGATAATAGATAGAGGCCGGTAGCCGAAAAGCGTTTCCATTTTTTTACAGTATTGATGTAGCTTGGCATAGAAGCGTATTCTGTCGAATATAGTTGCTACCACAGAGAGCGTAGCCCAGTGGCGGCTGGTGACATTTGAAAGTGGTGAGGCGTACAAGTTGTGGCTGAGTGCACTATGGTGAGTGAGCGTTGCAAGCGAGCCTGACGTGTCCTGCTCATGGCTGAAGTTAATAACAAAATGTGCATCAGACATAACCATGCTAAGATAACTTTGTTCATTTTCCCCATGGGCTGCTTAATGCTGGATAAACTAGAGTCAAAACAAGTGTGCTGTAACTTCTCCAGAGACCCACGCATGCCGTAAATGGCTGGAGCCAGGCGTCAATCTTCTCATGAAATGCAACTTCCACAGCACCAGGCATCAATGCCTCCTTCAAAATCACTCACCCAACCTACGGGTGGCCAGCAGTGAGTGAGTGCGCATGTGCCCCTTTGCCCCTGTTTGCCTGTGTTTGCGAACAGCCTCAAGCACTGACATCAGAGCAGAGTTGCACATGTCAGCCATCCCCCTGCCCCCACTCACTATGCACGCCCGATAATGATAAACTTGGTTTCCGTTTGTAATTACAGAATCGGTAAATACCGAATCTTACCGAATCGGTAAAAATTACCGATTTTTCATCTACATCTAATTTACCGATTCATAAATACCGATTCGGTAAAATTCGGTATTTATGAATCGGTAAATTAGATTTACCTACATCTGGCCCTAAATGATGTATGTTTGATGGATCTGTCGTGAGAGGAGGGGTCCTCTTACGACAGATCTCTGTGTATTTGTGTTCTTTGTGTGAAATGCATTTGTGGCACCCTGCGGTGCTGTGTGTGTTGGGAAATAAGGGAGGGGCAATAGGGACAATGAGTGATGATTGGGGTTTGTGTGAGTTTGAATGGCGGAAAGCTCGCTCTTCTGTGTGAAGTGTACTAGTAGGTATGGTCCCGGTGTTACTGATTAGGAAGTAAGTCGTGCCTGCCTCACATTAGGGACCTGCACTTTTCATTAGCAATTCAGAAAAAATACAGTGACGCCGCACTTCTATGGATTCCAAAAGATGAGTGATGTGAAGGGGCGCAAACTCGGCATGCTGACTGGCCGTGACTCGGCGAGGATCATGTAAATTCCGGACAGCCCGCCTGCATGGTACTGCACAGCTCAGGTTAGGAACATGGAGATTAGAATATGCAATGAGCCACGGGTACCCCAGAGATGCTATCTCAAAAGGGGTTGCGAGCACAAACTGTCCCTGACATCCCGCCTCCCCCCTGCCTGCTGTCACCGTAGGAGTGAGCGGGACGGAGACATTCCTTTCTGCTGCGGAAGGCCTTTCTTCATTGTTGTGTCTTTTTTGTGTTTCAGGGATGCCAATTTACCGGCATTCCTGTCGTGGTTTCACAGCATGGACCAGACCAGCCTTTCTGGTGAGTATGGAGATGGGGAAGCCGCTCTAATCCAATCACTATGGCTATGCCTGGAAAATTATAGAAAGTGCATCCACGGTCTGGTGAAACCCTACCTTCCCGAGGGAGAGGGCGTTTAAGGGAAACTACAGACCGAGGCACAGTGAGGCTGAAATCAAACAGGCGTCAGTAGTTGGTGGTAGTAGGCAGCCGCATCCGGTATGACGGTGAGTCAGGGGTGGAAATGGGGTCATCACGTGCGGGATGGGTGGAGGCAGGAGGGGTTAGTAAGTTTATTAAAAAAAAAAAAAAACGTATCGTCCCGCTTTTGGATAAGTCCCGAGACTCCTGACTCCCACTGTTCTGCATTTTGAATTCCTGCAGCCCTCGTCATCAGGAAGGCAGCCTCCCTCCCTCCACCAATCACAACGCTGCAATGGCAGCGTTGTGATTGGTGAGGCGCAGAGGAGCGCGCCCCACCCGGGTCACTTTCTCTGTGTATGCCGCTGCATGCAGCAGCATACATAGAGAAAAGGGAGAGGGGGCGGTGTTGCTCGAGGGCAGGGGGGAGTGGCTTGCCCACTCTTGTGCATACTGACTGTTTGGTCGGACCCAGCACAACAGTGGGCAAGCCACTACCCCCTGCCCTCAAGCAGGACTGCCCACCCCAACCAGGCACTTCTGCTTTCTCGCAGTGTGAGAAGGCAGAAACATAAAATGGTTGTTATTACCATTTATGTTTGTGCCTTCTCGCACTGCGAGAAAACAATGGGGGAGCCGCCACTGGCGGAGCCATTTCTAGAAGTGGAATTAGTAGTAGGATGGCCGCAAAGAGAGCGAGAATTATGGGCACTGTTCCTGTTATTCCAGAAATGATCGAATGAATGTAGTCTGGTATTAAAAGAAAAACAGTTTGGAAGCATGTTAGAAGGGTGTAGGAGACCGTGTTAAAAAAGTGTGCCAGAACTTGAGTGTTACATGTGTTGTAAATTGTGTAACAATTCACAAAGTGTAATGGGCGGTTCGTATTTATAAGGGAGTGTAGTTTACTTGAAGTTTTTGATATCTGCAGCCGATAAATTTCTTTTGCAGAAGTGAGAGAGACTACTGTTCTGAACAAAAGCGCTTTTAGTTTGGTTTGTTTCTTGAAATTTGTATGCAAACTAAGAATTGAAGGCCAAGTTGAAGTTTGGGAGTTAATTCGTGTGGGTGGAAATGGGCATTGCCAGAGGAAGTTACTGTGTTTTAAACAGTAAGGACATGAGGTGTGCCAGCTCACATTCGGTGGGAGTGCATGTAATTGAGAAGCAGATAACTGCCGTTAGAAAGCAGTGTGAATGTTAGTCGGATTGTGGGAGTTGCCGTGCTTTTAAGAAAGGACGCAATGTTGGGGGCTGTAAGCTTAGAAGCGCCATGTAGTTGGATATTCTTGGATAGTAATGATTGAGTGTCATTGTGGTCGCACTTTTCACTTGTGAGAAAAACTTCTGAATGCTCTTTAAGACAGCGATATGTAAATGGGAGAAACCACTGCTCATGAATAAATGCGCTACCTTATACAATTACATACAACAGGAAAAACAACATGTGCACATATCAGACACAACAACGCTACATACTGTGGGAAACCTGGCTAGCCATGTACACAAACTAAACATGGTATGGCACCTCTGCCTCACAATGCAGAATGCGGGGAGAGATGGAAGCAAAGTATGTGCAAAAGTGGTAAGTAGTTATTGATTATAAAAGTATACAATGTAAAGTCTTGAGGGGATGTGCCGGACACAGTTGAGTATGCAGAGCACAGACCTGTACATGTCAACATACACTGATGGTCTATTGAGTGAAACGGACAGTGGACGCAACCGTGATAGTACAGTCAGTAGGGAAGATTACGGCATGGTAGAGCGTACGTGCCTCCCCCTCCCTAAATGTATAGGGCAGTGGGCTGGCTCGATGCACGCAAGGCTAGCGCAGGGGTTTGAAGAAGTGGCACATTTCTCGGGGTGTGGTTCTCTTCCGGATTGGCGAACGTGTCTGCCAGGTCTGCGCAGCTTACACCGCCACGAGGCTGACGTTGTGAGCGAAGGTGGCTGCGCGAATCATGCTTTCAGCGTGCTGGTATCTAGAAAGCTTAATGGCCGCTGCGACGAATATATGCTCCACAGTTCACATTTCGACACCGCCATATGTGAAAGAGGGCCCACCACGTGCCAGCGGAAGCACCTGGGCTGAAGCCTGCGAGCTCGGAAGGCCCCTGAGATTAACGCTGGCTACCGTGACACAGGCACACAGCGTTCAGCTTGAGGCCCACTACTGTGGAGTACTCTGTATACTATTAACACAGTAGTCCAACAGGTACCAATAGTGGAATGATGTTTTGATACCATAGTGGACGATGTTGGAACTGTATCTGAGAGTGGAGATGACGGTACTCCCTTCGACCTGATACAACCAACTATACGACCCAACAGTGGAACGGTGTCTTGATCCCACAATGGACGATGTCTGATATTACCTGGTGCTTGCTTTTCACAGAGCTCCCTCTGTTGAGGTGCATCAGACTCTGTGATTCTGTAGTTAACTGTGGCATATGATTATTGGGCTTGGTTGACTCCAGTCGCTGGACTACACCGAGGAACAGCCGGTCCGAACAGTGAAACAGGGTCTTTATTATATGAATGAGGATGTCAGAAGTTAAAGTTTGTGATGATTTCTGTGTACCCTGTCCGATGAAGTACAAGCAACTCTAGGTCCCAACAGTGGAACAGTGCCTTGATCTCACAATGGACGATGTTAGAACTGCATCTGTGAGTGGAGATGGAGGTATTCCCTTCGACCAGCTGCAACCAACTCTAGGTCCCAACAGTGGAACGGTGTCTTGATCCCATAATGGACGATGTTAGAACTGTATCTGAGAGTGGAGATGGAGGTAGTCCCTTTGACCAGGTGCAACCAGCTGTAGGTCCCAACAGTGGAACGGTGTCTTGATCCCACAATGGATGATGTTAGAACTGCATTTGAAACTGGAAGTGAAGGTACTCCCTTCGACTAGGTGTAAGAAACTCTAGGTCCCAACAGTGGACCGGTGTGTTGATCACACAATGGACAATGTCTGATATTATCTATTGCTGGTTGTTCACAGAACTCACTCTGTTGAGCTACATCAGACTCTGTGCTTCAGTAGTTAACTGCTGCACATGGTTATTGGGCTTAGTTGACTGCTATCGCTGGAATACACCGCAGTACAGGAGGTCCAAAAAGTGAAATGGGGTTTTAATTCTATGATTGAGGATGTCAGAAGTTAAAGTTTGTGATGATTTCTGTGTATTTGTATTTGTATTTGTATTGTTTATTTGTAGAGCGCAACTATCGCTCCGAAAGAAGCATCCTGGCGCTATGTACCCTCTCCGACGAGATGCAAGCAACTCTAGGTCCCAACAGTGGAACGGTGTCTTGATTCCACAATGGACGATATTAGAACTGTATCTGAGAGTGGAGATGGAGGTACTACCTTCGACCAGGTGCAACCAGCTGTAGGTCTCAACAGTAGAACGGTGTCTTGATCCCACAATGGATGATGTGGGAACTGCATCTGAGAGTGAAGATGAAGGTAGTTTGTTCGACCAGCTGCAACCAACTGCTGGCGGTTAGCGCTCTAGTAGTTGAGTGTACTGGGGCTATTTAGGCAGAGCCTGACTTCATTAGCGCTGCGGTAAGGGGTTGTGGCAGGACCTCCTGACCCGCTAGCCAGCTACAGACTGTTATTTCAGTATTGCGCTGTTTAATGGAAAACTGTATGATCGATTTTTAAAAACTTGTGAATTAAGGAACCTTTTTTAAAATTATCGCGGAACGCATTCTTGCACACACCTCTTTCCATTCTTGACGCATTGTGCATTTCTGGAGTCTGGGAAACGCACTTAGAGCGCTGATTCGTCTTCCCTCGGACTGAGAGAGAGGGAGGACACCACTTCCTGTTGAACTGCTGGCGGTTAGCGCTCTAGTAGTTGAGTGTACTGGGGCTATTTAGCCCTCGCCCCCTACTGAGCGCGCAGCGGTCGCGCGCTGGGGAGCCGTAGACAACGCCGAAGACTAGCCCAAGAGTAGCCCGTCTGCGCCCGTCCGCGACCGGACGGGGCTAGGGGCCACCCTCCCTGTCCTTGTTATTATGGATTGCGCCTCCACTACTCCTTGTATCAGGTATGCTCCTCAAGCACTCAGGGCACTACAACCCCTACCACAACACCGCTGTAACAACAAAGCGCTCCCGTGTTCAGAGGGCTCTTTTTCCTGCATCAAATGCGGTTTTCAAGCCTTACCCTCCCATATCATTACTGGACAGCCTACAGATTATACTGATGACCAGGGAAACTGGGATAGCTTTTTGCTAAATGTTAGATCACTCCCCAAGCATTGCATAGAACTGTGGGATACTATTTACAACACTCAGCCCAAGATGTGTTTCCTAACTGAAACATGGCTGAAACCTCACACTATCCCTACTATCACTCTAGGGATACCCGTGGGATATAAAATCCTTCGCCTCGACCGCCCTGTGAAGGTGGGAGGCGGAATCGCCATTATACATAGAGATACCCTCAGTATTAGAGTTTTAGAACAGGTGATGCTCCCTACTATGGAAGTACTCATCTTTCATTTAAAAATCAACTCTAAAACACAGTGGAAAGGAGCCTTGGTCTATCGTCCACCTGGACCCAATGCTGGTTTTTCCCTTGCTCTCACTGAACTACTAGCCCCCTATCTGAAAGCTAAGGAAAACTTTCTCTTACTTGGAGATTTCAACTTTCATACTGATATTTCTGACCATCAGGATACCAATACATTTCTTTCTGACCTTGCTTTGCTAGGTTTACACCCCAGAAATAGTGGCCCCACTCACTCTGGTGGTCACACATTAGACTTGGTCCTCACAACTCAACCTAATGTTCACTGTCATCCCCCTAAGCATATTAATTGGTCGGACCATAAACGTATTGATTTCTCCATACCTCATCTATCCAATTCCACTAACCACCCGGCCACCCACTCTATTAAACGCAGGCCATGGCACAAAATCACTCTCCCCAAACTCACTCAAATCTGGGAGCAGCCTTCACTTGCCAATCTTGATAATATTGACACTGCTCTCTCCATGTTTAACTCTACGCTAACAACAGCTATTGACTTTCTAGCTCCTCAGAAAAATGCCAAAAAACCTACTATAGCGAAAAGGGAAACATGGTATACGGAAGATCTCAAAAGTGAAAAGAAGAAATGTAGAAAAATGGAAAAATTGTGGAGACGTACAGGTAATAGGGAAGACAAGAGATGCTACCTGGAGGCTATGTCCTCTTACTACAAAAATGTCAAAAAAGCCAGGAAAATGAGTCTGGCCACTCAAATTGCAGAAGCAGGCAACTCTACCAGAGAGTTATTTAAAATCGTTCAAACCTTCACTAGTCCTGAAGCATGTGAAAGTCCAGACACCTTCACCCAGGAACTATGTGATGAGGTATCTCAGTTCTTTGAGGAAAAAATTGAAGCAATATATAAAAAAATCACTACAGTCTCTGACACTCTGGGGACTGAGGCCCCTGAAACTGCTCTACATCTAACCTCTGGTGAAACTCTTCTGGACATCCCCAAAATTACTACTAAGGACCTGACTACTCTCATTAATAAAACTAAATCTGGTTCTCCCTCTGATTTGATACCAGCTAAATTCATTCCTCCGCTAATCGAGATATTAGGTCCTCATATTCAGAACCTACTCAACTTGTCTTTTGCCAAAGGCCAACTTCCATCTGCCTGGAAGGAAGCGGTAGTGAACCCTATCCGCAAAAACTCCATCATGCCCTGGTCTACACTCTCCAACCTTCGCCCGATTTCTCTCCTCCCCTTTATCAGCAAGCTGGCTGAGAAGCACGTCAACACCACTCTCTCCAGTTTCATCGAAGCGACAGGGGGCCTGGACCAATCCCAATCTGGATTCAGGCCCAACCACAGCACTGAATCAGCCCTCCTCTCTGTGACAGATCAGATCAAAATGTCACAAGATAGAGGGGGCTCTATGATTCTAGTGCTGTTGGACCTGTCCGCAGCCTTCGATACTGTGTCTCACAACACCTTACTGAGCCCGCTGCAGGGAGTAGGAATCGGAGGCGTAGCACTATCTTGGTTGGAGAGTTTCCTCGCCGGGAGATCACAATCTATCAGCCTGGGCCCCTTTCGTTCCATCTCAAGGGGGCTCACGAAGGGGGTGCCACAGGGCTCATGCCTTAGCCCTACTTTGTTCAATATCTATGTGGCCCCCCTTGCTGAGATTGTGCGGAAATACGGGTTCATACCGGTTTCCTACGCTGATGACACTCAGCTTCTCTACCCTTTCAGCTCCCTTGACCCGAACACCAAGGGGAATTTTGCTGAGGGTATGAGAGCGGTGTCACACTGGATGGCAAGGAATTGCCTCCAGTGCAATGTAACAAAGACCGAGGTCCTGCTCTTTGGCAAAGCAAATATCCTCTGGACCCCTGACTGGTGGCCACTCGACCTTGGCCCAGTACCGGTACCCAAAACACACGTTAAAAATCTTGGAGTGAAGTTTGATCAAAAACTGACCATGAAAGAACACACCAATTACATCGCGGGTTTGTGTTTTTACACCATTGGTTTACTCAGGCGTGTTTTTCCTTTCCTTCCTGCCACATGCAGAAAGACACTTGTACAGGCTTTGGTAACCAGCCGTCTGGACTACTGTAACGGCCTGCTGACATTAGCCAGTACGGATGCAGTAGGTCGTTTGCAGGTGGTCCAGAACACGGCAGCCAGATTGGTCATGGGTGTACCTGCCAGGACTCCTTCCAAGCCCTTGCTGAAAGAACTGCACTGGCTTCCCATACGACAGCGCATCCACTTTAAGATCTGCTGTACGGTACACAAATGTCTGTATGGAGTAAGCCCCAAATACCTAGCCCAGTCTTTTGAACTGTATCAGCCTAGCAGATCCTTGCGCTCCTGCAACCAAGCCCTGTTAAAACCCCCTATTACAAAGAAGACTAGACAGGGTGACCGTGCCTTCTCCGCTGTTGGTCCTGCCCTTTGGAACAACCTTCCCATTAACCTAAGAACCACCATAAACCACCTGTCCTTTAGAAGGGCATTAAAAACCCTCCTTTTCCAAGAAGCATTCCCACCCACATAAACCACATAAACCTCAGGTTGCTCTACCCAATAGCTCTCTTAGCTGGCAAAGCGCGGAGATACCCCTCCGGGATTGATTCCTGCGCTCTATAAGAAATTAAAATAAATAAATAAACTCTAGGTCCCAACAGTGGAACGGTGTCTTGATCCCACAACGGACAATGTCCGATATTACCTGCTGCTTGCTTTCCTCAGAAGTTCGTGTGTTGAGGTGCATCACACTCCATAGTTAATTGCTGCACATGATGTGAGAAGGTGGCTCTATATATACTGGACAATAAGGCAGTACAGTGTGTTTAGAGACCACAAACCCCAAAGGTTTAACAGAGGTTAAAGTCAGAACTGACCTTACTCTCCAAAGTGGTAGCTTGGTCGAGCAGTAAGGCAGTACCACAGGACAGTGTAAAGCATTTGTTGTACACACTCAGTCAGCAAAAGGTTTCACACACTCAAGAACTGAACTCCAGGCCAATTATCATTATATCCTTAGATATAGTTGTTTTATTTTTAGAACCAGCAGTTATAAAAATATACTTTTCACATTACGAGTACGCTCAGGTAATTACTTTGCAGAGGAGCAACAAGTTTGTACACACAATAATCACAGGTTAGCTAAAAGCAATACAGTTCTGAAACACACTCTAGCATTGAGCTCAATGGGTTTTCATAGGAAAGTACAGTTGATTACTTTACGGATTACTTTGGCAGTTCCAGAACTAGATCTTTGGATTCAGTCCTGGGGTCTAAGCTGAAACCAGATTAGCAAAAATGTTTTAGTTACAGTGATGATTTTTCCTGAATATAAAGCTGTTTTAAAAGTTCACACTTAGAAACCTTTTGAGGAGATTCTCACAATGTTATTCAATGGAAGGAAATTCAGGTTACAGGTAAAGTACGATCGCGTTACTTTTGTAACCCAGCACTAGTCTCCTAGGGCCAGTACTGGGGGCTTAACTAAAAATAGGTAGGTAATTGCTTTCCAGTATGTCGTATGATTTTTAAAGAATATTTGCAGTTTTCCAAAGTAGACACTTAGAAGAAATTTCATAGAAAAGCAGACAATTGGTTCCTATGGAGAAAATACAGGTCACTAGTAAACCCGCTAGGGATTACTTTTCTGGTTCAGTACTGGGCTGAAAGGTACAGTACTGGCTTCTCTCCTGATCACAGGTGAGTATTTTCGAATTCGGACTTTGGCTGATTTTATAGGAATATTTTCAGTTTTCAAAACTTCACACTTAGAAACTTTTCGAGTCAAAAATGGGTCAATGTTATCCAATGGCAGGTAAGTGAATTACCGGTTTCCAGGTGACTTCGTTGGTGAAGTTAGGGTTCTGGGCATAGACTCAGGGGTCTACCAGGGTCAGGTGAGTACAGTTAGTTCAGTCCCAGCGGCGCAGGGGCGGCCGGGTGCAGAGGTAGGTAGGCCCAATGTTATCCAATGAGGGAAATGGGGCTTTAGTTGGTGGCTGCTGGCTAGCAGGCCACGCGGCTCTGGGAGCTGGGCTCCTGGTCACTTGCTCTGGGCAAGGGGGGAAGTAGTATAGGGCAAAGAGGTCACAGCCAGCGGCACTCGGGTGGCTGGGTGCAGGGTGCTTTTGAGCCGTCGGGCGCTCAATGTTATCCAATGAGGAACTTGAAAAAGGAACAAAGGCTGCAGGCTCGGGGACGTTGACTCTCCAGGGGCGACCAGCACTTCGAGAGGTAAGTTGGGATGTAGGAGCACGGGTAGGTACCCCAAAGGGAGGCACAGGGGGCTGTAGGGCGCCGGGTGCAGGGGTGTCTTTGGGTGTCGGAAAAGCTCACCCTCGGCTGGTCGCGGTTCTGGTGGCCCCTGGTTCTGAGTCTGCAGGCATCATCTGGTTCATCGAGGAGGATCTTTGGGCACTGGACTTTGGGTCCAAGTGGCTGGGGGGACGTCCTCGTGGTCTTGGTTCGGGTTGGCCCGGCCAGGGCTCGGCTGGTGCAGAGTGGGCTGGTCCAGAGCTTCCTGGTGGGCACCAGGTGGGTTGTTGCAGCAGAGCCTCTGCTGATGGGAGTCCCAATCGTCAAGAGGGTCAAGGCAGGCAGGTCCTCTGGGTGTCACAAGGTTGCTGTCCGCGGAGGTCGCCGGGTTTAAGCAGGAGCAGGTTCCAGGATCAACAGGCTGGTAGGGCTTGGGCCAAGTCAATTGTTGTAGTCCTGTTTTTAGCAGCTGCATGGCGGGTCTTCTTCTTCTTGATCTTCTTCTTTTTGATATCGGGATCTGAGGAAGGAAGGTTCAGGGAGCCCCTAAATACTAAATTTAGGGGCTTTACAGGTAGGGCAAGGGCAGGGACCAATGGGTCCCTGTCCTGGGGTGAGTACACCCACTAGCGTGCTCCTCTCCTGTGGGAGGGGGGCAGGAGCCTAGCTGGGATTGGGCAGGACTCCCCATCTACAAGATGGCCGGAGCCCGGGGTCGTGCTTCTCCTCGCCTCTTTTACCTAAGTGGTGGAGTTGGCACAGGTTGGCACACCCCCCTTCCTGACGTGGTTTTTCCCGCCAGTCTTCCCGCCAAATTGGGGGTAGGACTGGTGGGGGGCTGGTTGCTGGGTACAGCAAATGGTCTGGAGAAGCTCTCAGAGGCGGTGTGCCTTTGAAGCTTAACCCTGTCCATCCTGGGGGAGGAGACATAGCACCTCGCCCAGGATGTGCTTTGTTGCAGACCCAGGAGAGCGGGGGCTCTCCACCCAGGGGTCCAGCAACATGTCTGCTGTGTGGCAGCCTCTGCAACCACTCAGCCCAGACGTGGATTGTAGGTTTGGGTTTTGGAGGGCATCTCTGAGATGCCCTCTCGTGCATGTTACATTAAATCCCATACTGCCATCAGTGCAGGTTTAATGTGCTGAGAATTCTTGATACCAAACTTATCAATCTTCAGTGTAGCCATTATGGTTCTGTGGAGTTCGTAATGACAACCTCCCAGCACCATATACTCTTAAATGGCATCACTGCACTTACAGTGCCCAGGAATGGTCCTGGGTACTGTAGGGGCACAGGGCTCATGCACCTGTGCCCTCTGGCATAGGGCACCCAGCTAGAGGGGTGACTGAGGTATACCAGGGCAGTGGGTTCTGTGGGCATGGCACACAGGGATGTGTGCCATGTCGACTCTTGTTTTAGTTCTGTACTTAGGCACTCAGCCTGCAAAGGCAGGGTGTGGGTACCAGGGTACAGGGCCCCTGAGGGTGGCACAATCAGTGCTGCAGCCCTCAGGGGTCTTCTCTGGCCACCATGCCCTGGATACCTAGGGTACCATTTACTAGGGGCTGACAGGGGGCCAGAGATGCCAATTGGGTATTTTGTTTCAGCATAGTTTTTAGGAAAGGAACACAGGCCCTGTGTACCTGATTGGCAGGGACCCAGGGCACACTCAGTTTAAGCACATCAGCAGTTCAGAAAAAAGTGGGGGCATACCGAAGCAAGAAAGAGGGCACTTTGTCACACAACCCCCCCCCCCCCCCCAAACGAAAGGTGATGAGACTAACCTTGCCCTGTGGAGTCTTCATTGTCTAAGTGGAAGAGCCTGGAAAGTCCATCTGCATTGGAATGGGAAGTCCCTGGTCGGTGTTCCACTTTAAAATCCATACCCTGTAGGGAGTAGGACCTTCTCAGTAGTTTTGGATTTTTCCCTTTCATTTGCATTAGCCATCTGAGAGGTCTGTGGTCAGTTTGAACCAGGAGTCCCAAACAGGTAGGGCCTCAACTTCTTCAGGGACCAAACCAAAGCAAAGGGCTCCCTCTCAATGGCACTCCAAAGCTGCTCTCTGGGGAGAAGCCTCCTGCTTATGAAAGCAACAGGTTGGTCTTGGCCTTCCTCATTGATCTGGGAGAGGACTGCTCCTATTCCCAGCTCTGATGCATCAGTCTGCACTAGGAACTGCTTGGAGTAGTCTGGTGCTCTTAGAATGGGTGCTGAGCACATTGCTTCTTTCAGGGTGTCGAAAGCCTTTTGGCAGCTAACAGTCGAGTTTACTTTCTTGGGTATTTTCTTGGAGGTGAGTTCTGTGAGGGGAGCCGCAATAGACCCATAACCTTTCACAAACTTTCCGTAATATCCAGTCAAGCCAAGGAATGCCCTGACTTGAGTCTGGGTGGTTGGAGCTACCCAGTCCAGGATGCTCTGGATCTTGGCCTGTAAGGGTTGGACTTGGCCTCCACCAACAAGGTGGCCCAAGTACACCACAGTGCCCTGCCCTATCTCAGGGACTTTCAGAGGGTTCAATCACCCCTAGCTCCAGCATCTTGCTGACTTCAGCTTTGATGCTTTCCTTGACTTGGTCTGATTGTCGATAGATCTTGTTTTTGACAGGGTTACTGTCACCAGTATCCACATCAAGGGTACACCAGCTGGTCAGGCCAGGGGTCAAGGAAAAGATGCTAGCAAACTGCTGCAAGACTTGCTTGCAGTCAGCCTGCTGTTGGGGAGTTAGGGTGTCTGAAAAGACTACTCTATCCACTGACCCATCTTTTGGGCTGGTAGAGAGGAGATCAGGGAGGGGTTCACTCTCTGCTTCCTGTTCCTCATCAGTAACCATCAGCATGGTAAGGTCAGCCCTGTCATGGTAGAGTTTGAGGCAGTTCACATGGATAACCCTTTTGGGTGTCCTGCTGGTGCCCATGTCCACTAAGTAAGTGACCTCACTCTTTTTTCCAGGATAGGGTAAGGGCCACTCCATTTGTCTTGGAGAGCCCTTGGTGCCACTGGCTCCAAAACCCACACCTGTTGCCCAGGTTGAAATTCAACCATGGAAGCTTTTTGGTCATACAAGTGCTTCTGCAGCTCCTGGCTAGCCTCAAGATTTTTGGATGCCTTATCCATGTACTCAGCCATTCTGGACCTTAGGCCAAGCACATAGTCCACAATGTCCTGTTTGGGTTCTTGGAGAGGCCTCTCCCAACCCTCCATTACAAGACAGAGTGGTCCCCTTACAGGATGACCAAACAGAAGTTCAAAGGGTGAAAACCCCACTACCTTCTATGGCACTTCCCTATAAGCGAAAAGCATGCATGGCAACAGGACATCCCACCTCCTTTTGAGTTTTTCAGGGAGCCCCTTGATCATACCTTTCAATGTCTTGTTGAACCTTTCTACAAGACCATTGGTTTGTGGGTGGTATTAGGTAGTGAACTTGTACTGCACCCCACACTCCTTCCACATGTGTTTTAGGTAAGCAGACATGGAGTTGGTACCTCTGTCTGAAACCACCTCCTTAGGAAACCCTACCCTGGTGAAGACACCTAGGAGGGCTTTGGCTACTGCAGGAGCTGTAGTCACCCTAAGGGGAATTGCCTCAGGGTACCTAGTAGCATGATCCACTACTACTAGAATTAATTTGTTCCCTGAGGCTGTGGGAGGTTCCAGTGGACCCACAATGTCCACACCTACCCTTTCTAAGGGCACCCTCACCACTGGTAGTGGTATCAGGGGGGCCTTTGGCTTGCCACCTGTCTTGCCACTGGCCTGACAGGTAACACGGGAGCTTACAAACTCCTTCACTTTTTGGTTCATCTGGGGCCAGTAAAAGTGGCTAACCAACCTTTCCCAAGTTTTGGTTTGCCCAGGTGTCAGGCTAGGGGGGTGTCATGAGCCAAAGTTAGGAGGAACTCCCTGTACTTCTGTGGCACTACCACTCTCCAGGTAGTACCAGGATTGGGGTTTCTTGCCTAAGCGTGCAGTAATCCCTCTTCCCAATAAGCCCTTTGGGTACCACTGACATCTCCCTTTGCTTCTGCAGCTGCTTGCTGCCTCAGGCTTTCAAGAGTGGAGCAGTCTCGCTGGCCCTGGCACAGCTCTTCCCTAGTGGGTCCCCCTGGGCCCAGGAGTCCAACCTGGTAAGGCTCAAGCTCCATAGGCTCAGTTCCCTCCAGGGTTTCCAAGTCCTCTCCCTGAGGAGAGGGGTCCTGAGAGGCTGGCTGTGTAGAAGCTGGTTCCCCAGTCTCCTTGCTTTTTCTCTTGGTTGGTTGGGCCATAATTTCAGGCTCCAACCCCACTTGTTCACCCTTCTTTTTGATCTGTTCTCTGGTTTGGACACACACCAATCTAGGGATACCCAGCATGGCTGCATGGGTTACTTGCTCAACTTCAGCCCAGGCTGAGGTCTCAAGGTCATTCCCAAGCAGACAGTCAGCTGGCAATTGTGGTGAGACCACTACCAGTTTCAGGCCAGTAACCTCCCCCCATCCTAATGTTACCATAGCTAGGGGGCGTTGGGTGGTAAGGTTGTCAGCATTGGTGACTGGGTAGGTTTTCCCAATCAGGTATTGCTCTGGGGAAACCAGCTTTTCCCTTATCATAGTGATGCTGGCACCTGTACCCCTCAGGGCTTCTACTCTGGTTCCATTGATGGAGGGGTGTTGCATATATTTGCTACAGTTGGTTGGCCACCCTGCCACACTGGCAACCTCCATGTTTCCTAAGCAGACTAGACTAGCCTGAGTGTATTCCCAGATTTGCTCTGGGCACTCCGTTGATCCCATCTGTAGATTTACTGTCCCTGGAGTAGCTGGAATGGGTCCCTTAGGGGCTTTGTTGTAGGGGCAGTTCTTGTCTACAGTTAAATGTCCCAACTTCTTACAGTTGTTACAATAGGCCTTGTTAGGGTCAAAGTTTCTTCCCCTATAGGGCTGAGGCACATAGGGAGTAGATTGGAACCCACCAATCTGAACAGGTTTTTGGGGCCCTTTGGAAGACTCAGACTTTTTATCTTGGGGATTCTCACCACCTTTCCCTCGGGGGTTTTGTGACCACCTTCTTTTGGTCACCCCCAGTGGCTGTCCTTGTCACCCTAGTCTTGACCCAGTGGTCTGCCTTCTTTCCCAATAATTGGGGAGAAATTAGACCTAGGTCTACCAAATGCTGATGTAACTTTTCATTTGTGCAATTACTCAAAATGTTTTCCTTCATAAACAAATTATACAGTCCTGTAAAGTCATGCACATTGTGTCCAGTTAACCAACCATCCAGTGTCTTTACTGAGTAGTCTACAAAATCTATCCAGGATTGGGTCTGGGTTTTGTGAGCCCCCCTGAAGCTAATTCTGTACTCCTCAGTGGTGAGTCAAAATCCCTCAATCAGCGTCTTCTTCATGAGATCATAGGACCCTGCATCTGGCCCAGAGAGGGTCAGAAGTCTGTCTCTGCAGTTACCAGAGAACAGTTCCCACAGGAGTGCCACCCCAGAGAGGTTTCTTTAGCTGTCTGATATCACAAGTCCTCTAAAAGGCTGTGAACCACTTGGTGATGTCATCACCTTCCACAAATTTAGGGACAATCCCTTTGGGGATTTTAGGGTCATAAGATTGCTCTATACCCTTGGCATGGGTATTGCTGCCACCAGAGATGGGGGCTAGGCCCATCTCTTTTCCTTCTTTTTCTAGAGCCAGGAGCCTGTTCTCTAGGTCTAACCTCTTAGCCAACTTTGCTAGGAAGCTGTCCTCTTCACTGGGGCTTTCCCCATTGTGTTCCCTGGGGACTAGTCCACCTGTGTGGTCCCTAGGCTCCCAGAGGTTAATTCTTGGAGTCAGGGGTACAGGGACCCCCTCCTCCCTAGGAATGATGGGGGATTATCAGTGTCCTCCTCCTCATCCACTCATTCTTCCTCTAGCTGGGTGTCACCCTGCTCAGAGGGGTGGTCTTTTGCATACTCAGCCAGGAGCTCTTGGAGCTTTTGTTTGGTTGGATGCAGACCTACAGTTATTTTCTTTACTTTGCATAGGGTCCTCAATTCCTTGAAGTCCAGGTGCAAGTAGGGTGTGAGGTCGAGTTCCTCCACCATGTTTGTATTATCTTCACTAACACCTGGGTTCTGTTGAGACATTCTAACCTGATAGTTCTAACCCTCTACCCTACCTTATAGTGACTTTTATTCTCACAAAATTCTAATGGGACTTAAGCAAAGCCCTATCAAATTTTTAGTATTTTTGGAAAAGACCAATTTCAGAATTCTAAAGGCAATTTATGAGTTCTGTCGTGTGATCAGATGGTAACCAAGTAGTCCAACAAATGCAAGTTTGTATCCCACCGCTGATCCCCCAAAGTGAGAAGGTGGCTCCATATATACTGGACAATAGGGCAGTACAGTGCGTATAGAGTCCACAAACCCCAAAGGTTTAACAGAGGTTAAAGTCAGAACTGACCTTACTCTCCAAAGTGGTAGCTTGGTCGAGCAGTAAGGCAGTACCAGAGGACAGTGTAAAGCATTTGTTGTACACACTCAGTCAGCAAAAGGTTTTACACACTCAAGAACTGAACACCAGGCCAATTATTATAATATCCTTAGATATAGTTGTTTTATTTTTAAAAACGACAGTTATAACAATATACTTTTCACATTACGGGTACTCTCAGGTAATTACTTTGCAGAGGAGCAACAAGTTTGTACACACAATAATCACAGGTTAGCTAATAGCAATACAGTTCTGAAACACACTCTAGCATTGAGCTCAATGGGTTTTCATAGGAAAGTACAGTTGATTACTTTAAGGATTACTTTGGTAGTTCCAGGACTAGATCTAGGATTCAGCCCTGGGGTCTAAGCTGAAACCAGATTAGCAAAAACGTTTTAGTTACAGTGATGATTTTTCCTGAATATAAAGCTGTTTTAAAAGTTCACACTTGCAAAGTTTTCGAGGTGATTCTCACAATGTTATTCAATGGGAGGAAATTAAGGTTACAGGTAAAGTACGATCGCGTTACTTTTGTAACCCAGCACTAGTCTCCTAGGGCCAGCACTGGGGGCTTAACTCAAAACAGGTAGGTAATTGCGTTCCAGTATGTCGTACGATTTTTAAAGAATATTTGCAGTTTTAAAAAGTAGACACTTAGAAGAAATTTCATAGAAAAGCAGACAATGGGTTCCTATGGAGAAAATACAGGTTACTAGTAAACCCGCTAGGGATTACTTCTGTGGTTCAGTACTGGGCTGAAAGGTACAGTACTGGCTTCTCTCCTGATCACAGGTGAGTATTTTCGAATTCGGACTTTGGCTGATTTTATAGGAATATTTTCAGTTTTCAAAACTTCACACTTAAAAGTTTCGAGTCAAAAATGGGTCAATGTTATCCAATGGCAGGTAAGTGAATTACCGGTTTCCAGGTGAGTACTTAGTTGGTGAAGTTAGGGTTCTGGGCATAGACTCAGGGGTCCCCCAGGGCCAGGTGAGTACAGTTAGTTTAGTCCCAGCGGCGCAGGGGCGGCCGGGTGCAGAGGTAGGTAGGCCCAAAGTTATCCAATGAGGGAAAGGGGGCCTTTGGTTGGTGGCTGCTGGCTAGCAGGCCACGGGGCTCTGTGTTAGGGTTTGTACACAGCAAAGAGCATGTCCCCTCTCATTGCACTAGTGGTCTCTGTAAAAGCTCTCTTTAAACATACTATTGAAAGCCTTTCTTGTTATCTCAGCCCCTCCCTAAGACTTCTGTGTATGTTGCTCAATATATTCACAAGTTTGGACATTGCTGTCTTGTTTACACATTGGACCTTGCTTTTATCAAGGCTTATTTAGAGCACTCCTCTGTAGGCCATGTGTTACTTCAACTCATTAGCATAATACCTGAAGCTCTGCACACCTGCTTGTGAGAATCACACCCAGTTCTTCGAACCACACCCAGCTCTTCGAACCACACCCAGCCCTGTCTATAAAAGGCAGCCCCTGAGCCTCACCCAGTGCTTGTCCTTGTCTACCTCCCACTTACCTGAGAACAGATCCTTCGGCGCTGGCACTCCTGCTCTCTCCAGACCTTCATTGGCTTCATCGGGCGCGGCTGCTGGCTCTTCCTTCTTTCGGTTTCTGGCTCCTTCTTGCCTCCGCTCATCTTCTGTCCACTGCAATCGACCTGCAAAAGAGAAAGAGGACAAGGTTAGACTGATCAGTTTCCCTTTTCAGCAACAAGTAAGTGCAAAACTTTTTATTAACTGAAAGAAACTTTGACGGCGACTTCTGGATTCAGGTATAGACAATTTGGAACAAGATATCTCCCACGAACTTTGTGGTTCAAACCCTTTGTTACAAGAATACTTTGTGGAACTTTGTGAAATAAACATTGTTTTACTTGGAACTTTTAAGAATCGAACAGAGGAAACCATTGACAGCAAGGCAAACAGTAAATCAAGGACTTGCACAAATTACCTGCTGTATTTTGATGTAAAAGTACAGTATTTGTTTTATAAAAAGACTGGAAATGTGCGAAAAGTGAGTTTGCTATTAAGAATTTAGGCTTTAGTTATATTAAGGTGAATGTTAGATGTAGGTAATTCTGATAATGATATTCGTTTGATTTTACAGAAGTTTTACAGTAATAGAAAGCACATCCCATAACAGTAACACATTCCAAACCTGGAAGCTAGAGACCAGGATCCAAGAGGTACTTTTAGAAGAAAATTTCTAATAGATTAAGGGTTAGTCAGGAACACATTTAGTGATAGGTTGCACTTATCTGTTCTTTGTTTATGTTTCATTAGGCACCAGTTTCTACAGAAGTCAGAGAGGGCTGCAGATTTTAGCAGCACTTCAACAGTGGAAACGCAATGTTGTCTCTCTTTTTTTATGTTATCCACTTCCCCCTTCCCTTGAGCTCCTGGTTATTAGTGCACTGTTTAAAACTAGTGTGCTGGAACAAGTAGTTTCAGGGTGGGGTCGGACTGTCTTTAACCTCCATCAGAACTGAACAGAAACTCAGGTGAGCTGGACTTTGACAGAAGCACAAGACTTTAAAATATTCAGTTCTGTTGGACGATGAATGCCGGGGAAGACATAGAGGGCATTGACGCCACAGATATGGCGCAGGCCCTAAACGAGGACTTGGCCCATAATGAATCAGTGTCTGGCATATTGCAACATATGCAAGAGGAAATAGAGAAATTAAAGTTGGAAAACACCTTTTTAAAACAGGATTTAAGCAGGTATAAACCTAGGGAATCTCAGTGGAACACAGCTTTTACGCCTTTGTTTAAAACCTCCTCAGAGACAGGGGCGCGAGCAAAACATACAACTTTCCCTTCCCCAGTTGAGGTTACTGTTAATGTTCCTAATGCTGTGCCTTTAGCAGCACCTGAACGTTTTCATGGAGATAGTAACAAATTCCATGTTTTTATCAATCAATGTCAATTACACTTCGTTTGTAAACCAAAACAGTTCCCTACTGATGCTAAGAAAGTGGCGTTCATCTTGTCTTATTTGGGCAGTACAGCAGCCAATTGGTCAATTCCTTTCGTGGATAGAGATGATCCCATCCTCCATAATTGGAATCAATTTAAACGTACTATGACCAGCCTTTTTGCAAAACACAGTTTTATGCAGGCAAGTGATAATGAGCTTTTATATCTTAAACAAGGTAACAAGGATTTATTGGCCTATCTCACTAGTTTTAATCATTTACTCACCGAGACACGTTGGCCAGAAGAAAAGCGTGTCTCCCTTTTTTATAAAGGTTTGAGAGACGAGTTAAAAGACGCGCTGGCTCATATCGTTGATTTGCCAGAAGACTATTCTGACTTTGTAGATTTAGTAATGAAATTGGAAAACAGACTAGGAGAAAGAAAGGGAGATAAATCCAAACTGGAATCGCGGTTAACTTTTATTAGACATGAGAAGAAAGACACAGATAATAAACTCCCTGAACCTGAGCCTATGCAAGTAGGGACACTCAGAGG
Source organism: Lissotriton helveticus (assembly GCF_964261635.1). Lineage (NCBI taxonomy): Eukaryota > Metazoa > Chordata > Amphibia > Caudata > Salamandridae > Lissotriton > Lissotriton helveticus. The sequence continues at coordinate 1,514,240,314 of NC_136061.1, read as the reverse complement.
TCCACTCACGTCAGAGGAAAAAGAAAGAAGGAGAAAACTTCAATTATGTTTATATTGTGGCAAGGCAGGACATTTTGCCAGAGAATGTCAAGTAAAACCTAAAACTTCACGAAAGGGTACTGTTTCCTCTATCTCCTCAACTGAGTCGGGAAACGATTAAGCTCGACAAGGGGGGAGGTTACTTGTTCGAGAAAACATCTTAATCAAACCTCTAATTCTGCAGCCTTCATGGTACCACACATACCTAGACATTTCATAATTCAGATCTTTTTAATTGTTACTACCCAAGTTAGACATTCTCTCCCTGTCCTGCTGGACTCCGGAGCAACAGGAAATTGTGTGGATAATAAGTTAGCTAACACATTAGGTCTTCCTATTTGCCTAAAGTCTTGTCCAGAAGCAGTATGTGCAGTGGATGGGTCAGAATTGACCTCTGGATTAATCACAAAACAAACAAGTCCCCTTGTCATGGTCTGTCAAAACGGGCACACAGAGACGATTAGCTTTGATCTGATAGATACCCCTAATTTTGGCTTGATTCTCGGGGTACCCTGGTTAACAACTCATAACCCAAAAATTGATTGGGTGAACAGAACAGTTACTTTGGATTCCTAATTCTGTAGAACCAATTGCTAGCAAGAAGCAGGTACAGAACAGAGCACAGTAATACACTGTGCTAGTGTTACACAAGACAAACCAAGTCTCCCTCCTGAATATTCTGACTTTAAAGACGTTTTTGATCCAGTGAAGGCAAGTGTGTTGCCCCCACATCGGTCATATGACTGCCGTATAGATCTTATCCCAGGGGTCCCTTTACCTAATAACAGAGTATATGCTTTGACTGACGAAGAGACCAAATATTTAAGAACCTACCTTGATGACCTACTACAGTCTGGGTTCATCCGACATTCCACATCTCCGGTGTCATCTCCACTTTTTTTTATCCCGAAGCCGGATACATTTCTGCGCGCGTGTATCGACTATAGAGGACTAAATAAGGCTACAATAAAAAATAAATATCCTCTTCCTCTAATTCCTGTGTTGTTGGATCAATTAAGACATTCTACTGTATACACTAAATTAGATCTGCGGGGAGCTTACCACCTGGTCCGCATAAAAGAGGGGGATGAGTGGAAGACAGCTTTTAAGACAAAATTTGGTCTATTTGAGTACACAGTAATGCCCTTTGGGTTGTGTAATGCCCCTGCGGCCTTTCAATTCTTATAAAAGAGGTCCTACACGAATTCCTGGACGTTTGTATCATAGTATACATAGACGACATCCTCATTTACTCTAAGAACGCGGAAGAACATACCCAACATGTTCGTGCAGTATTATCAAAGTTAAAAGAAAATCATCTCTTTGCTAAATTAAAAAAATGTACTTTTAATGTCAGCAAAGTGGACTTTTTAGGATACTGCCTGTCACCTCAAGGAATAATTATGGATGAAAAGAAAGTTAGTGCTATTACTGATTGGCCAGAACCATCATCTGTGAAGGATGTTCAGAAATTTCTGGGTTTCGCCAATTTTTATAGAAGGTTTATTTCTCATTTTGCAGATATTGCGGCCCCAATAACCACCTTGTTGCGGAAAGGGCAACGATTTCTTTGGTCTGATGAGGCGGCACACGCCTTTCAACTCCTGAAACAAAAGTTCACTTCAGCCCCAATTCTGAAACATCCTGATCCTGACTTGCCATTTTTTGTTGAAGCGGACGCTTTACAAGTAGCTTTAGGAGGAGTTCTCTCTCAACGAGATGCAGTAGATGGCCAATTACATCCTATAGCCTTCTATTCCAAAAAGTTATTACCAGCTGAACAAAATTACACTGTGTCTGAGAGAGAACTATTAGCTATCAAAGTAGCCTTTTCTGAATGGAGGCACCATTTAATGGGAAAAAAGTACCCTGTTACCATCTTTTCTGACCATAAGAACCTACAGTTTTTTGGATCACTAAAAGCACTAACTCCACGTCAGATGCGCTGGTTACATTTTTTTAGTACATTTGACTTCGTTATAACCTATAGACCAGGTGCACAACAAATTCAATCTGATGTGTTATCTAGATACGTACATACCTCAGACATGAAACAAGACAAAATAGGAGAACCCATTATTCCTCCCCAAAAACTTTTGGCACCAGTACAACAGAGGGATTTCATCACAGATCTATATAATGCACACATGCAAATAGCACCTCAAGATTGGTTAAAGGATTCCCACAACACAATGCAACGAGGTTTATTGTATCACGACAACATGCTGTTAGTGCCCACCACAGAATTACAAACACAGGTGATAATTTGGCATCACGCCTCACCGTTGGCAGGTCATCCTGGCTGGGTAAAAACCCTGGAGAATGTGCGAAAACACTTTTGGTGGGATAATATGAGTAAGGACATTAAGCAATTTGTCACTACCTGTCCAGTTTGTGCAAGACATAAATCTTCTCATAAGGCCCCTGACGGTTTGTTAATACCAATGCCATCACCCAAACAACCTTGGCACACTGTGAGTGTAGACTTTATTGTAGGTTTACCACCAGTAAAATCCTTCACAATAGTGTTAGTGATAGTGGATTTTTTGTCTAAAATGCCACATTTTGTACCATTACGGAAATTGCCAAGTGCGGCAGAATTTGCTGATATTTTTATAAGAGAAATTGTGCGTTTACATGGTTTGCCAAGTAAAGTGGTGTCAGACCGAGGTAGCCAGTTCAACACTAGATTTTGGAAAAAATTATGCGAAAAACTGAAAATAGATGTGGCATTATCCACTGCTTTCCATCCAGAAACAGATGGACAAACTGAACGACTGAACCAAACCTTACTTCAAACGCTACGTTGTTTATTGGCTGATTATTCTAGTGAATGGTTGGAAGCTCTCCCTGTAGCGGAGTTTGTTTATAATAATACTGAGCATGCAGCTCTACTTTGCTCACCATTCTATTTCATGCAGGGGTATCATCCTAGAGCTATATCCATTTTGTTAGAAGATTCCCTGTTGCCTACAGTAACAGATAGACTAACGAGATTAGGTGACATACAAGACAAGTCCAGGAAACATTTATTAAAGTACAAAGAAAGCATGAGAAGACAAGCAGACAAACACAGATCTGAGGCCCCAATGTATAAAATCGGTGACAAAGTATGGCTCTCCACAAAGAACCTAAATATAGAGGGATCCTTAAAGCTGCAACCACGTTTCATTGGACCCTTTAGTATAACTGCCATAGTAAACCCGGTAACAGTAAAATTGGACTTAACAAAAGAATACCCATTACATGCTACATTCCATATGTCCTTGCTTAAGCCGTACAACCCAAAAACCCGACCCGAACCACCACCTCCACCCATACCAATTAAGGGAAATCTAGAATATGAAGTGAAAAGCATAAAAGACGCAAAAAGAATTTATGGACGTCTGTTTTATTTAGTAGAATGGAAAGGATATGACGAAACCGAGAATTCATGGGAACCAGCGTCCTATGTACATGCCCCACGGTTGATTAGACAGTTTTATCTAAAAAAGCCAGGGAAACCCCGTCCAGTAGGAGGGCCTTTGAGGGGGGCGACTGTTAGGGTTTGTGCACAGCAAAGAGCATGTCCCCTCTCATTGCACTAGTGGTCTCTGTAAAAGCTCTCTTTACTATATACTATTGAAAGCCTTTCTTGTTATCTCAGCCCCTCCCTAAGACTTCTGTGTATGTTGCTCAATGTATTCACAAGTTTGGACATTGCTGTCTTGTTTACACATTGGACCTTGCTTTTACCAAGGCTTATTTAGAGCACTCCTCCCTAGGCCATGTGTTACTTCAACTCATTAGCATAATAACTGAAGCTCTGCACACCTGCTTGTGAGAACCACACCCAGTTTTTCGAACCACACCCAGCTCTTCGAACCACACCCAGCCCGGTCTATAAAAGGCAGCCCCTGAGCCTCACCCAGTGCTTGTGCTCGTCTACCTCCCACTTACCTGAGAACAGATCCTTCGGCGCTGGCACTCCTGCTCTCTCCAGACCTTCATTGGCTTCATCGGGCGTGGCTGCTGGCTCTTCCTTCTTCCGGTGTCCGGCTCCTTCTTGCCTCCGCTCATCTTCTGTCCACTGCAATCGACCTGCAAAAGAGAAAGAGGACAAGGTTAGACTGATCAGTATCCCTTTTCAGCAACAAGTAAGTGCAAAACTTTTTATTACCTGAAAGAACTTTGATGGCGATTTCTGGATTCATGTATAGACAATTTGGAACAAGATATCTCCCACGAACTTTGTGGTTCAAACCCTTTGTTACAAGAATACTTTGTGGAACTTTGTGAAATAAACATTGTTTTACTTGGAACTTTTAAGAATCGAACAGAGGAAACCATTGACAGCAAGGCAAACAGTAAATCAAGGACTTGCACAAATTACCTGCTGTATTTTGATGTAAAAGTACAGTATTTGTTTTATAAAAAGACTGGAAATGTGTGAAAAGTGAGTTTGATATTAAGAATTTAGGCTTTAGTTATATTAAGGTGAATGTTAGATGTAGGTAATTCTGATAATGATATTCGTTTGATTTTACAGAAGTTTTACAGTAATAGAAAGCACATCCAAGAACAGTAACACATTTCAAACCTGGAAGCTAGAGACCAGGATCCAAGAGGTACTTTTAGAAGAAAATTTCTAATAGATTAAGGGTTAGTCAGGAACACATTTAGGGATAGGTTGCACTTATCTGTTCTTTGTTTATGTTTCATTAGGCACCAGTTTCTACAGAAGTCGGAGAGGGCCGCAGATTTTAGCAGCACTTCAACAGTGGAAACGCAAGAACGGTGTTGTCTCTCTTTTTTTTATTTTATCCACTTCCCCCCTTCCCTTGAGCTCCTGGTTCTTAGTGCACTGTTTAAAACTAGTGTGCTGGAACAAGTAGTTTCAGGGTGGGGTCGGACTGTCTTCAACCTCCATCAGAACGGAACAGAAACTCAGGTGAGCTGGGCTTTGACACTGGGAGCTGGGCTCCTGGTCACTTGCTTTGGGCAAGGGGGGAAGTAGGATAGGGCAAAGAGGTCACAGCTAGCGGCACTCGGGCGGCTGGGTGCAGGGTTCTTTTGAGCCGTCGGGCGCTCAATGTTATCCAATGAGGATCTTGAAAAACGAACAAAGGCTGCAGGCTCGGGGACGGTGACTCTCCAGGGGCGACCAGCACTTTGAGAGGTAAGTTGGGGTGTTGGAGCACAGGTAGGTACCCCAAAGGGAGGCACAGGGGGCTGTAGGGCGCCGGGTGCAAGGGTGTCCTTGGGTGTCGGAAAAGCTTACCGTCGGCTGGTCACGGTTGGGGTGGCCCCTGATTCTGAGTCTGTAGGCGTCGGCTGGTTCATCAAGGAGGGTCTTTGGGCACTGGACTTTGGGTCCCAGTCGCCAGAGGGACGTCCTTGTGGTCTTGGTTTGGGTTGGCCCGGCCCGGGCTCGGCTGTTGCAGAGTGGGCTGGTCCGGAGCTTCCTGGTGGGCACCAGGTGGGTTGTTGCAGCAGAGCCTCTGCTGATGGGAGTCCCAATCGTCGAGAGGGTCAAGGCAGGCAGGTCCTCTGGGTGTCCCAAGGTTGCTGTCCGCGGAGGTCTCCGGGTTTAGGCAGGAGCAGGTTCCAGGATCAACAGGCCGGTAGGGCTTGGGCCAAGTCAGTTGTTGTTGTCCTGTTGTTAGCAGCTGCACGGAGGGTCTTCTTCTTCTTGATCTTCTTTCTTCTTTTTGATATCAGGATCTGAGGAAGGAAGGTTCAGGGAGCCCCTAAATACTAAATTTAGGGGCGTTACAGGTAGGGCAAGGGCAGGAACCAATGGGTCCCTGTCCTGTGGTGAGTACACCCCCTAGCCTGCTCCTCTCCTGTGGAAGGGGGCAGGAGCCTAGCTGGGATTGGGCAGTACTCCCATTCTACAAGATGGCTGGAGCCCGGGGTCATGCTTCACCTCGCCTCCTCCACCTGAGGGGTGGAGTTGGCACAGGTTGGCACCCCCCCCCCTTCCTGACGTGGTTTTTCCCGCCAGTCTTCCCACCATATTGGGGGTAGGACTGGTGGGGGCTGGTTGCTGGGTACAGCAAATGGTCTAGAGAAGCTCTCAGAGGCGGTATGCTTTTGAAGCTTCCCCCTGTCCATCCTGGGAGAGGAGACATAGCACCTCACCCAGGATGTGCTTTGTTGCAGACCCAGGAGAGCCACTCAGCCCAGACGTGGATTGTAGGTTCGGGTTTTGGAGGGCATCTCTGAGATGCCCTCTCATGCATGTTACATTAAATCCCATACTGCCATCAGTGCAGGTTTAATGATACCAAACTTGTCAGTCTTCAGTGTAGCCATTATGGTGCTGTGGAGTTCGTAATGACAACCTCCCAGCACCATGTACTCTTAAATGGCATTATTGCACTTACAGTGCCCAGGAATGATCCTGGGTACTGTAGGGGCACAGGGCTCATGCACCTGTGCCCTCACCTCTGGCCTAGGGCACCCAGCTAGAGGGGTGACTGAGGTATGCCAGGGCAGTGGGTTCTGTGGGCATGGCACACAGGGATGTGTGCCATGTCGACTCTTGTTTTAGTTCTGTACTTAGGCACTCAGCCTGCAAAGGCAGGGTGTGGGTACCACGGTACAGGGCCCCTGAGGGTGCACAATCAGTGCTGCACCCTCAGGGGTCTTCTCTGGCCACCATGACCTGGGTACCTAGGGTACCATTTACTAGGGACTGACAGGGGGCCAGAGATGCCAATTGGGTATTTTGTTTCAGCATAGTTTTTAGGGAAGGAACACAGGCCCTGGGTACCTGATTGGCAGGGACCCAGGGCACACTCAGTCTAAGCACATCAGCAGTTCAGAAAAAAATTGGGGGCATACCAAGGCAAGAAAGATGGCACTTTCTCACACATGATTATTAGGCTTGGTTGACAGTAGTCGGTGGAGTATACTGTGGTACAAAGTGGTACAAAAGGGGGTGGTGATGGACGGAGCATCTGAACCAATCAAACACTCACACCCAGTCAACAGATCTGGGTTTAATCCATCACCGTTCTTTAGCCCACTCTGCCACCCCAGTTCAGACATGGCCATATGCAAATCAGTCTGACTCTGTGCCTCATGGGAACAGTCTAGCCCGAACTGCCAAGCCATGCCTTCCCTGGACCGGAAACAAGCTTCCAAGTACCGGTTTCTGGCATTTCAGCCGTCTTCAGCCCGGCTTGCTTGAATTCAGTGGCAAAGTGAGCAAGGGACTCACGTCTGAGCAAACCCTGCCAACTTATGGTACAGCAGGTGCGAACAGTGAAAAGGGGACTTGATTGTATGATTGATGATGTCATAAGTTAAAGTTTTTGATGATTTCTGTGTACCCTCTGTGATCAGGTGCAACCAACTCCATGCTTTTGAATCAAACTGTAAGTGGCTGTGAGGTGTTAATGACCACTGCATCTCTTCTAGACTGCGGTTCGCAGGGTTAACAATTTAGATCATGGGTCTCCAACCTGTCGATCGCGAGCTACCGGTAGCTTACTGATCCCCTGGGAGTAGCTTGCGCCGGTATCTAATAAGGCTTCATTCTGAGCATTAAATTATTATCACGTCAGTGTCTTTTAGGGCTAATCTCAGTGCTTGCCCACCCTCACCCAAACCGGCTGCTCAGAATGGCTGAACTGAGGTTAGCTGGGGTGGGGCGGGGCGGGCCGACGAACATGGCTTTCTTCCTGCACTCTGCACAGTCACGCGCCTTTTCCAGGCTGGCACAGCGCTTGATATCTGCCGCTTGATCCTCACCAAGTAGCTGCACAGGTAGGCAAGCCATTGTTCAAGTACCTGCATATTCAGTAAAAGAGGTTCAGTGCAGGCAAAGCCCTAAGATTATAGCGTCGGCTGCCACGCGCTTTAAATCCACCTTCAATAATAAAACGCGGTGGCAGCCGACATTTAAAATCCACGGTCCTTGCCTTCACTGGGCCATTACCGCGATTTACATTGCCTTCCACAGTACAGTGCGGTGGCAGACCATGTTAAAATTCAAGGTCCTCGCCTGGACTGAGCCGTTTTCAGTGACTACACCGAACTTTAGATTTGCATGTGCCTAGTAGTCAGTGAAAACAGCTCAGTGCATGCAAGGCCCTTTGATTTTAACGTCGGCTGCCACCGTGCTTTACATCTGCCTTCAGAAGTAAATCGCTGTGGCAGCTGAGGTTAAAATCGAAGGGCCTTGCATGCACTGAACTTCTATCGTGCTGTACATTGCCTTCAATAATAAAGTGGGGTGGCACCAATGTTAAAATCCAAGGTCCTTGCATACACGGGGCCTGTTTTACTGACTACACTGTGCTTATTATTTCCATTCTCGTAATAGTCAGTAAAAGAGCTCAGTGCATGCAAGGCCCTTTGATTTTAACGTCGGTTGCACTGCGTTTTTCATCTGCCTTCAGTAGTAAACCGAGGTGGCAGCCAATATTGAAATCGAAAAGTCCTTGCCTGCACTGAGCTGCTACTGTGCTTTACATCTGCCTTCAGTAATAAAACAAGGTGGCAGCCAACATTGAAATCTTAAGGCTCTTGCCTCCACTGGGCCGCTTTCACTGACTGCACTTTATATTTGCATTTGCGTACCAGTCAGTGAAAGTGGCTCAGTGCATGCAAGCCTGTTTGATTTTAATGTTGGCTGCCACAGAGCTTTACATCTGCCTCCCATAGTAAAGAGTGGTGGCAGCCGAGACAAAAATCAAAAGGTCTTGCATACACTGAGTCCCTTTCACTGATTGCCAAACGAAGGCAGATATAAAGCACAATGTTGGTGAACAGACCATAACTGTGTATTTACTGAGAATGGACTTTGCCGAGTCGAGCCAAGTGTTCCTGCACACAGTGAAGTTCTTTTTCAGAGAGAGTTGAGCATTGGCATGGCGGAGAAGGACAGATTTTTTAAAGGTTTGCAAAAAACGCAATATGGTGGGGTTGTGCAGAGAGTGCATTGCCCTTCTGGGAGCTTTGAAAGGGTGGGTAAGAGCTATATTACACTTAATGCAAAGGAGATATTTACCATGAAAGAAAATGATTCCTATATGGATGCATGGATTTATCCAGAATACTCGAGGACCCGAGGGAAGCACCTGGCCAATTACGTAAAAAAAAGCAACAGCATTGGCATCTGCTAACAAATCCTAAGAGTCAAATACGTTTTATAGTCATCCTGTAGAAAACTACTCAAAACCACTAATACAGTCAACATTTAAAGGTAATGCTTTAAAGCGCCCAGTGCTTAAATGTGGTTTTATAATAATATTTAGGTAATGGGGAATCCAGACTTACGGGCACAACTGGTACCATGAAACAACACAAGTATTGGGGGGCTAGGCTAAACAGAGTGATGCCTCTACTTACTATCTAACCACAGTATGGGCTCCAAAGAAATTTGGCTTAAAATCATTGAAGCTGGGTGTGAGGCGCTCTCACTCGGAAAAATGTGCGAGTTGCTTGGCCTTTAGTAGTTCACAACCATTTTCACTGATCAGAAGTAGCTCTCACTGCAGACAAGGTTGGAGACCCCCTGATTTAGATTAAGTGGTGATTGTTTAAATACAGAATCCAGTAGTTAAGTAATTAGAACGTCTATTGAAACATACACAATATTGTTTTATTAGAACATTGGAATGTTGGGAGCTCCATTGGAAACAATGGAGTAGCTTCATTCTTATAATGTCTTGTATAAGCCTGGAGCTGCAACATTGCAAAGTTATTTTGTTCACAGCTCTGGCTGTGAACAAATGCTTCAGGGAGACTGAAGGGATTCCAATCCCCTTGTGCTCTCTTAAGGCTTTACTTTATTTGTTAGAACATTCTATCCTCTAGTGGCAGAATGTTCAAATAGCCTTATAGCCCTTTGTAGCTGTGCTATAGTGGCTATTAAAGTCCCTTTACCTTCAGCTTGGGCCTTTAATGCTGGAGAGGGCCTTTAATAGCCGGTACAGCCCGCTATAGTGGGCTATAAGGCTATAGTACACTTGGTTGAAGAAGTTTTTTTAGATGAGTTATAGGTTTAGTACAATGATCAAATTCATCTTGCAAGTCGAAAGGAACAGTGAATAGTGTAGACTGTGGACAGATGAAATCCCAATTCGAATTGTTTTGATTTATTTATTGCAGAGCTTTATTTAATATATGTTGTTGTATTTTGTAAAGAGGGAGTGAGAAAAAGTATTGATGGTTGTGTTTGTGAGTACTGCCTTCAATTAACAATGCAGACAGTAGTGTTCACAATTCAGATTGAGTCACTATTGTAGATGATGCAGTCCTGTAGGAGAAGAGATTGCTGTAGTGTGCTCTGTCTGCACCACTGATACACGTCTTTGCAGGCTCCGCACACATTTTCTTTTCTTTGCGTATTGCAAACTGTTGAGTTCAAGTCAATGCCACATGGCTGTGGGCTCTTGCTGAACGCTGTCTCTGGCCTGTACTGCAGACTTCAGTTTTCACATTTGACATTGAGTTGGTATTGTAGATGATGCAGTTCTGTATGAAAAAACATTGCTCCAGTGCGCTCTGTCTGCACCACACCACTCATACGCATCATTGCAGGCTCTGCACACATTTTTTTTGCTTTGCGTATTGCAAACTGTAGAGCTCAAGTCAATGCCATGTGGCTGTGGGCCCTTGCTGAACGCTCTCTCTGGCCTATACTGCAGATTTCAGTGTTCATATTTGACATTGAGTCGGTATTGTAGATGATGCAGTCCTGTGGGAAAAGGCATTGCTCCAGTGCGTACTGTCTGCACCAGGCATATGTATCATTGCAGGCTCCGCACACAGTTTTTTGTTGCTTCTCATATGACACACTGGGCACCTCAAGTCACCTTATGCAGATGTGGGTCGTTGCTGACTGCTCTCTGAGCCCAACACAGCAAACAGCAGTGTTCACAATTCAGATTGAGTTGCTATTGCAGATGATGTTGTTTTGATGGCAAGAGATATTGCTCCTAGAACGGCCTGTCTATAGCACGCATTGTTGCTGGCTGTGCACATGCTGAATGCTTTTGATGTGGCTATGTGAGTGCAGTAGAACTGATGGAGTGTTTATGATATAATCTTTTTGTGTATTATCTCAGATCTATTGATTGTGTGTCAGTATACCACAAGTTGTGATTCTTTTACGATAGAATTATTTCTTTAATATTTCACATCTACTGTACCTACCTTACTGCAGCACAAATTATTGATTCTTTTAATATTGAATCTCTGTGTGTGATGCAATGATTACTGTTGTAGTTGATGCTCACAGCAACCATTCCCTCAGGGTTGCTTTAAACTCACCCCACACGCATCCAGCACAGACGTCACTGGATATGTGACCCTGGTAATAAAAAGGAGTTGAGCGCAGGTGCCAGTACCCACTTCCACTATCTATCTGGGTCCACGTGTTCATTATCTATACATGACTCTGTCAGGGCCGTACTATATTCCTTTGTGCTGTGGACAGCGTATGCAACCATGTTACCTCTGTTATTGGTGAAAATTTCAGTAATGTAACTTTTAGGTGTATGGCTATCACAGGTGGAAGGCTACTTTACAGAGCATGAATATTGATGAAAATGATGGTTGCATGTTGTGTGTAGTGTAAGATATGTGTATATTGCAAAACGTTTAGAACAAAGCTCTCTAAGCAGAAGAGGTGTGTTTCATGAAATGCAGTACAGATATTGACTACAATGGGTGGTGTTTCCGAACTGTTAGAATGGGAAATGTTATGAACTAATGAAATGCTTTTTTTTATGGTCACATGGCAATCGCGCAGCTAGTGCGCAATAAGATCTCACCCAATGTGATTTTGAGAAAATATATTTACTATAATATAAGTTCATTACAGTTAGAAATAAATAACTGTTTAAAATATTTTTAATTATCGCTTGCTCTCATATACACTTTAAAGGTATTTAGATATAGTTTTGAGACAAAAACAAAGAGGGAATGGCGTATGTGGAACGATATCTTATGTCTATGATGTAACAGGGCGTGGCAGTGTGCATTTGTCGCATTTGGAACGCTCACCGCGTGCCACCCCATACATACATGAAGTAACGCGCCGCTTGGTAGTGCCTACCGGTCGCATCTCACAGTAGCAGCTGGCGCAACCTCATACGTACATGTTGTTACGCGGGACGTGGTGTTACAAACCTGTCGGATACGAAATGTGCATCATTTAAATGTGGTGGATAGGATTCGCCTGCTGAATGAAGTTGGTAGACTACCGGTACGGGACTATAGTTTTCTCAACAACAAAAAAAGGTTTGATATACATATTTTTGGGGGAAGATATAAAACGTTACATATTTTTTAAAGTTAAAAAAAGGATAATAGAGTTGCAAAATATTAAAAAACAATTCGAAAAAATATAGGTTTTATAAATGTTAAAATATGAAATTAACATTTAAAAAACCTTTGAAATTCATTGAAAAAACCATAGGTTTTACAGACATTATAGTTAGGAATTAGCATTTGAAAAACCTTCGAAATTCACTGAAAAAACCATAGGTTTCGGGGACATTATAGTTAGTTGGACATTTGACTCATATAAAAGCAGAGAAATTCGCCAGTTATAGTTAGTTGGGCTAACTATAACTCGCGCGCCCGCAATGCACTGCTGATGACTTCACATATTACATCACTCATGACATGGTTAGTGACATCACTGATTACATCACTGATGACATCTCAGTGACATCACTGATGACATCATCCACGTGATAATCTGATGCACATACTGATGCCCTAATATAAACTATGATACATGAACTCTAAAATACAGACTACTATTTTTGAAACCATACACACAAGAATGCCAGATACTACATAGCACCGACTACTGCCTAGGTCTATACACACATCCAGTGTCTTACACATACAGTTACTCATCAATACAGTACTATATTATGTACTGATACGCCTATACATACAGTCACACTCTGCCACTAATCCATAGAGTAAGTCACACACCTAGTCAGTCATGCAAAGAATGAATTACATACTCATTTACTCATGTATAACGTTATATACACCAACAGAGTTATTTATACACAAACCACATTACTTATTTATGTACTAAGACATACTTATTGTCTTATAAAAACACTGATACAAGCAGACACTCATTTATACAACCCCTCTTCAAATAACTTATTCTCACGAATACTCATTTATATACTCCAACATTCACATATACTGACTTAAAACATATGTAGTTACTCACACATATACCACTGAGACATTCATTCACTCACCAACACACCCATACACACACTAACTCACCCTTACAGCCCTTCCCAGAGGCACTTTTGAATCCATATAACCAGTGAATTACCCACTCAGACATCTGTGCACAGAGTCACACCCTCTCCACCGACCCACACAGACACTCAGGCACTCCTACAGACACTCAGACAAGAAATTAATAACCCATATAGAACCCTATGTAGCTAGTCACCAACCCATGGAGCCGCTTACACACCAACTGAGAGACTAATACAGACTTTCACACAGTTTAGTCACTAACCCATGCATTCAGTAACACACGTTCAATCACTCACTTATACAGTCAGTCATGTGCCTACTAAATAATCCCTTCAGGCACTTGTAAATTCACTCATTCTTCAACACACCTTGGCATAGATATATATGAAAAATATTTATGTCATGAGTGATGTAATATGTGATGTCATCAGCAGGGCATTGGGGAGCACGAGTTATAGTTAGCTCAACTAACTATAACGGGTGAATTTCTCTGGTTTTATATGAGTCAAATGTCCAACTAACTATAACGTCCCTGAAATATATGGTTTTTACAGTGAATATAGAGAGAGAGAAAGGAAAAGGCTGGTTGATGACGGCGGACTGCTCTTAGGGAGTGGATTCGTAACGGAAGCAACCACCTTCCGTGGATTGAATAAATTCAAACAAATAGTCCTGAACTTCCAGCTCCGGCGAACAGAGACCAAACGAATCCCAAAGGTAAGGCAAAATAAATTTATTGAACCAAGTTCAACAGCGCAGAGGACTGACGCGTTTCGAGCGGATGCCCTTGATCACAGTACTGTACTTGGTTCAATAAATTTCTTTTGCCTTACATTTGGGATTTGTTTGGTCTCTGTTCGCCGAGCTGGAAGTTCAGGACTATTTGTTTGAATTTATATATATATATATATATATATATATATATATATATATATATATATATATATATATATATGTATATATATATATATATACACGCAATAATAACACGCTTAGCAAATGCAACAGCTAAATGCATGAGTAATAATAATATACAAGCAGCAAATAGTACTGGACGTCCTGCAAGAAATCAGAAAGATATATACACTAAATACATCTGATGATTACTTTGGATGTGCACTCTGACTCATTCACACATCACAAAGAAAGACCTCAAATGATCATAGCTACTGGCCACACATCACAATGGTAATAATCAAAACTCAAACACTTCGCCTGGTGCAAACACTGCATCTTAGCCCCCTCCAGACCAGGGGATTTACAACCGGAGATAAAAGCCTCAGCAACCAGGGATACGCTGTACTAAAGTAGACTTGCCTGTCCCCATTCTGATTCCAAAATCCTGATTTCTAAGTCAGCAACCCTCAGCTTTAGAATCTCAAAACACACTAGAAGGTTTGAGAGTCTTTCCTGCTGCACCAAAGAAACTTACTGGAACTGGCCAGTTTCCATGCAAGCCTTCCAGGGCAAAAGGAGTTCCCAGTTTCCCTCTACATTCGCACATGTTCCAGCTTTTATCTTAACTAGGCTTATGAAAGCCTTCTAGGGTACATTAAACAATCTCTCACAAAACAACCTTGATCGTGATTAACCCAAACAACTTGCAAACACTATGGGGGCCTGTCTGTGCGCACAGAAAAGCTCAAGCAAGTCAGAGTCAGAATTCAGGATGACATGAGGCCATGTCAATGCCAATAGTAAGAACTTCATAATGCTTCCCAATGTACAACACAATGCACATTTGTGCACCACTGCTATACATACTTCATCTCTCAATGTACAACATAATGCACATTTGTGCACCACTGCTCATAACACTGCACTTTGAGACCAAAAAGTACATCCCACACCTCTCTATCTCTCTCTCTCTCTCTCTCCGATGCTTTCAAATACACATCCCACACGTTCAGTTCTTGGCAAGGCTGTTCTACTCTGTGGCAGCTCCCACTGTAAGACTGCAAGAATACAAGAAAGGCACCTTCAAGAGAAACAAGGCATTTGCAGGATGTCGTACATTCATCCTAGGGTAAAGTAAAACATCAAAGTCAATTAGAATGATAGTAGTCAAATGTCATCACATGGTGTCAGACCATGAGTGTCTCTAGCACTACAGTGACCTGAGTATGGAAAGGGTCTCCCTAAATGTATCTGGCCATGATCCATATCACACTTTCTTCACAATTAAGTATTGAGTGTGATCAGCAGACTCCCATCAATGAGAAACAGGTGTGGCCGCTGCCGATGTCAGGGTCAAGACCAAAGTGAGTGCCCTGAACAGGCTGAAGTCATCCAAAAGTTTGAGAGCAGCCCGAAGGCTTCACCTCCCATGTCAACATCCTAGCTGCACCTCAGCTAAGGAGACAATATTTGCCAAAGATGAGAGCTGGGAGAGCTGCCTCAGGGACCAGCTATACTGAAATCACCAAAGCCTTCAAGGTCCAAGCATGACCATCAATGCAGCCCTGCCAGTTCAATAGCCACTGCTGCAGAAGTAGAACTACTGCATGTGGTCATCCAGCCGTAATTGCGACTTCTAGATGCAGGTAATGATGGGGCTCGAACTCTGTGAGAGAATGAGAGAGAGAATGCAGACTGAGGTATGCTGCACAAACTCAGGGGCTTATTTAGAAGCCCATTGCACCGATGGTGCATCACTTTTTGTTGATGCAATGGCGGTGTAGTATGCCTGTCCATATTTACACGGCCATGTAAAGTCACCCTGCATGACTTTTCATGGCCTTGTAAATATGGACCCGTTTTAATGCATTACTCTGAGTGAAAAGGGCGTTCAATGGGCATTTCTGTGCATGTTCCCACGCAACATCCATGGAACCTGAGACATTCCGAGATTTACAATCGGTCGTAAACCTGAGAATGCATCAGAATTCTATGCTTCTCCAGGGGAGGCGTAGGAGTGGCTCAACAAGGGGGAATACTTTTATTTTTATGTTTTTGTGCAGGAAGGTGTCCCTTCCTACACAACAAGAATCATCCCTGTAATGCAGGCACAGTTGAACCATGGCACAAGGGTGTCTGCATTGCACACAGCTGCTGTTTGTGCGCTGGTGCAGGGGAGTACAGGTATGCCCCATATCTTGTAGTTACAGCACATTCCTGCCCTTTTACTTTGATGCACAGCAGCACAGTAGGAAGGCTTGCTGTGCTGTTGTGTGTGAAAATATAATAAATGAGACCACCAATTTTCACTACTAACTTTAAGAAGTGAAAATCCAGCTTAGCAGTTGGACTTATATTCACCTTGGAGGTGATTCAGTAAACTGAACCTATGACTAATCTTCATTGTATCCCAGATTAGACAGCAGGGATACCAGATGCTGGGGAACTCTATTAGCGGGATATGGTACCAAAGGATGAAGAGTCTCAAGTTCATAATCAGGATTTCAACACCATTTTGTACTCCCCAAACTGCGCTGTGAAGTCTTAAGTAGCACTATGTGATAACAGTAATTTCTTTTATTCAAAAGGTAAGCAATGGACTGGATAATAGGTTACTGATTCTGTTGATTGATTGTTGAGTTCTGAGCTCTTGCCTACCACACTATGTCAGTGAGTAGCCGTTGACTGCTTGCAATTGTTCCTCAGAGAGTCAAGTGTGAAAGGATAGCACTTGGTCCAGTTTGGAGAGTCGTAGTAGCATGCACCCCATGACCCCTGTAGCAAATGACCTCAAACACTAAAGTTGCCTTTCAGTAACCCATGCATGCTCTGTGGCCCTAGAGGGTCGAACAATGTATTTCAATGACTAAGGGTCAAAAAGCCTAGAAAATGCTTGTTTGAAGGTTTGTCAGAGGCGAGCAGTGGCGACTCCTTCACTAAGGCGGAGGAGTGTTGCCCCACTGCTCTCTATCATTCTATTTAGGTATTAGCCAGGTTGGGCAGGGCTGGGCCCCTAAAACATCTGGGAGGAGGTGTAGTTGCTGCACTCCAAAGTGGGCATGACTGCTCGGCCGTCATGCACACTGTTCATGTTCCCCACCAAACTACATTACACAGCTTGCTGGGGAACATGCCCAGCCTCCCATTCCCCATCAGATCGCCGAGCCACAGCATTGCAGCATTGTGTTAGGCTTCGGGGAGGGAGCCTGTGTACTTCATGCTTCCCCACAGAGAGACGATGAGGGACGGTGGTGGCAGCGAGGAGGTGTTTTTATTTTTATTTTGCACCACCCCCATGCCTCTCTTCCTCCTCCCTCCTCCCTGCATCTCCACTCTCGTTCCCTGCCAGCGGCTACTGGAGGCAAGGCGGCTGCTTATTTTGTGTAGACTTACAAGAAGGGGACAAGAGAGTTGAGAGACTAGGATACAAAGTTATCTCTAAGTTTTTCATATAAGGATTGGATTTCTGTCAATCAATCGATGGGATACACTGTATCAGAGAGAGTGACAAAGGGTCGGTTGTGTTGTTAAATTACAAAGGGAAATTGTCAGTCAGTCAAAAAGCTTTATTATCGGTTAAAAACCATAAAAGCAAAAGATACATAATTACATAGGACAACCCTTTAACCAACAGTGAACAGCAGTACAAAGTTTACATAATTAAACAATACGCCAAAAACAATATATAAATATCGTTTAAAACAGATAAAAACAGATAAAAGTAGGCCACTCACAATAATATTAAAATTCCCTAGTAAATTACATGGAGGTGCTAGAACAGTTATAGCAGCCTACTTTTTGATTTTAGCTCCGCTAGTACACCACATAGAAAACAGGTATCTGGAGGTCGCAAACAGTCAAAGGGGAAGAGTCATATTTCAACAATCTAAAAACATCCCTGTTTTCCCTGAAACCCCTGGACTTGCAGAACTGTAGGATCCATTTGGCTCTAGCCTTGGAGTACGAAGGGCAGAAGAGCAGAACGTGCAGATCCGTCTGTTCAGCGTGTTCACACCCCGGGCATTGGCTAGGTTCATGATGAGCCATTGACCACTTGTTTGTTGCTGCCCTCACTGAGAGAGATCCGTGTCTAAATTGGACATACTATTTCTTTGCCAGTGGGGGCTGAATATCGTCCAAGAATTTCTCAAATTGATACTTATCCTTGACTTCGAGACAATTACTGGTCAACCTACCCAAAGATGGTTTTGATGCCATCTGATCCATTCGAAATTGGTTGAGTACTTTGACCAGCATCCTCCTAGGAGTCGAGGCATAAGAGGGTACCGGGGAGAGCGCAAGTCTCCCTTCCCCAAGGCCTGGCATAGCTGTTTAACATGCTTTAGCCAAGGGATTTTTCCAACACCCCTTAACGTCAATAGGTGACTAAGATCCTCCCGATAGCTTGAAAGCTCAGGTGTGGACCCAACCAGAGTCTCCTCCAATACAATAAGGTACGATTAGGGATAACTTCATGTATGGGGACCAGACCCAAGTCAAGGTGTAACGGGATCAGGGGTGTGCTCTGTGGGAGTCTCCGTAGGCACCTGGTAAAGCTATTCTCAGTGATAGAGAGCGAGGAGGCGTTGGCGTGGCCCCATAGCTCTACACCATAGAACGCCCCACCTCTTGCCTGTGCTTTATAAATTTCTACTGGTGGTCCCAAGATTTTAGATGAGCACTCGTTGTGTACCTTTAAAATGCCTCCCACGGCTCGGGCCAACTTCATATTTGCCTTAGCTATGTGGGTCCCCCATTCCATCTTATCATTCAGTGTTACGCCTAAATATTCAAAAGTGGAGACTCTTTCAAGCACCGTGCCATCCAGATGAGGGAGGGGGCAATTGGGCGATTTGGAATTAAAAACCATGAATTTGGTTTTGGAGAGGTTGATCTCCAAGTTTCTTAGTCTGCAAAAGGAGCAAAAAGCCTCGAATGTTCGCTGTATGCCCGTTGAAGATTTTGATAACAAAAGGGTATCATCAGCGAACATCAGGGCTGGTATCTTACGGGCTGCCAAGCTGGGAGAGTCTAGATCCCTCGCGCCCCAGAGAGGTTTGATCAAACCATTAAGGAACAGAGAGAAGAGCGTGGGGGCTAATACGCACCCCTGCCTCACTCCCTTTTCCACTGGGAAAGTGGCCGAAAGCTCCCCATTTCTCCCATACCTCACTCTTGCAAAAGTGCCCTGATGTAAGCGTTTAAATAATTGGCACAGATAAGCTGGAGCACCCATCTCCAACAAGATCGCCCATAGCTTCTCCCTCTGGACCAGGTCAAATACAGATTGAAGGTCTACAAAGATCAAATACAAACTACCGGCCCCCATAGTCACCGTCTTCCAGTATACCATCTGTAGTCTGAACAGTTGGTCAATGGTGGAAACTTTAGCACGAAAGCCCGCTTGAAGGGAGGTCAGGATTTGATGATCGTCCATCCAACACTGCAACCTTGATAGTAAAATATGGGCCATTAATTTCTGCAAGACATCAATAAGACTAATGGGGCGGTAGTTGACCGGGTCCAGCGGGGAAGCCCTTTTGTGGATGGGAATAATCTCAGCCCCCAACCAAGTTGGGGGGATATCCATACCAAGGAGGATGGCGTTAAAATATAGGCACATGTACGGGACCCAAACCTTTTGCGCGCTCAAGAACAAAACTCCCGGTATACGGTCCAAACCCAGGGTCTTCCCTGTAGCCAAGCTTTTGAGGGCTCCTAGACGTTTGAGGCACCATGCCCCGGTTTGGCAGATGTTTACTGATCCCTGTTGAGGTTGGTGATGGAATACGGGGGCAAGAACTCGCATTGTTTAGATGCCCGCTTGAAAGAATAGCGGGACGAGAAGGGGTGGGGCGGTAGAACAGTTGGCAGTTGTCGATAGGCCCGGCCCTTGTGCCCGGTTATCTGGTCGTGGGCCTACACCTTGGTTTGGACCTTGAGATGACTGTTTAATGTTACCTACAGCCGGAGTCGGGGAGATATTCCTAGTCGGCTTAGTTGACTGTGCGCTTACGCCACTCTTGATATTTATCATGGAAACAACTTTGTCAATTCTACTCATCAGAGTTTTAAACTAAGATTTAATAAGTTATTTCATATGTGCTTGCAAATCGATTATTAAGTGGGTGGCCCACAAAGGGGGAGTTAGAGTGGAAAAGGAGGGCCCTGCATCAGCCTGTAGAATATCTGAGGCAGTTGTAGTGGGCCTAGCGGCTTTTTTTTTTGGTTTGGGCTTCTTTTTTCTACTGCAATACTTAGGTGCCTTGTTGACTACCTGGGAAACCAAAGGGGGAGAAGGGTTGCTGCGGGGGCCAGCATCTAACTCAATCTGTGTGCATGGAAGCTCCGCAAAGGAGGTTGCTAACAACGAATCAAGAGAAATAGCTGTGGCTAAAGAAGCATTCCCAGGTGACGTAGGGGGGGGCATGGCAGGTGTCAACGAGAGACGTCTTTCGGTATTTTCTATGGCCGAGTCTACCACCCCTATTGTCTTTTGTAGCATTTTATCAATTGCAGTTAAACTCGGGAGTGGGGTTGTTAAAACAGCTGTTTGTCGTGTAATGGGGCGTGTGGCTGGAGGATTACTGTTACATCCTAGTAAGAAATTCCGGAAGACTTGGATAGGTTACAGATGATAAGTTTATTCTTCTTAGATGGTTTGATAGGTTTTCCAGTATATATGTAATCAAAGCCCCACCAGGAGCATCCTCTCTGCTGCTCAGCCCAGGATCCAACTGACAGTCCACTCACAGCATAATAAACATTCCAATGACATCACATTCACACTAACATTCCACTCACACTGGCTGAACAGCAGAGGCAGAGAAACAGGGAAGATGTAAGGTAAAACCTTAGATATAACACACCTTCCCTCTTTATAAAATGAACAAAGAGAAAGCAAAATGTAAATAGCAACATTGCAATAACATCACCGTATAATCAATAAAAATTGCAGTAGAAAGCAAATGTAAATAGCAACATTGCAATAACATCACAGTATAATCAATAAAAATTGCAGTAGAAAGAAAGATTGCAAAGGCACATAATGAGAACAGAATAAAAAATAATACATCATGAAAGTAATACCAAAAAGTAGAAAAGACACACATCTTCCTTATCAGAGAAAATTGAAGTAAGAAGTTTCAAAAGGAAGGAAAAAGTAAAAGAATGTAAAAGCAAACTGAGAAAATTACATAAGCAAGAAGTAATAATACCACGAAGATTAACAAGAAGTAGTGCACAAGTGTGACCACCACAACTACACCAACTGGCCAAGCTAGCGAGAAGTATGGAACCACTGAACACAGCAACATGAAGAAGGAAACAAGGGAAAAATGAAAGTAAAGAAAGAAAACAGGTGACGTACACCTAACACATCAACCAAAAGGAAGACACGTAGAAAAGGTCTGCGATCTGCGTAAACTGTACCACACCGAAGATAAGAGTACAATCACACCTCAAATTAGACCACAAGTTAAAATTGCAGGGAAAATGCGGTCTGGGAAACTGAACTAGACAGCAAAGAAAATTCAGTAAAACCTTAAATTAGACCACATAAGTAAACCTGCGTACAATATGATAATTAAACAGTAAATATCAAGTACTCATGTAAAGAATCAGAGGAACAGAAAAATGCTCCAGGAAAATGCGATCTGGGTAAACTGAACTACACATCAAAGAAGTTCAGTCACGCCTCAAGTTAGACCACGTATGAAACTGCAGGAAAATGCGATCTGGGTAAACTGAACTACACTGCAAAGAAATTCAGTCACGCCTCAAGTTAGACCACGTATGAAAACCTGCGCACAAAATGAAAAATGCACTGTAAGTATCATCATGAAAACATCAGAGGTACAAGAAAAATTGCTCCAGGAAAAGTGCGATCTGCGTGAACTGAACTACACAGCAAAGAAAATTCAGTCACATCTCAAGTTAGACCACATACAAAACCTGCACACAATATAATAAAGGCACTGTAAGTAAAAATCATGTACAGAACCAAGGAAAAAGGAGAAATGCACCACCTCAAAATACAGAGTAGAAAATGTAGAAAACCTGCATGCCAAACAAAATACATTAATAAAGGCCTCAGAATAAAATGGTAGTACTACAGTAAAATAAGAAGAGCATCAACCCATTGTATAATTATAACAGTGTTAAAAAGCATAAGAAAACATAGTACATATCGGAGCTAAAAATGAAAGTGAAACAGGTTGCAAACTTGAACCAGCATAACATGAAGAGAATCTCTGTAATTGAGGAAACAAAGAAAACAGCAAAGCGTCTCTAATTCGAGGGCAAGAGGAATGTAGACAATGTAATAAAAATGCCCCCTGAGATACCTCCAAAGACCAAACTGATGGTCGTAGGTTTTTTTGAAGAAGGTGTGTGCGTCAACGCGCAGGAGATACTCACAAACTTAGAATACTGCCGCTGGTTGTGTTCTCTTCTTAAGCTGCTGAAGATGGTCTGAAGAGTGACTTTTTGGAAATGTAATAAAATTTAGGCTTGTAGGAGTAGAAGTAGTGAACTCCAAAGTCTGTCTGCTGCAACAGAAAACACTCATAACAATTGGAGTTAGAAGGTTGAAAATGTGAGCCCACACATGCTGAAGTTAAAGTAATTAAAAGGAGGTGTGCGCGTCACCGCGCAAAATGTGAGCAATTGAGAGGCTTAGTCCGATCGTGGTGTTGCTGGTTACTTGAGGAAGAGCGAGCTGATCACATTCAAAGCACGTAGTTGGCAAACCGTGTATAAACTGGAGTCTGCGCATAACTACTGCGCACATGCCAAATACAAGATAGCGTCACGTAGGGGACGCAATGCTGGGTGGCTGCAGGCACGTCTTGGCAGAACATCATGGAAGCAGCAGGGCGCTGCGCGATGAGAGGACAGAGCTCGCGCTGCCACCAACGGACTTTGTAAGTAGGAAACGGTTTATTCAAATTTTATGGCGCAGCAAAGAAATGTAAAGGCTGCGCTGAAAATATGTGCACTGTAAACAGCTCGTGCCATATTTTAAATGTCAATAAACAGTTAAACTGAGACAAGTTAAGGGGCAAGAGCGAAAAAAAAAATTGAAAACACAGGCTTGGCTCACCCGAAAAGTTCTCCATCAGCATCATTTAGGCACTAGTTTGCAAGTTCAAAAGCATTACTCGCTGACGTGAACAAATCCGCATTCCTACTCAAATCGCTCTCAATTTGCCGGCACAGAACACGTGGTCAGAGAATGTGAACTGCTCCCTTCAAACAGCCAACACAGTGAGGGAGTAAGAGTCATCAGGGTCAAGTCGAAATCCAAATGAGGTGCCAGGCACACAGCATAAATAGTGATTCTGCGAACCCAACAGAATTCACTGCCACAAATACTGTGAACAGAATGCCTCTTGATATGAAGATGAAGAAATCCGAGCAGGGAGCAAAAGCCCAGTCAATGGCAACAGAATGTCAAAATTAAGACAGTAGATGTCTAAGGCAGAAGAAGTCAGGCAGAAGGAAACAGCAGCAAGGTGTATGGCAGCAGTAAACAGACAGCAGTAATACGCCCAGTCAGATGCAGGCTGTAGAAATCAGGAAGCTTATACTCTGTCAATGGCAGCAGGAATCAGGCAGAAATAAGCAGGTTACAGGAAATCTACGCCTTGTCCATGGGCTGTCCGGTGAAATATGGACACTGGTGGGGCGGGAGGGCGTAAAATCCTTAAGTAGGTTCGTTTTAAGTAAAATCATGAATAAAAGTACCTTTAACCGCATCAGCGCTAGCGGTTTTCCCGCTGTGCGCTGATGTTTTGTAAATACCGCATTACATGACGAGCTCAGCTCGTCATGAGCGTACGACGAGCTGAGCTCGTCATCAGCGTGGAAGGGGTTAAGAAGCTTGAAGAAGGTCCTTAAGAAGCTTGAAGAAGGTCCTCACACATAGTTTTGATCCACCTCGTGGCCAAATTTATGTTACATCCTAGTAAGAAATTCCAGAAGACTTGGATAGGTTACAGATGATAAGTTCATTCTTCTTAGATGGTTTGATAGGTTTTCCAGTATATATGTAATCAAAGCCCCACCAGGAGCATCCTCTCTGTTGCTCAGCCCAGGATCCAACTGACAGTCCACTCACAGCATATCAAACATTCCAATGACATCACATTCACACTAACATTTCACTCACACTGGCTGAACAGCAGAGGCAGAGAAACAGGGAAGATGTAAGGTAAAACCTTAGATATAACAATTACTCTTGCCCATGATTCTCGTCAAAAGGTTCTCACCAAATATAAAAAGTAATACAGAGTACATATAAGGACTAATTAGATTGAGAGTAGGAAGAGCATAAAAACGTACTGTGAATCATCAAATTAGACTTGTCACATTAAATAATTATTGACTGACTATTTGCTAAGAAATTACCACAGGTCGCAATGTCCAATTCGGCCACATCAGCCACAGCCTTGCCCAGCCAAGAGAGGTGGCCCTGCACGGCCTCCTTCTGCCACAGACGGCCACAGACGGGCCGCCCTTTACCCGTGCTTAGCCCGGCGCACGCCCGCACGCGTCCCGCGTCGAGGGGGCTGAGTGTAACTAAATATCCCAGGTGTTGAGGGGGGAGGGGCTGCCGCTCTTCGTGGCGGGTCCACTACCTTCTGGGACGCCGAGTCCCGATGCCTGCCCCCTTGCCAGTAACACAGTTCGCTTTCACAGAGGCGAAGCGTATATATATATATATATTGTTTATGTTGCTTTAGAACAAATACAATAATTCCACAAATCACATTAGCCAGGGCATGCTCCCTAAACTGAGGGCCAGAGATGTAACAACTTTCATGGGTCCTTTCGGTGAGGCCAAGCTCGCAATGCAGTCACTGTGCCGAATTCCTCATAGAAAAGAAACAGATCGTAGGTCCCAGTAATATCAGCAGAGAGAACATGCCCCGTAAGCTATCCTGCATTAATGTTTACTTTGCTTGGTAAAGCATGCCCCCGTAGTTTGTCCGCTTTCCACAATTACTTTGCTTAGGCAGGTATAGCAGACCCCTGCACGATGTTGCAGGCGAAGGTATGCCCCGTAATCACCGATCCCCTTTGTGAAGGCACGGGTCTCTTGTATTATCAGGAGGGTACCCCAGTTGTCGTGGTCACAACAGAAACAGCAGTCCCCCTTAGGCTCGCAACCCGCTCGTTATCAATGTAGTGTGCTGCGGCTCAGCCCTCAGGACTGAGCACATTACCTTATTGCTCCTCTGTCCCTTGCGCGCCTTCACACTCCTTCGCTGTGCGGCGAGGCTCCGGCTGGGGTGTACGCCACCACCACCTGCGGGGGCCTCTCCAGT
The DNA here is from genome assembly GCF_964261635.1 of Lissotriton helveticus. Classification (NCBI taxonomy): domain Eukaryota; kingdom Metazoa; phylum Chordata; class Amphibia; order Caudata; family Salamandridae; genus Lissotriton; species Lissotriton helveticus. The sequence continues at coordinate 1,514,214,806 of NC_136061.1, read as the reverse complement.
CCCCAGCGCCACCTCCTCTCACACCGGCCCGTGCCTCGGACAGCACTCCGGCAGCTGCGAGAGCTTGACTTGGCCCAGGCACGACAAGGGAAGCCCAGGCTAGAGGCTCCTTCGATCCCCGGGCTGGGTGGGGAAATCTTCACTGACGCTGCACGTGGGAGCGGGGCAGATCCTTCCTGAACGGAGCGCCTCCCCACTACAAAGGGAAATTAATGTTTCGTGATTTGTAAGATTTTGTATAACATGACCATCACCAGTAAATCCACCTGTCAGAAAACGCGGGTTTCTCGTCATGGATAAAAGGGTGACAGGAATAATTCATGGCCAAAAATGTTTTTCAATACCTTATCGGACCAACAAGTAAGTCTCTTCTTTGGTATTATCGAACAAAATTGCACCTTATAGAAGCAGCCTGGGCTAAATGTTGGAATTTATCCGGAAAGTACAGTAACGTTTTCAGCAAAAGTCGATCCGGTCAAAGTGAGACATAAAGGTCAGCTGTAACTTTCAGTGGATGCTGGTATGACGACTTAAATATGGTTCAGCAAACTTTTCTTTGGAGATACTGAAGGATGTTGGAGGAGGAGCAGCAGACAGTGCATTACTATACACCACATGGGCATTTGTCCATCAGCAGATAGCGAAAGGATGCAGTTCAGATGGAATAAAACACATATTTCACTTCAGTAGGCAGGTTGCATTCTAGATCCTTGGCCTGATTAGTGACTAGATAAATGCCCTCTATCATTTCTAGACGCTGATCAAGTAGGGATAGAGCACAAAGTATTGCAAGAAACTAGTTAAAGGGGACAACTATGAAAAGAGGCGTACAAATGCCCCTAACAGGCCAGTGATATTAAAATGAGCACTCAAGGTGGGGCAGACCAGGTCATTGGATAATTAAACAAAAGGCCAGATTAACAAACGTATTTGTCTTTGACCGCAGTCATTGCTATTAGGTTACATACTGAATATGTTATGACTATAAACAACAATAAATAAATAAAAGGAGTAGATGAGGAGGATGTTTAAGTTTGGTTGAGTGTAGTATCTGGAAGGGGACCTCTGTCCGGACCTACTCAGTGTGAGTGACTTCTGTAAACCCGACTTTTGAAGAATGGCAGGCCCATCTCCAGACGATCTCTCCTGAAAATGGCTGGCACGTGCGTGTTATTGTATAAAATACATTATGTATACACTGTGCTCTGTCATCTTGCCTATACAATATGCTTATGCCTTTTTTTTGTGAATGCAATGACATGTTGCGTTGTGTTCCCTTCACGAGGTGTTGTGTTTCTGGTTCACTATATGTATCCTGTGCTGTGTCATCTTGTGTTGTGTTTGTGATGTACTCTGTTAAGACAGTATTGCATGTGTATTGTTTGATCTGTAATTTGTCTGGTGCAATTTATTAGGCTTTATTGTGTGTTTGTGATGGAATGTGTCTTCTTGTGTTGTGCTTAACTTGTGTCGGATTTATAGTGTGCTATGACTATGGTATATTGTGTTACCTTATCCTGTGTTTATTAGGTGTTGTATTTGTATTGTGTTGCATTTACATAGTTTAGTCTCGTCTTGAGTTGTGTTTATGATATTTTTATGCAAGCCATGTTGTTCTGTTTGTTTATCAAACTGAGATCTCTCAATTGTGTTAGTACCTGCATGCCAATGTGCCGAGTGTGTATGTGAAACCACGTTATGTTCTATTGCGAACTGGAACATTGGCCCTAGAGATCCCGATGTGTGCTTTGGAATTTGCATACACTCCATCATTAGCCTAACATGCCCTGACTCATGAATGAGGTTCATTGTCGTCAGCATATGCAAAAACATGCCCTATTCGAGACGTTAACCCTCGGGAGAAATATAGATTAATTTGTAAGAGGCGGAAGACGTGATGATGAGGAGGAGGGGGATCAGAGGCCTCGGGTGAGAACATGGCAATATCCCAGCTGGCTGCGCGAGGCGCGCTTTCATACATCTGCTAAAAGGACACACGCATCTCCTGCCAATTAGAATTCTAATGAGTTTGTTTAGGGATGTGGCTTGTAAGAGCTCGCCCTCAGCAATATATTGTGGTATAATCCATTGGTCCCAGCAGGCAGCAAATGTAAATGCCCGAATGCAAATGGCGCCCGAGTTGCCCCCTTTCGTCTTTAATAATGCTGTACTGTAATTTAGTGGATATCGACTCTGTGAAGGCTTTGATAGTGCGGAATCAACCAGGAAACGTTCATTTTGTGAAAGGGAAAGATGAAAGGGTACACACATGAACAGATGGACAAATGACAGGGCCAGCGGTGCCCAGCTTAACATGCACATCACAGTGCATGATGCAGAGTGAGGAGCTGAATCCATCATAATTATCAGAGAAAGGCACAGGGGCAGCGTAAATTTGGCACCCCTCTTTCTCGTCTTGACTAAGCCATATATATGTGCATGTAATATCATTTTCTGGTGTGCTTTAATATCATTAATGTAAAGTGCAGCACTTGACAGAAATACTGAAGGTGTGATTGCTGTATAATACAGACATTTATATGACTAAGCATACTAAAGTTTTCCTTAAAGTGATACCAAATTGCAGTTTTCATATTTATCTGCATTTGTGTAGTTTGAGTAATTTTGTTAACTCTATATATACTCATGTATTTATTTTGAATAGTATCCTGCATTTATTCTATAACTGTACATGTATCCATAATCATGCATTTAAATGTGAATTGAAGTGTTTCCTATGTTAGCTTGACCAAGGCCATAAGCATTTGGACTCTAATGAGGACACCTATTCATCTTATATCTAGAGACAGGAGGAATCCAAGGACGTCCTGATGTTCAGACCATGAGATGGGATTATCAAATATGATTGTCGAGTTCTACTGTGAGAGGTTGGAAAAGTACTGGGACAGATGATGTAGGATTCTCAAATGTTCTGTGGAGTTTTAATTTTGTAGTTACACTTTAGCTTTAGGGAGATTTCTTTAAGACTCAAAGGGGTACAGACTTCTTCGCTATAGTTCTATTGTGTGGCATTATGCTATGCAAAACTCCTGATTTTGGAGAACTTCTACAGAAGTCTCTACAATTCGGTAACTTTCCTGCTTTATTGGATCTAATTGGAGTTTCCCCAATTAATGTAACTCAGGTCAGGTTAGTTTAGGAAAATTGATTTACTCATGTATAGGCAAAAGGACGGGAAATCATATAACCATCACTAGATTTTATTTCTTATTTTTGGCATTGCTATTACTGAATTCCTTGTATGCTTCATGCTGTTTATACTAATGTGTAAATCGCAGAAATTACTGTTAGCATGAGCTGAATCCATTTCGTTTACGGCATCCATTTGCATTAGCCATGTGTTAGCCATTTGATTCTGCCTTCCTCACTGTTGCCTGCCTTCTCTGCTTGAGTCATCAACTGTTGTTAACTCCTTCAGTACTGAGCCAGAGAACTGTTCATGCTCAGAAAGGACTATAGCTGCTAGAATGCACCTGTTTTAGAATGTAACCTTCAGGCTGTTTCAACTGACTAAGCTGTCCTATGTCCCCTCCCACATTGCTGAGTAAGAGTTTTTTGTCCGTCCATGTTAGTCGATGGTTATTCTTGTACATGCTTGAGTCTCCATGCTTATTCAGCAACAAACAAGGCATATACACCCCATGGTCCCTGTTCCTTGTACTATCTCATACAGTGCCAGAGGGTGCTGTATCGATGTAGTCCCACTCATGAGTGATTAATAAACTCATTTTTTATATTTCAACCTCTGTGCCAATCTCTTTTTTGTTGGTTTAAGGACCAGTGGACTGATAAGGGTGAACCCCTGCAGCAGTGAGCCACTAAAAAGGCTTATTTTTCCACAAATTGGCACCCGAACAGGTATTCATCAGAGACGTGGCCATCTGAAAGTGTGGTCTTGACAGAGGGCAGGAGACTACTGAGGAGGTACCTTGCACGAGGAGACCCTTTGTCTTTGCAGACCGACGTGTTTTCTGGTTTTCCCGATCTGACCCTCCAGGTGATGGCCAGTACCGACTGAGATCTCCTTTGGCGTAAGTTTTTTAAGAAGACCGTTAGGTCGACCCAGAGCTTGGCGGGTGGAGGTTGGAGACTTTGGCTTGGTAAAGTCGTAGAAGCGACACTCTTGTTTTGGATTTGCTTGGCCAAGATTCTGGCTTTGTTTGTGTATTTACTGCAGCAAATAAAGGCAGGTAATGAGGAGATTGTTCTCTACTTTTGATACTCAGGATAAATACTATTTGACTACTATAATATTATATTGTATTATAATGTTTTTGGCATCCCTGCCCCTAGCACACTTCGTAGAATGTGTTGCTGTTTTGGTGGTACCAATATGGGTTTAGAAAGTACTCAGCCGGTTCCCCTAAAGGGGATACCTAATAGGTTTATGTACATTAAATACCGTATTTCTTTCATAATGTATAGTACACTGTGGAACAAACACACTAAAAAGAATCCTGATCTACGATGGCCTGTGAATGGGTCATTTGACCTTAAAAAGATTCAGCATGTTGAGCAGTGCCTATTGAGGATAAAAAGTTGACAAGCTATGTTTGATTGTGTACAAATGTGGGCGAAAGAGATGAATGAGAGAGTGAGGAGAGAAGAAGCTATAGCAGAAAAAGAACAGGGCAAGTCAATTTACCGGAAAGCATTAGAATTGAAAAATAAAGAGATGAGGGAAATAAAAGAGAAAGAAGATAGGGAGCATCATTTTGAGGTAACTGGCCAGCACCCTATTCTGCGCCCCCTTTATCATATGCTTAATAGACCATAAGATTATTCCATTTTGTTAGATAGACCTCCGTATAAATTCCCTAGTGCCCCATAGACAGTTTCTGATGAAGAGCACTGGTCTGTGGATGTGAAAGATAAGGATAAATGTCTCAGGAGGTCAACTTGCTCTAATTTGACCCCTGACCGCAAGGCCACTCTTGGATCCGCTGCCTGTAAAGCAGCTTATGGGCATGACCCTGTTTTAGAGATTCTAGTAGTGATTCAGAAATGGTCAGAGTTTGAACAGTTATATTGTTTAGAGACATTTACTTGTGAGGTAGTGGCTAAATTTGGAATATATTCCAAAGTTCTAGAGCCTGATAATATAAGTGCTGATTATAAACAGTTATACAATGGCACCTATTTTCCTTCATGAGTGTCCGATCTAATTAGGTGAGTGGTTAAGTTGCACGCTGATGTATTACGATTACGAGAGGAGAAAAAGGCAGCTGAGACAGCAGCAGCTGAACAAACAGTTCAGATCCCAGTGCACCAAGAAGGAGCCACAGGGACAGATACAGAAACTGGTAATCCTGTAGTCACTGTAAAACCGATGCGTGTTGATGCGCCTTTGTATGTTACTCCAAAGGGCGCGGGAATGAGTGATGATAAAACTTCAGATAACGCAAAAGGATTTATTATTTATAATTAGGTCTATACCCCTTGGAGTAGAGCAGACGTTATGGCTCTTAAAGCTGCTTTGTCTAATCCACGAAAAAACCCAGCCACTTTTTATGAAGAGGTCGAAGGAGCTATTAGTTCTTGCACTATGACATTGTATGATATTGGCATGTTCTTTGAACTTATTTTACCCCCTGATAGGTGGAGATTGATTCGGAAGGTAGATGATAATGTAGCTTATGATGATACTATGGTGAAGTTAGAGGGAATAGGTGCTAATTAAGCGCCTGTGCAGAAACCACAACAAGTGGTATTAGATCTTCTCAAAGCCATTTTAACTAAGTTGAAAACTCTTATATCCCCCAAGAAAATAGATTTGACTACATTAGTGTCTTGCAAGCAGAAAGCGGATGAGTCAGTTTCTGATTTCTTTACGCGATTCGAAGAGACATTCCATGTCTTTAGTGGGCAGTCATTGACAGATGACACGAGTAAGCATCTGTTTGTTGACAAATTTGTTGCGAATATGTTGACAGAAATAGCTAATCACCTAAAGGCCAGTGAGAGTTCATGGACTATGTCCTCCCCATCTCCCTTTTGACTATGTCCCTGTATTATGAGCATCAGGAGTTGGAAGCAGAAGGCAAGGAGGATAAAAAGGTGAAGGATCTGAAAACTAAAGTCATGTTGGCTCAAGTCTATGGTCCACCTTTTAGAGGTAGTGCGAGAGGTGGACGTGTGATGTATCGCCCTGGTGTACCCCTTTCTCTCAAACAACTGTGTCTTCCTATCAATGTGCGTATTGTAAGGAAATTGGACATTGGCGTTCTGAGTGCCCCCTTTTGCGAGGTTAGCAGTATCAGCAGGGTAGAGGCAGTATGAGAGGTCACCCAGGGAACACAGGAAATAGGGGAGGCATGGATACCAGATACCAGATACCAGATATGAGCCAGACGAAACTAATCCTACTTCTTTTAAATCCTTTGACAGACAAAACCAATACCAAATGTCTGGTTACTTGGCTGATGGCCTTAAGGATTCTGATTATGCATAAGAATGCCTAGGATGGGGTTAATGTTAATCTTAATGTTACTTGTACTTATAGAGTGCAAACTGATACCCAAAGGTGTCCTGGCCCTGGGTAAGAAACCAGTTGAGCTCCCAGTAGATCAGAGGGGTCCCTATGTCGATGTAAATGTTTTGGGTTCTATTGATCATTTTCTGGTTGATACAGGAGCTACTCGTAGTGCTCTGTCTAAATAATTGACTCCTAGGGTTCCCCTGTCTTGCTCAATGATAACATCAATGGGATTAGATGGGACACCTTCCCTTAGCCCACTATCACAGCCACTTGCGTTCAGTCTTGATACATTCGCAGCAGCTCGTCCAAGAGAGGGACGGTTGGGCTCTCTCAGTGTTAACCCAGACACAGGGTGATAAGCAACATCCCTGTGCCTATTTCGCAGCTGTCCTTGAACCTGTTGCTTTTGCGTTGCCTGGGTGTTTTCGAGCGGTAGCAGCAACAGCTGTGGCCTTACATCAATGTGAGGGAATAGTCTCGTCACACAGATTGCTTATGTTAGTGCCCCATGCAGTAGATGCCCTTCTGAACCAAACAAAAACACAACACTTGACTAGTGCTCGCTTGACAGGTTATGAATTGACACTTTTGGCCCCTGATATCACATCGAAAAAATGTTTGACCCTAGCCCCCGCTACACTGTTGCCATTTCCTGCTACTCAGCCTCAGTCACAAGAGTCACATGACTGTATATTCCTTACTGAAGAGCAAACAAAGGGTTGTGTTGACCTACAAGATACGCCCCGTTCTAGTGTTGACAGGGTACTGTGGGTTGACATATCTTGCATTTAATTGCCCGATGGCACAACATCTGCTGTCTATGCAATTACAACACTTCAGATTGTAGTTGAGACAGCTCGCATTCCACAGAAGTCAGCCAGGCAGCTGAATTGATAGCACTCACAAGAGCATGTGAGCTTAGCACTGATCTGTTTGTTAACATCTATACCAGCGGCCAATATGCTTTTGGAGTGGCTCACAATTTTGGACTCCTTTGGAAGGAAAGAGTCTTCCTTACATCACACGGGACGCAAAAAGTGCATGGGGAATTAGTACATAATCTCCTTACTGTTTTTACATATCCTAAGAAAATAGAAATTGTTAAGTGTAGCGCACATAAGAAAGTGACTGATAAAATAGGACAGGGCAATGCTTTAGCAGATTACACAGCCCATGAGACTGCAATTCAGTGAAGTACTACATCTCTGTACATGGTATAGTCTCAGGCTGAACGTTGGCATGATGCCAGGCAAGAGGTACTGGACATGCAGCGATCTGCCTCTACTGATGAATTAGACCAATGGTCTAAGGAGAGAACATTGGATGATGAGGGCTGTTGGAGGACTAAAGACATGACCAAGTGGAAATTTCCCACAGCCTACTTACATCCTATGATTCCCATGGCTCATGGGCCAGCACATGTTGGAGCATCCTCAATAGCAAAGCTATGTATGCAGGTTTGGGATCATCCAGATATTGCCGGCACAGCTAAAAAGATAGTCCAACCGTGTCTGATTTGTCTCCAGTATAATCCTGGAATGGGAACACAAACTCCAACAGGAGGATTTGTAATACAAACTGGACCTTTTGAGGTTCTGCAAATGGATTACATCCAGCTAGAACGGTGTAATAATTTAAAGTATGTCTTAGTGATGGTCTGCGACTTTAATAAGTGGATTGAGGCATACGTTACGAAGGATAATACAGCTCTTACTACAGCAAAGGTGCTCCTAAAGGAATGCTTCCCCAGATTCGGTGTTTGTCGAGTTTTGTGGAGTGACAACGGATCTCCTTTCATTGGACAAGTTGTTGAGTATGTCGTAAAAGGATTGGAGATTAAGCAGAAGTTTCATGCAGCTTTTCACCTGCAGTCAGCAGGTTTGGTGGAGCGTTACAACTCCACTTTGAAATTGAAACTCGCTAAAATCTTAGCTTCCACATCTCTGAAATGGTCTGATGCATTACCTCTAGCTTTGCACTCCATTAGATCAATACCACATACACGATCTGGCCTCACACCGTATGAGGTGGTATTTAGAAGGCCAATGAACATTTAGGGGATCCCTAAGCCACGCCCTTTACATGATGTACCTTATGTGTTGATGAGTGATGACTTGGCTCGGTTGACTGACAGCTTGATTTCTATTCATCAACAGGTTTGAGAAGCTCTTCCTGACAGGTCACAAGGTGATTGTCTTGATCTGGGGCCCGGTGACCAGGTGATAGGGAAGGTGTTCCAGAGGTTGAGCAGCCTGGAACCCAGATGGCAAGGGCCTAAGCAAGTGCTTCTATTTACTAGAACTGCAGTCCAAGTAACCAATCGGTAGAATCGGGACCACTCCACCCATTGCAAAAGGGTGCTGTTAGTCTTGGTAGAACCTGCTGCTCTGAAGGATGACCGCGACATTCTGGACACAGAGAGAGGCCAAGCTGCGTCACCTACAGAACCTGAGGAAGTCTCCCCGGACCATGCGATCTCTGCTGCATCACGATATCAGCTGCCACCTCGGATAGGAGAAACTTCATAGTTGAAAAAGACTGTTTGAGTCACCGTCTTTGGTTAGTGAATGGCTGATCTACAAAATGATACCCTTGTAGTGATACCCGTATCAACCCTCAGTGAAGAAACCAACGGCTGCCCAGGACCTTAGGACTCCATATGTTTTGTTTTCTAACATCGAGATGAATATGCCTGCAGAGAAGAGATCAACTGCTCCGAGAATATGTGATCGAAAGACTATATATATTGTTGGACTTACTTCCATTGTTATCATCATTGCTACGATAACATGAGTTATAGAGGGACAAACTCCTGCTTGAAATCTATTGACTGTCACTACTCTTGTCCCCATCAAGAACCATTATTACACTCTCCCATATCATGAGCAGAAGCACTGACAGTCCTATCCCAACAATACGTTTATTCAGATGCTGCATCACACCCACAATGCTACAAACATTACCAACTGTTGGGTGTGTGGAATGATGCCAGCTCATCAGAAAAAGGGAGGAATACCTTTCATTCCTCTGCCGTTTTCACACAATGGTTCTTGTCAGGCTTGGTTTGCCCTGTTACGGGCATCTGAATTGCTAACATTACTTATTCCGATGTAGAAAGACTACATTTTCAGCTAAAGAAAGTGTGTTACCCTGATGAGGAAGGAGATCCACAAGCTAAAGTAACTGTATGGGAAATCGAGGGGTATCGTTGAGGAAACTCCACCACAAAACATTACTGGAATAAACAATAGTTGTTTTTGTCATTGCACAACACATATTGTATTTGTGGAAGTAAAGGGAATTACTACCTACCTATTGGCTGGTCAGGTAGCTGCTACGTGTCCTTTTTATTACTACCTGTGTTTTTGGCCCCTGCATCCTACCATAAAGACTATAAACTGTATAATGACATTTCTAAGAACCGATCAAAGAGGACAATAAATCACGATGAGTTGGATTAAACTGATACTGCACTGCAGCAGTATGTTGACTTCCATTTGGGACTATTCTTCTTTGTTGGTGCAGCCTTAAACAGCAAAATAATCAGGCGCTTGACACGTGTTGTAGAGGCTGTAACCAATCAGACAGCCATGGCACTTTGAAACCTCATGGAAGAACTATAAATTGCAAGAAATATAGTGCTCCAAAACACAATGGTCCTCGATGTGGTTCTAGCAGACCGTGGTGGAGCATGCCGCATCATTGGGAGCAGTTGCTGCGTGTATATCCCCGACCACTCCAGTTTTTGAGGCAATTTCTAAATTATATAAAATGTCCACTGAAATCCACTCAGATTCAGGGACTAGGACTTGGACTAGATGGATCTAGACACTATTCTCTGTTTGGGGCTGGAAGTTATTATCCACCTTATGTATATTTATTGCAATTCTGTGTTCCTGCTGCCTGTGTATCCAATGTGGCCCAATGCTTTGTTCCCTATTTATTTCTACTTGCCTTCCTTGTACATCAGTTAAACGTAATGTGCCGAAAGTAAATGCCCAACTAGTAACTGATCAAGAGATTAGCCAGTTGATGCTAATTAATATGGAAGATCATTTTCATGTATCCTCTATTGCATAGCGATGTCTTCAGCTAATGCTAAAAGGACCATCGGTGGAAATCCCAGGAATTACCATTAGCATGAGCTGAAGCCATCCATGTTTACGGCATCCTTTAGCATTAGCCATGTGTTAGCCATGTGATTCTGCCGTCCTCACTGTTGCCTGCCTTCCTATTCTGCCTGAGTCATCAACTGTAGTTAACTCTTTCAGTACTGAGCCAGAGCACTGTGAATGCTCAGAAAGGCCTGTAGCTGCTAGAATGCACCTGTTTTAGAATGTAACTGTCAGGCTGTTTCAACTGACTAAGCTGTCCTATATCACTTCCCATGTTGCTGAGTAGGAGGTTTTTGTCTGCCCATGTTAGTCGATAGTTATTCTTGTACATGTTTGTACCTCCTCTTTGAGTCTCCATGCTTATTCAGCAACAAGGATGGTCCCTGTATTCCTTATACTATCCCATACAATGCCCAAGGGTGCAGTATCACTGTAGTCCCACTCATGAGTGATTAATAAACTTGTTTTTTTTATATTCCAGCCTCTGTGCCAATCTCTATCTTGTTGGTTTAAGGACCAGTGGACTGATAAGGGTGAACAACTGCAGCAGTGAGCCCCTAAAAAAGCTTATTTTTCCACACTAAACCTTGTCAGACGATTTTCACTGCCAGTAGTGATTCTATATATTATTTTTATACTATATTCTTGAGATTTGTATACATCAGTTTGACTCTGAATTTTTTAAACCTACAATCAATCCCATTTATCGACTTTGGCTCTTCACCGTGGAGCCAAATTGGATACACCGTAAATTGAACTCTTGGAGGATGTTAAATCCTCTTTATTTCACAGGCATCTAAAAAGGTCTATTGCAGGGAAATTTGAATATTCGGCTCAGAGATCTGGCAGATTGAGGCAAATCAAGGATGGTTAGATCCTAGAATAGGGGAGTTAGAATACTTTATGTCAGAGTAGTTCAGATCCAATCCCAGCCCTGGAGCCCATGGTTCAGTTTGGAGGGTTGGCAGAGTTCCTGCAGTTCGAGATGAGAAAGAGTTGTAACAGCATTGGTGTGAGTATTAATAGTGTAACACGTTCTACTGGGTTATGCTTAGCTTGTGATGTTCATAGAGATTGTGTGATGTTTGGCAGAGATGTTTTGAATTTTGTCTGAATGTGGCCCCTAACATGGAGAAGTTGAAGTTGTTATTGGGTCCGATGTGGCCTAAGATCCTGGGATGATATTAAAACATGTAGAAGACAATGTACTGTAATTGTCTGCTAAAGGGTTGTGGTGCTTATCATGAGACATCGTCGACAGCTCGATTGAGATAAAGACATTTCTTTTGGTGTGTGAAACTAATATATGATTGGTGTGGTGGACCCTTTGCGCAGGGAGAAGCTATACTAATCAAGTTAATTCCCCATAGGTCAAGGTCTCATTCGAGTGTGTCTGAGTAGGTCAGAGGGTGTTATTCTGAACTTGTATGATCGAATACTGTTGATTTCTTGAGCGGAGCAAACAAAGGGCCTTATTTAGAACTTGGCAGACGGGTGACGTACATCCCGGATACAATTTGATTTGTATTTTGGCAGTCAGGATATCCATCACCGTTATGACCGAGGATGCTGAAAAATGTTATGAAAAATTTGCCACATAATAATATAGAAACGTGTTAAAAACATTAACATAGAAATGCATAATAAAGTAGACATTAGGAAATGTGCTTTTTATTAAACATGCAGAAATGGAGATGCTGCTTAACAATGCAGAAAGCTGTCATTATTATTAGTCTCTAACTTCTAGGCTGCACTATTCTTTTAGTCTTCTCTATACCTTTAAGAAAAATAAATGCCTTACATAAATCATGATTTAGTGTTATAACTGAATTATAAAGCCTGACCTTTTTGTGCATTATGCTGTTTCATGCAAAATGTATTTATCTTCTCACAACATATGCCTTGATTGAATTTATATTGTTTTCTTTGCCACATATTCATAATGAACAAGTGTATTAAAAAATAATATGCCTGATGCAGCTTAAATTTTGTGATCTAACCAGGGCAGAATGGAATTTGAAAGTGCTTAATTGGCTACCTTACGAAGCAAGGATCCAACTAAAGATGGCATGTATCACACACAAAGCGATTCACGACAAAACTCCATTATACATAGCCCAGAAAATCACATTATCAGGAGGCAGCAGAGGCTCACGGAGCCATGGAGATCTCTTACTGAAACTTGCCCTCTTCCGTAACAAGAGAATGTATGACAGAGCTTTCTTTGGATCGGCCCCAAGAATTTGGAACTCACTCTCACCGAGCATTAGAAAAATTGCGTCCACTTCAGCTTTCAAAAAAGAAGCCAAGACCTTTTTTATGAACAAATTCCTCCCATAATAACAATTGACTAGACGCTATTGGTTGCTTTCATGATCACACACCCAGTTATCGACTTTAATATACGATGATGAAAATGTTGATGAAAGCACTCATTTTCTCTCTAAAATCGATGCATACATACTGATGATAGTGTAGCACAATTGTATCTCTAAAGATGTTTTACGCCAGTTATTTGTTTAGGATGATGTCAAACTTACTGCACCAAGATTAAGAATATGTAAATGTGAAGCGCTCGGATACCCTTTTGGGTCATGTCTGCGCTATATAAAACACAGAATAACGAAATAAATAGATGTCATGGTATGTCACACTGACCTTGATCAGTTGGAGTAAAGCTGCGCTTTTATTTGTTGTCTACGTCATATAGTGATCCACTAGTGTTGGTCTTTGACTCTGAATGAGAATTATGGGTCAACCATTATTTCATGCTGTGAAATGAAATTCTATTTGTGATTATTGATGTTTTGCTGTAAAAGTAAAAAAACACGCTAAAGTTATATGAGATTTGTTGATGGGAGATGTGACAATACCTGTTAGTGAAAAGAGGCACCCACATGAAGATACTCCATGTCGTTATATGGTGATAAATGTAGGGTTTCACACATGTATTTGGCTTAAACAGTGGCACAAAATCCCAAAGAAAGAAGGTGCACTGGCATTTTCACACTATGATACGCTCAATTTGAGAATCATTGAAAACTTGAGGATGATATTATGTGAGATTAAACCACAGCCTAGACATACATAGTTTGAAGCACTCAATGGGCCCGATTCACAGAACTAACCTAAGACAAAATCCTTATCTTACTACCATTTTGGTATTCACAGAAGGCACTTACTCATTTTGGTATTCATAGAAGGCTCCTACACGTGTTTCGACGCCTCAGTATGCTTGTACATGCAACTTGTTCACGGCTGAACAGATTCACTCTATTGGTTTCTTAAGTGCGGCGATAATTCCAAGCCACACTACTCCTGTGGCATAAGGCGAAGTCCTATTGGTGACTGCTCGGTTGATTCCCGCCAAAAAAGTCCTATTTGGTTTAGCAGTAATCTAAGTATCCCGTTCTGTAGTTTCCAGATGAGAGTCCCCGATACACGACATTTCCTCCTTACGCCGGACTCCAAGTGCGTTCGCCACACTTAAGAATCCAATAGAGTAAATCTGTTCAGCCGTGAACAAGTCGAATGAACAAGCATACCGAGGTGACGAAACTCGTGTTGGCTTGGGAACTGTTCACTTATTGAAAACATGAAGATCTATTAAAGAAAATAAGAAAAAGAGGAAAACGGATTGACTTATTCTGTGTTATGTTTAAGCAACCACTGGAACTACCAGTTGTAATTTTTTGTGTGCTTGTGTTTACAATTCATGATGTCTTGCTGCTTTTGCAACAGAACCTAGGGAGGAAGGTGATTCTCCCTAATCCTTGAGCACCGTTGCTAATAAGATTTCCTTTCTAAATAATTGGTGTAATTACCTATAGGCACCTACATCCTATTATTTATACCACCGATTCTAATGAGACTTCTAATGTGTTATTGACTGAACCAAGATTGACAGGACGACCCAAGAACCCAAGGAGTCGATTTATGCATATTATGAGAGAATGCTGCAGGCATTCAAGCAGTACACTGGAGGGAGTTGCTGGAGCCCAAGGATATGGAACATTTTCTTTCCAAGTTTGGGATGAAGGCCTGAAGTTAGTATCATGATTCCGCAGCATTTGATTTGTTGGCAGAATGAGTGGGCAGTAGAAATTAAAGGAGAAATTGATGGTGGCGCAAATGAAGGCTGCACAGAGAAGAGGTCGGAGTCAGCCTTTCGGAGGGAATGTTCCTCCTATGTAAGGAGCATATCACCAGGGAGCTCCTGTGATGCAGGATGCAGGTGGATTCTTGTCCTAATTGACCCAAGGAATGGGATTGATGTAGCTACTTTGAAGAAATCAAGCCCCTGTCTCTGTCAGAACCCAATAGTCTTCGCAGGAGCAAATAGCTGCTGATCCCTATGCCCGCCCACCGGTACCGCCACTCCTCTGACAGAGCAACATCACCAATAGGGGGGAAAAGGGGAACGGGAAGAGAAGAGAAGAGACACTCCTCCAATCGCTGCCACCCTCAGTATGCTTCTTGGAATTCTTCTGTGTTGAGGTTCCTTCAGCCTTGGGGTGCCTAATACACAGAGGGAGAGGGAGGGAAACTTAAATATCACAACTATTCTCTACCTGTATCCTTTGTTACTTCACTCTAAACCAGGCTGCTTCCTACCAGAAATTATTGGAGTATAAGCCCATCTTCTGTATTAGTGAGTTAGACTCTGTAGTTGTACAATAGAAGTGTAGTCTACCTGCAATAGAGAGGTTTTAAATATTGGAACTCAACGGATTCTCCCTCAATGTATTTACTGTTCCTGAACTGTACCTTCTAACTCTAATGAAATTCGTTGGTTGGTATTCTACTCTATAATGAAGAAACTGGTATAATAGGTACAAGTCCTTACAGGTTATATCCTCGAGACATTTGCAGTCTTATTAGCCAGTAAAATGTCCTTGACTAAAGCGTGCAAAAAGGAACAAGGAAGGTAAGAAAGGGAGGAAAAGATGAGGGAAAGCGCATTGGAAGGACAGAGCCAAAATGGATTAAAGTAGCTGGCTAACTGACAGTGTGCTGCGTTGCCTCCGTGGAATAGTCTTACATGAAAAGTAGCTTTGATGAATGTGGTTCTGTCTCACCAGGAATTCTTGCTCACCAAGAGCTCACCGTCTTTGCTCCCTAGCGTGATACTTTCTCACAACTTGAAACTAGGAAGACCTCGTTTGCCTTCTCTGCAACTGCTGAACTTTCTGGAATTCTTCAGTCAACTCCCATACAGAATTGTGACTCTTCGAGGCTCAAATAATTTCTTCGTTTCTAAAGATGTGGCGCAACCCTCGCCACATGAAGCGAATACTTTTTTTAATGCTATCGTGAAATTCTAAGAAAACCGCTCTCTCACGCACATCTCAAATGTGGAGAAACGGTTAAGACGTGCTGTTGCCAACAAAACTAAATTGAAGTGCGCAGGTGAAGCAGCGCGCATAACCCTTATACATTAGACTGCTCGAATGTTTCAAAATGGTGCAGAGTAACTTGCCAAAGCAGCGGCCATCTTGTAATGGTCAATTATTATTCAATGTTATGCCAATAGTTGACCATATTTGGCTTGACTATAATTCTGGTTCTTCTTTTTAGGGCACCATGTGAAAAGTTATTCCAAATGGTAGCAACTGTGAGTTTCCTGACAGTCACTATTAGAATAAGCTGGGGCACTACAAGTGGCAACGTCTTCTTAATCCTGCTAATTAGGGTCAAAAGTCAGAGCTTGCAGAGCCTTAATGTGCAGTTCCAAAATGTGCTTAGACCTAGAGCACAAAATGTCAATGTGCTCCAAGCCCCAGTGATTCAAGTTCCACAATCTGACGCCACAACAAACTGCTAATGGCCCTAGATTTGCTTCAACCAAGTTCCAAATAAGTTCCAAATATGCATCAGAATGCTTTCCAGAATAACAGTCTTTTCCAGCAGTATCCCATGTTTGATATGGTTGACAATTATGGCTCTGATCATTCTGCCCGATGGTGCCTGAGGGGGGAGGATGATGTGCTTGGCAGTCTTGGAGGTTGAGTGATCCTTTTATAGATGGTAAGGTAAATAGCCTCCCCATACCATTTCTGGTTCATACAGGTGCTTTCCACTCAACTGTTAGAACAGTGGAAGTTCCAAACTTACCCCTCTCAGGAAAGAGAATACAAATTGTAGGAGTTGCAAACAGGCAAATGAAAAACCCCATAACCGAGGATGTACCTGTATAAATAGGGAATTTAAAGGAGAATCGCCAATTTGTGGTATGTGAATCAAGTCCTATGAGTTTTATGGGACGGGATCTGTTATGCATGCTGAATTTCACTATTTATTGTACCCCAAAGGGTGTGGAGTTCCAAACTCATGATGAAGATGTTGCTTTTAAATTGGCTAATCAAACTGCAGCAGTTCAGCTGTTCCCTATGATGACAAGTGAAGAGTTATCACAGGATCTCAGAGATACAGTGAGGTTGGAAGTTTGGGATTTTTCAGGGAAGGACATTGAACTAAACAAATGAGTTGAGCCTGTCTATATACAGATAAAGACTATTGTTGAGTACCCAAGAACCCCACAATAGAATCTGACCCCTGAAACAATTGCTGGAATTACTCCAGTAATCGAGACAACAATCCAGCAAGGTATTTTGAAGAATATTATGGGGAGTCAATGTAATTGACCCTTTATGGTCTTCCAGTAGCCTAGCAGTAAGTACCTCATAGTTCAGAATCTCTGAAAGATAAACAATATTGTAGTTCCTTGATGTCCTCTGGAACCAAATCCTGCTGTGATTTTTTTGTTTCAGATTCCATGTGAGGCTGAGAGGTTTACTCTCATTGATCTTTGTCAGAACTTTGTCTTTACAATTTAACCTGAGGACAGTCAGTTTCTCTTTGCATTTTGGTTTGGCAGTCATGTGTTGGCATGCTGCCAAGTCCCACAAGGGTATATGGAGAGTCAGTCCATTTCCAAACAGATTCCTAAAAAGAACCTGTGGTCCTTGGTTATGCCTTGAGTACTCTGTCCTGGTGCAGTATATTGAAGACCTGTTGGTTCCGACACATACTCAAGAAGCTTGCAAGACTGATATTATTGCCCTGTTAAACCACTTGCTGAAAACGGACTTAAAGTGTCCCCCAATAAGTTGCAATACTGTTTGAGAGAAGTTTTGTAACTCAGCCATTACATTGAAAAAGGAGTCAGTAAGGTCTTGCAGGAAAATATCTTAGAGACTCTGCAAATGAAACCACCATCAACACAGAAAGAAGCCAGGATGGTTTTGGAAATGGTGGGCTACTGTCACCAGTGTATACTCAATTTTTCCCCAGTGGCCCAGCCTTTAAAGAGGCTGACACACAAGGATGTGCTTGATCTGAGACCTAGGGATGACGATTAGTTAGTTGCCTTCCTAGAGCTGGGAGAAAGTCTCTGCCGCACCCGAGCACTGGGAATTCCTGATTACACTAAAGCACTTTCGATTTTCTGCAGTTAGAGGGAGGTCTGCACTCTTTCAGTGCTTACATAGAAACATTGACGTGCCTGTAGACCTGTTGCTTATTTTTCTGCTCCAATTAATCCAGTGGAATGGTCGATGTAGTGACAGCGTAGTCAATATTTTAGGCAGTAGACCATACAAAGATTTCGTTAGTTGAATTTAATTCATTCAATCAAATCATCAGATAATTAGTACATGCTCTTGTAATTCAGAATAATCATGTACATGTTATGCGATTTCTGCATAGTGTCAATATATACAATATAATACAGTGCTCTGGGTGCAAAGAGAGTTTAGAAGGAATGGGGGTGGTTGAGTCTGTGAGGGATATGGTAAAGGTGAAGTGATATTAACACAATTCAATCCTGTTCAACGGAACCTTTACAGCCTAGTTTAGGTCTGCATATCGCTTTATAAAAGATTACACAAAGGACAGCATTAATTAGATTCTCAATCCTATGGCGTATGTTGGTGTTTGAAAGGTTGTCAACGTTTCGACCCCTAATTGTAAAGGGTTAATGGGTCCTCATGCTGGGATCTTCCTCAGGACAGGTTGATAGAGCACCTGAAATCATAAATGTGAGTCAATAAAAGTCTAAGGGGAAAGGGTCTACTGAAATGAAAGAAACCCGGAAAACCTACATAAAAGGTCGGCTTAGGATGACCGATCTTAATTGGTGGCCGTCAAGCTCAGTCGTATCTATAAAAATGATTACCGGGCTAGTGGTCATGATAAATTAAAAAATGTGACTCATGAACAATTTTATACAAATAGTGATTGGGGAGACACACTCGGGTCTGTGCCAGATGTTCTTAAAGATGCTTGCTGTGTAACAAAAATGATTCCATTGTATTCAAGGAGTGGCGCCTGTAGGTCGGCACCCACATCAATATCTTGTAAAAATGTTCTATGTCGCTAAAAAGTCGACATTGGCGTCTTTACAAAAGAAAAGAAATCTGGCATTAGGACTGGGATATGTGGGGAGAACATACGCCATAGTCTATCTAGAGAGATTCATGTGGACGCCAAAGACGGGTCAAAAGTTAAAACAAAGTTAATCATTCAAAAATACAATCAAGCCATAAGCGGGGACATGTGTTAGTTAGTCAACTATAATTCGGAGGAGAACATTTGCCACAGTCTATCTGCAGGGATTCAAGTGATTGCCCAGAACGGGTCAGAAGAGAAATCGGAGTTGTTCAGTAAACCATTAAAAAAATGCAATCATAAAGGGAAGACGATCCAATAGTGTTGGACGGTCATCACATGCGGGGTCATAACGCCAAGACATTACTTGGAGAAATATACAGGGACATGTGCTAGTTAGTCCACTATAAGTGCGGGAGCACAGGTATGACATGACTAATCTACAGGGAGAAGCACCGAAAAAAACCTGCTTGAACCAGCGGGATCGATATAAATACTTTTGTGTCTGGAAAAATTCAACAATCCGGGATTTAAACCACCACAGCTCTATTAGGGAATCATTGCAATGACATTATAAGCTAGAGACGGAACTAGGAGGATCTAAAAACATCACTCGGGGGACAAAGATTCCAGATCTGACCAAGCCTAACTGGTCTTACCTCTGCTTCTACGTATCACACTCTGACACACCGGGATGTCAGCCGCGCCGAACCTAACTCATTAAATGATGCCTAGGGGCGTGACCTCTACACGCGGTGCTGCCGCTAGATACTGGCGGGGGCTCGGCGGCAGATGGGCTAATGGGTGTATCACTTCGGTGATCTACATAATGTGTGTATGTGGATCAGTGGCACTAGAATGCATCGACTATGTAAACCTTTCATTGCTTAATTCATGTCCCCTACACTAGATAAGCATAGTGGAACAGAGGTGAAACATTACTTAGGCCAGGATCAGTGTAACAATCACCCTCGTTATACATCTACAAACGGGTCATGTTAGGATTCGAACAATCACGATTACGTTTATCAGGTTTATACAAAAAAGAATCGTGGCATGAGTTATGAGGTACTAAACGCCGTATCCGGAATGGATATCCAACATTATCTCAATTCCCCAACATGCTAATCCGCGTAGTTAAAACTGGCATTGTGGATGCATAATGGACCTCATAGTGGAACAAAAGACAGTCTCGTATAGTAATTAAACATTTCTTAAACAAGGATCGGTGTAACAGTCACCCTCATTATACATCTACATGTTGTGATTAGATCAATCAAGATTACGTTCAGGTTTGTACAAATAAGAGTTGTTTCATGATTATGAGGTACTGAACCCCGTATCCGAAAAGTATCTCCAACATAACATGTACATTAATATTCTGAATTACAAGAGCATGTACTAATGATCTGATGATTTGATTGAATGAATTAAATTCAACTAACAAAATCTTTGTATGGTCTACTGCTTAAAATATTGACTACGCTGTCACTACATCGACCATTTCACTAATGTACCAATGATATGACCCAGGTCGGGTAGTTTTAAGGGCTTAACCCCGTTAAAACTTAACACTCTCTGAGCAAGAGCTGTCTTGCGAGGGTTTCTCTACAACCACTCCATTTATCTTAATTTACTTTATTGGGTTTAACATGAGTGAGCATGAAACCCTTTCCTACACTGAGGAATACATTAAAAACCTTATAGAGGGAGACTCAGGGAATGCTTTTCTTTCATCCAACACTCCAAACATTGACTACACACTGAATGAGAAAATTAACAAACTAGAAAGACTAGAGAAGAAACTGGTGCGTACCAGACTCCACGGACATTTACTCACCAAATACCTACAAGCAAATATAATTCCATCCGGTCTACAAGTATGTAATGAACCAGCAATTTTTGTGGACAATCCAAAATTTAAAGAGAGTTTTAGTTTTGTCGCGAATAATTGTTCTCGCCATTGGATGGTGCTTGGTATCGAAACGGCTCGAGAACAAGTAGAACAGCTCACTAAGAGATCAAAGAACTTAAACAGGAGATCTCCAGCCACAGTGCCTTTGCCAGTGCCAGAGAAACTCTGGAGAGATTAGAGAAGACCCTTAATGACTATGACGTTGAAACACAAGCCAAACAATTGGATAAACTAGCCAAGGACATACAGTACTACGATAAAAAAAGAACTTATCCATACCTGCAAGAAGATTACTTCAAACAAGATAATCAGGGAAGGTTCTTCTACAGAGGAAGGGGTGGATACCAAGGCAACAGGAGATTCACCAACTTCTCTGATTCCTCCTACAGCTCAGGGAGCGAGAGCGCCCCCCCTACACCAGGTAGAAGTAATCAATATCAAGAGCAATGGTACCAACCACAACAGAATTGGCAGATGGGTCCCCAACAGTCTTTTTTAGAGGACAGTTCATGGAGACCGCCCAGGGCCAGGGGCGACCCTTGGAACAGACGACCAAGGAGAGGCCAGAACCAACACAACTGGGACGGGGGAAGACAACAGGGACAAATGCCCAAGCAGGTGAGGTTCCAGCCAGAGGTCCATGGAGAAATCAGCACCAGGAGGAAAACCTACAGGTGGTAATTCAAAAGAACCCAATCATTAACTTATCCAACCACAAACTGTCTCTGAAAGAGAACCAGTGACTAAGCAAGGGTTTGTCATATGTACCGACCTCACATGCCAACAAGTTCAACATAAAAACAGAACTGTTCCGATTCTACCGCAAGATAAGGCTGAAACATTACTTTAAAAACTCTGTCCCTCCAGCCTCTTCATCCTTCACTGGATTACGTCCTCCCTCTACATTCACGCCACCAACACACTCTGTCCCTCATAGGATTTTATCCTACAAATGCATGGTTCTCAGGGATGTGATGAAAATCTGTACTACTAGACCGTATGTGAGGCACAACATCACAAGAGGGGAGAGGGAAGCCCTTAACTCACTAAAAAATAACAAATGCGTTGTCATCAAACCAGCGGACAAAGGGGGAGCAATTGTCCTTCAAGACGTGCAAGATTACAAGAATAAGATCTACTCACAACTGAGAGATGGTGTCAGCTAGACAGCAATCACAAGTGATCCAACTAAGGAGATCAAGATTAAAATTCAGGAGATCACAAGAAGGGGCAAAGAGGCAGGGTTCCTCAATACCAAGGAGTATGAATACCTGAATGTGACCCAACCCAGAATACCAACTATCTACACATTACCCAAGGTGCATAGAAATCTACAGAAACCACCCGGACGCCCTATAATTTCAGGATGCGGCTCCCTCCTTGAACCTATATGCAAATATGTAGATATTTTTCTGAAACCTCTGGCGGAAACCACAGCCACATATGTGAGAGACACAATGCAAGTGATTAATATGTTGGACCAGCACTAGAATCAATGGCAAGAGCACTGCAACGACGACCACAACCTGAAGAGGTACCAACCAACTTCATAATAGAACTTTTGGAAGTGGCAAAGACAAAGAACTTCTTTATTTTTCAAAATGAATTTTTCGTTCAAAGTAAGGGAGTAGCCATGGGAACAGCCTTCGCTCCTGACCTGGCCATTCTATATATGGACGACTATGAACAGAACTGCATCCTATCACCTGCAAATCCACATAGGAACAACATCAGCGAATGGCGACGATACATCGATGATGTGGTCATGCTGTGGACAGGAAATGCCGAAGACCTGACAATTTTTCTAACATGGCTAAACGCACAATCCACTGACATCAAATTCACCATGCATTCAAGCAGAGAAAGTATTGTCTTCCTAGATATCACCATAAAGGTTTCTGACGGGCACCTAAATACTACACTATATAGGAAACCGACTGAGAGGAACACATTACTGAGATATAGCAGCCATCATACTCGAAGCCTTCGTGATAATCAACCTTTTGGGCAATTCCTCCGTCTCTGGCGAAATTGCTCCCTGAAAGAGGATTTTTTTAAGGAATCAGACCAACTCATCTCTTGTCTCCTGGAAAGGGGATACCCCAAACGATTGGTCAAAAGAGCCAGAAAGAGGGCCTGGTTCAACAATAGAGAGGACCTCCTTACACCCAAAGAGTACCCTGGCACGCAAGACAGAATCATATGTGTCATGACACACTGCACAAGAAGCAACAAAATCAAGAAGATGATCAATAAACATTGGGACCTCGTGGCTGATATCATAGAAATGAAAGAGCTGCCGATGCATGCCTTTAAAAAAGCCAAGAACATCAGGGACCATGTAATTCGGTCACTTTTGGATAAACCTCCGCCTGCAACAATACAAACCCTATGGAACCTACCAGAGGTAGTGGGACACTACAGATGTACAAGATGTAAAGCCTGTGCCATATCTCTAGAAACCAAATCTTGGACATACAAGAACCACACGATTGATTTGAAATCTCACACGAACTGCAACACGAGTGAGGTGATATATGCAATCATCTGTCCTTGCAACCTGGTCTACATTGGCCAGACGAAACAGAAAATCAAAAATCGCATTTTACAGCATTGCAGCCGGATCAGATGTCAGACAACAGGAGCTCCTCTGGTTGAACATTTTCGCACCAAAGAGCATAGTCCTGAATCGTTGCGACGGCTTGTACTAGAGAGAATAACATTGGGGCCCAGAGGTGGCGACCTCAGCCCCATCATGAACATAAGGGAATGCAAGTGGATGCTAATAATAATAAATTCTTTATTGTGTAGTTAATAAAAACCATTACAATATAGTAATAAGTAAAAAAGATACTTTCATATGCGGACTGTTATACAAAGGAGTACAAAATGTTAAAACAACCATTAATAAAAATACTAAAAACACAATTGTTCTTGAGATCCTAATGGTTTCGAAAACGTATTCTAAATTAGACAGTGCAATTTGAAGTTCAAAAGTGCAGGCTTGTATTGGCTTTTCAAGTTTTTTTTTTCAAAATTAATTACGTATTTGATTATTTGACAAATGAATTGTGGATCCGCTGAATCCAATGCGTGTAGTATCGCTGAGTGACATGTGCAAATTCCTTTTTCGTTGAACTTTACCCTAAGTAGACTCCGGCATTCACAATCCATTACTGGACAAATACAAATCAAGTGGATGATGTCTTGTACTGGAGCACCACAAAGATTACAGTCCTTCGGGCCTGGTGTCTTCCAGCCCGGTTGGTCGGCGCTTGTTGGCAGTTTACCCATGCGTAGCTGTAAATACTTTAGTTTTAAACGCGATGGAAAAGCAATGCCTAAATAGGCAGCTGGTACCAGTCTTTTGTAGGATTGTATTATCATCCAGGCGTGTGCACGGCGTCTAAGAGTTGTTTTGTCTTCGATCAACGAGTGCATGTTGACTGCCTTTTTTACGGTCTGCTAAAAAGATGTTACTGGTAACTTCGTTGTACACATTGAAGCCATCTCGGTACTTTTCAGGGAGAAGTTTAAGTACTTCGCATAATGGGATTTGGAGTTGCTTTGCAGAGCTTCCCAAATAGCAGCGTTGATTTCTATATCGCTATTGAGCCAGATGTTATACCAAAATTTGATTGTCTCGTATTTTTTGTGCAATATTTGGGACTGTAAACCACATTCGAGGCGTACCTGTGCAGGTGAAGCATCACTTGGTAAGTTGAATACATGTTTGTAAACCCAAACTCTTGTTTGGATTTTATCTAGTAGCGGTGCACTTCTTCCACCATGTACCACACTACCATAAGCTATAGTTGGGAGAAGTTTGGCTTTAATAACTGTAAGGATGGGCGTGAACAGAGGGCCTTTTAGCTGCTTAGACAAGGTGCAAAATGCGTGCAATAAGGCTTTTCCTTTCTTTTCGATAGCGTCAAAGTGCGTGGAGAAGGTGAACCATCTATCCAGATATATCCCCAGGTATTTGTAGCTATCCACTACTTCCAAGTTCTTATTGTCGATTGTGAAGTTCAGCTGTTTTATACGACGGTGTGTTATTATCATGACCTTAGTTTTTTTGCAGTTTATTTCCATTAGATTTTGTTTAGTATATTCTGCCAGTTCTGACATCAGACGTTGTAGTCCTATTTTAGTTTGACTGAGAAGGACGACATCGTCTGCGTATGATAGATGCGTGAGGGGCAAAGTTCCTAGCCGTGGAGGATGCGCGTTGATCCCATCTAACCTTGGTGTCAAATCGGCCATGAATAAATTAAACAAATGGGGAGCCAAAACGCAGCCTTGTATTAGTCCTTCACTGGTTGTGATCTTCCGTGTTAGCCTTCGGCCATTGTCGACCTTAACCTGCATCCAAGTGTTGGTATAAAGGTCCATAATTGGGTTCAGGATTGTATCCGGCAGACCCTGTTGCTTTAGTTTGGCCCATAAATGATTTTGACTGACACGATCAAAGGACGCCTTGAAATCCACAAAACATAGATGTAATGTTTGACGCTCTTGTAGGCTTTTTTCAGCTATAAGGCTTATTGCTATGGCGTTTGCCATGGTGCCTATACCGCGGCGGAACCCTGATTGATTTATGGGGATTTTGTTGTTATCGTCAGACCATTTTGCAAGGTCGTTTAGCACCAGTGACGCGTAATATTTAGCCTCCGCATTGATCAACGCATCCAGGCGATAATTTGCTGGATTTTTACGGTCCCCGCCCTTGTATATTGGGTTGATGATCGCTCCTCTCCAGCTTTCTGGAATCCGACTGGTGACATTGATTGTCCGGAACAAATTGTTAAAGTTACTAGCCCAATAATGGAGGTCTTGCTTATAAATTGCCTGCGGGACGCCGTTCGGTCCTGGTGCGCTATCTTGCCTGCTTTTCTTTATTATTTGCAGTGTTTCTACAACCGTGTAAACTCAAGATATTTGGTCTGAGCCTGCCTGCTTCTTATACGGGATGTTTATGAAATCGGACGCAGTTGTAGACTGAATCTCTGCTTTTGAACTTTTGTATGCAGGGATTACTGTTGATGACGGCTGCGTCCTGGAGTTTATTGAGAATGTATTGGTTAGATACTGTACCCATGCCCCTTCCGAGACGCAGGTTACACTTATAGGATTTGTGGTTCTGTTCAATGAGTTTACCTGCGACCAGAATGCTCTGGAATCAGATTTTTTAGCATTATACAATACTTTTGTCCAGAAATTGATGTCCTCGTTTTTTTTTCTCATTCCAAATTAGTTTCTTATATGATTTGTTTAGGGTACGTACATCCTGCCATACTTGACCTTGTGCTCTCCTCAGGGACTGTCTCAAACGCCTTCTCAAAGCACGTGATGTCTGGGTGAGGTGGCTGTTGTTGTTGCCATTATACCTCATTTTGGCATTTTGATGCAAGTGGATGCATCAATTAGAAACAGTCGAGAACGGCCTTAGCGAACTGGATGCCACTTATGCCCAAATGGTAGGCCTGGAACCTGAGTAAGCATGAGCGGGAGCTTAAGATAGAACCAACACTCCCACATACATAATGACACTGCATAACATATCTGATACTAAACCCTCTCCACAATCCTCCCTTAGACAACTGTACCTTCAAACATGTTAAATCTCTCCCGTTAGTGGAGACGCTAGATACAAATATGAACTATATCTTCATTATGTGCAAATGTGCAAAATATTTTCAACATTGCCAATTATGATTACAGGAACGGAAGATATAGCATGTATTGGCGTGTACTGTCATTGACTGTTTTATGAACATGTTAATCTCCTTGTCGCAGAGGATAACATAAGATACACATGTGTACTGTTTCCAGAATATGCAGAATGTTTTCCACAAGATCCATTATGCATCCACAATGCCAGTTGTAACTATGTGAATTAGCATTTTGGAGAATTGAGATAATGTTGGAGATACTTTTCGGATACGCGGTTCAGTAGCTCATAATCATGAAACGACTGTTATTTGTACAAACCTGAACGAAATCTTGATTGTTCTAATTACAACATGTAGATGCATAACGAGGGTGAATGTTACACCGATCCTTGTTTAAGCAATGTTTAATTACTATACAAGACTGTCTTTTGTTCCACTATGAGGTCCATTATGCATCCACAATGCCAGTTGTAACTACGTGGATTAGCATGTTGGGGAATTGAGATAATGTTGGATATCCATTCCGGATACGGTGTTTAGTACCTCATAACTCATGCCACGATTCTTTTTTGTATAAACCTGATAAACGTAATCGTGATTGTTCGAATCCTAACATGACCCGTTTGTAGATATATAACGAGGGTGAATGTTACACTGATCCTGGACTAAGCAATGTTTCACCTCTGTTCCACTATGCTTATCTAGTGTAGGGGACATGATTTAGGCAATGAGAGGTTTACATAGTCGATGCAATCTAGTGCCACTGATCCACATACACATACACACATTACGTAAATCACTGAAACGATACACCCATTGGCCCATCTGCCGCCGAGCCCCCGCCGGTATCTAGCGGCAGCACCGCATGTAGAGGCCACGCCCCTAGGCGTCATTTAAGGAGTTAGGTTTAGAGCTGTGGTGGGTCATAAATCCCGGATTGTTGATTTTTTCCAAACACAATAGTAGTTATATCGATCCCACGGGTTCAAGCAGGTTTTTCACAAAACCGTATAGAACAGATCAGGCTCAACAGAACCATGCGAATTTTTGGTGCTTCACCCTGTAGATTAGTCATGTCATACCCGTGCTCCCGCACTTATAGTGGACTAACTAGCACATGTCCCCGTATATTTCTCCAAGTAATGTCTTGGCGTTATGACTCCGCATGCGAAGACCCTCCAACACTATTGGACCGTCTTCCCTTTATGATTGCATTTTTTTATGGTTTACTGA
This sequence comes from Lissotriton helveticus, assembly GCF_964261635.1. Lineage (NCBI taxonomy): Eukaryota > Metazoa > Chordata > Amphibia > Caudata > Salamandridae > Lissotriton > Lissotriton helveticus. The sequence continues at coordinate 1,514,186,984 of NC_136061.1, read as the reverse complement.
ACAAATCACTTGAATCCCTGCAGATAGATTGTGGAAAATGTTCTCCTCTGAATTATAGTTGACTAACTAACACATGTCCCCGCTTAAGCTTGATTGTAAGAATAGTGGTACTGGCACTGGCCAACAAACTGTGAGAACTGTGTGTGAAGCGAGCAACATTGAACCACATCGACCATGATGCATGAGGTAATTCAGCTGTGAAGTGTCAGCAGGGTGCTCCAAATCCCTTTGACTGTATTTTTGAATGATTAACTTTGTTTTCACTTTCAACCTGTCTTTGGCCACCACTTGAATCTCTCTAGATAGACTATGGCGTATGTTCTCCCCACATATCCCAGTCCTAATGCCAGATTTCTTCTCTTTTGTAAAGACACCAATGTCGACTTTTTAGCGACATAGAACATTTTTACAAGATACTCATGTGGGTGCCGACCTACAGGCGACACTCCTTGAATACAATGGAATCGTTTTTGTTACACAGCAAGCATCTTTAAGAACATCTGGCACAGACCCGAGTGAGTCTCCCCAATCACTATTTGTATAAAATTGTTTAGCAGTCACATTTTTTAATTTGTCATGACCACTAACCCGGTAACCATTTTTATAGATACGACTGAGCTTGACGGCCACCAATTAAGATCGGTCATCCTAAGCCAACCTTTTAAGTAGGTTTTCCGAGTTTCTTTAATTTCCGTAGACCCTTTCCCCTTAGACTTTTATTGACTCACATTTATGATTTCAGGTGCTCTATCAACCTGTCCTGAGGAAGACCCCAGCATGAGGCCCCATTAACCCTTTACAATTAGGGGTTGAAACGTTGACAACCTTTCAAACACCGACATACACCATAGGATTGAGAATCTAATTAATGCTGTCCTTTGTTTAATGTTTTATAAAGGGATATGCAGACCTAAACTAGGCTGAAAAGTTTCTGTTGAACAGGATTGAATTGTGTTCATATCACTTCACCTTTACCCTATCCCTCACAGACCCAACCACCCCCATTCCTTCCTAACTCTCTTTGCACCCAGAGCACTGTATTATATTGTATAAATTGACACTATGCAGAAAACACATAACATTTACATGCATATTCTGAATTACAAGAGCATGTACTAATGATCTGATGATTTGATTGAAAGAATTAAATTCAACTAACAAAATCTTTGTATGGTCTACTGCTTAAAATATTGACTACGCTGTCACTACATCGACCATTCCACTAATGTACCAATGATATGACCCAGGTCGGGTAGTTTTAAGGGCTTAACCCCGTTAAAACCTAACACCCAATTCATCCAGTAGCTGCAGAGTTGCCTGGGTGTCTAAAATCTGTGGCTGCTGCCGGTATCTGCATTAAAAGGTGGGAAGGCATTTCATGAGTCATCTTCTGACTGTGTATGTGCCCCATTCTGTGGTACTCACACTCAAAACACTTGACAAACAGGCACTTGACCTGGCAGGAGCAGACCATACTTGCAGCTGAGAATGTGTTAGAGTGATGTGCTGTTTTAAACCTTGTCAACTTGTTGCTTCTTCCAGAGACAGTAATGATTATGCAGTGGAGTATGACTGTCTCAATGTTACTGAACTGTGCACCAAGGGCAGCTATATAAGATGAGGCACTTCCAGAATCTGATTTTGCATTTTTTGCGAGACCATGGAGAACATTTAAGAATTACCTGTAATCTCAGGGCCAGTAGTGGAAGAAGCTGTAATCAGAGTCATGCACTGATGGATACTGACTTAGGGCAAGTTGATTTGGGGAAATAGCTCTCAGCTAGAAATTCAGCTGTCTTACTAGAATAAACATGGGGGCCATAGACAATTGGGTCAGAAGAAAACAGTCAGGGCTGTGAAACACCTAGGGGCGCCACTGGGTATACATCAAGGTCCCATAATTCCTTGTTGGTAGTAGATGAAGATAACCCAGAGAGTGAAAGAAGGAGTTCTTTATTAGACGTTAAAGTGCCAATTAGGCAGATAAGATCTCAAGGCAGTACCCGCTCAGCCGGAGACCCCAGCCGCAGGAACTCATTAACCAAAGCAGAAATTATAGCTCTCCCAAAGGAGAAATAGGGCCCCAGCCACTAATTTCCACAAAATTACCCCTCACTAACATCCTACATTAAAGTTAGATCACATTTAAGGAGAGATTCAGAGGAACATAAGGAAGGAAGTAGTAGCACCCTGGACCTGAACAGCCAGTGCAATAGGATAAGGACAATGAGTGAAAGAAAAGGTTTGGAATCTGGGGAACAAGACAACACCTTAATCCATTCCTACTCAAAATTTGTTCTCCTGTCTGACAACAGAAGAACCAAACTTCGGAGCTGCAGAAATCACGACTGAACAGAGTAACGACCCAGGTGGGACTTAAGTAAATGGAGGTTCAGGTACTGGCGATCCTACAGGATTAATCAAAGAGTATTTTTTGATTTCTGAGGTAAACCAATAAGAAATGTAGGTGACATGCTCAAGCCTAGAGGCGAAGATTGAGAGCATAGCACAACGCATGCGAGATTTGGAAAGTGGGATGCAAGGCCTCCAGAGAGCAGTTCAAGAAACACCCAAGCGTTAGTATGCTTGAGACAAAAAGAGAAGGTTCTGTCTGGAAAACTAGAAAAATTGGAGAACAATTCTAGAAGGAACAACAACAGAATCCTAGGGGTCACTGAAGGATTAGAGGAGACAGATATTAAATCAGTTGTGATAAAGTTATTGAAAAGCACCTTTCCAATGGAGGTCAGCTTGGCAAATCTTGAGGGAGAAATTCACTGCGTGCCTAGAGAACCCATTAAAATAAACCCAAGGTGGAAAAAACCCTGAAAGTTTCTTGTAAACTTTCTATTGTACACTGTGAAGGAGAAATTGTTAAGTTTAGCTTTAAAGGAAAAATCATTGCAAGCAGTGGGGGCCACTTTCAAGATCAGGTCCGATATCTATAAAAAAGACTGCTGATAGACAATTGGAGCTGGGACACAGAATGGAAGAGTAGGGAGGGCTAAGGGCTAGTGTATGGCTGAGGTTCCCCACCATCCTGAAGGTGATGTGTCAAAATAAAATGCATAATTTGTTAGACCCTGAAGATGTGGATAATTTCATAGTACAAGTAAAGAGGGGGGATTTTGGAAAAAAAATGGGCGAGGAGGACAAGCTTATCAACACTCCCTCGGGGACAAGCTCAAATACGCAATGGATAGGCCTAGTTAGAGAGTTGGGAGGTAGGGAGGAGCATACGTAGTCGGGAGCATGGGGAAAGTTTTGAGTCCTTAAGTCAGATAAATAAACACAAAAGAAAAAGCACCAAGTGGGAGCAGCGATCTTATAGCAAATGATGAGTACAGAGGGGGAATGAAACTAAAGTAAGACACAGGTTATCACAATACGTTTTTGGAGCCAAAATGGGCTAAGAGTTAAAAGAAAAGGCAGCAAACTATATTGCAGTATTTAAAAGCGCACAAATCACAAATAATTATGATACAGGAAACTCACCTTCCGAAACAGGATTGTAGGGAATTTTTTTTTAAAACAAAAATGGGTGGAGACTGTAGTAGTTACTGACCAATTGCACTCTACTAAAGGTATAGCTCTAATTTTTATAGCAAAATTCGAAGTGCAATTGGTTTGGTAGAGCGCAGATGAGGGAGGGTGCTGGATCATTGCCGAAATCAGAGTACATAATAGCCTCTACATGTTAGTAGTTACTATGGTTCAAACATCGATGATGTCTCCCATTTGGTGCAACTCTTCTCCAGTTTGGTTAACTTTAAAGCCCCCATCATTTTAGCTGGGGATTTTAACGTCTCATTTGATAATAATCTTGAAAGATCTTTGGCATGGATCCAGATTAATTTCCAAAAGATGATGGCTCATTTACTGAATATGCTGGAAAATGATGTGATGTTTTACACAGAATAAGTAGGGCACAAAGTTTTAACAGCAAAAAGAATAGTCCTTATTATAATTAGATCACTTTTTCATGGATAAAAAGGTAGTGGAGAAAGTGGTAGAATAGAGTATCTCTCCATCCATCTTTCAGACCACGCAGCAGTGCTTTTAAAAGTTGAATTGAAGGATATATATGGGGCAAGGAGGTGGACAGTTAATAGAAGGATTTTGCTCCAGGAGGAGATAGTGGGAAAGTTGTTGCACGGTACTGAGGAGTCTTTCTCCTGAAATATGACATCTGCCCCCATACACATAGTATGGGATGCATACAAAGCCTTCTCAAAGGGGACCCTTAAAAGTCTATCAGTAAACTGAGTGAGAGAAGAGAAAGAGGAATTCTACCAACTGGTAGAAGGGATGGTGAAACTTGAAGGGATGCTAAAAATAGACCTACTGAGTAAGGAGGGAAAAAAGGAGAAATTAGCAGTACTTGAGGAGTTACAATAACAATTTAGAGTAAAGGTGTAAGAGAAGGTATTGCAACAGTGGGAATTCAGTAGCGCTAAGGATATTGTACATGATGAGTTTTGTGGAAAGTTGTTTGTATGAAAATCAAGGATGGAAAGGAATCAAAACTATATTAGTGAGATTATTGCTGAGGATACAGGCACCATAACAGAAGAGAGTAGTAAGATAAGAGAGACTTTCAGTTTATACTCATTCTTTCAGGAACTGTACACGGAAAATGTTGCAATAAATAACGAAGAAATAGAATCTTGGCTTCAAGGAAACCCTCTCCCTAAATTGTCCTAAGACAAACAACATTACTTATGTCAAGAAATAACTGGTGGCAAAATTCAGGTAGCAATAAAAAAATAAAAAATGAAATGCAGCAGGGCCTGATGCAATTGCTAGTGAATTTTACTCTATATTTGCTGATGGGATTATTACAATTTGGCTTAAGTTGTTTAACTCTTTACTGATAGAAGTTATGCCAATTCTGGAATCATAGAATGAAGCAGTAATATCACTTATCCCGAAGCCCGGAAATAATCTTTTAGAGGGCCAATCCTTCTGCCCAATTTCACTACTTAATTGCAACTACAAAGTTTTGACAAGTATTTTAGCAGCCCGTTTGAATAAAGTAGTGGGACATTTGTTTCATGAGGACCAAAAATGTTTTCTGCCAGGGAGAAATTTGAGAGAACTGAATCATGCTTTGATAGGCACAATAGCTTTAGCTACAACTATGGATGCCCCATTCGTGGTTGTGACCGTGGATGCCGCTAAGTTGTTTGAACGTGTTAATTGGAGATCTCTTACGGCTGTTCTAGATCACTGAGGCATGGGTAAAACCCTGATAGATACATTAGATAAGATCTATAGTACCCCAATTGCTAGAATTTTAGTGAATGACGCTTTATCATCTCCAGTGAGAATAGAAAGGGGGACAAGACAAGGGTGCCCTCTCTCTCCTATTCTTTTTGACCTTGATATTGAGCCTTTCGCTCAAAGTTTAAGAGTGAATGAAGAGGTAAAACTTTTGAGGCAGGGTCATATTCTAGGAAATCACATAAAAAGCTGACAATGTAATGGTTTTTAGATGTAGAATCAGCTTTCCCACATATTATGGCAGAGGCAAGGGTCATTGAAAGGTTCGCAGGATATAAGAATAATGAAGAAAAAACTGAAATATTGACTTGAAATAAACATGGCGGGCAAATAGTGAGCATCAAGGAAATTAGATACTTAGGGATACAAATAACCCAAGATATAGGGGAAATTGCAGCATCCAATTTTGAAAAGATGATTCATGAGATATGAAAGTTGTTAAAAAGATGGCAGAATCTCCCATTGTCTATTTACAGGCAGGTAAACTTAGTAAAAATGGCTCTCTTACGCAAATTCACCTTCCTAATCCATAACATTCCTCTAACTTTTGATAAAAAGAATATCCAAAACATGCAAGGGAAAATATAATCTTTTGACTGGGCCAACAAAGGAATACGTCTCTCCTGGAAGTAGTTCGGAGTAGGAGGGTTAGGGCTCCCAGATCTACAACTTTACTACTGGGCTTTTCAGTATGAGAACAATAGAATGTTGCTTCATTGTCCAGATGAGACACTCATTGGGGCAATGTTTAAAGCAATGCTCGTGGGCTTGCCTGACGAAGGTTGCGCCCATAAATTTGGGGCACCACAATTTTTCAAGAAGGTCAGCTTAAAAAGTCTCCAAGCAGCAGCAAGTACCTGGTTTGAGGTTATATAATTTCTGGGTGCTTCACATTACAGTAGACTGGCTCCCATATGGGACTCCGCAGGTACTCCGGAGTGCCTGCTTGACATTCTTGCAGATCCTCTGAAGCAGAGTGGCTTAAACAGATGGCGACAGCTGGTAGATGATAGGTAGAAGCTAATTTAGGAATATTGGAGTAACAAGACTGAGGAGAGAATCTCCAGGTTTAAAATCCTCCATGTGAATGATTGGCTTAAGAGTCAGGATTTGACAGGAGCTAAGAACACCATTTTTAGCATTGGATGGATACTTGACGGATGCAGAGTTGGAAAAGTTATGGCAAGTATCTGTATCTACACTTTACTGTGCAGTTAAACCTGCTACACTAAGGAAAAACCATTGTTTTACCCTCCATAGAGTTTATCAGGACCTGAAAAAGTTGGAGAAAATAGGGGGAATTGGTGATTCCAAATGAAAGCGGTGTGAGAGAAATGAGACCGATGATATGCATATGTTCACCACCAGCCTAAATTTGGAAGCATTCTGGAATGCCGTGGGTAAGACCATCTCTCACTCACTGCGTATCACCATGGAGGTAAGCACCATTTTAATCATGTTTGAGAAAAGGCAGCAGGACTTGGAGAATTCTTCTCTACACAAAAAGCATAGAAATTTGATGTTTTACTTCATTTTGATTGCGAGAAGGGAAATAGGCAAGTAATGGACTCGAGTCTCCCCACCTTCTTGGCATGCCTGGAAGAGCTCCCTGGTCTTCTTCAAGGAGATTGATAGGTGGAGGAGTGATGGTGGTGACTTTTGGGACATGTTCAAGATCTAATAAACCAGTGTGTCTGATGATTACATCTTCTCAAAGCAGTCGGGCTATCCTGTAGTTCCTATAGTACCCATGCAGGACCTGCACGTTTGGATAAAATAAACTGTAGGATTGGTGGCAGACTAACTCTGAACACCCCCACCGCGTATGTTAGCCTGTTATCCTATATGCCAGCTCAGTGTGCCACTAGTGTCTCCTCTTATCGGGGAGAGATTAGTTTCTGGCAGCCTCAGAACATGACATCCCTAATCCCTCAAGATCGTGGAAACAATGTACTACTTTTCACCCAGTCACTCGTGCACATTTTGTTTATCTCACAAATACACAGAATTAACAGTCTGGGCATTTCAATAAAGGTTTATTGAACAGTTGCTATTCTCGTGTAGAATGTATGAGCTGTAATAACCATTAGACAGTAGCAGAGATATTTGATTAGCAGTACTATGAATATAAATGGATAGAACAGTTCTATCATTGTGCAATAAGCATGAATAAATACATGAATATAAAATGCCTGATAAAAGTGTGCATACTCCTACAATGCCTTCTATGATGCCTATCTAGATGTACCTAAGTGTACTTAGTATGTAAGTAGGTGTAAAAGGATTTAGTCCAACCCCATTGACTAAAGTATGAGAAAAGTCGGAACCCTTCTTGGTCTCTAGGTGGGCACCCTACAAGGGATGTTCAGACTACTGTCAGCTGGAGCATCTGCATGCAAGAGCCTCAGTATCTCTGGTCAGTGCGTTGGCCTGGAAGTCTCGGTTCCCTCTAACTACTGCTAGCAAGAGGTGCTGTATTTATTCAGAAAAATATATAGAGTCCATTTGTCCCTTGTTCTTGTGTTACCCATTGTTGGGTATGAGGATGGAGTGTGTGATAAACCTTGTGCATAGATATTAGGGAGGTGATGTATGGCCCCTGCTGGGTTTCCTAGTAGCCTTTTGAATATTCATGCATACTGTGTTATCTAAAGATGAACTCAATATTATTGTTCAGGAAAAACCCTTCTTCTCCACCCAGGCCTAGAACTAGGTAAACGGTTCAGTCCATAAAAGGTGTTCAATCCTTATAAGGCTTGTTACTGTTAAATGTAGGGGAGGTGATATAGGTGGAAGGGTATGGTGGTACCTGGGCCTATATTAGGTTACCTATATGAAACATAACACCCACTCCTCTTCTGAATAGTCAACAGTAATAATATGCAAGTTAACCACTCATTTTACTCGGTGTCAGCGCATAATATTTTCACTGAGCCACTAAAAATTTTTTTTAAAAGCCAAAATCGTTTAAAAACAGCTTAAAAAGAGAAAAAGGGAAGACTTTTTTTCTACGAATTTAGTGTGTTTAAATTTTCCCTTAAGCCTCAGTCCTAATTGAGTTTGTTTATAAAAGTTGAATTTCTACAAGCGTCAAAAAGGGCATGCTTTTCAGTGAGAAAGTGTCAATTTGAAGGAAATGTTCCAAATTTAGTTACATTTTGAAGAAAGGAGAATCCGAATTCTTTCCCAGCACACGATGAGCCAATTATAGATTAAATGTCCCGGCTGGGAGATGCAACATCATACACTGCTTGCTGCTTCAGGGGACGGTCCTTGTAACACCTTGCAAAGTACATCAATGGAGCACACATGATATTCAGTACTGCCAACAATTGGTGTACAGTGAGCCGGTGCTGTAGTCGATACCTGGGTGTCCATGGTGCAAGTGGTGGAACTAAAGCTCACTCCAGTTGTAAAAGGCACCTGCGCGTTCTCAAGAAATCCAGTTGTAAGTATAGGAATACACTGGGGACATAGCCGAACATGAGACCTCAAGGGTTCCAACCTGGTATTCAAGTCTGTAGGTCTGGACGTTGCGAGTGTCAGAGAGAGGTCCAACACACATTCTTCACCGCAAAACAGGCATCAAAGAACAGGTAAGATGCAGTCCATCCAGACTAGTCTAAACAATAGGAACCAATAGGCGTTCCTGTTGGCGAGGTGTGCCCAGATGTTGTACTATGCGTTCACGGTAATTCCACTCAACGAGCACTTTTGCCATCTTGTTGGTGATTAGGCCGTTCATTGTGTAGCAGGTAAACCACAATCAGGATTCCAGCTATTGAGGGCAGGATCAGAGGTAGGACTCCAAAAATGCTTCCAAATACAGAGTGTATAATGTTTGGAATAACTCCAAGGATTGTCTGAAAGGTACTAAGAAATCCTGACCCTATGATCTTAAATAGATGTATAATACCACTCATATCAGACATATTAAAGATATGTCCCACTACTGCAAAATGAATGGGGCAGTTTGTACGAATAAGTGCCTATAAGTGCTCAGTCGAGGTCCTTGCAATTTCAAGATCAAAGGTCTCTGGAGCGGAGGTGAAGGGCACAGTTTGCTGTAAAAGCATGGCATTCAATCAGCTCAAAACATTCAACGAAGGCCATAACGGTGCCTCCCTGACTGTGTTTGTAGGGGGAACAATACTTGCACACAGCAAGTAACCCTGGGGTTCACAGTGACGAGATAGGCAATGCCCGAAAGCATGCCACAGCAACCTTGATCATTCAGCATCAAGTAACTCCCATTTAAGAGTAGCTCGAACACCGGTTTAATAACGGCAGCTGGAGCTGCTTTCATGTGGCAGGACAAGTTTGCTACTGACCCATTACAAGCCCTGTGCAGCGTAATGTCCTGGCATATTAGAGAACCGTTCAAAGCGTTCTTGCAGTTTGTACTAATTAGAAACACTTCTCAATCACCACTACGGCATCGCAATCTATACTGTAAATCCCAGGACTCCTTAATGTAATCTTTACCCAAACTTTCATATTTTCCCACCTGCCATTGCTCAAGGCAATATTGAAACTGAAATGTGGTGACCGGTGGAGTTATGTGGCCATGAATGAGTCATTCAGTAGACGTTGCTTCCGCTACTGTAAATGGTACTCGGTCCAGTTTTTCAATATTATATATTTAGCTCCCCTTTGTGCCATTTCAATCTGTTTATCTGTTAGATTGTAATCAGAAAACAGAGACGTACTGTTTATAAAACGCCAAAGCACAAAGCCTGCACGCAAAGATTGCAGCGTCCAGCCTAATAACATGATAGAACACAATTGTACTGTAATTGTAATTGCATTTATATAGCGCTTACTACCCCTGACGAGGCGTCGAAGCGCTTTTTCGGCGGGTAGCACGCTACTCCGGGACCCATAGAGGATTAGTGTTGAATTAGTATAGTGAAACATGCAAGTACATTTTAAGTGGTGGATAGGTGAGTCAGTTATTTGGATTTGGAATGATAGCAGAATGATAGAGGAGGACAAAGGTTTGTATTTATTTATCGCTCGTTTGTTGACGCACGCTATTCAGGAAGTCTATAAAGGATTAGTGGGGAATTAATATGGTGAAATATGAGGTAATTTCAGTTGTGGATATTAGTCTGTTACTTGGAATGAGAAGGATAGCGGAGGGATAAAATGTCGCACTTGTTACCCCTGATGGGTGTTGAAGTGCTTTTCTGGCGAGTAGCACGCCACTCCAAAACCGATAAAGTATTAGTGTTGAAAATTAGTATAGTATAAATGTGAAGTAATTTGAGTAGTAGATATGTTATTCAGTTATTTGGGCAGTATATTAATATAGTTGAATATGGAAAATGGAATTTGAGAAGTGAACATGTTAGTCTGTTAATTTTGATTGAAAAGGATAGTGGAGGGATAAAAGATTGAAGGATTTTTTTTAATTTTTTTTTTAGGTCTTAGCAGTCGGAAGAGGCTTTTGGATGAGTAAAAAGGAGTTTTGGAGGGAAGGAGTCAGAGGGGAGAGTTTAGAAAGGTTTGTTTTAGGGGATCGGTGTAGTAAAAAGAGGTGTCAGATGATGCAAGGAGGGATAGAGCAGGAGAGATTCTAGAAAGGGTTATTTTGGCGATCATAGTAGTGGCATGGGGTTTGGGATAAATTAGAGAGTGGATGTAGAGGATATATTGATAGATGGTGAACAAAAGATGGGAGGTGCACCCAGTAAGGAATTACACAAATAGTGGACTGTGTCTTCTCCTTCAAAGACCACGCCCTTCATTTTCAGCTCTCTAATTTATTCTCATCAAGTAGAGCATTTGGTAAGCGTTCTTCTATAAACAATTATACTTGTGTCAGGATCGATTTAGATAATGAGCTATTGATCCTGTCCTATATTGTTACTGTATCATTTGGTTTTAGCTCTCAGATCAGCCTAACATAAATCCTTGGGCTATAGATTCTAATATGCGCTTTTTATTTTTGGCGTTTCCATTTGTAGTGTCCTCCATCATTTGTGGACATATGAAGTTTCTTCACGTCACTGTTTTCGCTTAGACGCTCAGTTCTCTGGATTAATTTCTACAAGAGGGCGCAGGGTGAGTGGCCGATATTATGGTTTTTGATGTTTTGATTGGTTTTACAGAATCTGGCCTACCCACCGTTCTAATGCTGAGATATTCTTTTATTATGAATACTTGCACAAATTTTTGTTTTTCTTGGTTTTAATCCTTTTGTTGTTGGGACTTATTTTCTTATTTTACTTTTTCTTTTTCACAGCATTTCCCAGATTGTGTGGAATTGCGATTTCTTAGATCTCGTCCGTTTTTCAACTATAACCGGCTCTTAGTTTGAAATAAAACAGTAGAGCACATGGTGAGTGGTCATTTACTCATTTTTCTATTGATTATTATTTTGAGGCGTGCATCATTTTGTGGGTATGCAGTGGATGCTCACACTCTTTTGTGAAATGATAGTAAAACATTTTGATTGTAAAAAATGTTTTGATTGCAGGACATTATAGGCTGCTACCTTTGGGCTTTCAACTCATAGGCCCCTCTCTCTCTTTTTTTGTCTCTTCTTCTTCTTCTCTTTCTCATTCTTCATGGGTTGTTAATATATTATTTCACCAGATGCTCGTGTTATGTATGGCTTGTAATATAGAAATGTACATATAAGGAAATTCTTTTTAAAGATTTTTTCTAACTGGATGAGTAGGCATCAAATTTGTATGCCTCTATATATTTTTATAAATCCGGTTAAAATTTGGTTATTATGAGCACGAATTGTGATTTTTAATGTTTTGTGCATGCAACGTGTCTTTTTACTAAAAGTATATATTACGCTTGTTGTGTTTATCGTCTTCTTCTGTCTATCATATGAGTTTTTGTTTTTGTTTATAACTTTGGTTTGTTAAGTTTTGAATGTAATTGTATCTTGTCGTGTTTGTTTTCAGCCCTGACGAAGTTACAACAAGTAACGAAACGCGTTGGCTGTGTATGTGTTTTGGGTAAAATTACCTAAATAAAGAAGAAAAAACTCTTGGACTATAAGAATTTGTGTAATTCCTTACTGGGTGCGCCTCCCATCTTTTGTTCACAATTTGTTGACCGGATTTGTGCCTGGGGAAAACGGGCACGGGAAGTGTGCTGCACCAATATTACTTTAACTTGAACTAATGTTTTGGTCGTGCTGAACCCTGGTCAGGTTGTCCTGTTCTTCGGTTGTTGATATATTGATAGATGTATAGGATGAGAGATAGGGTAGTGCATTAGAAGGAGTAGTAGAAAGAAGTTTGAGATGAGTTAGAAGGTTGGGCTAGAAGATATATTGAGTGAAGTATAGGTTGAGAAATAGGCTAGTGCATTGGAAGTGCTAAATTAGAAGAAAGTGATAAATATATAGATCAATTAGTACATTGAAAGTATATAGATACATAAAGGAACTAAGTATATTTAGATTAAATATATTGATAGAGGCACAGGATGAGAAATAGGGTAATGCATTGGATATGCTTTTTCAGGAGAAAAGTAACAGACACACAGATCCAAGTACATGGAAGGTACATAGATGCACAATGGAAGTATGTACATGTAGACCAAAGATGATTTTTATTTATTGATGAATATTAATATTATTATTATTATTATTATTATTATTATTATTATTATTATTATATTTTTCTCTTAACAACATAATTATTTGACATGTTTCTTAAAGTAATACACAAAGATAGGTACATATCTATAGTGAAAACAAATCCTTATATACAGAGGGATATGCTGTAAATTTCTCTTTCCTTATGGTGCTTATGTGGGGAAAAGCCAGATCTTGAGTCGTTTTCTGAAGATAAGGTGGTTGTCGGTGGATCTTATGTTGGGTGTAAAGAGTTCCATAGTTTGGCTGCTTGAACAGAGAAGGATGTGCCACCCATGGTTTTTTTCTTGTATGGTGGGATTTTTAGGCGAGATGCTCCTTTAGAGTGGAGGTTCCTTTGTTGAATGTGTTTGGAGATTGTATTCCTGATGAAGAGTGGTCCTATTCCATGTATTGCTTTGTGGGTGATACAAAGCAGCTTGAACGTGGATCTTCTGGCAACCGGTAACCAATGCAGGGCTTTCAAGGCAGGGGAGATGTGGTCTCGTGGTTTGATATACAAGAGTAGTCTGGCAGCCGAGTTCTGAATCCGTTGTAGTCTTTTCATGGTCGTTAAAGGTGATCCGTGGTAGAGGCTATTGGCGTAATCGAGTTTGGATAGAACAAGGGAGATGGTAGCTTGGACCTTGTGTGGAAATCCCAAATGAGGGAAAATTCGTTGCAGCGTTTTTACAATAGCAAAGCTTGATCTTGCTAGTTTATCCACTTGGACACTCATTGACAGCTTGGAGTCCATGGTCATTCCGAGGTTTATTACTTCCTTCGATACTAACATAACATAACATAACATAACTTTAGGCAGTGATCCCAGTTCATCAGGCCATGCGGCAAGCGGGTTGTAATGTTTCCAATCACCACACGTGAGTATTTCAGTTTTTGAAGCATTCAATTTACGATGGCTCCAAGTTATCCACTGACCCACGGCTCTGAGACAGCTGAAAATTGGTGATTTTCCAATGTCTTTGGGGCATTCCAGTTGAAGGAGTATTTGTGTGTCATCTGCATAGTTGTAGCACATGAGGTAAAATTTATTGATCAGTACTGGTAAAGACTTCATATAGATGTTGAAAAGCATGGGCGAGATGATAGAACCTTGAGGGACCCCTGCTTTTGTGGAGTACGGTTTGGACGAGAAAGGTGAGGTGTGGATGACATTAGTTCTGTATCGAAGGCAGTCTAGAGCAGTTCCCTCTATGCCGGCTTCATAAAGTCTTTGTTTCAGAGTGTCATGGTCAACCGTGTCAAAGGCAGCTGAGAGGTCCAAGATGAGTAGCGCAGCAACCCCGTTGCGGTCAACTGTATTCTTTAGGTCATCCCAGATGGCAAGGAGGGCAGATTCAGTGCCTCTTCCCGGACGGAATCCTGTTTGGAAATCTGAAAGTATGTCATTCTCTTCAATAAATTGTGACATCTGGGCAAACGCTGCTCTTTCTATCAGTTTGCCCAGGAAAGATCCATTTGTAATGGGTCTGTAGTTGTCAGGGTTCAGCGGGTCCAAGTTTGTTTTCTTCAGTAAAGGGCGTATGTATGACTTTTTGAGTTCTTCTGGAAATATTCCAGTAGTTAAGGAATCGTTGATGATTCTTCTTACTGGAATGGCAGCAGAGGTTGTTAAAAGAATTGTCTTGAAAGTTTGTGGCGGACAGGGGTCAGAAGGGCTGCCTGCAGGCCTGCTTGCTTTGACCAGGTCCATAAATTCATTGTGTGAGATGTGTTGGAAGGAAAGGAGAGGCTTGATTAGAGCATTCTTGGATAGTTGCTTTGTACAAGGGTTAGTGCTGGTGCTTTGTTTCTGTTCTAAGTACGAGTCCAACGTTAACCCATTGTCTATCACAGCTAACGATGTTTCTAAGTTAATACGGTCTAATTCCTGTATTCTCTCTGCGGCCTCTCGTTGGGATATTTTCCAGATTTCCTTGTAGGCAGAATAAATGCCAGCATATATGAAACGTTACTGTTGTGTCTTTCTGGGACCTAATAAATGATCCCTAAGATCCATGTCTTGTGAGACTAAAGATAAGTGTTGTTTCACTTCTGTGAGTGTTGAGTTTTCTAGCAGGTCAAGGCACAACTTTCCAACACTGCAGGATGTATTGTATCCTTAGGTAATACCCACGAATCTCTTGTGACATATGTTCGTGTCTAATGGCCAAACCACCCATTCTTTCCAATTTGGGTCTGTTCTATTGTACTGTAAAATGTCATTCACTGTTGCCCCTTCCATTGTAGTCGAATTTTGCCACCCACGGGATGGTGTTGGAAACCGAGGTGTAGTAAGGTCCTTCATCTTGGCTAATCCAAGACAGGATGTCTGTTGCACAGTTTTGTTTAGAAATATCATCTGCTGTGGAATGAGGCATGCTCTAAATAGCGCTTCTGTTCCCTCCTGGACTTGCCAGTCTCTAGAACCCCAGACTGATTTTGAGTCTATTGTGTTTTTCCATAGGTCAAACCCCTGTTCAGACAGTTGAGCAATAAAGGAAGTAGAGTAAATCTGTTTGGTGTTAGTCAGCATAATTTTCAGTGCCGATGTTGGTGTAACCTTAAAATAATATGAGGTCGGGTCTGTGGTATTAAACCCTGAAAAGTATGAACATTTCTGGGCAAAGGTATGCAAACTACTCTTTGGTGGTGTAGGGCAATGTTCCCACTGATTGTATTCAAACACATTTCAAGGTAAAATAGATTTGTGCGGGGAATGATGACCAAACTGTTGATAACAGTACAATGCGTCATAGTCTGAAATATCTTCTAACATTTCAGTATTAGGAAAGGCAGCAGTTTTTTCTAAATAAGACATGGTATTAACAGTTTGTGTCCCAATCATCAGCACATGAACTGGAGGTAATGATATCATTCAATTAAAATGTAAATAAATGTGGAATTATGAAAAGTTCAGTCGGACCTAAGATATCTAAATCAACCTTGTCCCAAACTATACCATCTGGTATAGGAACTGCTGTAATGTGCACTGATGACAAGTCTCTTTGTTCACGGTGTGATGATTGGTGTGGCTTTAAAATCAAGTTGACCTTTTGGGCTGTCAAGCTTTCCTGGAGGTATCTTCCATTAATACGCATGCTAATAGTTATTACTAAGCCTAGCCAGAAAAGAAAAAAACAGTATACCAGTCATTACCCAGAGTTCAATCCAAGGCGATACCAGGTATGTCTTTTGAAGAAAGTGAAGAAAGTTCTTGATTTGTTGCTTGTGTGGTTGTTTGGCTTGCGTTGTTTCTGACTCACTTGGATCCAAAGAAAACATATCAAAGTTAATGAAATAGCCAAAAGCAGTTCGATCAATTGTTGGAATTGCATTGGGATTTGTTGAAATTGTATTTTGCTCTAGTTGAGGCATATTGGCGTAGACGTCTGTGTTTGGTCTAATTGCAACTTGGGTGTTGCTTTGAGTTTGAATTTGAAGTTCAGGTTCAAGCGGAATGAGTTCCTTAGCATTGTTGCATAGTCCATCATTCCGTACAGGAGGCTCTTCAAACGTGGTGAGTCTTTCTGTTTGAACTTCGTTGATTGTAGCGAGAGGAGGGTGTCTGCTTCTGTGGAGTACACGAGGCCTACTGTTTATTATCGGCAACATAGTGTGGTTTGATTTAGTCAATTGAGACAAATCTTTTCTCCTTTTTTCTGGCAAGAGGCAGGAGCAGCACAGGTCTTGTTCCTTGTACTGCTAGGACAGGTACAGGTATTCTTTATGTTGGTCCAAATTCTTTCTTGACTGCTATTTTCTCTCTGACCAGATCACTGACTTTTGGGATCCAGACAGGTCTTGCCGTTTCTGTCTTGACTTCCCCAGTGGAGGTCTCTTTTAAATGGACGTTGCTTTGTTGTGTCCTGAATTCAATTAGATCCTATAAAACAGCCAAACGATCATGGATATCAAATGGTTTTCCATCTGCCACTGCGCCTTCACCTCATATGGAGTAACAACCCCTAGAGAACTTCTTGGCTGGTTGTTAAGTGCTCGCTGTACCCCATATAAATGATTGACCCAACTACCCGTCTTTCCTAATACCCTAACTGTTAAAGATTGCTTTAAGTCCCGGTTTTTCCTCTCCACAACCGAATTTCCCTCAGGATGGTACAGAGAGGGGTACCACAATGCTACGCTCATTCTTTCCATGGCCTCTTTGTAAGCCCAAAAGCAAAATACCGGGCCCCGGTCAGAATGTAACATGCCAACTACGTATGTACCGATAAAGACTCACAAAACTTTTATAACAGTTCGAGTGTCAGCTGAGCGCATAGGCCAAACCCATAGGAATCAGGAGCATGAATCCACTACAACCATGATATATTTTTTAGCCCCATCAGATTTTAAGGGCCGCAGTGGTCCAAGTACACACATGCAAGAGGTTTGTCTGATTTTAACAATGGTGTCTGTGCCGGGCATGATATGGTGGACCCCGTCATCTGCAGGCAGATGTCACATTTCAAGACATAGTCCTTAGTCTGTTTTGTTAGACCTGGCCACCAATAGAGCTGTTTCAATAAAGAAATAGTCGCTGTAACGCCTGTGTGTGCAGAGCCCACACCCTTGTGTGCAGCTAGTATTAAACCTTTCCTACGATCCATATTTGGTATTACTCTATCCCCCACTTCAGGAATCTGAGCATATGGAATGTTTTGCACATCAAACTTGTAGGAGTACTTGAGCGGAATCTTTTTAGGTACTGCGGAGCTACCCTTGCGTGAACCAATGACAGCAACCATAATTTCTATTCTAGTTTTAGAACAAGTGATTGCAGCTATGAAAGTTATGCGTACAGCCCCCTTTGCGGCTTCAAAAGCCAATGAATTCCCTTCAACGTGAACGCCATCACACTGATGACTCAGTGTATGGATCACGCGAGCCTGTGGTAGTTCATTTTTCAACTCCACTACCTGTTCCCATTGCATTTTATGCTTAATTGTGCCGCCTTTTGCATCTTTAAACCCG
Source organism: Lissotriton helveticus (assembly GCF_964261635.1). Taxonomy (NCBI): domain Eukaryota; kingdom Metazoa; phylum Chordata; class Amphibia; order Caudata; family Salamandridae; genus Lissotriton; species Lissotriton helveticus. Next base: position 1,514,169,124 of record NC_136061.1, on the reverse strand, counting down.
TTTAGTTCCCAATGGTGTAAGTACTCATTATACGATTGCACACAGTAAACGGAATCACACATGATTAGTGTCGGGAATTCGTGATCCGTATTTACAAGTGCCAGTATCAGTGCTTTTAGTTCTGCCAACTGAGCCGTGCAGTCTCCTTGCGTTTTAGTGCAACTTGGATAGAACTTTCCCTCCTACATCCTAACTTTAATGATAGCACATCCCGCGCTGTATTGTTGCTTGCTCCTTATGGCCAGTTTAGCAGATCCATCAGTGTAAATAATATATTCATACTGATCTAGAGGCAAAAATTCATTTGGTAGAGGAAATTCTTGTTTGTATTGCAGGAATGCCTGTGTTTTTTGACTTGGATCAAATCTGTATGCAATATCCTTTGCAGTAAGAGAATTAGCCCTTTGTATCCATCTCGGATGTAAGGCTTTTGCATTTGGAATACTAGCCTTTGTAACAGCTTCTAAAGCCGGTACTGGGGTTATGACTATTATGCATTTCCCCTGAGCCAGTGCTCTTTCCCTTGTTACAGCGGTCTGAACTGCTGTCAGGATTTTTTCAGTTGAAGTGAAAATACATTTCTGTATTTGTGTACAGGTGTGGTTTGTATGCGATCAGTACTGTTTCGCCTTCATTTAAGGTTAAATAAGTGTACCCCCATTGTCCGGTTATAATCCGAATCACCAAGTTGCGTACGTTTAAGTATGTTTGTAAGTGTCTGTAAGCAATCATGTCTTCTTGTAATGCATGTAGGGTATTGGAATATCCTGTGTCCAGTGTTTGACTCAAAAGACAGGTTTTATTAGGTTGTAGAAAGGTTTTACTCTTTCTGCGTAATCCAAAATGTATGTTTCGCTGAAATTTAGGAATCCCAGTATTGATTGTACATTTTTAAATGTTTTTGGAGATTGTTTTTGCATTTGTCACCCCAAGTGGGAAGGGTATGCTCAGATGTGAGTCCCGTGCTCTCCACACCACTGGAGTCAAGCTATCCTGGCTGATGACGGCTGATAGCCAGAAACCGGTCCTAGGATGCTTGATTCCGGTCCAGGGAAGACATGGCTTGGCAGTTCGGGCTGGACTGTTCCCATGAGGCACAGGGTCAAGGCTGATTTGCATATGGCCATGTCTGAACTGGGGTGGTGTGGAGTGCAAAAAAACGATGGATTTAGGCCTAGATCTCTGTACTGGGGTGAATGTATGACATTGTTCTGCATTCTGTCATCAACTGTTGTTTTTGCATTTGGAGGTTGTAGTAGCACACACTACTAAAAGGTTAGCTGGCAGGCTTTTCCCTTCACTTGAAAGCTCGTATCCTAAAAACAGGGCACTCAGGTGGGCTATCTTTGATTTTTTGAAGTTTCATTTGTAGTCCTCAGAAGCGAATCCCATAATGATGGTGCTCACCCTGGTCAAGTGCCTCATTAAGTCATTGCCCATAAATTAAATATCATCCACATAGGACAATGCTTCCTCATCAAAATTTTGGAGTAACTTAGTTACCCTTGCTGAGAATACCCTAGGGCTGTTCTTATACCCTTGGTTGAGTCGACAAAATTTGCACTGGGACCCCAACGCTGAGAATGCAGTCAAATACCTGCTATCAGGAGCTATATTTTGGCAGAAAAATTCATTTGAGATATCAAGTATAGTTTTGTATTTTTTTCGCACAATGTTATTCATCAATGCAGCACTGTGTGCGTTTTGGACAGCAAATATCTTTGTGCAAGTGCTTAAATGTCTGTAATCTAAAACTAGATGATATGAATTGTCCGTTTTTACTACGGGAAACAACGGATTGTTTATTGGTGAGGTGCAATTTTCAATCACCCCTTGTTATTCAAGTTGATCTAACATCTCCCTGGCCTGTTTTTAGCTCCCTATAGGGTATTGCCTCTGAGCATTTGGTGAAACTTTTAATAGGATCACATGGTGGGTTGAGTCATCATCCCATCCAGTGAGAATTTTATACAATGCTGGAGCTAGGGCTACAGCCACTCCCATGCATATGCATGTTTAGGATGTATGGGACCGAGGTTGGAAAAAGATGAAAAAATTACATTTTCTCCTCTGGGGCACTCCATAACGAATGCTGGCGGCCAATCTTGCCCTGCTAATAGGATGTCATACCCAGGTGACAGATTTTCCCAAAAGAGACCCTTAACTTTCTTGGGCTTGTCCCCTTGCATTTGGAGAGTCATCCACTTATGTGGGACACTTACCCTGGTGTGTGGTGTTTCCATCGTGATGTAATCATTCAAGTCCGCTGTCACCAGAAATTCCATCAGGAGCTATTGTTACTTCTCCTGCACTGTTTAGAATCTTCAGAGCCCATTCCCCGATCAGAAGCTGTGTCCTCAGTATTCTGGATATGTCTGATCTTCAAATCTGCAACTTTCTTTTTCATAAATTGAGGTTTTGATTTTGGCTTGTCTTCTTATTTAGAAGTGTAGTCTTGAGCGTGCTGCTTGTTTCTGGACTTTGTACGCTCTTCTCTGTGGCCTGACCATCCTTCTCTCTTGGACGTTTTAGTCCAGCCCTGAAAGAAATGAAAGGAATGTGTATCAGTATCCTGATACCTGTCAGGTTTCCTAATATTATCCCTATTCCTCAGGTTGTACCTCTCTTCAGAGTGCTCCTGTGGAGGAGATCTACCTCGGGATTGAGATCTTTTTTCTGTGAAGTTTTGTTGTTTCTTATTAGCCCTTTTCTTTTTAGAAGAAGCAGGTGTCTGCTTAGAAGTGTCCTTTTAAGGACTGCCCATCAGTTATGGTTTTAAAGCATTCCCACCTAAATTGTCTCTGCCTAATTCTGCGTATGCAGTTTCAATTATTTTGGGTGGTTTGTGTTGTTGATCTAAAGGATCTAACTCCCTTAGGCGTTGGCGGATTGCCACTGACACTGCTTCCCCTTTAATATTAGCCAGTATTATGGCTGATACCTGTTCGTAGTTATGTAATAACTTCATCCCTAAGTTCAGATCAGTCTCTGCCCCTTACTCATTTTGTATCTGTCTCAATACATAAGGTATCACTGTTAATGATGGAATACCATGGGTTGTGGTATATATGGCAGCAAAGACTGTACCCCAAGTGGTACAATCTTCTAACTGTGGTGTTATCTCTATGGGCAAGCAGATTGTTAAAATTCTTTGTTTTTCAAACGTGGTAGTATTTGGGAATACAGCGTCGAGCTGAGTTATTTTCTGAGCTATCCAGAATGGTATTTGTTCACGTTCCGGGGGCATTTTGCCCATTACTGTGTGTAATGTTTGTAGAGTTATTTTAGTTGGTGTACCCTGCGATTGAGTACCACTAGTTCCAACTGTTGTTGGTTGGGCCGTGAAAATCCTCATGACATATTTAATCAGGTTTCTGTAGATTCTGATGAAATCTTTGTGTAGAGTGAGTAAGTCTCTGTGTGGCATTGTATCAATGTCAGGATGTGGTGTGTAGCTTGCTAGCATAGGACATGTTGCCCCGTCTACCCCAAGCGGGCATGATCTTACTCTCTTTCTTAAGTGGGGTAGGGCACCTTTAAACCAGTAAAAATGCTCCTGGCACAAGAGCAGAACCTCTATGTCCTTGCAAGGACCCTATTCCGCTGGTGCATCTCCATCTGTGTAAGAGTGAAGTATGTGTGTTCTAGCATCTGCTTCTGGGAATGTAACCCACAAATATAATACCCCTGTTTTGTTTGATTTGTGTGCCTCAATCACAAAGGCTACTAAGCCACCCCTAAGTGTTAAACCATGTTCTAATTATTAATATGAAAAATATAAAGAAAAGAAAACAAAATGAGGGATGAGGATTACATTTGGGTTTTAGGGGATGAAAGACCTGTGTTGCCTAATAGTCTTCTTCCACTGATGGCTAGGCATTTACACGGTCTTACTCATGTGCGGAGAGATGCCATGGTCAGATTTTTTAGACAATTTGGTTTAATACTAAGCTTAGATAGATGGCTGAAACATTGTGTCACAGATGTGTTGTGTGTCAACAGAACAATCGAGGAAAAAGAATTGCAGCAACATTGCACCACATAGGAAGATCAGGTGGCCCCTTTAAAAGGTACAGTTGAATTTCATTGAATTGCCCATGTGCAAAGGTGTAAGATTCGTCCTGGTTGTTGTGTGAATCTTTTCACACTGAGTTGAGGTATACCCAACCATGAGAATTGACAGTTTCACAGTAGCAAAATTGCTTTTGAGGGAGTTAATACCTTGGTTTGGCTTTCCCACTTCTCAGAAGTCTGATCAGGAAATGCATTTCCACAATGAAATCTTGAGAATGTTGTGTGCATCTTTAGAAGTTGAACAGAGACTGCATTGTAGCTATAGACGTGAGGTTTCTTTTTTGGTGGAACAGATCCATGGAGCACTGAAATCGAGAACTGCATAACTGTGTGCTTCTAAGTCTCTGAAGTGAACTGATGCTTTGCTTTTTGTGTTGATAAGTCTTCACAGCATACCTGATCAGAGGACAGGATTGTCCCTCCATGAGATTATCATGGGCAGAGCGATGAGACTGCCAGCTGTACTTGCAAATGCGCTTGTGAACATTACCGATGACATGATACTTGATCACTGCAAAAGACTGGTTGACGTGGTGCATTCTGTGTCTCTTCAGGTTGAAGTCACCAGAGCCTCGCCTCATTAGGAGCAGTGCCATGTACTTAGTCCTGGTGAAGAAACATGCATGAAAGAGTTTTCTGGAGCACCGCTTGTGTGGTCCTTTCCAGCTGATTCTGGGGACAGCAAGTGCTATGAAGTGCAGAGGTCTCACTAACTGGATGCATGCATCCCACATTTGCTGACTTCTGTGTCCCCTTAATGATGTAATATCACCTCTCCCAGAAGTGCCAATGGTTGTCGAGAGATCACAGGAACAGGTAAGTCAAGCTGTAGGGACCAGTCAGAGCTTGAAGCAGCACTTGTCAGCCTGAGGGGGTTCTCAGGAGACTCTCAGCCTGTAGTGACAATTGAGTTATATTCAGACCTTGACAAAGGACATCGTTCTGTAGAATCATGAGTGGCAGCAGGAGAGATGGAGACTGAATCTCCCAGCAGAAGGTGGGCTTCAGACTATTCAGGAGGATCATGAGTATTCTGATTTGAGTTACGGAGGAGGTGAAGAAATTTCTCTCAGAAGTTCAAAACAAGCTAGAGTAACCTGTCGGAGGTGCTTGTCCCCTGAATGGACTTACTTTGCCACAAATGATAAAGAGATGTCTGGGAATACTGGGATAACAGTGCAGATCCAGTTGAACCTCCTTGAACTGAACTTGTTTAAACTATGATTTGAACTTACATTATCGTCAAAGAGACTGAGACATTTTATTCTGAATGTGACTATCAGTGACTTTAAACTGTGCATTTATTGGAGACATTTATATAGATTGGCAGGAGAAGATAGACTAGTACCAAGGCCCGAGGCAGCTGAAAGAGTGTAAGGTTTCCTTTAGAAGAACACAGAGAAGGGCAAAGGAAGACTCATGAAGTCCTTGAACATAATCTTATCACATATTATTTGATAAGATGTACAAATCTACATAGAAGACTCTGTTGCTGCTAAGTTCCACCAAACAGTCCAGTTTTAGGAAAGTAATGGAAACCAATCCTAATATTAGTAGATCTAGATACATGATAGCAGGCACACTAATAGTTGTGGATGTAGTAGCAGTCATTTTGCTTGTAGCATTATATCCATCTTCATCTAATTTTGTAGAGACTAAAGTCGGAATTATTCCCAAACTCTCACACCCTAGTGGTAATAGCTTGTATTTATTGGATGAGACAGAGTTACTTGCAGATACATCTAGAAAAGATTATTCTGTAAATGCTTATCTTAAACTGCTTTTTGAGTGTATTGACGCTATGGGTGCCGGGGATTGCTACGTTTGTATGCAATTGCCTGTATCAGCTGCAGAGGGTATCACTTATCACTATATTTCTTTGACATGTATTGTTATTTTTAGTAGTTTGATGAGCCTAATATATGGAAGGGAACATTTTAAATATTATTTTTCAAATTAGGATTCGTTTTTTCAGAAGTCCCCATACTCGAGCACCTAGATTGTCGCGTTGAACCCAGTGCTACGTTTCCTTGAATTATTAAATGGTTCTTTAAACCCACCATGATAATAGACACTGCCTATACTCACAGACACAATTTAACTTTTCTTTTTACAGAGGTTGAGCAGAAATGTCTTCAGTCAGTTGAGGAGAAGAGGAGAAGTATGGAATTTAGATCAAAAACAGACAAGAACATTAGGAATAAATATAAGTGGTCTAAGGAAAAAATAGAGCATCTAGTGGCAGGAAATCAAGCAGCACTGATTCTAGATTGGAGACATAAAGGAAAATGATGTACATGTGTGGAGAGATATTCACTTGACAATCATGTTGTGGGAAAGAGTAAGTGAGACCATATATTTGACGTTAGAAGAAATTGCAGTTTTCTTTTGACGGGTAATGAACCTGTTATTCCTGGAGTCGATTACATATGTGAAGGGCAGGCTTATATCACAATGCCCAGAGTCTGGTATGATAACTCTCTACCTAGGTGTACTTTTTCCAAAACATTTTCATTTGGAACATCTCAATGATCCTGTGTGGGAACAGAATTCCAGACATGACCGAGTAGTAAGTGCTGGGGAAGTGGTGGGGGATATTTTTGGTGAGATGATCCCATCTGTGTGTGTGATTTTGAATGACCTCAAGATTAAAAAGTTGTCCACTATAGTGGCTTAGTTGTCTACTAGTACAGCAGAGCTTTATTAGTTGTGAATACCGATATGGTAGTGATTAGGTCTATGGTTTTGCAGAATAAATGTACGTTAGACATCCTTCTCGCAAAGGAGGGCAGCGCCTGTCAGATGTTATAGGTCTAGCAATGCTGTACCTACATTCATGACAAGAGTAAAGACTTACAGAAGTATATTAAGAATATTTCAAGTCTGAAGGGAGTGTTGGGAGAATTGGAAGCAACAGGTACTTGTGAAGCTATTGGGAATAGGATCACTTCAGTGGGCCGATGGTTTGGAGAACTGTGAAAGGGAATTTTGGGTGCCAGAAACCTCTTGTGATGTTTGCCCTTTGTATAATGTTGGACTTTGCCCTTCTTGCAGGGTCATCTCTGAACTTTTTGCCTTCCCCCTAGCCTTTTTATTGACATGGTGTTGGTGGTTCTAAGACTCCGGGCACTTTAGCACTGCTGTCCAGTGTAAAGTGCATGTGCTCCCTGTGGCAAACATGGTAAGATTGGTCTACACCTGTTTGGAATATATTTAATTTACCTGTCAGTCCCTTGTAAAGTAGTATCTCAGATACCCAGGGCCAGTAAATTAAATGCTACTTGTGGGCTTGCAGCTCTGATTGCGCCACCCACCAAAGTAGCCTTTCAAACCTGTCTCAGGCCTCTGCAGGGCTTGTGAGCGCAGTGTTACTGCCGCTATGACGTGGCACCTAAAGTATGTGACATGTCTCTGACCCCCCTTTTACTGCATGTCAGTCACCCCTAAGGTAGGCCCTAGCTAGCCCTATGGGCAGGGTGCATTGTAGGTAAAGGGTAGGACATGTACCTTAAGTGTGTGACATGTCCTGTAAGTGACAAACAGCCATTTTGGTTTCTCAATGCTCTGAGGCTGCCCTCCCTTAGGAATGCATTGGGGATTCTCTGATAAGTGTTTCAGTGGTAATTCCTGATATGAGAGTGGAGCAGCATGGTCAAGTTTGGTATGTTGGAATAGTAATAATAAATGCTGCACAAGGGTGTGCGCATATTTATTATCACTATTTTAGAAATGCCACTTAAGTTGGCATTTCTGTGTGCTTTGTGTCTGCCTGCCTGATGTGGAGTGTATGTCTGGCTTTGGGGTGTCAGGGGCTGGTGAGGTGTGTGTGGCTCCAGGGAGGGCAGGGTAAGTCAGCGCATGGCTGAATGGGAGATCTGCATTTGGAGTAGTGGGAGGAGTAGTCCCCTGACCCTGAATAGGTCTGTGCCTGCCTGGGTGAATGCTGGCTCCACCCCCCTGTGGTGGTCTGATGGCTGAGCTCCCACCTGACAATGGGGTAGAGGAGCCCTGTAAATAGAGTGCTCCAAAACTTCCCAGAACTAGTTCAGGCTGGTCCCCCCAAGCCCTGTGCCAAGGGCAGACAAAGGAAAAGGTTGTATAAATATTGTGGCTGTGATCCCAGGTGGTGTTGTGCTTTTTGTGCTTCCTGGTGACTTGTTGCTGCTAGGCCCCAGGAGGATCCGCCACAAGGGACTGCCTCCCTGCTGGAGGGCCCTGTGAGCTGGCCTGCCTGGGCCCAGCATTTTCCCCTTGACCTTTGGGGTACCAGCGCCTCGTGACGTGAGACAGCCATTACCACGCGGTTTTCACACCGCGGTACCATTACACCTTTATTTTTTTGCTCCAGGACAAGAGGAGAGTTTTGTTTTAATTTGCAGCAATGGGCTGCGCCGAATTTGGAGGGGATCCCAACATGAGGATTCCCCTGCATTGCCGGCTTGGAGGCGGGAACCCACCCTGCATGGATGCCTTGCTAGCAGGAGCTTACCCAGCATGTCGGTGCACTATTGGCGGGAGCCCACCCCGCATTGACACCTTCTAGAGTGGGACCCCACCCCACATTTGTATCCCATTAGCGGGAGCCCACTCCTCATTTATGCTTTTTTGAAAGCGGGAGCCTACCCCTCATTCACCAGGAAAGAAATCACTGCCAAGACCAGCAGCCTGGAAGACAGGCAAGCTGCCTGACTCGGGGCGTGGCCAGGAAGAGTGGTGCCGGAAGGAGGGTGGGAGCCTACTCCGCATTGGTGACCGCGAGAAGCTGCCGAGCTGTCTCCACGTTCGAGGAGACCAGAAACAGATCTGGAGAGGCCCGACCGGAGCCCCGGGGACTCTCCCTGCCGAGCAGCAGTTTTCGTCCCGACCTGCGGCAGGAACGAAGAGGAGCCTCACAGGTTCCTGCAGCAGACCGGAGATGACCCAGCAGAGCCCCGGTGAGTGGGGCTCAACAAGGTTCGTGGCAGTGCTTGTTCGCACCACTTGTATTCTGCTCCTCCCAGCTGCACCGCGATGGCGCGGGCAGCTGCACCAACGGGACACTTTTGTATTCCAAGTCCCGGGGTGGGACCCAAGCGGCATGGTGGTGCCAGTGCTATTTTCCTTTGGGGGCAATTGTGTGGTCAGAGTCCCGGAGTGGGGCTCCCCAGGCACAGTGGTGCCATGGCCAATTTCCTAGAGCTGCCCTGCCGGACAGAGGGCAGCTGCAACAAAGGGGGCATTTTTGTTTGTTTACTGACAAGGAGGGGTGAGACGCACCCCCATGCCCCAGTGCCTTTTGCACATTGCTTCGCTGCATTGACAGCCAGAGGGCCAATTGGAAGGCTCTAGAATCGTGCCCTGACATTCTGGACAAAGAGCATTAGGCCCCCCTTGAAAGGCCAGTTGGTCTGGGGTCATTTTTGCTGTGAGGCCCAATGAGATGGTATAATGTGTTTATGCCTAATATGAGGATTGCATAATGTGTTTATGCTAATGTGAGGCCTAATGCTAATGTTATGTGTATGATGTTTTATGCCTAAGGTGATGCTAAGTACAGTATTTCACCAGTAGTTACTGGCTGTGTTTCATATATGTTATTAGTGCTTTCTAAAGGTTCTGACAGTGGCCGAATGGACCTGTCCTGTATATAATCCCCTGTGAATATTGCCCAGTGGCAGTTGGCACAGTGTATATGTGTGATTAGGATTCTAATGTGTTTTGGATAATACAAAGGCTATTTTTTATACAACCTTGTGAGGAGTTTCTTTTGTGGTGTGCCTAGTGTGTTGCTGCTGTATGTGTGTGTTGCGCAAGCACTTTATACATCGCCTCTGGGATAAGCCTGACTGCTCGTGCCAAGCTACCAAGGGGGTGAGCAGGGGTTATCTTTAGCTTGTTACTCCCTTGCCCTGACTAGAGCAGTGGTTTCTACCTGGCTGAGTCGCTTGCCCTAGCCAACCAGAAATCCCATTTCTAACATATAATATTCCTAGTTGTGATCCTCAAGGGATTTAAGTGCAAGAAAGTCAAACAGGCAGTGAAGAGGAAGAGAGTGGATGTACAGCTAAAGAAGAGTCCGAGTAAGTACTATGATGACTGAAATGTCACAAAAAATCTAGGAGGAAAATGCTAAAACTCACAAAGTTTTGGATCTTGAATTGTGATGGCTTGATTCTTTATCAGAGGGGGGCTGGAGCAATGTAATTTTGGCCCCACCCTTTCATAGTGTGACTATTTCATACATACGTGGATGTAGTATCATAATTTGTCGACTTTAATATCATTAACATGAAGTGGTGAACTTAAACGGAATACTGTAGGTAGCATTTGCTCTATAATACAGATATTTATATGAGTGGGTATACTAATGTTTTCCTTATAGTGATTCCAAAAACCAGTTATCATATATGTCTGCATTTTGAGTAATTTCGTTAACTCTATATGTACTCGGGTATTTATTTGTAGCATCCTGCATTTATTCTACAACTGTACATCTAGCCATAGCGATTCATTTAACTGTGTATTGAAGTCTTTGTTATGTTAGTTTGACCAAAGTACGTAAACATTTAGGGCCTCATTTACAATAAATTGATGGACTGCAGCCCCACAGGACTATTTGCTGCGCTGTCCTACACCAATTTGAAAAGGCAGGTAAGCATGGGCGTAAAATCCGTTCCGCTCGCGGAATTTGCGGATTTTCGGTAAATTCGCAATCCGCGAACTTTAGTGAATTTGCCGAAAATCCGTAAATTCGCACGCGGCGGATTTTTTTTCTTGGTGATACAATTTTGCGGCGAGCGGCGTTCACTTACCGTCATTCCGCGTTTGCCGAGTTGTTTTTCTCGATATTTTGCTAGTGCTGCGCCATTTTGGATCTTGCTGCGGGATCCCGCGGGAGTTTGTCGACCGCGATTATGTCATCGCGCCTTGCCACCTTGCACAGCAGCACGCATCGCGAGAGTTCGCAATTGCGAACACGTAGGTGCGGCGGGCGGCAACAATCTCACACTCGCAAAATACAGATTTTGCAATTTCGCACAAAAAATCCACCAGCAAACAGCATAAACCTTCAGAAAATGATGATTTTTATCAGAATCACTCCTCAGGTTGACATTTGCCTGCACTTTTTTTAGCAAGGAGTCCATTTTGGAAGGAAGTGCCCCACAGTCTCCAACTTCCTGTTCCTGTACAGCAGGCTCCTCCCAGTGCTTTCTTCATGTGCTGGTCACTTTCATTTGGACCTTGACCTGGAAGGATTACTCTTTGTGGATGCTGCTGGATATTTGGATTTAAGGCCTTTTTGACTTTCTTTGGATCACTTTTGGATTAGAAATCAATTTTCACAAGTAAGTTTGTTTGGGGCATTACAGTTGCTGCAACTACAATTTTGGAACTTTTTCAGAACATTAAATAAAATATATTGTGGGTAGCCACAGTATCCAGTAAGACCAGGGTTAGTTATGGGTGCATGATACAACTGTTTTGTTGAATTTAAACATAATTGAGGCCATGGATGGGCTGGGATTGTGCTGAATTTTGTGTTTTTTGTCGATTTTTTTGGGGCTTCTGTTGTGACTTTTTGCCCAGGGGTAGTGAGTGGGGCATGGACTGAGTCTGCCTGTGGGGTCTCTTTAATGTAAACATCCTGGATGGCATTGGATTGTGGTGATTTTTGTGTGTTTTTCGTTTTTTTTGGGGTGTACTGTTGATGTGGACTGGCCATGTGGGTGGTGGTGGACATCTTGAGTCCTGGTACAGGCAACATGTGCTTGGGGTGCACCCATTTTGCCTATCTTTCATCCATTATGCCCAGGGGTAGTGAGTGGTGCATGGGTCTAGTCTTTCTGTGGGGTGTCTTCCTGAATTTAAACATCATTGAGGGCATGGGTGGGCTGTGATTGTGCTGAATTTTGTGGTGTTTGTCGATTTTTTGGGTTGTATAACTGATGTTCCTCTGTCTTCCATTGCTTTTGGGTGCACAAGAGAACCACCAGTGCCAGGAAGAAGTCCTGCTGCGGTGTGTGCAGCACAACGTCACGCGTGGCCACAGACAACTCTGCAACTTGTGCAATTGCGGTCAGCTGTTCTGAGTGACATCTGAAGAAGATGGCCCCAAAAAAAGTTCCCCGTAGCTCCTCTAGCAAGAAAGATGGCAGAAAGGAGCAGAAGAAGCAAGTTACCAAGCAAACTGCTGTGCCGCCCGCCACATTTTTTGGGAATAAAAAAAAAATACGCCTGCAGCAGCAGCGGGATCTGCTGGGGACCAAGCTGGGAGCAGCACCCCCGCTCCATTGGGCTCAGTGCCACAACCCCCACGCCAACTTAAGTCCAAGACCTTGAGTGCTGTAGAGGCAGTCAGTCTACTTGTTCAATCACCATCGACCAGTGATGTTGGCTCATCGCAAGAAAGTAGCAGCAATGCCCCTCAATCAACACAGGTTGTTGTAACTCATCTGACGAGTGTTGAACAACCACAGCTGCAACAACAACCACATGTGCAAGTACAAGCCCAAGTACATGTGGAAGGAGAGGCGGCGCAAGGAGAGGAGCAAGCAGAGGTGCATGGAGCGGCACAAGTGCCCACAATAGTTGTTCCTCCCGAAGTAGGGGCACATCTGGAAATCGACAATCAAGCCGAGGTATCATTCGAGGAAGCCACTCCTCCTGATGATCATTCATTGTCTTCCACATCCCGAGCAAGGAAAAGATCAAGGGTGGTGGTGTCTACATCTTCTTCAAGCCCACCTCCTTCTGATGATATGGATCTTACTTGGGAACCAGCACCACTGCCGTCTGAGAGTGAGGCTGAGGCACACCATGATCTGACAAAGGTAGCTAAGCGTAAAAGGAAGATCGTTGAAACTCTCATAGTTATGGAGTGTGATGACGCTCAACAAGAAGTGGCGTATACTCCTGCTGCTGAAGACTCTCACGACGACGACGCAGTCATCACTAACGTCACTGAAGCCCCAGCGGGCATGCAGCAAACAGACATTTTGACCCTAGCCCGACAAGCTGCTGAGCGTGATGATGAAGTCGACGAGGAGGCAATGGGAACACCACAATCATTGAAGTTAACTAGTACACCACCACCTACCGCTTCCATATTTCTTCCTCGCCAGAAGGGACCTCCATCCACCTTGACCTCATTTAGTGGTGGGCAAAGTGCACAACGTAGTAAAGTTCAGCAATACGCATCCTCCACTTCATCTGGCATTAGCAGCATGACCACCACCAGTATCGCCTCCTCCGGCCCCCCCAGCAATTTCAAGTCCGCAGTTTGGGACTTCTTTAGTATTTGCACAAAAAAGGAAAACCAAGCCATTTGTAGCATTTGTAAGCTTGCAGTTAGTCGTGGTAAGCTTGGTACCAACTATGGGACTGGAGGCCAGAGAGGTCATCTTGAGAGACAGCACACTGTCCAATGGTTTGCGCACCTAGAGGAGATCAAGAAAGCCCGAATTGCAAGTCGAGAAAACATTGATGTTCCATCTGATGATGACGAGGAGGAAGAAGCGTCACACGCTTCACTTACACCCAGTACCCCTGTCAGCACACCCCCTGTGAGCAACACTGAGAGTGTGGGACAGAGTGAGACACCAATGCGAAAAAGTTCATCAACAAGCGTAACTGGGTCGAAGAAGTCAGACTCATCATCATCCCGTAAAATGGTCCAGGGCAACATTAAAACCATGTTGTTTTCAGACGCGCCATATGAACGCAACCACCCAATGGTGCGTCTGTATAACACTAAGCTGGCTAAAATGCTAGTGCTGGATCTTCTCCCTTTTTCTTTTGTAGAAGGGGTTGGTTTTCTAGAATTAGTGGCAGCGCCCTGCCCTAAATGAAAGGTTCCTAGCCGGTTCTATTTTGCCCGAGTTGCGGTTCCAGCACTACATGAAGATGTGCTGGAGGTGATTGGGGCAGCTTTGCAGAAGAGTGCTGTTCACACTATACATCTGACAACAGACATGTGGACCAGTGGCGCAGGCACTGATTACATGTGCATCACTGCACACTGGGTCTTTTTTTCAGGGGTTAAAGCAAAGCTAAACGCAGGTGCTGACCTGGACCAAGTTTTTAAGGCTGCTCGGAAACATGCAACACTAGCCATGTTTGGCTTGGAGAAACGTCATACAGCACAAAACATTTTGAATGAGTTCAACACAAAGGTCTTTCACTGGCTGTCTCCAAAAAAACGCGGCATTGGTTATGTTTCCACGGATAATGGCGCCAATGTAGTTAAGGCCATGGAACTGGGTGACTATTTCAGAGTGCCGTGTTTGGCGCACTGTATAAACCTGGTTGTTAAAAAATTCTTGGATAAAGACAGTCCAGCATGCCAGTTAGTTGTCACCTGCCGAAAAATGTGCAACCATTTCAGCCATTCTTTTAAGGCCCGGAAGCATCTGAGGCGCCTGCTACATGAACGTCGAATGCCAGTGAAAGCACTCATCCAGGAGGTGCCAACACATTGGAACTCAACCTTCTACATGCTTGAGCGTCTGTATGAGCAGTATGCGGTAGTCGATCAGTATTTCTTAACACTGGGTACAGCTGTGAAGGAGGACCTGAGGTTAAATGCGGCGGAATGGGAGCTAGTTAAAAGCCTGACAGACATGCTTCGTCCTTTTGAGGTCTTCACGAGTGCAGTCAGCAGGGAGGACTGTAATTTGGGAAAAGCTATCCCATTGTTGCGCATGCTGGAGCACAAACTGAAGGCGGTGTCTTCAAAGTTTCAAAAAGATGAAGAAAAGCAAGAAGCTTTTGTTTTGGCGGAGAAATTATTAGAGCGCCTACTTGGCGATGAACGTCTTCAAAAGATCCACTCAGAACAGCATTACATTTGTGCTACTATTCTGCATCCACGCTACAAAAAGGCGCTGGCAGGCTGTGCATTATTTCCTTTTAGTGATGAAGATGTTACAAAGTACAAACGTTGGCTAGCCTTGTCAGCCATAAGGTTTGAAAGAGAACGGAAGCAAATTGAAGGAAAAGGCAGTACATCAGCATCAGCAGGCCATCCCCAGTCAAAAGACTCCACTTCTGCACCTGTGGCTGTGGCAGAAGTGACCTCTCAGCCGTTAAAGACTCCGGCAACCGCATCATCTGCACCAGACACAACAGAAATATCGGGTGATGAAGAGGATTGGCTAGCTGAGATTGGGTATGGTTCTCAAAAGGTCCGAGCAAAAATTCAGCAAAGTGGAGGAACCGTGGAGAACTTTGAGTCGATGGTGCAGGACTATTTGAATGACTCAACAGAGGTCTATGTTAATGCTGACCCATTGGCGTATTGGCATGGGAAAAAAGAATTGTGGCCAGAGATCACCAACCTGGCTATACATTACTTGTCTTGGCCACTCGCAAGTGTGTCTTCTGAACGTGTTTTCAGTGCTGCTGGTGGCATTGTAACTTGCAAACGGACCCGCCTCTCGCCCAAAAATGTGGAGATATTGACAATGATCAAGATGAATGAGCACCTCATACCACCAGATTTCAAAGTACCAGATTGCACGACGGAAGAAGACGAGGAGGACAGCAACTTAGATGAGGGAATTTCTTCTGTGTTAGGTGACACTGACCTACTCCTGTCTGAATTTGCAGAGTATGAGGACGAACTCTTCTTCCCTGACACCGAGCCCTGAAAATGAGCCAATGAATTCAGAAATTTTCTTTTTCGTACTTATTCACTTTTATTCCTGTGTTTCTGTCTTTCTTTGTTTTGCACAGTTAATATAATTAAAACTTTAATCACCTGTACTTTTGCTTTTTGGCTGTTTGGGTGTCTTCTACTTGTTTTCGCCTGGGTTGATGGCTCTGGGGCCATTGCTTGGAAGGTCTAATACCGGATAAAACTGGTTTAAACAACATCCATGAGGAAAAAGGTTTTGCATTTTCTGACTTTTCGCTCAATGTAGCGTTTTCGGGGGCCTGTTTGGGGGGCTTCCTGGTGTTTGTGGGTGGGTTTCGGGGTCTGGGAGCACTACTGGGTATGGATAGTTTAGATAGCAAGAGGTTTGAAGGAAATCCATGGAGGCAGAGGGAAGTTAGGGCCTAGCTGCAGAGCGCGCGTTGAGTGATTTTGGAAATTTTCAGAAAAGTGACTGTCCACATTTTTGTACTTTTGCTTTTTGGCTGTTTGGGGGTCTTCTACTTGTTTTCGCCTGGGTTGGCGGCTCTGGGGCCATTGCTGGGAAGGTCTAATACCGGATAAAACTGGTTTGGACAACATCCATGAGGAAAAAGGTTTTTCATTTTCTGACTTTTCGCTCAATGTAGCGTTTTTGGGGGCCTGTTTGGGGGGCTTCCTGGTGTTTGTGGGTGGGTTTCGGGGTCTGGGAGCACTACTGGGTATGGATAGTTTAGATAGCAAGAGGTTTGAAGGAAATCCATGGAGGCAGAGGGGAGTTAGGGCCTAGCTGCAGAGCGCGCACTGAGTGATTTTGGAAATTTTCAGAAAAGTGACTAAGTCCACATTTTTGTACTTTTGCTTTTTGGCTGTTTGAGGGTCTTCTACTTGTTTTCGCCTGGGTTGACGGCTCTGGGGCCATTGCTGGGAAGGTCTAATACCGGATAAAACTGGTTTGGACAACATCCATGAGGAAAAAGGTTTTGCATTTTCTGACTTTTCGCTCAATGTAGCGTTTTCGGGGGCCTGTTTGGGGGGCTTCCTGGTGTTTGTGGGTGGGTTTCGGGGTCTGGAAGCACTACTGGGTATGCATAGTTTAGATAGCAAGAGGTTTGAAGGAAATCCATGGAGGCAGAGGGGAGTTAGGGCCTAGCTGCAGAGCGCGCGTTGAGTGATTTTGGAAATTTTCAGAAAAGTGACTAAGTCCACATTTTTGTACTTTTGCTTTTTGGCTGTTTGGGGGTCTTCTACTTGTTTTCGCCTGGGTTGACGGCTCTGGGGCCATTGCTGGGAAGGTCTAATACCGGATAAAACTGGTTTGGACAACATCCATGAGGAAAAAGGTTTTGGCACTTTTTGTAACTTAGGGTTCGTTAGGGTTAGCCCTAGCAGCAGGATTGCATGTGTTTCGGGGTGTTCTTGATTTTTGCAACTGAGTTCTGGGGTCTTAGAGCACTCGTGGGAATGTGTAATTTTTGTTGCAAGTGATTTGAAGAAAATCCATGGTGGGAAAGGGGGTTTCGCTTACTCCGTGAGAGGCACTTAGTGTTGAAAACATTTAGCCATTTACACTTAAAGGAAGAAAATGACACAGACTTAAGTTTCAGGAAAACAAACTTACTGTTAAACCACCACCCACCAGACTCAAAAGCAGTAAAAAACAGGTATGCTCAGATAAAGTTTAAAAAAGTATATTTGTAAAGCCCTAACAAAATAATCTCCTGCAAGACCCTCCCTAACCCCAACGATTGTCCTTCAAAAGTCCCAAAAAGTACCCAACTCCCAAATCCCACCCCCCTAAAGTCTCTAAAAAAGGGGCAAGGGACACTACGGCAGGATGCTGTTCACTGTAGCGGCCAGGGCATCATACTCCTTGCGGAGGGTGGCATGGTCGGAGCGGAGGCCCTCCACCAAGTTCTTATAAGTTAAGACCTCCTGCTCCAAGTAGGACACTCTGAGGGATAAGCGGCGCTGGCGTGCCTTGCAACTCCTGTGGGGGGCAGCTGATGTCTTTGCTGCTCGGCGGTGGCGGTTGGCTTTGGTAGCCCGGCTCCGTACCGCTGGAGCACTGCGCTGGCTGGCTGCCCGTGTGGGCCCGGAGGAGGATGCAGCTGTCGCAGTAGATGTACTAGTAGACTGCGTGTCCTCCTCCTCCAGGGCCAGCAGCCGCCGATATTCTGCAACAGTGGCATCCAGCCTCCGTTGCCGGGCTATTCGAGCCTGCTCCTTCCTTGATGGTTTGTTGGATTTGGAAGGAGCAACTATATAAAGAAAGAAAGACATAGTCTGTAACCAATGCTCTTAAGATTAACACAAAATGATTGAGCAGAAAGTTGTGTCACAGTACAACTAGCAACTTGAAAGCACAGTACATAACTATTGAGGCCAGTATCTATCTAACCTCCCACTTCTTCATCCTTGCTCTAACATTAGTGGGAGTTTAAGGAACAAATTCTACGAGCACTATGGACTTCTATTACAGTCGACTATGACAGTACACCAGTCTTATTCTTCTTCTTCTCTCTTGTTTGGGAAAATTGGTACGTTATCTTCTGCAAGTCGGCATAATGCCAGCGCAGTGAACTTGCACCCGAGAAAAACAGACGCATACCATGATGAGTGAGACAGACTTGCGTTACTGTACCGGTACAGTACATACAGGTGGCGAAGCTCATATTTTTCTATTACAGGTGGCACTGAGAATACTCTGTTAAAAGGGCTACTGCTTAATTAATTTAACTTTCACCCTACAGTGCAAATGAGTACTAGAGAAGGAAAAAGAAGAAACTAAATAATCTGATTATCTATCACTTCACATGGGATGTATTTGATTACATATGGGATGACTTTAGGTGCTTTGCTTTTTATTGAGTGAACAGTGATACACCCACACATGAATGACGAACTACTACCAAACTAAAATTATTAAGAGAGATAGGGAGTGTCCACCATAATAACCGGATATATGCTGTGCTTGCAGTTGCAATACAAACTACTGCTACTATTCATGGTAGTATTTGGACAAAATTACAACTTCTTTTCCTTGCCTTTCCTACACTGGAACGGACGTGCGGGTGCGGTGTTACATGATCTTCAAAGTAACACTTTGTTCATCCAGTGACCATCTACTCTCTCTAGATACACATATGCTATCTAAGAGTCAGATAGTACCATGATTCAGGCATCCATCCATTCAAAGTATATGCACACATACAGTTTCTGTTTCACCCACCAAGGCTGTTCTCCTTCCACCCATCCTTGCTTCATCATTCACCCAGCCATGCACCATACCATATTCTTTCCTTCCCAGCCACCTCGGAAACCAAGCAAACACACATCATTCTTCTTTGCCAGTCATCATTAAATTTCTCGTCCTTCCACACTTACTTACACCCTTCTTTCGGTTTTCGTTCATCCCATCCATCAAGTTCATCTCAGATCTGATTGGGATTCTTCTCGCCAAAAACTTCACAGCTAAGTCGAAGTACATTTAGAGGAGGCTACTACCTGGTTGATTTATAATACACCCGTGCAGAAAGCACACTCTGCAGTCTTCAATCTCAATAAGTAAGGAATATATAGCTTACCTCTGCCCGCCATCACCGTGTGAACCCTCACAGGCACATTGGTGTTGTCCGGCACTTGCACCGCCTCCTCCCCAGAAGTGTCCTCCTCATCCACTACCACCACCTCCGCGCTGGCCCTGCCACCAGATGTTCCACCTACAAAGTACATTTAAGATTGTTAGAATACACCACTCACTACTATATAATATTTGGTCTAGGAATAAAGAAATGTGAAAAAAAACAGAAAACAATGTAATAATTTGTGACTGTCTAATCTAAAGTAAAAATTTTCCTTTTTCCAGGGAAGGCTCAGTGCATAGAGCTATTGCTGACTAGAATGGGAGTCCAATGGAATTGCCAAATGTGCAACCTTAGTTAGCTACATAGACAGACTAATAAGAATAATCTAGTAATACCACAGGGAGTCATAGTCGAGGCAGGATAAGAATTTAGATACAGTCTACAAGAAGAACAAAGACGATTTAGAAAAAATTGAATGAGGAACGCTAGGAAAAAATAGGTACTCTATATTAAAATGAAAACTTACTGGGGCCAGCAAAGGAGCCCTCGCCTGGCCGATCCTGCCCTTCTACAGCAGCAGCAGCAACCACCTCCTCCTCTGTCCTCTTGCCCCTGGGGGGAGCTGATGTACAACATAAAAGAAAGAAAGAGACGAAAACATGGATGATTGTTGTCAACTAAATCAAACATTTCAAAAGAACAATAACAAAATATTTTGACGAAATAACAAATAGACAACTATCCCATGGGATATATTGACCGATCCCATGTGGTCTACTACGTTATTAGTATTGCTTGATTTGCTGACCGTCGACTTGGAAAGTTCATATGTAACTCACTAAACAAACTACTAAAAAGGTTCGCCTAGGACTGGCAGGCAGCAGTCCGCAGCACGCAAAGTGACAGACAAAGTCCATCGTGATTGCAGATCAGCGACAACACTAAAAAGTTTCCTACTACATTAACCAGTCATTAAAATACTCAAACTATCAATCCTCTACCACTAGTTCTTCTTATCGCCATGTGTACAAAAGAAGGACTAAACTTGAGTCTGTAGGGGCTGATTTGGAAGCCCCTTGCGGCTCTTTTGCTCCATTGTTCCGTGACTTTTGTGATGCAGCGGCAGGACAAAAGAGGCGCCATGGTGCGGCGTATATTAACAACGTGACGCATATGGGAGATGCATCACGTTGTAAAGCCCTGCGTCATCAGGGGGCGTTCCGGTGCAAGGGAGGGCGTTCCTGCGCAGGAACGCATCCTAAAAGTGGCTGAGTGACATCTACAAGATTTCAATCGGTCACTTTGAGGACAATGATGCGTGACTCAAACCCTGCGCCTGCTTGAAGCAGACGTACGGCTTGACGCAGCATTGGGGAGATAGAGCACCCCAGAGCATTGCTGGAGCTGCACCATCGTTGCGACGCAACTCCAGCAATGCGCCGCCTTTACGGCACAGAAGCGTAACGCTTCGGTGACGTTTTAGGCACATGGTGCGCCGCATTGTAAATACGGTGCACCATGGGTGGTGGTGGAGTGGCGCACAATTACTGGCGCATCCCTGCTCTTTTGCAGGGATGCGCCAGTAAATAAATATCTGACCCTTAGTGTCTAGCATTACACAGTTCTTTAAACTACACTCATGCATAATTTCACAGGCCAATGAAATGAACACAAATCGAAAACAAATAAGCATAGTAGCAGCGCTACTGAGAAGGAGAGCAGTGCACCTGAAATGCACAGAAGATTTTGAAATATAATTTACCTACAATGTAATCAGCAGCATTATTGCTCTTGGTAAAAAACAAAAATTTGCAAGATAATAACACACAGAGCAGGAGAAAACAGAGTAGTAAAGAAATAGCTACTACTACTCACCAAGCCCGGGGATCTCAAGGCCGAGCAGGTCCAGCAGATCGCGTTCCCGGTCCAGGATATCCGTCCAACGGAGGGTGACTTGGTTGTAGGTGCGCCGGACCCGAGATTGTTGGTACATGGACCGGCACACCTTCTCCCACTGCTTCCGGTGCTCCCGGAGCCCGGAGCCGCTAGCGATCTTGCCGCCTGCCATGATGGTCCTGGGGAGGCGGCGCTGAACATAAAAAACTAGTGCGGCCACCTCCTCCGCGCTGAAGATCTCCCGGGGCGCGTCATTCTCCCGGGAGCCGGGCACGGGGTGCGGGACCCTCCCCCTTCGCGGGCTGCTTCCCAACTCCCTTTACCATGGTCTGGGCAGAAAGGAAGCTAAATAATAAAGAAGAAATAGAATAGGGAAGAAGAAAAGAAAAGAGTTTAAAAAAGTAGTTTAAAATGAACAAAAAGTAGCAGAAAACACAAAAATATAGAGCTAGAAAAATAGAGGGATAGATAATAAGTAAAATAGATAAAAAAACTTCAAATAAGCAAAGGATGGCAGAGATTCAGAGAGGATACAGATTCAGAAAGCATGCCCAGAACCATAGGAATGAATGAGAAACAAGATGGCCGCGCCCGTTCACGACCGCGTGGGTAAGTTCGCGCGAGATTTTCCTCGCGAGCACACGCGAAATTGTACTAGCAAGCCGCACACTTTGCGAGATTACACATAGCGCCCGGAAACGGAATTGCGTCACGCAAACAAGATGGCCGCGCCCATGTACGACCGCTAGGGTAACTTCGCAAACCTGTGATGATGAACCAGACGTAGAAACAACATAGTCGCGGCCGTTGCGAGCCGACAAGTAAGTTCGCAATTGCGAACTGGTACACAACCCTCGCGAACTGGCAGAAACCCTTGCGAACAAAAAAAAAAAATCCGCAAATTCGCGAGAGTTCGCGGATCCTGCGGATTGCGAATCCGTAAATACGCACATTCGCGTACGCCAGATTCGCATAATCCGCCCATGCTTAAGGGCAGGAATGCACTGTATTTACAAAATAAGATACATTCCTGTCCTTTTTGCCTGCACTGGCACATAATTTGGTCCCTAGCTCCAATGCAGGGCCCCTTGCACCATGGTGCAAGGGGGCCGGTGTTTTTGGCAGGTTTGCTTTTGTGCACAAAAACTATCCTTGGAGACTTTCTCCTCTTTCTATGCATGCTACAAAATGCAGCACAGATAGAAAGAGGAAGAAAACGAGGATGAATGATGATTTTTCTCCTCATTACACCTCCCCTTGTGAGGTGTACAGTTTTGACGCACTCCCAGGTTTACAGATCCTTGTAAATCAGGGATTGTGTCAAAACCTATTTGTGTTGCATGGGAAAACTCACCACAACACCCATGGAACGCCCCCCTGACTCAGTGTAAGCCAGCATAGCAATTTGTACTGCCTTACACCATATCTACGAGGCCATGAAAAGCCACGCAAAGTGGCTGTGTGTGTCCTCGTTGATATTGGTTCGGACTCTGCGCAGCCCAAGCATCATAAAAAATGACTAACCAGCAGCGCTAGGGGCTTGTACATAAGCCCCTTGGACTCTCATGTTTAACCTTCAAACCTTCAAAGAACTCCAAAGACGACCTGATGTTCAGACCGTGGGATGGGAGGAAATATCAAATTCAGTTGGCAAGTTCTACTGTGAGAAGGTGGAAAGGTACTGGAACTCAGGATATGAGATTCTCGAATGTTCTGTGACGTTTTAATTAGTGGTCACACTTTAGCTTTAGGTACATTCCTTTTAGACTCAGTGGCATACAGATCTCTGCGCTATAGTTCTGTTGTGTGACTTTATGCCATTCAATACTACTGATTTGGGAGAACTTCTACAGAAGTCTCTACAATCCTGACACCTTACTGCTTTACCGGATCTAATTAGGGTTCCTCGATCAATACAGCTTAGTTCAGGTTAAGTAAAGTGACCCAGAAATCATCAAGATTTTATTTGCAGAGTTTTATATAGCACTGGCCAGACCCCGAGGTATCAGAACGCTTTACTCAAATACAGTTATTGCTTAGTTACATTAGATACAAGAGCATAGCATAACACCGAAAAAAAAACCAGGTCCCAATAGAGCATAGAAGGTAGTGGGGATTAGGGGGTAGAGTCAAGGGACTGGAAAACAGATGTGATCTGACAGACCGGCAATGTTAGAAAGTACATCAGGGGGCCCACAAAAGCCAGAATTAACGAGCCAAAAAACTGGTAGGTGTCACGTAGTCACATCAACCAGTGCCAGATTTACTCACTCCATCGAATCACCTTTGGCAATGGAGCGGGACCGAAGGGGATGCCAAGCAACAAAAGACAAGCCCGGAAGGTAGGTGGCGGCCGGCGGGGAGATCTGCCAGCTCATCTCCTCGAAGCTGTGAAGGCAGCTCAACTGAGGCAACTGCCATATTGAAAAAATGGCTCCACCAGAGTCCAGCGGAAGAGACGGAGGTTGAAAAAGCAGGACGGTGAAAAATGTTGTTCTTTATTTTCTGCATTGCTATTACTGAATTCCTTGTATGCTTTTTGCTTTTGAGACAAAACTTTGTCAAACGATTTGGACTGCCAGTAGTAGTTCTGTATTTTCACAATGTACGCTTAAAATATGTATACATCAGTATGGCTTTGAGTTTGCAATAAACCAACATGAAATCCCTATTATTGTCTTTGGGTTCCTATTGTGGAGCCTAATGGGAAACTGTAAATTAAACTCTTGGACGATGTTAACTTCTCTTTATTTCTCAGGCATCTAACGTAACTGGAGCTATGTAAAGCGCTCTGATACCCGATTCGGGTCAGTTCGTGCTATATAAAACTGTTCCAAAACAAAAAAAGAAAAGTGCTCTGGCAGAACTGTCTGCTTATGATACATTCTGTGGCAGCCTCTGAGTGTAGGAATGTAGGCAAGAAAGAGGGGAGTAGGGGCAAGTGCAGGAGATTAGGATCATCCAGCTCTTACTCTCCATCTACCCTATGCCTCTGATATCGCAGATAAGGATGGTGTTTGCACCATGCAAATGCAGGTGCAAATCTCAAGTGGATGGATCTTTGACTCAAATTGAGACTAAACATTGAGAGTTCAATGGCATTTCAATGATAGTGAAGCACTTTTGCCGTCACAAGAAATACAGTGAGAAGTAGATTTGCAAAATATTAAGGATTATTAGCAAACTACAAACTCAAATTAGTCAAATAAATCTAAATAAATAATCCAAGTCATAGTTTATTCATGTTCAATTAATTAAAATCATTACATATGTGCAACCGGTCAATACAATTACACACAAATACAATAACCAGTAATTTTTGATAAAAGCTTATGAGAAGATGTAAAATGCTGTCATTCATATTTCTAAACAAGCATTGAAAATGCAATAGGTCTCGCAATAGAAGAGTTTGACATTTTTCGTTTTTCAAATGGATGAGTGGCGTTGCGTGGATGAGTGGCGTTGCGTGGATGAGTGGCTTTGCATGGATGAGTGGCGTTGCGTGGATGAGTGGCGTTGCGTGGATGAGTGGCGTTGCGTGGATGAGTGGCGTTGCGTGGATGAGTGGCGTTGCGTGGATGAGTGGCGTGTGTGAGTGGCGTTGCGTGTGTGAGTGGCGTTGCGTGTGTGAGTGGCGTTGCGTGTGTGAGTGGCGTTGCGTGTGTGAGTGGCGTTGCGTGTGTGAGTGGCGTTGCGTTGCGTGTGTGAGTGGCGTTGCGTGTGTGAGATGTGTGTGCGACAGATGTGTGTGTTTGTGTGTGCGGTTGTGTGTGTAGTTGTTTGAGTGGTTGTATGTGTGAGTGGTTGTTGTGTGGGTGGTTGTGTGGGTGGTTGTATGTGTGGGTGGTTGTATGTGTGGGTGGTTGTATGTGTGAGTGGTTGTATGTGTGAGTGGTTGTATGTGTGAGTGGTTGTATGTGTGAGTGGTTGTATGTGTGAGTGGTTGTATGTGTGAGTGGTTGTATGTGTGAGTGGTTGTATGCGTGTATGGTGGTGGGGTAGGAAATTAAACAGCAATCGAGTTTTGCATGCGGTGACTGTTGCCATGTTTTCGCCGTGCCCTTGTTTATCCCCTTACCACATTTGCCCTGGAGTTTCGTTGGCTGTGCAATTTAAGGATATCCCTGCCTGTCTTGGCCCCCGGTAGCAGGGAGGAGAGCGCGCCGGACCGGTCGCGTGGCACTGCTATGGACCCCCGTGTTATTCTTCGAGAGCAGCGCTGCTGATTACCTCAGCAGACGTCCGGGTAATTATCTGCAGGTGGCGTTGCCTAAAGCGCTGCCATTATTATAAAAATATAGACCCATGACAACATATGAAAAAGCCAACACACAGCACGGTACTAATAAAACATAGTTCAAACGCACTCACATGTGTGCGAGAGGCAGGCGATCATGTGGAGAAGCGTCCTCGGTTACAAACACCTCGTGTAACTAACAGCGGCAGCATTTTAAAACATTGTTTGCACTTTAAAACAAAGAGATTACGACAAACATATGTTTAGTTTAGAAGAAAGTGCCTGTATTTTAGCCCACCTTAACAGTACTACAACAGTGCGTTATAGAAGCCAAAGGAGGGTAGGGCTGGGGGAGAGTCAATGGCTGCAGCGCTACCCAGCATGAACCCAAACATTCCATGTACATTATAAACGCACCAAAGAAGACGCAGCCTTGGTTACAAACACCTCGTTTGACTAAGGCGAGAGGGGGAGGTGGGGGTGCAACTCTGTGTGGCTTGTGCTCTCCTGGCGCCTCTGGTCTGTTTACTGTTAACACATGGAATTCCAAAGAAATCATTAAGCCGGATGGCTCCGTCTATGTTGTGCACCACTGGCGCCTTTTGTCTGTTTCCAGCAGAGAGGAAGGAGCTGGAGAAGCAGGAAACTGAAAGTACGTCCGGCCACCGGCCAGCCATGAGTGAACCCCTCGGTTGCCTGCACAAAAATACGGGCATCAGAAGCAAAAAAAAGACGCTGCTAGGCAAAGAGAGAAAGGGACGCGGGCTCATGTTTGTTTGAGGAAATCAGAGTTTAAAAACGAAAGGCACTAATCTCTTGCTCTTTAAGTTCTAGACATGGTCGTTTTTTATGTTTAAATCAAAAGAACTTTTGGCATGCTTGAGATACTGTAAAGAAACATACGGGCATCAGAAGCAAAAAAAAAGACGCTGCGAGGCAAAGAGAGAAAGGGACGCGGGACAGATAGAGAAAAGAAGAAACGGGTAAAACAAGACGGAGGGCATTGCTGTGGGGAGGGGGGAGGAGAAATGCGACACGGCGGGCAGGGGAGGGGGCGGAGTGGGGAGAGCGGCATGAGGGTGTGAAAGCAGCAGGGGCCTGGAGTGCGGCTAAGGGAACTGAAGAAACGCGACACGGCAGGCAGGGGAGGGGGCGGAGCGGGGGTGTGGGAGGAGTGCGGCTGAGGGAAAATACATGCAAGCAGGCGGCTGGGGGCATGTGCACGCGCTTTTAAGCTCAATGCACATGCGCATTAAGCTTGAATTTCACGGGCACTGCAAGGAATCGCCACGATTCCTTGCAAGTTGGTTAAAGACTGTTTAAGCCCCAATAGTCTCGCAAGCTCGATGCGCATGCCCATCGACAGGCGAGACCTAAAAAGGGCACTACACGTGATTTTATAATTAAGTTATAAAGTTGCGTCCATATAGTACTAACAGTTTTGTGCCATGGAAGGTCATCCAGGGTTCTGGGAAAAGGGAGAAAAGTGCAAAGTGCATGCTAGTTGATCCTAGTGCAGTTGTGAAACTCAAGGAGCTTAACAGATGAGTGTGCCAGAATGATAATCTTGCTGGATTGGTGTCATGGCCCCACTGAGAATGCCCACAAGAATGCTTTAGGATGATACAAAGTATGGTGCAGTCCTCTTGGGGTGCCCCAGACCACAGTCACTAAAAGAATTTAACATGTGTTACTTGCAGTATGGATTTCCTTTGTCAGGATCGGTTAGTCAGGCTTTTATTTTCTTCACCAGAGGTCTTAATGTTTTTAATCATATTCCACCCGGTGGGCAGGGCTGTGTGCAGTGACACTCAGATCATATTGATAAATTTTCCCCAACCTTGCAAGAGACTTTGGGGTGTTATTAGTAAAGCAAACGTCAGATGGCTCTCTGGTGTGTTTAAGGCCTTTGCCTCAACAAAGAGGAATTAGGAGGTGACGTTGGTCATTGACAAGGTGTGGACAGCAGCACAGCAAATGTAGCTATGTCTCGAGATAGTAGTCGCATAACCTGCAAGATAATAGCCTGTCCCTGCATGCCCAAAGCAGATTAAATTCTGCAATTGGTAGTGCTAGCAGCCTCATGTATATGATTTTCTTTCGGGTCTAAGGACACAGTGGGTATTTGAAGCATGGTTGGGCTTTCCCCTTAATGTAGGAAGTGTGCAGTGCTGTGAAGAGTGGCCTGTGTAGAAGCCTTTCAATGTCTCTTTCAAATGAGGCTTGAGTAATTTGTGCATTTTTTCACGTTACATGTCTTCACATCTAACATGGGCTTCGATAGGAATTCATAGAGCATATTATCAAGCCCATTATCGCCGCTTTATCGGCAGTTTCCTGCCGATAAAAGCGGCAATAATGTATCGCCCATCCTTGATAATATGCCCCTCAGTTCCCCTGAAGGGAAACTCCCTAATGCTAAACTAAGGTTTCAGAAGAGAAGTCAGGGAAGTTTAAGCCACATCTGTCAGCAAAATAAAGCCTCTGAAGCTGAAATAATAAAAGTTCAAATTAAAAGGAGACGGGGGTTTGCTCGTGAGATTAACTTTATGAACAAGAAGAAAAGAACCATGGGGTCTCAAGATTGGTGAAGGGACGTCTGCCGTCAGAGGTGGACGGGAGCAAGTCTGACGGCCTAGCACAAAAATGCACAATTAAATCATGAAATTCAACAAGAAAGACACTCCTTCGGTTCTCACAGAGAAAGAAGCATTTAAAAGTAAGTATTTACGAAACTCTCTGTACCGGCCTTACTTTCTTTCGTGAGTCATACAAATGATGAATTTCAGCATTGTGGCCTTCATAGACATCTCAAAAGGAAGGCATCATCTATACCGGTTGCCTCATTCACAGAGGCACAGATGTATTCTCAAGTGCTTTAGAAAGAAACGTTCAGTGGCCTTCTTCACATGCAATCTAATAATAACAGCACAAGTTAATGAGAACGGGGTCAAAACTTGGCTTCTGAAATGAGAGAGAAGAGTGTGCACAGCAAGAAGAAACACCACCTTTCTCTACACATGGCCCTTCAAAATCAAGACCTACAATGAATATGGCTAACTTATCGTGACCACTCTCTAATTATGGCTAACTGTTAATGTACAAATCCCTCATTAGGGTCAATCGTGACCACTCTCTAAATATGGCTAACTGTTAATGTACAAATCCCTCATTAGGGTCAATCTAAATATGAAATTATACTGAAATGTAAATAAGCAAAGTTATTTGTGATGTACAATAACGTTTGGTCAAACAAAAATGAAAAATATGCAAGTTCATGGTGTAGAATCATTAGTACCAATAATAAAAACGTTATAAAATTAATAGCCCACTAAGGTACAGGTAATTTCATGAATTAAAAGTACCCAATTATAACCAAGAATACAATACACTAAGACACTGAATAAGCCCTAAAACAGAATAAAATTAAGTCAGTACAAAGACAAAAAGCATTTGAAAAAGTTAAAAACATGGATACAAATCATTTCATTCGGCGAGATGAGCAATAAATACAAAGCCTCTCCAATCGTACATGCTGAGAAAGAGGGGTCTCAACCACTTACAACTGTATAATAACAATGAAGGACATATGAATAAAACATGTTTCAAATCCTGATATCCGTGTTTACAAAAGTAACATGTGCTGGATGCACCGTGCCAATTAGATGTTACATTTAATGGGACAATGTTGACATGGATTATTACCCAGCAGTATCTAACCCTGTGAGCCATGTTCCATGCACGTACTGTTGTGATTATTTCATAATAAAATAATTTATTGCTAAAACAGTTTGGCTTGCACTTATAAAAGTGCAGATCCACGTGGAAACTTAACGTAGAGGTGACTTGTTTAAGAAATGCTTTGAGATGTGCCCTCAACATGGATCAGACAGTACATAAATCAAGCTCAAGTTGCTCTAGTGCATACAACAAATTCCTAAAGAATAGCGCTTTGTCTCTTTTCATTTCCAAGGTCTTTTTTAATCATAAGGTATTGGAGAGAGTTATGATTACTGTTTACGAGGCAATGGCCCCATCGTACCACTTCTGCCAGCCCTTCGACAAAATAACTTTTTAGAACAAGTTCTAATTTTAGCGCCGCCGTTGGCGCTAGACTGTCGACTGATAGTAATTTCCCTAGAATTCAACCTTCAGTTTTGTCCAAAAAGCTCAATTTTGCCACCGCTATAATTGCCATAGCATAGAAGGGAGTGGAGGGATTTTAACTCGATACACAGACAAAATGTGGGAAAAGTATCGCCACCACATGGCCATATAAAAAGAGCCAAGCCCCAGCCTGTGACTGTACTTTACAGACACTATTCTGATTATGCTCTGAGTCATTTAGTATACTGCTCATCTCTTTGCCTAGGAAGGTATAGGATTTAACTACTTCCAGTTTTTGTTCACCTAGGTGCCATGAATAGATAGGGGCATGCTCTTTTTTTTTCTCCGGAAACCCAGCACTGTACTTTTTGAGGAATTAATTTTCAAAAAGTGAGTAGGTGCTTAGCTGTCATGCTAGACGTTTGGAAGTTAAGTAAAGAATCACAATATCATCTGCATATAGAAAACACATCACTGAGCATCCTCCAATGCTCTGAGGAAAACCCATACTTTCTACTTGCAAACTGGGAAGGTCAGGCATGTAGAGGGAAAAAAGTAGTAGCTCGAGCAAACACCCTTATTTCAAGCCATTTTTTGAAGGGATAACTGTAGATAGTACCCGAGCCCCACCTAACAGAATCTGTGACCAAGTGGAGGCATTGGAGAGCAACTAAATATATGTAATAAAACGCTAGCCATTCCAAGATTAGACAGGTTTTTCCACAGAGTTAGCCAGTTGACTTCATCAAAGACTGTGGAAAAGTCAACGAATGCAGCATAGACCGGGCATTTCCTAATGGACACATATTTTTCAGTAATAACTTGCAGAGCTGCAGTGTTGTCCAGGGTACAATGTTTTTTACTAAAACCAGATTGCTCTAGCTGGATAATCATTTTATCCTCAACCCAAGAGTTTAATTGCTCCAAAATGCATCTGGCAAATAATTTCCACTTAGCATCTAGGAAACTGATTTGTGATACAGTTTCTTAAAAAGGGGGACAATGACGCTGTCGGGCCAGAAGGCCGGCACAAATGCAGTACAAAAACAGTATCCAAAGACTGGAAAGAGAACAAATGTCCTAAGTTTTTATCCCTTTTTTAAGACCAAAATCGGGACCTAATCCGGACTGAGGTCTCGATTTCACTCAAGGAGAGCTGAACACAGCTTGCCAGAGTCGTCATGGAATCTCGGGGGATATCTTCGATACAAAAGCCAACTGTAGGTTTCTCCTCATATAAATACTTAATAAAAATGCCCCAAACTTACTAATGGTCAATGGGTGGGGAATCATTCTAGTTCCACTGGAATTTGCAATGATTCCTCACAATTTATGCATGTTTCTTCTGAAGGTGGCCTCTCTTAAATCGACCCTATTGAAATCACATTTTTGTTTGTTTAGACCAGCTGTTAGGCAGAGTCTTCTCCTTTTAAGCAAGGATAGTAGCCTGGCTCTTTCATTAGTAAAGGAGATATTGGGATCTAATCAGTTTATGTATTTCTCTATTCAGTGGGAGTAGCAGCCAACATTGAATTTTTTGATGGACTGTGGCCTTGCTCTGGAAGCCGGAGGATGTAAGCAGCTTCATACATTTTCTAAACATTTATTTTCACCTGTATCTTCATCCAAAGGCCTATTATGCTAATTGTCCTTCCCAATAGCTGTTTCACATTAAATATACTAGTTGGTGGCCATTGTATTTTCCATGTCTTCTTGTTAAACAGGGGCCTACAGCAATTGAGACTCCATGATCCTGCCGAGGGCATAGCGCAGTCCATGGAGATTACTAGAGTTCTTTGATCACTAAGTGGGTTGTCTATGACTTTTAGATCCAAAATGAGATTGCAAGTGGGATATGATGCAGTGAGGAAATCGATCACAGAGGGCCCCATGGGAGATTTCTGACTATATTGTGCTGGAGAATCAAGCACAAATCTACCACTTAGGATGAGGCCATCATTCTTCCGTAGCAGACTGAGGAGAAAGTGGCCTCTTTCAGCTGTTTTCATTTTAGTAGGGAAAAGAATTGGGGAAGTATGGAAAAGATTCTTCTTTGTCTACATCTGAAAATAAATTAAGGGAGTGATTCGAGCCTTTACAATTTAAATCGCCCACTAACACAATATGGAGATCTACCTCCGGGGCCGAGGCCTCACTTATAAATAAAAAAATGTTAGCTTAGAGAGTGTTGTAATGAAGATCTGGAGGGATATGCACATTTACCACTAATAAAGAGGTCTGCCTACTCTCATGATTGAAGAGGTTTAGAGCTTGGAAGAGATTAAACAGATCCAAAAAAGTACAATTACTATAATTCCATTTGAACTTGTTGCTTTGCAAAATGGCTATCCCTCCTTATGCATGCCCTTTCCTTAATGGAATCGCATTACTACATAAAACATATTAGCCTTCAAAATGTACGTGGGAGGAACACCAGGATTCCTTCATGCAAATTACATTGGCCTTCAAACTGTTATGTTATGTTATGTGCGATCTCTTCTATAGCGCACGGCTACCCAGGAGGGTGTCCCGGCGCTTTGGCAAAGAGACCTGAGTCCCAAAACATCCCAACAGCGGCTTATTAAGTGGTCATGGCAGTCACGCGGAAAAGAGCCACGTCTTCAGCTCCTTTCTAAAGATGAGGAGACTGTTTGCTTTCCTCAGCGAGATCGGGAGACCATTCCAATGGAGGGCCGCTAGGTAGCAGAAAGACCGTCCTCCCATCTGAGCACGTTTGATAGGCGGGACCACAATCGTAGCTGAAGTAGCCGATCGCAGCATCCTCTTAGGTGCATAAAAAGCCATTCGCTTCTTGATATAATTAGGACCTACGGAGTGAAGAGCTTTAAACGCCAGAGTAAGAGTTTTAAAAATGACTCTTTTAGAGATGGGGAGCCAGTGTAACTCTTTGAGCAGATTGGAGGCTCTAGCTCTGCGTGGAAGGCCAAAAATGGCTCTTGCAGCCGAATTCTGAACTATTTGTAGTCTTGTCAACAGATATTTCGGCAATCCCGCATACAAGGCGTTAGCGTAATCAAGTCGTGATCCTATTAACGCCTGAACCACGATTTTTTTGTATTGCAGGGATAGCATCGGTAGAAATTTTCTAAGCATCCTCAGGATGCTGAAACATTTCCCTGATAGCCCATTAATCTGAGTTCTGAAAGAAAGGTCGACATCACAAATCACACCAAGATTTTTGGCTTGCGTCAACACTTTCTCAGGAGGGAACATGTCCTGAGGCCACCATGATTTCCAGCATGGATCAGGAACACACCCGAAAAAAAGCAACTCAGACTTGTCTGAGTTGCATTTTAAGCTATGCTGTTGGAACCACGCAAAGACAGAACGGAGACAGTCCCTGATTCTTGCCCCATCAAAAGCCTCTCCCTTCCTGCAAGTGAACAGGAGCTGGGTGTCGTCAGCGTAGGATATGACCTGGGCACCAAAAGCCTCAGCCACCGCCGCCAGAGGGGCCATATAGATATTAAAAAGGGTGGGGCTCAGAATGGATCCTTGGGGAACCCCCACCTCTAGCGGCGGCATTTCAGCAGAGAACGGTGGTGCCCAGATCACCTGTCGGCGGTCCGAGAGAAAGGATTTAAACCAATCCAACACCGTCCCACGAAACCCGATCTCCCAGAGTCTTAAAAGGAGACCGTCATGTGGGATGGTGTCGAAAGCCGCCGACAGATCCAGCATAACTAATACAGCCTTGCCCCCTAGATCGAGAGTCTCCCTGATAGCTTCGGTAACCTCCAGAAGGGCAGTCTCCGTGCTATAGTTAGCACGAAAGCCCGATTGTGTGTCATGGAGGATATTGTTGCTCTCGATGAAGTTGGTAATCGAGAGCTGCACATGTTTTTCAACAACCTTCGCAAGAGCAGGGAGAAGGGAGATCGGTCTGTAATTAGCATGCATCAGGGGGTCTAAAGAAGGCTTTTTGATGAGTGGCAGAATCAACGCATGTTTCCATGCCGGAGGGACCACTCCTGTGGACAAGGAGAGATTCAGCAGAGGGTTCAGCATGCTATTAACAGCTGAGGCCACTCTACCCAAAAATTTCGCCGGACAGGGGTCCAGAGGTGAGCCTGACTGGAGCCGGGATAGAAGATCATAGGAGGTGGAGCAGGTCATAGAAGGAAAAACCGGCAAAATGGGCATATTATCTTCACTCAAAGAGGGAAGAGAGATAGATCTAAAAGCTGACAATGTGGGGTCTGGAACAGGGAAAGACTCCTGAATCGTCTTAATTTTTTGCGCAAAAAAGACTGCAAGTTGCCTTATCCACTCTTCAGAATGAGAGTGGGAAGGAGAGCAGGCAGCAGGCGAAGTGAACTCCTTAACTATTCTAAAAAGTTCCTTACTCGTTTTAATAGCTTCATCTATTCTACGTTCCAAATATCCTTATTTGCTCTCAGCAATATGTTTATGATAAGTTTTAATCATGTCCCGGTATCTTAGTTTGTCCTCCCACTCATATTTTCGCCGCCAAAGTCTTTCAGTTTTTTTACACTCTTGGCGCATTTTTCTAAGTGAGGGGGTAAACCACGGAGCGGAGGCTAAACAATGAGGTGATTTGGCTGTCTTCATAGGAGCAAATTCATCAAGTCTGGCGGTCAGCCACTTATGCACCGTCTCCAGATTTAATTCCAGATCATCTGTGAGCTCGCATGGATGGAGGCGCAGAGCATCGGTCATCGCTTCCACCGAAATTTGGTGGAAGGCTCTAGATTAACGAGTCACGCCAAACTATTTAGAAATTCATGTTTCTCAGAAATATTCAATAGGCTCCCTACATTCCAGGCAGCCACTACTAGATAATGATTAACTATGGGGTTTGAACAAAAGACCTGCCAAAAAAGCAGCATTTAAAGAACCAGCAAGCCATCACCAGATGGAAAAATCATCTTCCTTTGCTGGGGAAATAGGACTCAACCCCCCAAACCATGGTTAACTACTTGTCTCCCTCCATCCCTTACTGATAGCGGCAGGAGCTTTAGATTAGGACCAGATAGCTTATTAGTAGCCTGATGACACGCAGATGGAGGGTAAATCATATCGACAGGCAGTTAGTAACGATTCAAATCCACCCCGAACACATAACATTAATCCCTCCAGACTGGGGTAAATCACCATTCTGCAAGATCAAACTTGTAGCTATCTTAGAATGAAACAGAACCCTTTGTTATGAACTCAAATGTAACCCAATATAGGCCTGGGTAGTTACACAACCCTTTACTTAGATATGTCCTACCTTTGTTCTACATGACAGGTCTGACACTGACCTTTTACCTAGTTAGGTGCTACATGACTCTTGTGTGGTTTTCTCCGAAAACTAGCCTACACACCTACACACAATAAAGGCCATACCTTAGATCAGGTATTTTCAACAAGACCCATTTCGGTCTGTGCCACACAGCCAGTACTCTGGTCGGATCACTTTTTAATCTCTTTTTCTTTGCTGGTTACTGTCTTTGTTCGGGAGAGAGAAATTGCGGCCACGAGAACTTCACGCCCGTTTCATCTGCTCTCTGGGGACATGCTGTCCGAGGCTCTCATCTCCTCACCTTGCCCCCTTTTGGGAAGTCTGGAGGAGAATCTTGTCCTCTTGCATAAATGGCTTTTGGCAAGATTTGAGACCTTAATCCCCATTAAAAGATCTAAACTAGGAGAGCGTAGGGCGTCTGCCCCATGGTTCTCTCCTCAGTTGAGGACTCAACGTCAGGAGTGTAAGAGGGCTGAGAGGGCCTGGAGGCGGACTTACGACCCAACTGAGAAATTGAAATTTCGGGCAGCCATTAAAGCCTATCATCATTCTATTTGGGACGCAAAAAAGGCCTATTTTGAGCATCGGATTGATGAGGCTGACAATGTCTGCAAAGAAATTTTCAAAGTGGTCCAGGATTTTATATCTCCTGTGGTTTGTACCCCTAGCCACGTTCATACGGATGTGTGGATACAACAACTTGCCACCTTCTTTGTCAGTAAGATTACAACCATCCAGGCCTCTCTCTCTAGTGCGCAATCGGTTGTGAGTTATCTACCGCCACCTTGTTCTGTAGAGGACCATGGCCCTTTCCTCTTTGCATTTCCCCCTATGGATCTTAGTACATCTTTAGAGTTGTTGTCCGGCCTGAAATCCGGCTCTCCTCTAGACCCATGTCCGGCTAAATGCTTGGGGAAAGTGGCTCCCGCCATTAACATCTTGGTGAACCCCCTGCTGAATACATCTCTGTCGACAGGGGAGGTGCCTCAGGCCTGGAAGCGAGCCATGATTTTACCACTGCTCAAAAAACCCACCTTGGACCCCTTGATACATGCCAACTACAGGCCGATCTCCCTTCTCCCTGCTCTGGCAAAAGTGGCCGAGCGGTATGTGCATAGGATAATTTCCAGTTTCATCGAAGGAAACGACCTATTGCACTCCTCGCAGTCCGGCTTCCGTACTAATTTTAGCACGGAGTCGGCTCTGCTGGAGGTCACTGATGCTATCAGGGAAGTACTCGACTTGGGGGGAAAGGCCGTGTTAGTCATGCTTGACCTGTCGGCGGCTTTCGACACCGTTCCTCATGATGCCCTCCTTGTAAGACTCTGGGAGTGTGGCCTTCGAGGAACGGTGTGGAATTGGCTAAAATCATTTCTGGCCGACCGCCGACAAACGATCTGGGCGCCTCCTTTTTCCGCTGATATGGCTCCGCTAGAGGTGGGAGTCCCGCAGGGCTCCATTCTCAGCCCTATGCTGTTTAACATCTTTATGGCCCCTCTGGCGGAAGTCGCGGAATCTTTTGGCGCCCGGATCGTGTCTTACGCTGATGACACCCAACTCCTGTTCACATGTGACAGGGAGGGGTCATTTGATGGCATAAAGATCAGGGATTGCCTTGGTGCGGTGTTTGAGTGGTTCAGAGGTCATGGCTTAAAATGCAACTCTGACAAGTCAGAGTTGCTTTTTTTCGGTTGCGCACCGGAACATGATTGGAAATCTTGGTGGCCTCAGGATATGTTTCCTCCGGACAAGGTTGCTGTGAAGGCGAAGAATTTGGGAGTGATAGTGGACTGTGATTTATCCTTTGGACCCCACATCTTGTCCATTGTTGGGAAGTGCTTCGGCATCTTACGGATGTTGAGGAAATTTCTCCCTCTACTGTCACTCAATCACAGGAAAACAGTCGTACAGGCATTAATCGGGTCGCGACTGGACTACGCAAACGCTCTCTTTCTGGGTCTACCAAAATATCTCATGACCCGTTTGCAAGTAGTCCAGAACTCGGCAGCCCGTGCCATTTTTGGACTCCCAAGGAGAGCTGGCGCCACGGCCTTATTGAACACTCTTCATTGGCTACCTATCTCCAAGCGTGTCCTTTTTAAATGCCTGACTGTGGCCTTCAAGGCCCTTCATGGTATTGGCCCCAAATATATTGGGAAACGCATTTTCCGGTATGTGCCAAGCAGGAATCTCAGGTCATCTGGTCTGTCTTTGCTTAATGTTCCTGTAATTCGTCGTGCACGATTGGGAGGTCGTTCTTTCCGCTATCTGACACCCAAGGCATGGAACGAATTACCAGTTGCCCTGAGATCGGCTCCCTGTCTTCTGACTTTTAGAAAGGATCTGAAGACATGGCTTTTTAGGAAATAGTCTCTCTTTCTGTTTTTTCTGTTGTGTGGTTGCTTTCTATGCTGTCTTTCTTTGCCAAAGCGCCGGGACGCTCCTTTGGAGTTGCCGTGCGCTATAAAAGAAATAAAGTAACATAACATAACATAACATAACATGTGTTATGCATGAGGATTCTCAGTATCACAGCAGGATTATCATCTTCTGTATAATAAGGTCATCATCCTTGCCCCACATGCCCATAGTACACTTCTAGGTAGAACCCCTGAGGGCACCTTTCGGGTATATAAGCACAACATCTTCGCTGGGCAAACCAGAGGAGAAACACTTCCATGCTGATACGCTGACGCGAGACACTGAGATCCATGCACGCAGACATTCCAGCACGTAGTGGTCTGACATTCATTGCGGGTGTCCATCTTGAGACCAAGATGCAGTCCTTCACTCTTGCACATCAGGTAATAGGGTTGGCTCTATCCTAAGGGGATTCATGGCTGTACACCTACATACATGATAGGTACACTTAGGTACATCTAGTTAGGGTTCCCATCGTAGGAGTACGCATTATTACGCATTATTACTGTCATGTATCTATATGCCTGCATATATCCTTTGTTTTTGCAGTATGGTAGAATTCTACCTTTTCTTTACTCTACTGGTGCTCATAACAGTATATATCTGTGAGTCTAATGGTTGTTGCATCACATGTATTTTATACTAGAATGGTGCTGGTTCAATAAATGCTTATTAAAAATGTCCCCACTGTTTATTCTGTATGGCTCTCTGAGACAAAGGAATCATGAGTGACTGAGCAAAAAGTACTGTACTGTTTCCGCGATCCCCGAGGGGTCAGGGTTGTCATGTTCGATAGTTGACACAAACTATTCACTACTTGGCACTGTGAGCTAGCTGGTCTACAGACTACCATGTCCTTCGGGGTTGCCTGGAATCAGTCTGGACACCAATCCCTCAGTTTATGTTGTCTAAAGACGCAGATCCTATATAGATTTGTATTGAACTACATGATACCTTGTTTTATTCAATGTTGCAGAATGCAGTAGTCTCAAAAGGGAAAGGTCTCAACTTTGGAGCATCTTTACATTTTCAATGTCAGCAAAACATGCTAATAACAAAAAACAATTCAAAAACACAGCTTGGTCAAAGAGAGCCACAAACTCTAATATGGTCGTAGTTACTGGCGTTGGATATTGGGAGCCATTGTTATCTCTGTCCCCCATGGGGATTACTTCACATGAGGATTCTGTGAAAAAAGGGGTCCCCAGATGGGTTAAGATTGGTTGGCACAGGGATTGAGCGAGAATGGAGGATAAAACATCTGCAGGCACCTCGCTCGCAACTTCTTCCAGGGGGATACGGATGTAATAAGAGAGGGCCCAATTAGAGATAGGGGAGTGAGCATCCTTGACCATTAGTGCTCTAGTATTTTCTGTAGCAGTTTAAGTTTCAAGAACCTATCTGGTACACTCCCACTGCTGTCTTAGAAGCATCGTTTTTGGGACATTTTTAGAGCTCCTTTGTTTTTTCTTTTTTCACAGGTAGACTCTTCCAGATTCAGGATTCCCTTCCAGTAGGTAGACTCTGAAGCCTCAACTGCTGATATTTTTGGCAGTTCTTTAAGTCTAAAGATTTTAAAAGCCTCGGGTATGGAAGAGGCAGCCATGTCCACAAAATGGGGTGTTTCTGAGATTGAGGAGCCTCGGTTAAAGAGAGTTTTTACAAAAATATTTGGCCTTTCCTCAAGCTCCTTTGATCCATGACCTCCCAAGGAGTTTAGGGTTTGGGGGTTGCTAGCTTGGGTGATACAGCCTTTAAATGTACTTTCATTCCCAGGGGCTGTGCAGTAGGTATGTCTACAACAAGAGCTGATATTTCATCAGATTTCAAAAGTCCTTTAAATCCTAGTTTTACCTGTGTAGCATAACTTATGTAGCCAAGCATTGCTTTTAGCACAATACTTAAAGTGTTGTGAATTACAATTTTTCAAAGAGAGCTAAGATGGAAAATAGAATTCTTTCCAGGCATTTAAAACATTCAGAAAATTGCACATATTAGTCTGGTGGATTACAATAAGAATTCACAGGAGCTAACAAGTCATGTGGATCTAATGTCCCAAATCTACTGAAGAAAATCCTGAAGGGGTGCTACTATAAAACGTCAGCCTTGGAACTAAGACTGTGGCTCACCAAAGGAAGGAGACAGGAAATGTTCCACTTTCAGGGAGGGGTTTTCTGCTGCACCCTCAATATCTGGGAGAGTTAGTTCCTTGATGCAATGAATGGGATCTTCAGCCAGAAGGATTGAGACTTTCCCCAGAGGTTCCCCTACCGCTAAATTAGAAGGAGTAGAACCCGTGAGGGGTGAATTAGGGGGGGCGGTAGAACTGGGGTGTAGATGGCTCTTGCAACCAGATTGGAAGAAGAGTCCTATGGCTGAACAACCTCTGTATCAGTAACCTCCTTTTGAAAGAAGGAAAAAATTGTATTCACAATCATCATTATATTTACTTTTATTTATATTTAGTTTTGCAGTTTTGATTTAGTTTTCCTACTGGCTCTTCTTTGGATCACTCTGCCTGAGCAGAGTTTCCACGCCGTCTTATCCACACACTATGGAAATTTGGTTCCAGGCAATGCTATGTAAAAGATAGGGAAAAATGAGGCGTAGATATCAGGTAGATAGCAGGGAAATGTCCTGGAGCTCCTCAAGAAAACGACAAATGGTAATGCTGGAATATGGAACCCCCTAATTAGGGGAGCACCAAACAGGATAAAATAGCAACTGAGAAACAGTCCAAATAAGTCCAAAACAAACAAAATGATGCAGTCCTTGTGGGCTTACCTCTGTCTCAGCTCTGATGCCGCCTCTACCTTTATATATGCCTCACCTATAAGGATACAAAGCCTTCCGAAGTATCTGCTGTGAACACTTTGGGTTCAATTGGCATGGCGGTCGGAAAACCATCGCAACCGCCATGGTAGCAGAAATTAACTATCCGCAGGCACCGCAGCAAAACTGGCAGTCAGATTAGGATCAACCGTCCCAAAAAAACGACTGCTGCGGAACGATGCCACAAAAGACCGCCAGTAGCGAGCGGAGCAGGTGAAAACCCATCCGCGGCGGAACAACCCAAACCTGCCGCAAGGCCAGCGGAGTGACCGCACGCACAATTAGGATAGCTTTGAAGTGACAGCGAAACGAACTGCTGTTTTTGACCGCCACAATCGCAAACACTGATGAATGGGAGAACCGGCTGAAGGGCTGTTGCATACCCACCGCCGCGATCGCACCGGAACTATTATGGTGGTCCGGAAAAAAACACACAACAAGGCCACCAAGCGCACATATCAAACTAGCTCAGCCCCCAAAAACACCTAACACACCCTAAGGACACTCCCCCATGGCAAGCAACAAAATGCAAATCCCAGGACAACACACCTGACAGGAATACACCATTTTGACACACCCACATAGGTGAGTATAAAACCTTCCCTTCCCTGACCAGAATCCTTTGCACTCCTCCAGCCCTGAAGGAACTACACCCTGCAGCACATTGGATAGGCAAAACAACACACCACTCACCAGCACAACAACACACACACCACCCCCACCACCCACACAACCGCACCCTAAACCAATTGCACATCACACACCATGGCACAAAAGAAAATGCCCAAATTCATAGCAGATGAGATAATCAGAGTAGAACCACAATTGTTTGGTCACATGGTCCAACAGACACCATTAGCCACTAGAGAACATATGTGGGGAAGGGTAGTCAGCAAAGTCAATCCAGTAGGGACCACCCCATGCACCAAGAAGGAAATCATGAAGCGTGGCATGACCTGAAGAGGCAGGTGAAACAGAAGAACTACAAGAACCATCAGCTGGCTCAGATGACTGGCGGTGGCCCTCCTATTCCAGGAAAAACATTCAGTGCATGGGAGGAGAAGGTGCTTGCCATACTGCATCCAAAAGTCTCACAGGAATAGGCGGGGGAGTGGAGGCTGGTAAGTACAAACAAATGTATATCATCTCACTGCTAGGTACTGTCTTGCACAACTACAAAGCTGCACCTCTTAGACCCAAATGCCCTCATGTGTACCACACACTTCCCAACACATGTCTCACAGATCCAACATTCGCTCCCTCTTATTCACCGCAAAGGTTGCTGGCAACATTCCATGGGTCACATGTGTACCGACAGCCAGCACTACAACTCCCACCAGGCCCCCTGTCCCACAGCTCAGCATGATGGAACACTCCGCCCACCCAAGAGCCATGTGCAACCAATCAATTCCTCGGCTCCACAGGGAGCCAGCCATCTTAACAGGGAGGGGTGTCTGTGTACAGGCATTCAGCACTACAACTCCCAACAGGCCCCCTTGTCCCACAGCTCAGCAAGGTGGAGCTCCGAAACCCACCCAACCCACCAAGAAGCATGTGGCTGCCATTACATTACCCTCAACAAACTGAAAGGTAGGTAGCCATCTTCATAGGGAGGTGTGTATTTTGGTTGGAGGCAGCACCACTACTCCCCCAAGGCCCCCTTGTCACACAGTGGAGCAGGGTGGAGCACTCCCCTACCCAGAAACATGTGGCAGCCATTGCATTGCTCAGCTTCACCTAACAGGTAGATAGCCATCTTATGTTCTCTTGTCCCACCTCTGAGCAGGATGGAACACTACTCTCCCCAAGATCCATGTGCAACCTATTCCCTCCCTCTGCTCAACTTCAACGGTAGTTAGCCATTTTCACCGGGAAGGGTGTTTGTGGGTAGAGGTCCAGCACTACAACACCCAACAGGCCCACTTTACCCACCCCTGAGCAATATGGAGCACTCCCCCCAGCCAGAAGCATGTGGCAGCCATTGTACCTCACCAACCAAACTCACAGGTAGGTAGCAATCTTCACAGGGAGGGGTATTTGTGGGTGGGAGGCCAGCACTATGACGCCTACCAGGCCCCCATGTCCCTCCACTGAGCAAGATGGAGCACTCTCCCCCAGCTAGAAGCATGTGGCAGCCAT
Organism: Lissotriton helveticus; assembly: GCF_964261635.1. Classification (NCBI taxonomy): domain Eukaryota; kingdom Metazoa; phylum Chordata; class Amphibia; order Caudata; family Salamandridae; genus Lissotriton; species Lissotriton helveticus. Next base: position 1,514,126,951 of record NC_136061.1, on the reverse strand, counting down.
TGTGCCTCACCAACTTAACTCACAGGTAGGTAGCCATCTATATAAGGAGGGGTGTGTGTGTGTGTGGGAGGCCAGCACTACAACTCTCACCAGGCACACTTGTCACAAAGCTGAGAAAGATGGAGCACTCCACACACCCACAACCATGTGGCAGCCATTGAATTGCAATCAAGCTTACAGGTAAGTAGCCATCTTAACAGGGAGGGGTGTGTGTGTGGGAGGCCACCACTACAACTCCCACCAGGCCCCCTTGTGCCAAAGATGAGCAAGATGGAGCGCACCACACACCCACAACCATGTGGCAGCCATTACATCTCAGTCATCAAACTTACAGGTAGGTAGCCATCTTAACAGGGAGGAGAGTTTGTGGGTGGGAGGCCAGCATTTCAACTTCCAACAGGCCCCCCCTATTCCACCCCTGAGTAAGATGGAGCACTAACCCCCAGCGGGAAGCATGTGGCAGCCTTTGTATCTCAACAACCAAACTCACAGGTAGGTAGCCATCTTCACATTGGAGGCCAGCAATACAATTCCCACCAGGCCCCCTTGTCCCTCCCATGAGCAAGATGGAGCACTCCCCCCAGCCAGAAGCATGTGGCATCCTTTATACCTCACCAACAAAACTCACAAGTAGGTAGCCATCTACACAGAGAGGGGTGTGTGTGTGAGGGAGGCCAGCACTAAAACTCCCACCAGGCCCCCTTGTCCCTCCTGAGCTGGATGGAGCACTCCACCACACACTCAGAAAGATGAGTCAGAAATTCCCCCCAAATGTGCCAACTGAACAGGTTAGTAAAGAGTGCATGCACCCCTCCATTCGTCTCCAAAAGCATGGAGCCATATGACAACACCAGCCCTCACATCCCCCCAAAATTGTCCCAGATCCAATTGCCACTTACATTGTTCAGACAGCTAAGAATATGTAACTTTCACAGAAACCAAAGTGTGACTCACCAAATCCCATGTTGGAGAATTTGACTGCACAATCATACAAAGCACTGGATGCTATCTGTAAGTGCCATGGGGACAGAGCATCAAGGACCATATGAAAACAAAGCAAGCATGGTCTGTAGTACAAATAAAGCAAAGGACACAACATGACAAAGTTATACATGAGATAACAATGACTAGTTCAGGCTCAGATGTAACATCTGCCTTGCAGAGTAATCAACAAAGATGCTTCACATAAAGTCGTTGTGCTGCTAGTTGTTAGATGACAACATGTCCTTGTAATCACAAAATATGCATGTGGCGCATGGTATCTACTGACATGTCACACCATGGTCAAGTAATGTACGTACCTACACATCATGTCATGATGCACAGTACTGTGCAGACATACAATGTGATAACTAGTAGACTGTGTGGTGTATAACCTGTAAATAAGATACATCTAACACCAAGCTTGAGGGGTGTACTTCAATTACCATTTCTTCTATGTTCCACAGGTGACGAAGAACTGATAGCAGAAGACAATCACACCAATCTGCGGAGCCAGTCTCCGCCCCCTGAACATGGACTCTCTGATGCTGACTCCCTGGATTTAGAGGATGTGGAGGCAGAAACCGGCCCATCAGGCATGCCAGGGCCCAACAGGTCCCAGGACCCCACTGTACCCCCGCTACCACATCAGCAACAATAACTACACTGATCCCTGCTGTAACGACCTGTGCAGCCCCCACCACTACCACCAACAACAACACCGCTGCCTGTAACACTCTCCCTGCCTCAGGGGATGCCCACCACACCCCACAATCTGAGGAGGGCAGGGGGAGTAGGCGTATACGTAGAGTGGTGATGCCACAGGTCTGGGCCAGCAAGGCAGGTGAAAGGGCAACTGGGCATCAAACCCAACCGGGCACTGGGATTGCAGCCCTGGTCAACATCGCCAGAGTCCTTGGGGCCTATGAGCAAGCCCAGGGACACACAGGCCAGGCTCTGGAATATTCCTGTGAGCTCCGCCTGCTGCTGAGGTCCATAGATACCCACATGGACCGAATTGTGGACCTCTTGGGCCAGCTTGTGGTGGTTCTGAGAGACGGGCTTGCAGCCCAAATAACAGCCCCACCTCCCTCCAGAGGCCTGCAGGATGACAGTTCCCCAACCTCCCCTGCGGCCTCAGAGAGGGGGGAGTCTTCAGACCCCGCTGAGCCCGCAGCAGAGGCCCCCCTGCCAAACGTTCAAGGGGCCGTTGAAATAAATTCCATGGAAGATCCCGCGGCAAAGCACCAGCCAAAAGCCAGTGAAGGAGCTAGCCATGGTGGCATCCCTCTTCACCTTGCCATTGTCTTTGTTGACTGCCCTTCCCCACACTACCAGGTTAATGGCATTCGTCTGTAGTACTGGGTCACCACATCAATGTGGTGACTACTCAATTGTCTCATCTTCGTTTGTTCCCCATTGTGGCACTAACGTCTTCGAGTTATATAGTGATATAATATCTTTCTTTCGGAAGATCCGATTAAAAAAGTTCTTCCAAAATGAATCGGCCGATGCATTCCCAGTAGAACCTGTGACCCTTAGACTTCCATCCACATTCAGCCCATCCCTAGATCAGATTGGACCAGAGGTAGCGGCTTTCGAGTTGGTTGTCCTTAAAAAACTGGAAAAAACCATTCGGTTTATTCCTAAACCAATTTACAATTTAGATAAATTAGAACACGCAGCCCTATATGAACTTGCTTCTGATACATCAATCACAATCAAGAGTTGTGATAAGGGAGGAGGAATAGCAGTACTTGATTCCAAAGTCTATGAGCTCAATATGCTAAAAATGCTGGAAAACCAAACCTTTTACCAGCCAGAAAGGTACAATCCAATTAACAAAATTACGAAGGAGATTCGTTTGATCACCGCCCGAGCATTAGAAAATGGTGAAATAAATGCCAAAGAGTTTGACTATTTAAATACTCATGCAGGCAAGACTGCTTGCATTTACGGACAACCGAAGATTCATAAGGATGAAAAAAATCCTCCTTACAGACCTATCGTCTCCACGATAGGCACACCCACTGAGGCACTTTCTAAATATGTGGACACTTTCCTATGTCCCTGTATACCCAATGTTCCATCATACATTAAAGATACTAGTGCTATGATAAACAAAGTGGAGAGTATTAGTTTTAACTCGTCACGAGATCTTCTCGTTACTCTGGATATAGAGTCTCTCTACAGTAACATTCCTATTAGAGAGGCTCTAACAGCAGTAGAATGGTTTATTGACCTCTACTCTGTACCTTGCCCCAAGACCTTTTTACTGCAATGTCTCCGTATGGTGCTTACGGAAAACATATTTGAATTTGGACATAACCTTTATCGACAAACAAAAGGAGTCAGCATGGGGGCTTCGGTGGCACCTTCTGTAGCGAATATTTATATGGCTGAATTTGAGGCTCGCCATATTTATAATGAAGTAGCGCCCTTCCATGAGTCCGTTTCCCATTGGTCCAGATATATAGATGATATCTTTTTTATCTGGACTGATGGGAAGGAGGCATTGGATGAATTTTTGGCATGGCTAAATTCATGTGATCAAAATCTTAAATTCACCTCTCATATTAGCTCTGAGATGGTGGAATTTTTAGATATTTGGATCTTCCATGAGGAAGGTAAATTGAAAGTAGATCTTTTTATAAAACCTACGGCCAGGAATACTCTCCTGCACTTTCGAAGTTTTCATCCCAGAAATCAGAGACAAAGTATCCCTTTCTCTCAATTTTTGAGAGTGAGGAGAAATTGCTCCAACCTCCAAGATTTTGATTTACAGGCAGCTCAGATGAAACAGAAATTCTTAGACCGCGGCTATCCACACCGACTAGTGCGAGATTCGTACAAAAGAGCCCGGTACTATGATAGAGATTGCTTGTTGAGAAGTAAACCCAAGATAGAAGCGAACAAACTAGTTTGCATCACACGTCATTCAACAGTCAATGCGAAAGTGAAACAAGTTATTAACTCCTCATGGCATATTTTGAATAGCAATGGAGCAATTAAACTAGAAAAACCTCTTTTCGCCCACAGGCGAAACAAAAATATTAAAGATCATATCGTCCATTCTAGAATGAAAAGATCCACAGATTCCCACCACTTGGCACAGAAATCCCTTACAGGAGATAATCCTGTGAAAGGCACGTTTCCTTGCTCAAGTTGTAAATCTTGTGCAAATATTCATAAAGGAGTAACTTTCACTCACAATGGATATACAACCAGTGCCAACGAGATGTTCAATTCTAAAACATCAAACGTTATATATTTTTTAGAATGCCCGTGCCCGCAGTGGTATGTGGGTGAAACATCTCGTGCAATACAGACAAGATTGACCGAGCATCGCTCAGCGGTCAGAACGAAGAAAGTCACTGCACCAATTGTGAAACATTTTTTGGACCATGGCCATGGTCCCAATGATTTTACTTGGCGCATATTAGAAAAAATTAATACTGCAGATGACAAAGGAGGTGAGGCGATACGCAAAAAACGCGAAGTTTTCTGGATTTTTTCCCTCAACACATTCCGTGAGGGGTTGAATAGTGAAATCCCATGGGAGAACGCAATTTTTTAAATATACAGCTAGAGAAGTGCAACATTAGAGGGGAATACATAAAGAAATGCTTCCTTTTATTTAGCTGAAAACTGGTTAAAACATAGCCTTTTTACTGTTGCACGGATAACTTTTATATTTTCTGTTTTATTTAATTTGTTGTCGATTTTCACATTGGCAAGTAAAGTTTGATATAGAGTAGCACAGAACAGAGAACAAATTGTTTATTTTGCCCTTCAAAAAACTACAGATCGCTATTAATGGTGTATATCACTACAGCAGAGTCTGTTCTCGCGTTCTATGAGCCTTAGTGACGTCGGGTTTAGTTCAATTACTCGCAGCAGTGGACACATAAAAACGCGCGAATCCGTCCTAATCTTTATTCGACCACGGAACCACGTCCGAGTCAGACGTTCGCCTCCACGCGGTTGCTATCTACGAATCTAAGGTAGGTTTTCTGCTGACACAGATTAAGAGAAATTACTCGCTTTGACTTAGAGTCGGGCGCCTTGAATAAGCCTTTTGAAATCACCGGCAAGATTTATAACGCAATGCTATTTGTCATCCGGTAGGAATTTGACAAGCTGCGGAAACGTAAATTATTTGTGTGAACTCCATTACGCCACATCACGGGAAAGTTAAAGTGTTCACCATATAGGTACGTTATATGGAAGCGTTATCTACACTTTGAAAGAGGAGAGCTTTAATGAGAAGCCCCTTCTTTTCTACATAATAACAATTATGGTGTTTGTTTTTTTGTCTTTATTTTTTGGATTCGAGTTTAGCTACGCACACGGCCATCAAGAGCTTATCAAGTGTTAATCGGTTACCAATTTCCAATTACCGACGTCTGTTATTTAGCGAGCAGCCCGGTAAGAATCTAACAGGGTGCGTCATGGATAATATGTCGCATTTTGACATAAAGAATTTATCGATTTTTTTATGTTTTAATTGTATCATTCAACAGATATCGTTGGGAATCTAGAATTCTAAAAGTGATTACAAAATAAACAAAGTGTGGAGGCAACGCAATTTAAAGCATTATCACGGGTAAGAAGCATATTTAGGCTACACATCTCTTTGAGAGTTTGCATTTGATCGGACATGGTCACCATTATAGCGTGTCTTGACCAGTATATTATGTATTATTATTCAGGCAGGTCTTTTTATCTTGGCGACATAAACTGAAATATTCAAACAGTCGCGATACAATATAAAAACTGAAGAAGCTTGAGAAGAGGTTAGTTGTTCTCTCTTTAAATAAAATGTCCTTTTCAGAAATGAATTAATTGACTAGCCCTGCACACCTATAATAATAAATGGTTTCTGTCTTCATTAACAACATTACAGAATCAATTTTATAATCAGAAACGTGAACCCCGGTTCAAAGAAGTAGATGGAACATCACTAGCGTCGCAATCCTGACCTATGTGTCAAATCCATTTTTACCTGGGGTAAGTGACAACTGGATGGCTGATCTGAGTCTAGGAACCTGCTAATAACCGCCAGCGATGAAATTAGTGTAAGAAAGAGCAAATTCTCTATATAGGTATCTGTAAAAAAGATAAATATTCTTTTAGAGATAAAATAGATAGAATAGGCACTCTCTTGTGTTTTAAATAACCAAGATTTCCTCATAGTGATGAGAAGTGGCGACATAAAATATAAAGCACCGAACTATTAGACTCTTTTTTGTCTTTTCCATCTAATATCTCCTTTGTATCTGTCCTATTTGAATGAGATTTATAGCTTTATTCTGAACACCTATGACTGATGTAGACATAGAGAATTCTTTCTGACACGTAAATAAATGTATATATTTTTGAGACTATTATATTTTTTATAAATAATCATTTGTGAAATAACGTTCATTAAATATCAGGGCATGAAAGAATGAGAATATGTATTAATAGTACATTATGCCATTAACACACGTTGGAATGAATTTAAATAACAGCAGGCTACAATAGAGGTTATGTTATGTGATTTATGCCTTGCCAATTTTGGATTATTTTAGGACCATTTGTTGTCTGAACAGCGTTTCCTTGTTTAAATAGAACACATAGTTGATACTAGTCATCTTCCAAGTTATTCATATTTATGTTGAGATAACATTACAATAACTGAGAATGGAAAAATTAAACTATACACTGTTTTATTTTTTGCAGAAAGTTGTAATCTGTCTTGAGAAAGGCGCTGGTCGCCGAAACGCGTCGACACACAACTTACTCTTTTATGTTTAACATTTTTATGTGATGATTAATATATACTCAATTTTCATGAAATGTATATTTTTTAGCTATTGTTTATGTGTTTACAATAAACTTGTGTAACTATTTGGAAACTGTTCATTCTTAGTGTTGGTCCTTGTATTACTGTGTATTTATTTTACAATTACTGCCTAGGTAGTTTTTTCCACTGATCCCTCTTCACCTTGCCATTGTCTTTGTTGACTGCCCTTCCCCACACTACCAGGTTAATGGCATTCGTCTGTAGTACTGGGTCACCACATCAATGTGGTGACTACTCAATTGTCTCATCTTCCATCCCTGACAACTCATTGATTTACTTTCCACCTTTTAGTAAATATTCACTTCCCTATCACATATACCCATTGTAAATAAACATTCTTTACATACCTATGTGTTCGTGTCAGCTCCATGTTTGTCTCAGGAAGCACAATGCTAACTCTGTTTACAATGTACCAGGAGAAGAGATTGTTTTGAGGCATTGAGCGGCTGAATGGACCTGGGAAAACATAAGAGAATACTATTCACTTGTCAGGTGATGGCATCACACCCATTACACAACACTTGTCATCAAGGTACTCACATCTGCATACATTACAATGAGTAACAGTACAAACATAGACATCCTGTAGCTGTGCATGACTACCCTGTCCCAGAAACATTAGCAGCCAGCACAGATCCAACAACTGGCAGCACTCACAAAGCTCACCTAGGCCTTTACAGTAACAACAGAATCTGCAGACAATGGTACTGTTGTACTTTTTCACTCACCTTCAAGGGAAGTAGCTGTTGATGAGCTATTGAAGCAGGTCAACACCTTCCTCCTCTCCACTATCCTCGTCACTGGACATGTGTGGGTTTGCAGGCAGGGGCCTTGGCTGCTCATCATCGTCCAGGAGCAGGGGATCTCCTTGCACAAGGCCAGGTTGTGGAGCATGCAGCATGCAACTACGATCTGACACACCTTTTGGGGAGAGTACATCAGTGCACCTCCGGTCTTGTCCAGGCAGTGAAATCGTGGCTCAAGTAGACTGAAAGTATGCTCCACCACACGACGTGCCCTCCCATGTGCATCATTGTAGCGGACATCCCCTGGGGTCTTGAGATTCCTCAGTGGGTTCAGCAACCAAGGCCGGTTGGGATATGTTGAGTCACCTAGGTTTGAAATACACAGACCAATATTGTGATAAAAACAGTAGCTGAGAAAAGCATGTCACACTTAGAGCACACTACCTGACTCTGCGTACTCACCCACAATCAATGCACGCTCTGGATGCAGACTTGCCATCAGCTGTGGTACGATGCTGTTACGCAGGATGTAGGAGTCGTGGGCTGATCCTGGAATTTTGGCACAAACATGGGAGATTATCATATCTGCTTGGCATACCACTTGCACATTGATGGAATGGAAATGCTTCCTGTTCCTGTAGATGTGTTCACGTGCCTGTGGTGGAACCATGTGTGCAGTCAATGGCACCAACAACATTAGGTATGTGGCCAAGGACATAAAAATCACCCTTCACAGCCGCCAATTCATGCCTCCTGGGGAAATGGATGTATCGGTGTCATATAGTTACTGCTTACCTATATACCGTGTTAAGTTAGCATGAGCCTATTAAATGTTTAAACGCCATTTTTCCTTTTTGCTGCTTCTGCACCCGGCACATGATTGTTGTTTTAGCTTTCAGCCTAGAAGAGCGTTGTGATTTATGTGAGAATAATATGTTATTGCTCTGATATCAGCTTTCCTTGGTAAACTATGTCTGTAAAGTGAGTGCTGAAGCTTCAAGGATAACTCGACACAGTATTGTTGTGAGGTCTGATCTTCGCATCTTCATAGACATAACATAAGTGCAGCTTCTGCCAAATTCTGGCTTTAGGCGCGTTTTATATTGCTTTGCTTAGAGCACACGATACACACTTGATGCGGTTCGCATGCAGAGAGCTGGTGGAAGCTGATGTGATCCCTTCACACTACGATCTTGAGGTATGGGGCCGCCCTGCTAAAACCCAAAGAGACCTTCTTAGATATTAATATAATAGGCTAGTTAGGGAGGGTGAGAATTAGGTGTTGTTAACCCTTATTCATTACAGTATTTTAGCATGCTGTCACCTTTTGCTTTCTATGGACTAGTAACTATGCTGATAACTTTGCTTCTGATAATATGTTTCCTTGTATTATCTAAGGTACTGCGTTTGAGAAAACGGCATTAGTAAATAAATATTTCAAATATGCACGTGTCCTCATTTACTCCACGTTCTGGTTTGAAATGATTGTATAACGAAAGAGTGCTCATGTGTTCCACGTGACCTGAGGTATTGTAAGTTCATGTTCTGGTTTGTCTAAACATTGGGAGTTTGTTATGACCAATGAGACACTGTAGCTAGCTCGGTAAGGGGATTTTGGGTACTGAGGTGAGTTTTGGGTCACCCTAATTTACTGAGGTTCCAAAGCTCTATGCACAGTTCTGTAGGAGAACGGAATCCCTGCTACATCGGTTCCTGTATGTCATCATAGTGGACAAAAAGAGTTTAGATCAGCCAAAGGGTCAATCCAGTCACGCACTGTTCACTTGGTGTTAAACCACACCTTGAATTTTTACTAACGTAATCAAACTAAATAAATTGCTTGCCATTCATTTATTACATTCTTATTATTTCCAAACAATTCATGTTTTCAATCACATGTTATTTAACAGTCACTTTTCATCAAATAAACACTGCATTATTATGATAGTTATCACATTTACTGTTGAAAATTAACAACAAGCTATTAAACACATAGCAATTCTTGATTGCATGCCCGATGCATTTCGGCACCTGATGGGTGCCTTCCTCAGGGGCCTCACTTGCAGATGTTAAGTTTTTGCGAGTGAAATCGATATAATGCTGGGATGTGTCAATGCGGGTGCTGTGACTGTAGTTTTCTGTCTCTAACCTGTGGTTAATGCAATATGGTGATCTGTCTCAAAGGTTAAAAAGCTTCCGGCCTCATCTCCCGTTCTACCAATGATTGGTAAACTCTTTTTGAATCTAGGACTGACAACCCTTTCAGTCACAGCACCGTTAGATAAGGAGGATTAGTTTGAATACACGAGTGCCCCCCACGAACTTTCCCATAATTCATCATAGTGGACAAGACATCACATAGCACCATGCTTAACATAGGTTGAGACGTCCCACCTGCGGTGGACACCGTGTACTGGAACGAACCAGTAGCAAAGAAATGCAGGGCTGCCATCAACTTACACGTTGGTGTCAAAGCAGTTGGATAGGTTCTGCGAGGCCTCAGATGGGGCTCCAACGGAGCACATAGGTTTTGAAGGATAGGTTGATCCAGATGGAAGTTCCATATGATGTCCTCATCATCCATGTCTGCCAGCACTGTGAATGGACGATGCATATTTGGTAATCTCTTAGGTGAGATGAAAGGGCACCCATGTCAATTAAATCCCCCTATGTGATGTGGCCAACATCTTACATGCTCACTGAGACAGCACCAACAATGACTGCCAGAAACGCTATAGCTTACAGTGCAACTCACATGTAGGGACACCTTGATCTAAACTATTTGCACACTTGTCCAGTGTTCACACAGTGAGTACCCCCACAACAGATTCAGACTATGTGAATTCCAAAAGGTACATTGCAAAATCTTGTGTCACCAGCCCTGAGAGTAGTTGACACAGCACATGTGTGAGACAGCAATACTGCTAGGCTCTACGTAGCTGCTGTGACTGCCTCATCTACTTGCATAAGTCAGACAGGGCACCCAGTTACAACAGAATGTGCACAGTGTGTGTACAAAGAGCAAGTATTATCCTGAGTTCAGCAATCTACATCGTGAAATAGGCACATTATGTGGTCATACCTTCATTACTGTGTGTCGCTTAGCCATCTCACACATTGAAATGTGTACACATGTGGGAGTCCATCATACCACAAATCTGTGTACATGCACAACAATTTCATGAGTGACATGTTAGAGAGGTCATGCCTGTCCATGTAATCGTCTGCACTGGAATGGCATGCGTGATCATCATTGTGCTAAATGTGACACTCTTGCATTGCTTAGCACTATTTGGTGGTATGAGTCATGTGTATACTGTACAATCTTCTGAACTGGCCATTGACACTACTACTGTTCATAGGTGCCATAAGCCTGCACCACCAACACAATCATGGCCATGGGCACCACCATCAAGCGGCCAAATTACGGTTGCGACTGCCTGGCCCCTGCGGTGTGCCAACGTCAATGCCCACCGCAATCACCGCAATCACGGTACTGAGATACACATTGTAAACTGGCGGTTGGTGTGTTCCGCCAACACAATAATGGCAATGGGCACTAATATTAAGCGGCCAAATCACGGTAGTGATCGCCGGGCCCCTGCGGTGTGTCACCCCAAATGCCCATGACCTTACAGCCAATGGGAAACGCAATTGCGGACCCCCTAATGCATTTTTGAAAATCGCAGTAGGTGTGCTCCGCTACCACGGGCCCGGTCATTGGATGCAATTGCAAGATGCATGATCGCTGTAGCAACCGCTTGGACCCTGCGGTGTGTCACCGCCAATGCCCGTATGCTTACAGCCAATGGGAAACGCAATCGCGGTAGCCAAATGCATTTTTGAAAATTGCGGTAGGCATGCTCCCCGGGGCCAGTCATTGGATGCATTTGAAAAAAGCTGACCTGGAATACCAATTGCAGCAGCTTATTACCACTGAAACAATCCCAGGGGGCTATATATGTGTGGGAGAGAGCCACACATTTCCACTGCTTCCAGACACTGCTAACTGACACCCTTCACTACCAACTGCTGCTGTTCCTGTCTCCTGGACCCAGTGATGGTGAGGACTGAGGATATCAGGGCCTGTCCCTTCCCCCCAGAGGAGCTGGAGGTCGTGGTAGACAAGGTGCTCACACAGTATGGGAGGCTATATGGTGCTCCTGATGTCATGCTAAGTGTTTCAGAGTGAAAGTAGGGGAGTGCAGGGAGTGCCCAAATGAAGTGGATCTGCTGCAGTATGTGCCTGAGAGTGAAGGTGTGTGTGATACACTGCTTAGCATGCTGACTTCAGGGGAAAGGGGTCTGTAGTCTATTTTACACATTTCCCTGGCTGCATATAAGGATGGGAGGGACACACAGTGTTTATGCAGCAATGCAGTGACACTGGAAGTTTGGTAAGTGGGAGTCAGGATAGAAATTACCTGTGCTAATGGATGTTAGGGTGCATGAGGGTCTTCTCAGGCTCATCTGTGACATTACAAAGAGTTTCCGTCTAGAGGGTACTGATGGAAGTGTGTTTGACTTTATATTGACACAATGGATATGTCAGCAATATGCACAAACATGAAATGCCTCAGGGTGACACTCTTGTTGGAAAATCACCGGTGACAGTTCTGATGACCCACGTCAGACCACAGTGTGAACCCCCCTGGCATGCATAGTTACTGCCCAATGTGTCAGGAACCCATGACTGAATGGACAGAGTGAAACATGCAGGAAGTGCACACATGAAGTTGATCTGCTGCAGTCAGTGCCTGAGAGTGAGGGTATGTGTGATACACTGCCTAGCATGCTGACTTCAGGGGAAAGGAGTTTGTAGCCTATGTTACAGGTTTCCATGGCTGCATATCATGGTGGGAGGGACATGCTGTTTTTTGTGACCATGCAGCAGATTATTGTACTTTTGAAATGTCCCCCTTCCTTTTTCATCATATTGTGTACTGACTCACATGTGTAGGCACTGTTTTCCTTCTCATATTGTACATGCATGGGACAGTTCTGATGGCACATCTGATGGCACATCTAAGTGAGCTATCTAAGGCCTGTAGATTGCACAAGACGGACCTTGTGATTAGGGTATGAGATTGTAAGATCATGTCCCTATATGTGACCTTCATGACACAGGTAGCCATTCACAGTCCATGGACATTGAAGGGTGTGCAGTGTTGGACACAGTGAGTCTGCCCCAAAACATCATTTGAAATGTAATGTATGTCTTGCTCCTTCAAATACTGCATTGCAGATGCGGGCCATCTTCAATTTGCTTTCTGTGCTGGAATTCTGCATATGTATGAGATGGCCAGGTACTGTGTCCATCCTCATACCTGCAAGCATCTAGGTATGATTAGCTCATGCAGATGTACTACGTGTCATGCTGTATTGTCTCTGCTAAATATATCTGAATAGAAGTGCAGAGTGTGTGCTTGGTCCTGTACTGAGACACAGTGGTACATAACCCAGTGTCACTGAAATTTGCTCTCCTTGTCTCCCATGCCTGCAGCTCAAAGTCCACCAGCGTAAGGCCTTATGGAGGGCCATTGCACACACAGTCCAGGCTCTGGGTGTCTCCATCCGACAGCACACACACTGTCACAAGAGTTGGGATGACTTCTGGCGGCTGAGCAAAAAAGTGGCAGAGATGACGCTGGGGCTGCTCCCTCGGACTGGCAGGTTGGCGCGCAGGAGCATGACACCACTAATGGCCCGCATCTTAGCTGTTACACAGTCTGAGCTGGATGAACGTCTGAGGACCCATCCGCAGCAAACAGGGGATGAGTATTCTGCAAAGGGTGACTTTGGGTGCTAGTGACTGCATGTATTCCAACCTTGAGCCAGTGATGGGCTCTGTGATGTTGCTAGTGTGATGCAATGGCTTGTAAGTGGCCTCTGTGTTGGATGCAGATGTCATGCATTTTAGCTACATGGAATTTTTAATGTCATTGATGCAAGGGCCCTTGACGTTGCATTCTGAGTTGTGGCTTTATGGCATCAGCTGCATTAGGGGAGTCAGGGACATCACATGGCAGTGAACGGCAGTGTGCCTCTTCGGATTGTGCGTTCATTAATGTGAGCAGTGCCTGACCTCTAAATTGTGAGGACTACACATCTGACACCAATGTGCAACTGTATTTGTGCACCAAAGCATGACATGGTGGATGGCAGGAGCTCATGGCCATTGCCAAATGATATTTTTGAGTCTGTATCTGTGTTGTCCCTTTATGTTGACTCCATATGTGACTGTGACAACAAGTTGGGATGTGCCTCTTTTCCACCCACAGAGATCTAGGTATGCTCACGGTGATCTGTATGTCAGATTACAGGGCAGCACGGGCAAGCTATTTGGCTGTGTGGACATCACATGGGTGAGTGAGGCCAAGTGTGCATGCTACCAGGCATCTTTTGAGTTTTGAATTAAGGTTGCAGAATGTTACTGCACAGGGTGTTTTGCAACTTGGGGTTATAACCATCTAGTTTTGTGCATTTGCTTGTATATGATGTTTGTTTCTATGGCACTAAACTGAACCAACGTCTCTGTCTACTACAGCATCTACCGAGGGCACAGAAGTACATGGGACGGACACCAGTGGTGAGGCATCTTGCAAGACTGCTACACATGCTCTCACTGATACTGATGTGACCAGTGCCTCGGAGGGAGACAGAAGTGTCATTGAGGAATCCCGCCCGGAAACACCAACCTCTACCTCATCTGACGCCAGCGGTGACACCTCTGTGTTGGCGGGCCCAGGGAGTGAGAAATCTGCCTCCTCTTCCACCACACAGCATCCAGTGCCCACCCTCCCAGCTACTTCTATTAGTGCTGCACGTGCCCACGGCCCTAGGAAGGGAAGAGTGTCCTTCCCCCCAGGCACCGCTGCCACTGTCTCCCCTGCTTCCCTCAGTGTTGAGGCGGTGGACCTTTTACGCCAGCTGTGTGTAGGTCAGACATCTCTCCTGAATGCCATCCAAGACCATGACAAGAAGTTGGCACAGATAGTTGCCTTCATGGAGGGCATTCATTCAGATGTAGGTGGGCTACACAGGACTGTGCAGTCTTTGTCAACTACAGCGACGGCAGCCATTCAGCTGTCACAGGCTCAGAGTCTAGCTCTGGTCCCTTTGGCAACCCCCCTGCCAGTGGCCAAATCTGAGGATAGTGACCACACATCACAGCCCACCGGCTCCAGGTACACCACACGCAGCACACAACAGCAGCAGCCCAAGCAGGCCAGAGTGAAGACACCATCCCCAAAACAAACTAAAGTGACACAGGAGCGCAAAGGCAAAAGCCCTTCAGGTGACACTCAGGGGCATACAGCAAAGAAGCAGGCTTCAGGCTCAAATACCTCAAAATCAGCCCCATCAAAGGACACTCTCGTCCCAAAAGCGTCTCCCAAAGACAGGCAAACAGTTGCCATGCCTGCTATGAAGCTGGTACCTGCTAAGAGTCTGCAGACAAAAGCCCTCTGAGGCAGATTCACCCACAACCTCAACTCCCACCCACACCTCTGTGAAGCTGGGACAGGAGGGCACTATGGGGGGTTCATCTGGTCAACAGGGGATGGAGGGGAAAAGGCAAGGCCAGGCCAAGCATACCGCCAGATCCAGCAGATCCCCAGAGGGAGGGCCACCATCTGCACAAAATTGTCCTGTGGTGGAGAGTGTGCCTGTTATGCCCGCCCCACTTCCCACTCCTACCATGACAATAATCCCCTATAAAATCCCCAAGAAGTGGAAAGGCACCCCTCCACATTCTCCCTCACACACTGTGTCTCACGACAGCATGTCTTTGCCTCCACGTGCGACCACACCACCCGGTCCAAGCAGCCCTCCGGCTCACAAAGCCACTGATGCCTCTACCTCAGCTGGTCCTCTCTCTCCCAGGTCCAGTCCTCCAACTGTTCACAATGATCAGGCACCTCCCAGTTCGACTGACAGCCAAGTCTGAGGCTGAGTCCCCCTCCCACCCCTATTCTCCCACAGCGGTGCCTGGATTGCCCATTTATATCCCCCTAGCTGTGTTGTTTCCCATGGCAGTGTACGGTGTCCCCCATTCCCTGTGCAGCTTCTCATGCACACATGAGCCTACTTTGAACTATGCACAGGCCACTGGCCATGCTGTTTATTATTGTGTTTGCTCATTTCCTGTGCAGTTTCTTATGCACACATGTGCCTTCTTTGAACTATGGACTTGCCACTGGCCTTGCTGTTTATCACTTTGTTTGCACATTCCCTGTGCAGCTTCTGATGCATGCATGTGCCTACTTTGAACTATGGACTGTCCACTGGCCTTGCAGTTTATCACTTTGGATGCCCATTACCTGTGTAGTTTCTCAAGCACACTTGTACTTTATTCTACTTTGTACTGACCAATGGCCTTGCTGTTAGTCACTATGGATGCCCATACCCTGTGCAGGTTCTCATGTACATACTTTGCACTTTGTACTGGCCATTGGCCTTCCTATTCATCACTTTGGATGCCCATTCCCTGTGCAGCTTCTAATCACACATGTGCCTACTTTGAGCTTGGACTGGCCACTGGCCTTGCTGTTTATCATTTTGGATGCCCATTCCCTGTGCAGTTTCTCAAGCACACATGTGCTTTATTCTACTCTGTACTGGCCAATGGCATTGCTGTTTGTCAATATGGATGCCCATTCCCTATGCAGGTTCTCATGAACATACTTTGCACTTTGTACTGGCAAATGGCCTTGCAGTACATCACTTTGGATGCCCATCGCCTGTGCAGCTTCTCATGCACACATGTGCCTACTTTGAACTGTGGACTGCCACTGTCCTTGCTGTTGCCTACTTTTGATGCCTATCTGGGTAATATGTAATAAAGACAGTTCCTCCTGTTGTCTGCTTTGTCAGTGTCCTTATTTAATAAAAACCTTTCTATATGGGTATGGTTTCATGTGACACATACTCAGTATGCCACTTTGACATTACCAATTGTTTGTTTTACTTTTCCAGGCTTTGCCAGTGGTGAGGGGCACTTTAGTTCTTCTTCATTCTGGGGCTTCAGGGTGCAATGATGGGTGTTTGTGATGATCTACTGTTATCCTAATCATTCTATGGTCAGGTTAGCTAAATTGTACACATGTCATGTTAGGGTGCACTACCAGCACAGAGGGGAATTCTATCCACAGGATTACAGGCGAGCTGGCCAGGATCCATCATGTCCGTGTGATCTTTCTTGATGTGTAAACAGCAGTGTTAATGTATTGTCTTCTTGTGATGGCCTAACTTCCTAGTGACATGGGTATATTTGAATGTGTGGATTTGAATGGCCATGAGGTGTGAAGGGGGTGAATTGGTCAGTAGTGTTGATGTGTGTGTGCCCCTGCAATGCCAAATGCAGACATGTATGACCCAGAAGCTGAGTGCCTGTGTGTTTGAATTGTCAGCCCTGTGCTTGTGATTGTCTGCATATGTAGGAGGTGTGGGTCATGCACTGTGCAGTGTGTTGGTGTGCCCATGCTCTCCTGGGGGACACCTGCTTGTTGTTGCCGCCAGTTGTGAGTATGCAGAGTGTGTGACAGCCAAGTCTGTGTTGGGTTTTGTTGATCAGCCATGTGTCTTGTTACTGTTTGTGCTCAATGTGCAGACCTGCTCAGCCACACTGACATTGTTGGTGAATTTTCTCATGCCTTGCTGTGACTTGAGCCATTTATGGCTCCAGTATGGTATGTGGGTTGTGGAGTCATACCATTCCCTATCTGTGCTTCAGATGCCTACCCATTGTGAGTGACTCCTCCATGTATTTGTGTATAGTACACTCCTGACCAGTCCACTACTGACGTACACACTACTTCATTCTCCTGTTCTCACGGAATTGGTGCAAGATAGAGGACGCTAACCTGAGGGAAGCATTGAATGAGACAGCACATTCGGAATCACAGTCCGGCAATCCAGACGTGGAGTACGAGTAATTATCATAGAATTTATCATACTGGCTCAGGACAGCTATTGACATGGTGGCTCCTGCCCGAAGGGAAAGGATAAAGCAAAGGATAAGGATAACGAACAGTATGAAGGGTGCCCCATGGTACACACAAGAACTAAGAGGGGAAAAACAGGCTCTCCATCAATGCGAAAGGCACTGGCGGAAATCATACGACCTAAACATCCAGGAGTGGTATAAAGCTAAACTAGCGCTCTACAAAGCATCAATCATCAAAACTAAATCCGCGTATTATGAATTGAAGATTAGGGAGGCCACAGACTTTCAGAAAGAGACCTTTAATGTACTCTGGGAGTTGAGTCGAATAAAAGAACAAAGGACGGTCGCTAATGAGGCTGACTGCGAAAAGGTACAGGACTTCTTTTTAGTTAAGGTCAAAGACATCATTACAGAAATAGGCAATACTCGCATGAAGCCCTGTCCTCTATCAGTGGTGGACACACCTGACTTTCAGGGCTTCTCTCTCTCAGTCTTCCCGACCATTGACGCAGAAGGTCTAGCCCATATTTTGGCCAAAGTAAAATCCGAGTCACCTCAAGATTCCTGCCCTCCTAGGATGTTTAAAATGGTTATTCCGGAGATCGGGCCAGAGGTGTTGTCCTTATTAAATCTGTCTTTGGCAACACGGAAGGTACCACACAATATTAAGTAAGCCATGGTGATTCCACTGCTGAAGAAAGCAGGGGCGGACATCAATAATCTGAAGGATTTCCGACCTATTTCCAGACTTCCGTTTCCAGCTAAAGTTCTTGAGCAACATGTGCTTAGAGTTCTTTCATCCTTCTTGGAAAAACAACAGCGGTTACATGCACGGCAAGCAGGATTTAGGGCCCACAACAGTATTGAGTCGGTGATGCTCTCAGTGTTGGATGAATTGAGGCTCGCAGCTGATAAAAAGAATCCCTCAGCATTGATCCTATTAGATCTCTCAACACAGTGAACTATGCTCAGATTTTTGGCCCTTGTCCGGCAGCTGGGAGTCACTGGGACGGTCCTCCAATGGATTACCTCCTTCCTGGAGGATCGGTCTCAAAAGGTCCAACTAGGAGAATGTACATAGAGGCATGGTGTACTACTATGGGGGGGTTCCGCAGGGCTCTGCGTTGTCCCCCCTGCTCTTCAATATCTACCTGCAGCCGTTGGTAGAATCACTGGCAAAATCGGATTGTCAGGTGTTTAATTATGCTGATGAAACCCAGCTAATTGTACGAGTTGATAATTCCCCTCAGGCACAGCTCAATGTTCAGAATATCCTTCTGTTCACTATGAACTGGATGACTTCTAATTCAGTTAAGGTAAACCCTGATAAGACAGAGGTGCTTGCTCTTACAACAGGGGCTTCTTCCTGGTCCAGATTCTTCTGGCCACAAGAGCTTGGCACCACTCCGACACTGGTGCCAGTTGTGAAGAGCTTGGGCATCAAGCTGGACACATAGTTAACTCTAAACAATCAGGTGTCTGCTGTAGTGATGAGCTGTGGGGGACTGATGTGGCAACTGTGGAACTGGGGTCCCTCTTGTCATTTTCCACCATGCGTACTATCGTGACTGCACTAATCTTGTCATGCTTGGATTCACAGTATTCACAGGGCTTCCTGAAAAACTTCTGGGGAAAGCTAAGGTGGTTCTAAATGATGCGGCAAGGTTGATTTTTAAACTGCCAAGAAGACCAAACACCACTGCCTTGCTACAACAGCTACACTGGCTCCCTATCAAGCAGAGGGTCAGGTTCTAGGGTCTGTGCATTGCTCATAAAGCACTGTATGGAGTGGCGCCCAACTACATCAAAGACCGTTTGAAGCCTAATGTGCATGGACAATGTCTCCGGTCATCTGAGTCTAGCTTGTTGACCTGCCCGTGCTTCAATAGAGCAACCTTGGGAGGGCAGGCTTTCTTAGTTGTGATTCCCCAGCTTTGGAACAAGCTGCCAGATAGTATGCGCAGGGAAGCCACCTTACTCCCATTCAGGAGGAAACTTAAGACCATTTTGTTCACTGAGGCATTTGGATAAGCTCACCCTAATTTGTGCTGAACCCAGTGGGAATGAGGGATTCCCGGGTTCTTGGTCAATGCTGCAAGCGCTTAGAGACCTCTTGATGATTTGGTGCTCTATAAATACATACTAACATAACATACCATGCCAGCTATCCCCTTGGGTTGCCAGTGTGTGAGCCTCCCCACCACTTCATTTGTTACACTATGCTTTGCGGTGCTGATCTGTGCACAGGACCAATGTGCCACTCAGGACAGTTATGTGT
Organism: Lissotriton helveticus; assembly: GCF_964261635.1. Lineage (NCBI taxonomy): Eukaryota > Metazoa > Chordata > Amphibia > Caudata > Salamandridae > Lissotriton > Lissotriton helveticus. Next base: position 1,514,107,152 of record NC_136061.1, on the reverse strand, counting down.
GATTTTCTTGTACTGGTTTGCAGTCATGGGTGCTCATGTGCAGTGCATCTGTTTGTGCTGCACAGTCCTCTGGTCATGTAGTTTGCACTTGGGTGTCTCTGAGTTGTGCATCTGTGAGTGTTGGGTTAGCTGTATGTGTATTTGCTGTGGTACTGCTACCCTTCTCGAGTGTGATGTTGTCTGTGTGCTGTGCTGATTTGTGTTGTGGGAGTACATGGTGTGACACTGAGATGTGTGTCCTACTGATTTGGTTGTTGTGCATACACTGCTTGGCCTGCATGCAGTGCTGCCAGTGTTTGTTGCCTTGTACTTGCCTGGTGTGCACCCCCTGATGTCCAGCTGAGTTTGCAATATGATGGATTGGCATGTGCATCTGTTGTGTTTTTATTGTGGATGCATGCAGTGTCTGGTCTGTGTGTTCGATCTGATGACAAATGCTCTGTGTGTGATGTTTTATTTGCATTACATTATATGTGAATTGTTTGGACATTGTGATACATTCATATGTGTGTTGCAAGTGTAGTGTACATTATTTGCATATGTTTCACATTCAGCAAGGTGTGTTCTTGTTACTGGGCTTGTTTTGAGTGCACACTAGTGCCATGTCCTCCTTTCTTTGACCTGTCACTTGTCAGTGTTGTGTATGTGCATGCATGTGGTACACAATGACACCATGTTGTCTTGATGGGGTGGTGTGGTGTGTCTGTCTGTGTTAGCTTATTGTCCCATTGATCCCAGTTTGTGTTCATGATTGTTTCAAGATGAGGCATTCTTGTTTGTGTTGGGGTATGGTGTCTGTGCATTGGTCCTGAGTGACAATGTTGTGTACTCCTGTTCTGTCTGGGGTCCCATTGCCTTTCCAATGTTTGGCTGGCCATATGTGGGCTTGTAGTACTTCTGGGTATGTTGTTTGAGAGGTTTGTGTTTGGCTATTGTTTTTGTGTCAGCATTGGTTCAGGCATCCCTGAGTGTGTGTGTAATATTTGTGGATGCACCCCAGGGAGTGTGATTGATTGTCAGTGTACTCACAGTACATCATTTGCACCATTCTGTGTGTTTCGCACTGGTGTTGAGTCCTGCAGGTGTGAGGTGTATTGAGAAGGGGTATGTGTGAACGATCCAACTTGTGTTTGACAGTTCGGGAGTGTTACAATGAGCCATGTGTGTTGTGCGGATGTCATACACATGTCAAGTGAGTTTAGACAGATATGTGGCTGATCACTGTTTGACTTCAGACACTTACTATGATTCCTGTGCCTTTGCATGGCTTGCCTTAATGTCTCCCTGAGTTGTTGAACAGAGGTCACTTTGGATTAATTCCACCCACTTTGCCACCCAAGTCTGATTGGAGGGCCTAAGGGTGGTGTGATATGTTCCGTCTCTTGCATGTGATGTGCATTGTGGCTTGTTCCATGGCTTTCTTGCACTGTCCACTTCACTTTTGGCTAGCCCATCTATTGTCCTCCTTTGCTGCTGACATCTGGTGTGTGTATGTGGCTGTGTGTCAGTGTGGGGTTTGTCTGTGTGACTTGACGGGCAGTGTGTACAGTTAAGTGGTTGTTCATATGCAGTGTGAGTTGTCTATTTTGTCATTGGACTCAGTTTGCTTGAAATGAGTGGAGGGTAGGTGTGAGGTGGACGAAAGCCATGCCCTGAGCTTCTGTGCAGGGTATTCCTCTTCCTCCCACCTTCTGAGACAGGCTCCCTGGTTGTTTGGTGTGTGTGGTGTAGGGTCTGGGTACACCTGGCTGTTTAATTGTGCAGGAGATGCACGGGAGGATCACACAACATGTCCCCAAATGGGTGGGGGGGGGGGGCGTAGTGTGTGAAGGGTAGAGGTGGGGCCCTGTTACTCTTTGTAGACTGCCCATGCCTGGCGCTGGCCCTGCCTACTACATTTACCGCAGGTTTTCCCGCGTCTCCACCGCTGCCGTGACATGACAGGGACATTGCTGTGATTTCGCAGTTGATGGGTGACCCAGATGCGAAGGGTTGATTTAGTGACAGGTAGGACATGTGTGGGTACACTTGGGGTTGTGTTCCTGTCCCCACTAGAGTGTCTGATGTGGACAGGAATCGTATATCAGCCCAGGAGTTGTGAGTTGTGGTTGTGTACGGAGTTGTGTAATTGCGCACCTGCGGTGTTGTCCGCGATGGTCCATTATTTGCTGGTAGTGGATTAGGTACAGCACCGGAAAGGTGTGTAGAGCTGGATCCATTGAGGTCCGGTGGAGGGGACCGGGAGTCTGGTTTCGCTCTCTGCAGTCATGCTTCCGCCGTCTCCAGTTGGGTGGTTTCTCCGCTGCGGTGTGACGGGCTGTTTGGGGCATCCTGATTTGTATGGAGGACGGGACATCATTCCGCATGGTGGTGGGTCTCTATTGGCTCTCACGGCCGCGGTGGTGGGCGCATTTTTAGGGCGGTTCACGTCGCACCTTGGCAGATTGGAAATGGGCTATGTTTGCCCATTGTATTATGGCAGGCGTGAGGACCGCTTCTGTCATGCGGAAAATGAAATTTTCTCTGCCACCGCCAGCACCGCAGAGGTGCCTCCGCCTGCCGTCCTAATGAGCCCCTTAGTTTTAAGGACTCACCTGGCTAGATAGAGAAGGGCCTTGTTTACTCAGCCCATACCTCAGTATAGCCCCCACTATCTCGCAACCCATCCCATCACATGTCAAACCCCCTATATCCCTAGGTAAGCCAGCCACAGAAGAGGTGGGCCAGTGAAGGGCACACAGGTAGAGCAAGGGCAGTTTCTCACGGGCGACAAGGCTCAAATACTTACTGCAGAGTCCAAGTAACAATTCTGGGAATATGATCCCAAGGTACCATCCAGAATGCAGCTGTAAAGATGGATGCACTTCAATATTACACAGCATAGCGAATTGTAGAAAAAAGAACTATAGGGGACTGAGAGGCCCGGCGACTACAATTGGGACAAGCTCTTAATGTCCTCAGGGTTATCGGTAATCCACAATTAGGGAGGTGGAAGTGAGTGCAGTAGCGGTGGAGGGCACGAGCATGGCAGTGACAGAGGTGGAGACTTGTGATATTGTACACATACTTATTGATCACCTTACTCTTATCTTGCACATACGTGCAACATTAATGAAGGCATAGCATTTTACATCCTCCACCTTCTTTCACAAACAAAATTTCTAGATCAAGCATATTTTGCAAAGCCATTGTCCTAATAGATAACAATTCTGTATTAATGGCTAAAAGAGCATCAGCAGTATTGGTACCCAATTTATCGACCAGTGGAAGACAGCTTCTGGATCTTCGGATGCTGTAAAACTATTCCTACAGCAGAGATTATAGCCCCCAAAAATGTAACCTACTATTTGTGAAGCACTACGCTTAGCTCTTCATTGAAACAAGGGGCCAGATGGATGAAGGGTATTACCGGTCGGTAACTGCCGAAATTAACATAATGTTTCTTGTTGTTGCCAGTCTAAACTCAATTTTGGTTGTATTCCAGCTAATTTATATTTCTTTTCTTCTTTTTCCTCACATAGTTTTAGATCCATCCTTTCCATTCTTTGCTTTCAAAGACCTAAGGGAGGAGGAGGTCATCACTCTTCATCACCTGAGGAAGCAGTCCATAGTAGACCTGCTGCACCTGATTGCTGCATGGCTAGAGGTGACAGCTAACTGGTCAATTAACGTACCTCCTCAGGCTAAGCACATGACTTCGTTACATATGCTGTCGTCGGGCTCCTTTCAAACAACGGTCGCCAAAGTGGCTGGAATATCTCAGCCATCCTTCTCCTCATTTCTTCCCACTGTCCTGGATGCCATCATCCAGCTGACACCCTGCTACCTCTTTTCCACAACACCCTAGAACTGCAGATGGAGATAGAGCAAGGCTTCAGTGACATCGATGGGTTCCCACATGTACTGGGTGCCATGGATTTCACATGTGTGCAATTTGTACATTCTGCAGCCACATCACATCTGTATAGGAACCGCAAGCACCCCCACTCCATCAATGTACAGGCTTTAGGGGATCGTCAAGGCCTCTTCACAAATGTGCTGGCAAAATACCTGATGCATGCATAATAGGGCACAGCATCATTAATGACCTCTTTGAGAATGGCCAGCTTGGCAATGGCCTACTTGTCAGTAAGCTAAACAGTAACACCTAACAAAACTCCTAACATGTAGGAATGGATCACATCATACCCATGATAATGTCTGTTGACGCACATAGGAACTGAATTAAGATGGGTATGGTAATTATATGCATCATATATCATGATACATGTGTGGTAAACAAACTAAGGGTCTCATTTATGAGTTTTTGACATAGGGCAGCACTGCAGGTCTTCCTGCTGCGCTGCCCTACGGCAAAAGTAAAGGGCAGGAATGCACCATGTCTATCAGATACAGCACATTCCTGTCCTTTTCCCTTCCCAATGGGCTTCTGTGCACCAATGCAGGCACCTTTGCACCATGGTGCAAGGGTGGCTGCGTTGCGAGGATGATTATTTGTGTGCAGAATGCAGTACACATAGAAAACGGAAAAACGAGGAGAAAGAAAGATACTTCTCCTCATTGTGCCTCCTTCATGCCCTCCCTGGGGAGGCATACATTTTTTGGCACTGCCTCAGAGTTACAATTTCTAGTGAATCTGGGGCAGAGTCAAAAAGCCATGGATGTTGCTGGAAATGCCCCCAACAACACCCATTGCACGCCCCTTTAACGCAGAAAACTACATTAAAGGAAACAATATTTACAAGGCAGCATTAAGCTAAAAAAAAGTGGCTTACTGCTGCTTGGTAAATATGAAACAGGCTCCCGCACCACCAGAGCATGACAAAAAGTGACGTTTGGGCAGCACAAGGGACCTCATAATGAGCCCCTAAATTACATTGTCAACATACATAAAGGCACCATGTTGCAATTACTAATGTGGAATGGCACAGAGCGTTGCATGGTTTTGACATATATGGTGGAGCATTCATGTGTATATGTAATAGTATCCAGGGGAATGTGGTTGTGTCAACATGTAACCTTTTTGTTTAAATAGACTGTCATGTATCACAACACACACATTTGTGTCTATTCATGGAAACATGATGTGTCTTTGGGACACAGGTCTTCCATGTCCACAGTTACATATGGTGGATGAAGCTCATCGTATTTCTAATGACAGCTCTGTGGAAGCTGAGAGGACTGCGGAAGCTGAGAGGGCGCTAGCGAGCAGAGAGAGCGGAGCGGAGCAGTAGCAGTGGCAGAGTAGTAGCAGCTGAGGCTAGAGCTGCGAACAAGACGCATCGCATCGCATTCGGATCACCGTCGCCATTTCAGCGGTGCCTGCCGGTCCCAAGCTGCTCGCCGCCGGTAAAGGAACGGCCTCCTCTGGTGCGAGCGGCGCTAAGCCAGGGGCTGCGGGGGATCATCGGACAAGCTGCGGGACACGGCGGTGAGGCGGCGAAGCGGCGGCGAGGCGGCGAGACGAGGTGAGGCTCATAGCACCTGCGTTTTCAGGAAGCCCCCAGCTCTGCCTCTGTGTACGGCCATATTTGGACATAATCCCCCCGCCTGCGAACAAATGAGGAAGGGGGAGCGAGGGAGAGTCTGATGTATCACGGATCTCACGGATATCCGCAAGCTGACTGGGGTGCAAGTTGATTCTCACCCCATTTGTTTAAAACAATCCTCCGCTTGGCGCTTGGAGCTTGGACTTCTGGCCATTTCATTTCATTGAATCCACCAACTTATAGATCTTTCGGACTTGATGAGTATTGCTGCCTGTGGCCAGCAGAGTGCAGCAGAGAGCCAAATAAACCAAAAAAAACCAGTGAAAATAGTAACAGAGTCAGTAGCCGAGCAAAAAGCCATCAGCAAAAACAAAAGACTTGGCAGACCAGGCTACTGATTATAGCTACAGCTACAGCAGGCCCTCACGGGTGGGAAGTTCCCGCACTGGCTGTATTACTGGCAAACATCCTAAACGCATTTTAATCGTGTCAACAAGCATTTTATGAACTTTATGTATAAGCATTATTAAACCACCTTTTCGGACAAACACGTAACTAATGGAAATATCCTCCTGACGCTACTTAACAGTCGCGGCAGACTCTTGGCAGACTATTGGCAGACTAACAGCAGACTAACTGTATGTCAAAAAGCTCACACAAGGGCTCCACCTGGCTCTACCAGATACCTGGTAAAACTGACTTCCAAAAGTGACTTTCAAAGCCAGTAGTTACCACACCTCATACGTTACACCTCACCAGACTTCGCAAACCACATCTCGCTATCCTCCCTGACAGCAGCTATTTCTATTTAGAGGAACAGACAGGCTTGGGAGGGGGAGTGGAGGTGGAGTGGGATTTGGAGGAGAAGTGGTAGAGGTGGTACAACGGGCACAGATACCAGGACACCAGGATACCAGGCTACCAGGTTTAATCTTATTAAATAGACCTGAAAGAATGAGATCTGGAAAAGTGCGGCACAACATAAGTGTAAGGTCAAAAAAAGACGAAGAATACAGGTACCACGGCACACAAAAGTCAAGTAGAAAAAGGAAGAGGATGGCACAACAAAGAGAGAGACTAGTGTCGGCACCTGAGCTAACAACTCCAAGTTCAAAACAAAGTAATATAGGGATCCAAAAATTATTTTTTCTAAAGGACCCCATGACGTCAATTTACGGGCAAACGCAGGAACAAGCCCTTCAATCAAGCCCAATTACACCGGCACCAAGTGTAAAAGAGAATGTGCAGCTACAATCAAATAGTATGAAGGAGAAGAAAAACGATTCACAGAACACTCATAGTGAGAGCAGTCCAATAAACAATCCACCTGAACAGAAACAAATCTCTCAGTCTTTCGCCAAGCAAAATAGTAACATTGGACGTGGCAAATCCATTGTGGTAATAGCCCAAATAAATAAGAACGACTCACAATCTCATGAAAGAGATAAGGAAATAAAGACCAAGGACAAGGGCAAGGTGGAAGAAGTAACAACGAGGAATAAATTGGTGGCGGGGCAAATTGCTGCACAGGATGACTCATGGCCAAACTCCTTCTCCCTACCTGACGACATAAGCTTTGACAGACAAACAGGAATGGAAAAAAAACACCCAATCCCAGTTAGAAGCATACCTAAAGATCAGCCAAGGTCCGCATACCAATTATAGATCACAAGAACATGAGAAAAATGGACCAGGGGGTATCGGAAGACTGGAATCCACACCTTTGCATCCAAGTGTCAACCCCCACAAACGGGACAAAGGCCAAAACAAAACTAAAGGATGGTCAAAAAACAACTTAAACCAGGAATCTCCAATCACGATATCATCAATGAGCAGGGCACACGAAGAATTAGATGTACAGGAAACACCGCCCAAAGAAGAAGATAAGTCCCATGGAGTAAAACATTATTAAACACCTTAGACCAGGCAATCAAAGCACTGAACTTCCAGTCAGATAAAATGGACGTTCAGATCGACTTAATAAATCTTATAGCGGGCCATATTTCAGGTATAAACACCAGGCTGGACCACATGGCAACCCTGGTTTTAGGGAGGGTTGATATGGGATTCCGCACAGAGACTATCCAGCCAAGCTGTGTATGTGGCAAATTAGTGGGTAATATGTCAAATTTACCAGTAATACTAAATGACATACAAAGGGTGGTTCAATCATCAATGGATACAAAATATAACACCAAAACTATGAGCAATACTGGGGCAATAAAATCTGACTTTGAAATTGGGAGCCAATACATAGTAAGATATTCTACCCAAAACAGCTATGTAGATGAAGAGATAAGCAAGTTAAGTAAAGAAAAATCTGACAATGAAGCAGGTCAAACAGAGGAGGCACAACACGCAATAATCCATACTAAAGTCAAGTTAACAAAAAGACAAAGAAAGCGCGCTAGGAAAGGGAGGGCTCAGCTTAAATTCCAACCTTCAACAGTTATTCATACCTATCCCATCTTTCATCATACTACTACTAAGAAAGAGAAACCAGCTTCTGAAGTAACTGTTTCAAAACATATAGACATGCCCCCGGACCAATCAGCCCAGTCAAGTGCTGTGAATAGGACCAGCCTGATTATAGAATCACCACTCCCCTCAACCTCCTCAAAATCAAAACAGACACAAGGGATTATACAACCAAATAGCCAGAAAAAGAAACAAAAAAATACCCCACGAACTCAGGATAAAGATAAGATTAAAGATGAGACTGACGAAAGGGTCTTAATCCAAGAGGCCTGTATAAATCAGATAGTAACAATCCACCAGATAGACGAAACGCAAACACTCCAGGTCAAACCAGCAAACCAAGACATAAGGTAGCAAAATGACCCAATCAACGCGGATACCAAACAAAATATAATAGATAAATCTAACCAAAGGCAATCCATAAAAAGAGCAGATGAAAAGGAAAACACAAGAACACCAATAAAAATTAATTCAAACGAAGATGGACGAACCTGCAGTATTTATCAAGCAAACAAACAACCAACGTGTACTCATATACTACAAAATACGAACATTGATAAAAACACGGACTGGTACAGCTACACAATGCGGAAGCTGTAAGCTGTAAGGCTGTGTTGGAACGGGAGAGCTTTTTTGAAGCTGGCAGCTACGGTTGATCTGGAGTTATATCCGGAGCTCATCGAGTCAGGCAGCAGTCAATTGGCTTGGTATGCTCCCCCGCGGCATCGGAGATAGTGCCGGTGAGCACCGTAAAATCCAACACGAACTCGCCCGGTACTAACAAACTCTACCGAGCTATGTGAAGCTAGAGCACTTACTTTTTACTTCTGCATCACGCTTGGAAAAATCAAAGACGCTGCAATCTTTTTTGTAAAAACGGAAAGCTTGGTGACTCTCCAGACCGGAGGGTCGAGTCCTTGAATGCGGCAGCTACGGCTGATTGGGAGCCGTATCCGGAGCCTGCTACGCTCTGTCAGCACACAGAAACTCGTGAGAATACCGAGTCTTGCTCGGGAGCCGTCAAGGGGCTGGGCGAACCTGACGAGCTGGGCAGGCAATTGGTTTGGTCTGCGTTCCTCCGTGGCACCGGCAGCAGTGCTGCTGGAGAAGTCAAGCGCTTGTGGTATGGCGCCGAAACCACCAACACGGACAACTCGCACAACTGCAGCTAGCAGGAGAACGACGGTTACACCAGCATCCATTCCAGCGTCGGCGGCAGTGATAAACGAGCTTGCAGCACAGAAAAAATCTTTACCTGCCAACAACGCCACGGAGACAGCCTTGGATGTGGAGCAAATGCACACCGGTAAACTCGGGGGGGGGAAAAATCCAACTCAAGCGAAAGGTAATTCAGCAGATAGTACTGATAACACAGCAAAGACCCTTTTGTTAGACGAAGGGATTCATATAAAAGCAAGGGAGCCCGAGAAATCATTTCAAAGTGGTACCGCAGTGATTGAGGATGGTGCTGCTTTAAGCAATGTAAATAACTTATCTGCATTTGCTTCCACGGAGCTGGATGGTGTAGAAGTTGGGGTAGCAGATCTAATTAATGTGTCTACTACTATGGCTAAAGGAGGTACGGAGCCCTTAGAAACGTTAGAACCTTTAGAGACTCAGACTTTGACTAAGGTGATTTACCCCAACACTAATGTGAATGCCTCTCACAATGAAAAGATTAGCGCGACTAGTATGTCTCCAGACAAAGGGAATGCTGAAGGCGTGGGAGAAGGTGAGGGAGGTGAAAGTATTGATAACACAGACGCCGCTGAGACAGACGAAGAATATGTGGATCTCAATGAGCAAGGGGGTAATACGCCTTTAAAAGTGATTAAAGACAAAAACAAAGTTCTTAATACTAAAAAATCGAAGGGTAAAAACAAGAATAAGGTCATTAAAATCACAAGCAAATCCAAGACAAGTGTCTTGAAAGCTTTTGCGGAGAACAGCCCAATTAGACAATGGGTGCAGGCTAAGGGTGGCGTAAAATCAATGGCAATGAGACTGTCTGGTAATAGCCCTAATGATCAAACTACTACCACCAAAGACCCAAAACAGATCAGTGCACCACTCAGCCCCATTCAGTCCATTATCTCCAATACCTCCAATACCACAAAGGCGAAGACTGATAGCCTGAATAAGTCTGGCCTGATTAAGGAGCCGATAAAACCCTCCGGGGAAAGCTCATTGGATCACCCACATCCTTCTGTGCCTTCTATGATACTCATGGAAGATAACTCTGCTTCTCTGTCAATTAACAGTAGTAGCAGTAATAACAGCAATAGCAGTAGCAATATAACCCAAGAGCGGTCGATGGCGTCTTTATGCGGTGCATAAGGTAGCAAAATGACCCAATCAACGCGGATACCAAACAAAATATAATAGATAAATCTAACCAAAGGCAATCCATAAAAAGAGCAGATGAAAAGGAAAACACAAGAACACCAATAAAAATTAATTCAAACGAAGATGGACGAACCTGCAGTATTTATCAAGCAAACAAACAACCAACGTGTACTCATATACTACAAAATACGAACATTGATAAAAACACGGACAGGATTAATGAACCTATCACCTACTCTAAAAGAACAGACGATTCATATGAAGAACTAATAATAAAAACTCTGAGTCAAGGGAGAAGAAAGAACGTAAATGGTGAAACAACACAAAATACAAAATCAGAAGAAGAAAAAAAAGCAAAAACGAGCTCACAAACACAAGCAGAAACAAACAATAAACTGCCATTTATACCGGAATACCAGACAACAGGGCGTCAAGACTTCTTGAATAGAGGTAATATAATGCGGCTATTAAGAGAAATCCCAGAACTGGACGACATAGAATCCCAAGATCTTTTGTCTGTAGAATTTAAGCGTACAAAAAATATTTCAGAGGTAGAAGAGTCCTTAACCACCTGGTCATCCAAATACATAGTTGATAGAATACTTGCAATGAGCTTGTCCTTTGAAGCCTGGGGTATAGCACTGAGGCGGGACGAACGAAAAAAATATCCATTTTCACTTTTAAAAACCTTAACCAAAGGTAAAAAGAAAATGGAAGAGGGGAACACCCAAAAATTATGTCTAAAAGGAACTTGTTCAGTAACTCTGCAAAAAAATATAACCCAAAATATAAGGAGACATGAAAATGCAGTGGTGCAAGGAGGCGCTCAGGAACAGATTACTGATTGGTCCTGGGTGGCATCGGCTTTGAGCAATAAATGTTCCTAACATGTCCAGTCATTTAAAAGAAGATATAACATTACATCCACGGATAATAACTGGTAATCAAAAGGAATCCATTGCTGCAAATCCACACACGATCAGCCTCTGCTCCTGGAACGTTCATGGTTTTAATAGTATGTGGCATGACCACGAAACCGCAAACTTCTTGTATCAAGATGACTTAATACTGCTACAAGAAACCTGGAACCTGCGCCAAATGTCCATCCCGGGTTTTATTGAGTTTCACGTCCTCGCCGAAAAACTCTCTAAATTTGGTCACCCTAGATGAGGCTTATCAACGTATATCGCCCAACAATACAGATGGCATTCGGAAGAAGTAGACACTGTGGTAAACTGGATACAAGTAATAAAACTTACGGAGAAGTTGGTCTCTGGTTCAGGTATTTGCAATCTATTAGTGCTTAACGTTTATGTACACCCGGAAAAGAAAGAGAAAAATGAAAAACTGATTACACTACTAACCTTGATCAGTGCCTTGCAAAGCACTCATGAGTCGCACTCCATGATTATCTCAGGGGATTTTAATAGCAATCTAACAAAAGATGACAAAATAACTCAAGCTCTCAAAGAACTGGGCCTTTTTATCCTAAACAAGAAAGACAGTGGGGACAGTGGCATACCTATAACGTTCGTAAGCGGTAATCGAAAGTCAACAATAGACTTCACAATATTGAGCAACAGCCTGATATCGATGGTGAGCGCATGTTGGTCAGCAAGACGGAAAAACAAAACACCGTCATCCAGTATACCGAAAAATTCAATCTACGTAAACTGAAATGGGGAGGTAAGGATATAAAACCAACAATGGACAAATTAAAAAATGAACTGCTTAGTCTAACATCGGAAGAAAAAGAAAATCCGGTAAAAACATGGGAACATCTATGTGAAGCAGTAACAAGAAATCCCCCAATCACAAATCAAAATTCGAGAAGATTCAATACTGGGAAAAAGCCTTGGTATACAATCACCCTGAGGGAAGAAAAAAGAAAATTCGCACGAGAAGTCCGCAAGCAGGTTTTATTGATAAAAAGTGGAATAAAATCAAATAAATCAAAATTGAAAGTCATGCAGAAAAGATATAAGAACATGCTAAGTAGCGCAAAAACATTGTACCAAGAGGAAATGTGGACAAACTTACTAATTGCCGGGAAACACAATAACGCCAGAACATTTTGGGGTATTATCAGCAAACTGACAAGGGGGAATACCCTAAGACAGGAGGCAGGCATTGGAGAAAGTAAGTGGACTCAGCATGTTGAAAACATGTTTATCAACAGGATGGATGGTCAAAACTGGCCCTGTAAACCAGAGTGCAAATTATGCACTCGAAACTCCGAACATGCGGAAACCATCTTAGGAAAAGGAGATAATCCACCAGAAGAAAATCTGAAGCAAACTTTGGGTAGTGGAAATGTGAACAAACTTGAAAACATACTGGTTAGTAAATCAGAAAAACTAGTGAACGCCGTGCCAAACACCCTAGTAACAACAGACCACCTTAAAGCTATAATAAATCGCCTGAAAAAAGAGGGTGCAGCGGGTCCTAACGGGCTTCCAAACTCTATCTTTAAATATTCACCTGAATTCTGGGCAGAATATTTAACACCATTCTTCAATTCAATTTACAATCAGAATAAACTGCCAAGATCCTGGAATGTGCGTATCATTCACCCCATTTTCAAACAAGGTGATCACAATGAGCCGGGGAACTATAGGCTGATTTCGCTGATGGATGTTGAGGCAAAATTATACGGGTCATGCCTACTATCACTTCTTGAGGACTGGATGGAAGACACGAACATAATACCAATGTTCCAAACTGGTTTCCGTCCAAGTACCGGCACACTAACAAACTTGATAGCCCTGGCTCTCCTGAAGGAAAAAGCTGAAAAAAGGAAGACGAGACTGTCCGCTTGCTTTATAGACCTGCGGGCAGCCTTTGACAGAGTGAACAGAACCCGTCTATGGGAAAAACTAAGATCATGGGGTATCCCGAAGAAGCTATTGGAGGCTAATATAGGCTTGTATAGTAACACCTGGGCTCGAGTAAAATTGGGAGACGGTAGCAGTGTAACGGCCGAAATTAGAACACAACAGGGCTTAAAACAAGGCTGTGTACTGGCCCCAGGTTTATTCAACCTTTACATGGCAGACATTGTCAGCCACATGGAGGTCGGGGAATGCCATCCACCCTATCTGTCAAAAATTCCTAACCCTTTCCTGCAGTATGCAGATGACATTGTCAAACGCCAATAGGCCTGCAAAGATCGATCAACAATTTGACAACTTATTTGGAACACAAATGTTTGGAACTGAATAAAGACAAAACCAAAGTTGTCCGCATTGTGGATCCAAAAAAGCCAACATTCAAATGGTATGCAAATAGTTCCCCAATAAAGGAGGAAAAATCATATAAGTACTTAGGTTTGAAATTGTGGCGAGGACAGACGAATAAAGAACACAAAATTGATCTAAAAGCTAAAGCACAGTCCCTGATCTACGCATACCGGCAATTACAAAAAAACGAAGTTGTCCAAATTATACACACCTGCTGAAAGTGATAAAAGCACAAACCTTACCCTCCTTGTCATACGCACTGGCCACCTGGTGTGGCAAAGAAGCAGGGCTGTTAAACAGCTTACAAACAAAAGTATACAAGGCAGTTCTAAACCTCCCAAAATCGTCGGCACCGGCGTAGGTTTGTCTAGAATTTGGCCTTCTGAATCAGAAGTTTCGCAGTATGGGAACCTTTGTGAAACTCTGTCATTAAATACGCATGTCAGAAGACGGCTCAATGGACAACCTGTGCTGGAAAGAAATCGACACCCAGCAGAAACTGCACGTCCCAAACAGTTTGGGAGGCTACCTGTCCCATTCCCTGAACTGTATAGGAATTGAAGAAATTTGGGACACGAGGCCAGATAGACATACTTTTGATAAAATTGCAAACGACGCGGTCAAATGGGAATCCTATCTGGAAGATAAAATAAATACCGCAAAACGACAACATGGGTGGACTGTGATAAATTCATATTCCGGGATAAAACCACAGACCTATCTGGAAAGCCACTTTAATAGTTCGCTAAAACAAAGATATATAAAACATCGACTAGGCCTACAGTTTTCAAAGGATTTGTTACCATACTGGAAAAATTGTCACACTGACCCCCATTGTCGTTTATGTGGATATCAAAATGAAATATTAACTCACTTACTATGTGTTTGCCCGGCGCCTAAGGATTGGAGAAGACGGCTTTTAAAGAACATTTTTAACAAATTGAACATTCGGACATGTGGGCAAGCTGTAATTCGATGGCTAGTTGGATCACGTCCTATGTTGGCCTGTAGGGGCGTCAAATATATCATGAAAGCCCAATCTCTCTTACAGCAAGCTGAACATGGAATCATACCACCAAATTGAAATATATGATATTTATTTTTCATTTGGCGAACAGTTTCTATTAGCTAATATTTTAACACACGTTTTATGTTCTATGATGATCTAAATGCATTTTGTAATTATTTTTAATAATTTTATACAATAAAAATTGACTTGACATATGGTGGAACAAATAACCAAGGGGCTAACTTACAAGACCCATGTGCTGCCAGTACATCACTTTTTCACATAATAAGAAGTGATGCAGAGGCGGCACATGGGGCCTGTATTTGCCCAATAATATGTCAACAATCTAATAGATATGTCTCATAAAGGATCACCACACAAGCCATTTGGCCTGTCTTGTAGCAGTAACCGCATCAAAGAAGTGAAAGTATTATATGTGTCTATATTTTTCAGCTGAACAGGAATTAGGTATCCAGCCGTGGGTCATGACACTCTATGGAAACCCATAGATGGACTTGGAAATGGCCTATAACCAGGCTCTGTGCAGGACAAGAAACATTGTCGAAAAGACCATTGGCCTGCTTAAAGTCAAGTATAGGTGCTTGGACATTTCTGGTGGTCGTTTGGTTGAACTCCCCACAAACGGTCTGCAAAATGATCTTGCCATGTGCAATACAGCACAACATATGTGTGCAGGCAAATGTCCCCAAGAATGATGACATCCAAATTCCTGAACAGATGGAGGTGGATGACGAGGAGGATGCCCAGGCTCACTAAATCCAACACAGAAGCCATTCACAGCCATGCCCACGTTTTTCATAATTTCTTTTCATAATAGGATTGTTTAATGAATCATCATACAACATGATTTGAGTTTCTAACTTAACAATAAAAGTCTAAAACCAGTACTTGCCTGTGTGTTAATTACATGTTACCTCAAATGTTTGAAATAGTCAACAAACATTAAACTTGGAGTAGCCCGTAGAATTGTACACTCATGTCGAATGCCAGGCGTAAGCCACCATCAGTTGAAAACTAAGGGCCTCCTTTATGAGGCCCCTTGTGGCACCAGAACCTCACTGTTTTGACATTCTGGTGGTGAAATGCGCCAGGCATATTTGCAAGGCAACATAAAGCCACTTTACATGGCTTTCGATGGCCTAGTCAATATGTATTACTTTCACTCAGAACACTGCTTGAAAGGGGCATTCCATGGGTGTTTCTGTGGGTATTCTCACGCATCACCAACGGAATCTGACACATGACCAGATTTATGAGATACCGTAAACATGGGACTGTGTCAAAATCTAACGCCACCCGCATTCAGGAGAGATGTTTACATTTCTCCTTGTGTTTTCCTTTTTCCATGTGCGCTGCAGAAAGCACACACAGAAAAAGGAAACTCCCCGAATTGATTGATTTTGTGCAGTAAGGTGTCCCTTCATGCACAAAATCTATCAGCCCTGCCACGCAGGCACCCACCTGCATAGGCGCATGACAGCCCATCGTGCTCCGGCGCTGGGTACAAGGACAGGAATGCATTGTATCACAGAGATAGAGCGCACTCCTACCCTTTTATTTCTAACCTAGGGCAGCACAGCAAAATTTATTGCAGCGCTACTCTACGCCAAAACCTCATAAAGGAGGCCCTAAGTTCTGTCCATTGCCAAATGAAATAAGTCAAATGAGCCTTTTGAAATTACATAGTTTTTACATAAAGAAAGTACATATGTGAAAGGGACACCATAATATGAATGGTCACACTGCAATTTGAAACGTAACAAAATGTTATTAATGGTGACAACTTGCTAGTAACTAAACATATTTCAATGAAACGTCATTCAGTAGCATCCCCCGTGACATTGCTGAGCTTTAAACAATGTCAAGGAATGAAAGTGGAGGTATCAGCACTTAACGTCCGAATCTGAACATGTCACATCTTGCTTGTAAGGAAAATTGACGTTTGTATATCTAATGTCAAATTGACTTCCTTGCCTATTCAGCTATTAAGCCTAAATTGATGTTTGATGATGAAACATCAAATTTAGCATCCAAATACTAGCAACAGCGACTTTGTTGAGATACAAAAGAGTCTATGTGAAATATGCAGTTGCCAAAAATTCTCCTTATTTTTTAAATATATTTACAACTGAATTTGACACTTTCAAAACAAATCTGGAACTAGAGACAAAATTATGCCAGCCATGAAACACGCATCAGTTTCACTGTATGCACAACAATGCTTCTTACAATGTTTAATTTACTAGTAAGGTTATAGCTAAGCAATGCGTCAGAAAAGTGTGACGCACATTGCTAAAAATGACGCATATATCAAAAACGTGTTACATCCACACAGGATATGATGTCATGGGCTTGCCATGTTGCAAAACAGGTACTATCAAGTTCCTTTCACTTTCTCTCTCACTGTCTTTTTGTCTGTGCTTGGTGTAGGGGTTTGGATTTGATTGCTGAGGATTTTGGTGTTGTGTGAAAGTTGTTTATCTGTCTGTGCATTGTTTATTGTATGCCTATTCTGTCTAAATTGTTGTGTTGTCGTGCATTGTGAAGGTATGTTTTGTTCATAAAGGGGTGTTTGTCTTCATAGGGGCATTAGGTATCCAGCCGCGGCCCGTGGAGGGAGTTGCGGAGGGGCAAACAGGCGGGGCGGGGGAGGGGCAGGGTGAGGGGTGATAAACACCGAAATATGGATGATTGCAGGTAAATAAACAATAAACAATATGAATAAAACGAATTTCGTTCCGTGCCCTGCATTGCAATGCGATGCAGGGCGCGCTACGAAATTCATTTTATTAATTCTCATGCATTGTAAAATAAAATTTCATGAATTGCTCCTCATTTGTTTGCTTAGCAAGTGGCCAGCAGACTAACTTGGAACATGTTGCAGTGCCAAAGTCACTAAAAGTGTCGCCCAGCCTACTCTCAAGGAGATGTTTCACATCTACATCAATTTCTCTGAGCACTTGGTAAGCAAGAGTGTTTTTAGACTCTTTGGTACAGGAGTCACTTGTTCCTGTAAAGATCTAAGAATGCAGAAAAGTGTACAATTTTTATCTCGCTTTCAATTTGCGACCAAAGATCCTCACATTTCTTGCCTTTGGCATTATCACTAATCATCAATTCTGTAAACAGTCGCCAAATGAATAATTTAGCAATCACAGCCTCTAAGACAGAGAACCATCTGTTAAATGACACCATTGAAATAACTTTGATGCCATACAAAGTACAAAATGAGAAATATTTGCGTTCAAGTTTCCGCGCATAACGAAACAGTGCACTAAAATGGACTACAAAGTCATTTGAATTCTTCACTAACTATCTAGCAAGTGGCAAGGATCTCTTACAGGGAATCACTGCAGCTCAGGTAGCGATTTTGAAAGGTCACCATACAACTTTTTCATATACATAGCTGAATCACTACAAATACAAACAATATCACTCCAGTCGCTGTTGAACTTGGCAAGAACGTTTTGCAGCAGCATTCAAAGTAACACTGCATTCCATATATTCCAGACGTCTGCAGTCATGTTTTCGCCATTATCTCAGATGCTTGGTGTGAGCACTTTTTTCACATTTACCTGTCACTACACCTTGCATTGAATGGTTAAATCCTGGGGTGTTTGGCAACTCACCTACTATCAATACTGACTCGCTAGAAAAAGGGGCTGATGTATAGAAGGGTTTCGCCCAATCTCTGTCTGTGGATAATATTGGATAGAGGGGGAGGCCCTAACTCCATCTGCCCCACAGGTCCAACTTTCAAACTCTTTGTCGAACGCAGGAATTAAAGTAGGGAAGAGGGGAGAGCCTGCAAAAAGAAGCAAAGGGGAAAATAGGAAGAAGAACCAAAAAAGGAAAAGACGATTCCCTAAACGAAAAATTTCAAAGTTACATTTTCAACAGATTCCAGATAGCCATAATGTTGCGCAGACTGTAATGGAGGAGGGTGATTCCAAACTGTTAATTGGGGAAGGTGGCCCAAGGATCCCCGTCACAGTACTTCCGTCCCCAAAAGGGAGAGCAGGGGTCACCGGAGCAGTAGTGGCGCCATCAAGTCCTCCGTTGCAGTCCCCTATAAGACCCCATCCTCTTCAGTCCAGTGAGGGGGCTGATCTCTTGGGGAGGAGAAAAAATACAGGGAGGTGGAGACCATGTACCTCTAACATGGTCTATGGAACGGGGGGATAGACCAGACGACAACCTAAAGGTAGGGTCTCACATGCCGATCGAGTTCAAGGCGAAAGTACAGACGGTTAACTATGGAGATAGGGTGCCTCTATTGATTCCCCAAAGAGATGCTGTAAAGAAAGATAATTTGGTGCAGACTGCTTTATCGCCCATAGTGGACTTCATCTGGCTATTCGAGACTGAGTCTGATCCGATAAACAGAGGACTCATTCTCAAACTTTTCTCTGAAATAGAGGCATTGAAGTTGATAGAAAGTAGGGATATCCTAAATGTGAATATCATTGAGCATGAGAATGTTTCCTTTTCTAGAGTCACCTTCTGCTCTTTGCTTGTGGCCAATTTGGCCATACAGAATTGTGAGCACTTTTTTAAACGAGGGCTGGACATAACTTCTGTATTAAACTCTGAGGATTATTCTACCAGGCGCAGGCCAATCCTACGCCCACAAGATCAGAGGCAGGGCACTTCTGTGGTGTGGGACGCTATGGGCCTTGACCTACAGTTCCCTATGGGCAATGCTAAAAATATTACGGTCTCATTAAATAAAAAGGGCCGATCAATAAATTTGGTGTCTGACCCTGCAGTCGCACATCATTCTCCTAATAAAGAAGATGTCTTAGCCCAGTGGAGTTGGGTAGCAAAAACCCTGAACACCAACTGTACAGAGATAGAAAGAAGCGCTCCTCTAAGGTAGCCAGGGGGGGCTTCTTCTGTCCTGGAATATGGCGGGTCTGGGGCATGATGAGGAGAAATTAAATTATTTAAAATCTTTAGACCCTCTGATTATATGCTTACAAGAGACTTGGGCGTGTAAAGATGTTGATTGTAATGGGTTTTGTACCTTCTCTTGCTATGCTAAGCATTCTGAAAGGGGACATGCTAGTGGCGGAGTCTTCATTTTGCTTAAGAACAGTATTAATTGGAATCAAAAAGTCTTTTATCACCCGACTAATCTTTGCATCTGCATGAAGTTGGCATGTCTAGGAGAGTTTGGTAGGTCTTCCTTCTTCCTGGTGGCAAATCTCTATGTTCCCCCAGGTAAAAACTTTGATTCTCTGTTGCGTTTACTTTTTTTATATATTAAGGAAATAGCCAACATGGAAGGATGCCCTTTAGTGGTATTAGTGGGAGATTTAAATGCACAAATTTCCAATTCATCGCAGGCAATATATGCTAACCCAGACAAAGAGGAAATTTGGCATATTCCTGAATCCTTTTTACCAGATAAAATAAAAACGGATAAACGGGGCTTCCTTCTGCTTGATAGTATTAGAAGTACAGATTTGGTTATCCTAAATGGGAGGATGCCAGTTGATAAACCGGCTCAATTTACTTTTCTTACTTTTCGTACACAAAGTTTACTGGATTACGTAGCCATTTCGTATCAAATGTTTGGGGCCTGTGAAAATCTAGAGGTTATCCCGTCAGTATGGAGTGATCATAGTGTAATAGGCTTGACTTTGGCCTTTAACTTACCTGCACTAAATCAAGGGCACTTGTGCCAGGGCTCGATTGATTTTAATAAGTCTAATGGCTGTTCATTTAGGACACAAAAAAATACAGTTGAGGTAGGTGCTATAGTGAAAAAAACTTTTCACGAACAGCACGGAAACGCTTACGCTAATATCATGCAATTTTTTGAGGCACAAATGAGGAAGATAAAAAACTTAAGCTCAGTATCCTCTGGCCGATGCAGAGTAAATCAGGTTTCCCCTATCCTGAAGGCCTTAAACCTTGAAATCAACAATTTAGTGCGAAAGCAATACAAAAATGTTTCCACAGCCTTGCAACAGGAAATTAATCGCCTAAAGCGAGTTAGAGGCCGCTATTAATTAAGAATAAGGAGAGATGAGATGGATGCTAAATGGATCGGGTTGAGAGAAGCAGCAAAAGCCAAAGATTCAAAAAAGTATTGGCATCTGATCGCAGAGTATTGTGACTCCAGACAGAGGGCACTCCGATCCCGATCCCAGAAAGTGAGTGGGTGGACTATATTTCTTTATTATATAAACTGAATAGCTCAGTCCCATTTCAGATGCCTGTAATAGAGGAGGTTGGTTGTGGCGATTATGGTCCCCCATCAAGGGCTGAAGTGATGGGTTACATAAAGAACGCTAGAACCTCCGGTGCTCAAGGCCCTGATGGTATACCGATCATGCTAATTAAACGGGATCCAGTCGCATGGGGAGCTTTTCTGGTGCCACTGTTTAAGTTTTGTTTTCAATCGATTAGCATTCCCTCATCTTGGAAGGGGAGTATCATAGTCCCGCTGTATAAAAAGGGCTCAAAAAGGTCACCTACTAGCTTAAGACAGATCACGCTGCTGGACGCTGCAGGCAAATTATTTGCAATAAGTATACTTCAGCATTTGCAGCAGTGGGCCCAAGACCAGAACATCTTACGGGCAGAACAGGCAGGCTTCAGAAAGAACCATGGAACGCTGGATAACATCACGGTCGTTCAGACTATTGTGGAGAAATATGTTTTTTCAAAAGGCATGTTGGTCTACACAGCTTTTATTGATTTCTCCACGGCGTTTGACAAAGTGGATCGTCAGAGGGTGTGGAGAAAGCTCTCTCATCTTGGTATGCCACACCATCTCCTGGGCCTCATAATAGAATTACACACAGACACTTGGTGTCAAGTGATGATGGGTGGCTCGCAGGGGCTTTCCCGCAGGTTTAATACACATAATGGCCTCAAGCAGGGTTGCCTGTAGGCCCCTCTTTTGTTCTCTTTTTAAATCTATGACCTCCCCGAGAAAGTAAACTCAGCGAAGGGGGATGCCCCTAGAATTGGTACAATGTCTATTGGCACTCTACTATATGCAGATGACGTTGCAATTTTTGATCTAACCCCCATTGGTTTGCAGTGTCGTCTGGATGCCTTATGAGGAGGAGCATTGTTTGAAAATCAACATTGCCAAACGTAAAATTTTTGTCTTTCGCAAGAAAGGTCTTAGAATAAAGAATGGGTATAAATGGTTGTTGGGGCAGGAAGAACTTGAATTGGTCAATGGGTACCTGTATTTGGGGAAGGTTTTTTCAAAAAACGGGCATGACTCAGAGCATATCAACCGGTGTGTTGGTAAGGCCGCCTCCCAGGCTGGAGCTCTAAATAGATTTTATAAGACCTGTGGGAGACGTCATTTTAATCATGTTCTGTCAGTATTTAAGGTTAAAATTCCCCCGACTTTAACCTATGCTGCAGAAGTTTTGGATAGGAATTACTGGCTCTCTTTCGATAAGGCTAAAGGCCGGTTTTTCCGTCAAATTTGTAATTTAAATTCCATGGCAGCCCCACATGTTCTTCGTTTGGAATTCGATTTAGTTTCTTCTTACACTTCTTCTCTGGCAGCGGTTCTGAGGTGGGGGAACTCACTCTGCTGGGGGGGTTGAGGGCACTCTAAGGGCCGCTCTGAAGCTGGAAATTTTTGTAAAATTAAAAGAGAAATCAGCTTTTTTGAGATCTTTTGCCCATGCAAATCATCTATTTGGGCTCAATTTAAATAGTGACTCACCCATGCCAAAGTCTGTACTGAAGTCGTTTTTAAAGAGGTCTGTAAGCACGATTAGTACAACAAGAGATATCGCTTTAAGTCATCCTAAAGTTCGTAACGAGGTGATCCGTGTGAGTGCGACGGGGAGCGGACCCCAGCCCTATCTCTCATGGAATGTTCCACATGGTATCAGAAGATTAATACTTCTTTTAAGAATTAACCTATTGCCCTTGAGAGACGTAACGGGCATTTGGGAAAAAACTCCTAGAGATGAGAGAATCTGTGAATTATGCCGCTCCCAAATACAGGATCTCAATCATGTGCTATTTGTGTGTCCAGAACTTTTAAGGGCAAGGCGTATGTTTTTGAGACCCTCTTTTATTAAATTTAATATTCGTTCCGCTGAGGAGGCCCGATCTTTTGTGTTGTCACCTCCTAATGAAATGATCTGCCATAGAATATTTCAATTTTTAAAAACATTTCTGGATATTTATTAGAATTTCTGAATTGTAGTTTAGTTGGTATGTGCAATGGTTTGCTGATTGCTTAAGGTAGATTTTTGTATTTGTTATAAAGCATGCTTTTTTTTTTATTGTATTGGTGTATTTTTGTGGACCTCCGTTGGAGTTCCGTAACAAATAAACTAATTGAATTGAATTGAATTGGATAATATTGGCAAAGATTCTTCTGAAACCAGCCAAATTACCTATCAGTGAAAGAATCGAAGGCAGTCAAAATTTCAAATATGATTTTGATATTTCCTGATTCTCTATAGTTTATAAAATAATTAGCTAAGACCTAAAACATGCTTCTAAACCCTGCATCTTTAGATCAAAAACCACAAAACTAAAAAAAGCAAACGAAAGAACAAACTATATATTAGTAACATCTCTAAACAACAAAACTCAAGAAGAAGAATGTTATCCTATTCTTTCTTGCTGCTACAGTGTATAACAACGTTAAATTGTATTGCCCCTTCAGGAAGAAATTAAAATGATTTTTTTCACTCTCCTTTCCCTCTCTTGGAATGGCATTTAGTTTGTGGCTGTGCAGGTGTTTTTTAAGTGTTTATATGTTTACACAGGTGACAGCTATTTCCCTTTCGGTGGGGTTTTTATCAGATTGTATAGGTTTAAACAGAAAACAGGATAGTCTAAGAATATTGTATGTCATTCTGGACATTCAGCTGTATTTCAGCACATTTATTAAGTGTGGTAAGCAATCGACTTGATAAGCATGTGTGGAACTTCATGGTCACAATAGTTAATGGAATCCTTGCCTACAAGCCACATATATAACTGTTATGTGGCATAGGTACCATGACAATTTTCAGCAAACATGAACAGAGGTATAGTCACATGTAGCTATTTGTTAAATTTTGACCCCACATCCTATTTTCATTCAAAAATCCGATTAGTTGTGTTCACCCCTTGGTCTTGGTTGCTCATAAGATGTCACAGTTTTAATCCTGCTATGTAGTGACCAGATCATCACTCAGAGAATTGCTAAATGTTGTCATTAGAGCTGTAATGACAGAGGGGACTTAGTAAAAATGGCAGGCTTGACCTAAAGAAACAACTTTTTTACAACAGTTAAATGATGCACTGCCTATATCTTATGGTTTCGGGCTTACCTTGCCCACAAAGATAAGTACTGTGCAGGCCTGCTTAAAGAGCAGGAATGCATCATATCAATGAGATAGAGTGAATTACTGCCATTTTCCCCAAGCCCTGCACACACTGGTCTGCCATGCACCAACACAGCTGCCCTTGTACCATGGTGCAAGGAGGCCTGCATTGGCAATTGATCGCTGTGTGTGCACCGGTATTTGATGGCTGGACACGAAAACACCAAATCTAGTTGACATGATGCTTTCCAGCTCTTTTTTATGATGCAGAGCTGCACAGTTTTTTTTTTGATTGCTTTTGGCACTGACCAGCACCAAATTCACAAGCAATACTAACAAAATACATTTGGGCTTATTCACTTTTTGTGACGTTCCGTGGTGCAGGAGTGTGCTCCATATTTACCAGGCATCACTAAGCCCCTTTTCTGGCTTAATGCTGCCTTATAAATATTGTTCCATTTAACTCAGTTGTCTGTGTTAAAGGAGCTTGCAATGGGTGTTGCTGGGGGCGTTCCCAGCAATATCCATTGCTTATTGACACTGCCCCAGATTTAAGAGAAATTGTAACTTTGAGGCAGCACCAACAATTTAACGCCTCCCAGGGGGAGGCGTAACTGAAGCGCAAGGAGGAGAAATATCTTTATTACTCCTTGTTTTTCCTTTTTCTATGTGTGCAGCATTGTGACACACATAGAAAGAGTAAAACGGCTCTGGTGAAAGTTTCCCTTCCTGCAAAAAAAATAATGATCACCATGGTGCAACAGTGATTGCATAGGCGCACATCAGCCCATTGTGCACCAGTGCAGGAGAAAAGGACAGGAATGCCTGCGGTGCTGCACTTCAGCAAAAACTCATAAATGAGGCCCATGGCACCCAGATGAAATGTGTTGCTAGGTGTATGCCCTGTGTACTTGCTATTTAAAAATTCCACAGTAGTACATGAAAAAACATGAATGTATAAGCCAACACACAATATAGCAGAATGTAGCACATATGTTTTACCCTCTGCCATGTGTAATGTCAGGCCCTTAAGTGTTCATACATAAACTATGTGTACCATGCCAGGTGCCCATGCCTGCATTTCCTAACTTTGAACCTCATATGCACATGGTTTACATGTTAATTTGGATTGTCAATGGCTGACCATGTACCAACATGGCCACATCAATGTAGAATGTATCTTATACCATATAGAGGGCATATATTGGCATCTTTTTACAAGGATGATGTTTAGAGTGATGTAAGGTTGTTTGCCATCCCATGCCTCTTATGCTATACTAATGATTGATGAATGTGAATGTGTTCAATTGTTAAAATATAAGCATTGATTGATGTATATGTCATACCTCTATGACAGCCAAAATAACCAGAGGCGAGGAACAGCAGTTCAGGATCTGGCTCAAGAAATACCGACACATTCGCCATGTCACCAATTATTTCAGGAAAATAGACAAACAATATGAAATGGCCCATGCATTGCGCCATACAAATGTAGTAAATAAATAAATAAATAAATAAATAAATGCTGCGGGAGTTGGATGTCCCCACCTCAGCCTCAACTATCCAAAAGAGGCTCCAGGAAAACACAGGCTTTGTCTGGTGGACCTATAACTCTGCCTGGACCAGTAGCAGGAGCTTCTACATCCCCACAACCAGGACCATCATCATCTCCACTGGCTGGACCCTCACCAGCACAAACCTCAGGACCCTCCACTGCTCCCCTACCTGGACCTTCCTCTGCACCACCCTCTGGACCCTCCACCGTCACTCTACCTGGACCTTCCTCAGTGCCACTCTCTGGGAAAACCAGAAAAGTGCCAGCAGGACTTGAGCAAAAAGCTGGCAAGGTACAGTTGCAGCTGGCCAACCTACTGCAGATGGGGGCTGTAGTGTCCTAGCATGGACACGTTCTAGTGTTCAAGTGTCTGTATTACACTTTACACCCACCCACCACAGACGTCATGGTGTCACATGACGCTGGCAATAAAAGGGGCCGAGCGCACGTGCTCGGTGCGATTCCCACTACCCTCATCTGGTGTCTGTGTCAGGTCATTTACTGCTCCTAACATGCGGGCCTAGGGCCCTCCACCTTCAACCCTACAATGGCGACGAGGCCGGTAGTGCAGCCCATGCGTGCCACTACCCACTGCTATATCTACAAGAAATAGGGGGAGAGAGCTGCCCGTCTAGAGGGCATCCCCTGTGGCGAGGCGCAACGCGCCGTGAGGCCGGTAGGCACGTCGGCGCCATACAGCAAGCCGACCGGAGCCCACCCGCGTCGACCGCCACCACCGAGTGCACCAAGCAACAGCGGACCGCCCAGAGCCCACCTGCGACGGCCGCGAGGCTTACGACCCCACCGGAGAGGTACCCGGGCCGGGCGGAGCCCACCCGCCGCGACCGCGACGGAGCATCTGGCCCGCCGGCCGAAGGTGAGCCCCACGGGCGAAGTGCCCGCCCTGAACTGTGCCATAAATAAGCAGGACCAGCGGAGCCCACCCGCGGCCTGCCCGAGTCGTCCCCGCCCCCGCCGCGTGTGTGCTTGGAAGCGGCAGGGGCACAGAGGCTGAAGACCGCGGTGAAAATAAGGGCGGCCGGACCCGCAATCACCAACGACTACGAGGGGGAGGGAGCGGAGTAGCTAACCGCATCCCGACCCCCCTCGCCACGTCATCCGGGCCGGCGGAGCCCACCCGCGGCCCGCCGGTAGCCCCCAGCGAAGGAGGACTCAGCAACGCCAGCGGAGCCCACCCGCGGCCTGCCGGCGGCACCCCGGCGTGTAATGACACTGCAGAGCCAGCGGAGCCTACCCGCGGCCTGCGAGGTACATGGCAGGTCTCCGCCGCGCAGCGTGAGCAAGGTGAAGCTGCTGCGGCGGGAGACCGGGGAAAAGTGAAGCCTGCCGTGCCGGAGAACTATTGAACCTTTAAGTAGGCAGAGCCGGCGGAGCCTACCCGCGGCCTGCCTCGAGCACCCCCGCCCAAGGAAGAGTGACCGGAGCGACGCGCTCCCCAGCCTGAGGAAGAATCACCCCCCCCCCCCCCCCCCCCCCGCGAGGACTGCCGAGGCTGCAGCGGGCGGGGAGGGGAAAGCAGGAGGTGCACACACGCGGCCAGCGCCGCCGCCGGTCTGATGAGCCTCCACCTCGTGGGCTCCCTAGAACAGATGAAGTGCCTGTGAGCGGCCAGCGCCGCCAACCATACACTGTGCCACGCAGAGAGGAAAACGTTAAAGTCTGGTACCCTGCGCACAGCCACGGAGCAGTACCTCACCACTCACACCCATACTCTCCTGCATACCAGGAGCCACACATGGAAGTACCGGCACACACAACAAACATGTGAGCATTGACCCCTGATCTCGAATAACGGTGCCTCACTCAGCATGTGCCCAAACAATGCGCCTGTGCCTTTCTGCCCCCAAAAGTGAAAAACAAAAGAAACTCACCAGCTCCCTGCAGCAGCAGCTCCAGCCCCCTGTGCACTGTGACCATAGAGTGCAAATCAGGGGAAGACAAGACAGACTGCTAACAATTCCTGCAACACTGCCACCCAGTGGCCAACTGCAAAAGTGCACCTGCCTCCACAAAGACTAAAACAAGCATTGCACAACGCAAGAAAACTCACGCAGCAAGTAAGTTCTCCACAGCGCAAGTGACAGCGAAAGCGTCTAAACTCCCGCAGCAAGAAAGCATCCAACCTCTCACTCAGCAAGTAACTGCGCAACAGCGCCAGCGACACCCACACACACCAGCAAGGAGTCGGCGACTGCCACTTCCAACGCGACGTGGGAAAAGGCACCAATGCCTCACAAAGCATCCAAGCACTGACGTCTGGAGGAAACGGCTGCCAAGCACTAAAAGAACGTCCAGGGAAACGACTGCCGCGGTCAAAGGACGGAGAGAGCAGCGACGCCTTGTGGCCACAGGCGCTCACCGCATCATCAACCACTCCCGTCAACGGTCCAAAGCATCAAGTACCCGACGACAGCCAAAGCAGCAAGTACCCACCGTCACGCCACAGGCGTCCCAGAACCCTGAACAGTAAGTGCGCAAACAACGCGCCACGTGGCGACGCACAGCCACCGCCAGCAAGAAGAAGAATGCATGCAGCGCCATCGCGCAGAACAATCTTCGCGAACGATCGCCCATCAAGTGCCGACCCGCGACAGAACCATGGCGCCTCCCAGGAGCCGATCCCCAGAATGATCGCCCATCAAATGCTGACCCACAACGGGTCCCCCAGGAACTGTTGTAGCGCAAAGTCCGACAGGACGACCGAAAGCAACCTGCCAGGCATCGGCAGAAGTGGACCACCAATCGGTCCAAGACGTTCAACCATGAACAGGTCCACAAACATGGGCCCCCGAACGTCACCAACAACCATCAAGAAAAGAAAGCATCAAGAAAGAAAGCATCAAGAAAAGAAGGTTCGCGACATCAACTCTGGCTGCTGAGGAAGAAGGAGAAAGTGTCCCCGACGAGGACAAGACCAAGGGTACACATGCAGGGTGCGCGCACTGCATGGAGGACCCAGGTCAGAAGAGAAGACACAAGATCGGTCCAAGTGATGTCGCGATGCAGAAGGAAGAAGAAGAAGAGATCTGAGTGGCACGTTTGCCACTGCGAAAAGGAAGGAAGAAAAGGAGAGATCTGAGTGGCACGTTTGCCACCGTGAAAAGGAAGGAAGAAGAAGAAGAGATCTGAGTGGCACGTTTGCCACTGCGAAAAGGAAGGAAGAAAAGGAGAGATCTGAGTGGCACGTTTGCCACTGTGAAAAGGAAGGAAGAAAAGGAGAGATCTGAGTGGCACGTTTGCCACCGTGAAAAGGAAGGATGAAAAGGAGAGATCTGAGTGGCACGTTTGCCACCGTGAAAAGGAAGGAAGCATATCCATGTGGCCTGTTGCCACAATTAAGAGTAGAAGGAGAAGTCAGTGCGAAGCAACGTCCTCACAGAGAAACAACTAAGGAAAGACAGAGAGGAGTGCAGGAAGACGAAGACCGCTCACTCCCGAAGAGAAGTAAGGTGACAAGTGCCAGGACAACAGTGAGAGGAACACGAGGCCGGAAGAACACCAGTGGCCAAGAAGACCAGCTGACAGACGATGTTTCCGCACACCCAGGACCTGCGGAGAGGAGCACGCGAGACCGTTAGTGACATCCACCTTTGGGGTCACATGGACACTGGACACATGCCAGCCGTGGTGACCCAGGGGCAGAGGCCTCCGGGACGCAGTCCCCGCGACGAGAGACGGTCCTCCGACGCCCATCCGAAAGGTCCGGGGAGGGCGAAGATATCGCAAGCAAAGACAGAAACCAACAGCTACCTTGGGACGAGGCTGCGGAATCTGAGGTGAGACACATCGTCTCTTCCATACCCCCACTGACGGCGGCGCAGGAACAACTGATGTGGACTCATCCAGCCCAGCGCGAATCCGAGAAGAGGACCTCAAGGATATCCCGTGGCAGGGGAACACCGACGAGAGGGGTCATCCTAGTGAGAGGGATGCCTTGCAACGGATCTGCCTTTTGCCAAGTAGGACACAGACTACAAATAAAGCTAAAGCCAAGGCCGGAAATCGTGCATCATTCCCCGGCGAACCACCAGAACTCTAACTGCACCCATCGCCGTGGAAGTGAGCAAAAGAAGGACTGTGAGGACAATTTGGTCGCAGAGTCATCAACAGACTGTTTCCATCGAGCACCACAAACCGGTGCCACTGTGAACGGATGTTACCCGCAACAGGTTGAACACCATCTGTGATTCCAAGCAGCGGCGGATTGAAAGACACTGCGGAAGCTGAACACTTTACTGCATCCTGATACCTGTTATTTTCCCCACAGGTTGATTTCTGAATGTGGGTCTTTGCAATTAAAAAATGGGAGGGATGTAGTGTCCTAGCATGGACACGTTCTAGTGTTCAAGTGTCTGTATTACACTTTACACCCACCCACCACAGACGTCATGGTGTCACATGACGCTGGCAATAAAAGGGGCCGAGCGCACGTGCTCGGTGCGATTCCCACTACCCTCATCTGGTGTCTGTGTCAGGTCATTTACTGCTCCTAACATGCGGGCCTAGGGCCCTCCACCTTCAACCCTACAGGGGCCACCTTAGAACAGACAGTGACACAAATTGACCAGAGGTTGTAGTCCCACCCAAATTCAACCATTGCCTGACAATAATTTTTGTATTCTTTAATTTTTGACTTAGCTGTATTTGGTTACTGTAGGTTAGGTATTATATTAGTCTTAGTTTAGTTATTGTTTCTTACCTGTTAGTGTAATTATAGTGTTTTATATTTAAAGTAGGATGTGTGCGTTCATTTAAAGTAGTAGGTGGGGGTTTGATGTGTAGTATGTGTTTTTAGTATTTAACACAATCAAAAATTTAAAAACAAAATACACAAATATATCTTTGTTTAGCATTCTATGTTTAGTTAGTCTGTGTTCAGATATAGTCTCTTAAGCAGGGCGGGGTTTGATGTTTTTTCTGTTATGATACATGTGTAGAGTAGTATAAGGTACAGTTAGTTGGAATAAGTTAGGATGTTAGTATGATAGTGTAGCTCAGTTAGTTTAAGGTAGTGTATGCATTCAAATTTTAGGGCTTTATAGTGTAGGAGTTTTTATATTAGGTTTTATATATTCATGGAAATTTGTCAATTAACCAGTTTTCCATTTTCACAACTGCTTACTTCTTATACAGCTTGTACGTGATGACATCTGCTTAGGTTTGTGATGCACATGCTGGATTCAGAGTGCAAAGTTTGTGCATATGTGGGTCAATAGATGGAAAGTACAAGAAGTCAGATTGCCTCATTGGCAAGCACCACAGTACTACTGTTCGGAAACAGTATCTGAAGCACCGTAGGAAAATATAGCAACCCATATAGAGTAGGCTACAGAAATGCACCTCTCCTGAGTAAAGAAATCCTTTGACATATATGCCCCTTTATTCTGCAGTAGTCTGTGTGACAGGAGTGTTCAATCAGTGATATTGTGGTTGTTTGAAAGCTACATCCATGGACTCTTACACATTTCCAGATTTACATAGTGCCTTAAACCCGATTAAGGGGGTCATTAGGATGTCGGGCGGATTGCCTCCGCCAGGGTGGCGGTGGCCACCGCCACCCTGGCGGAGTCAATCCGCCCGACAACCACTCTTGTTGTATGGGCTTTTGTCAATGCCTTTCCGTGGCGACAATGCCGCCACGGAAAGGCATGAGGTGTTCACAGGGGGCCCCCAGAGTGAAGGCCAAAGGGGGGTGGCACACGGGGGTACCTGTGGTACCCCCTTGCATTTGCATAATCAAAGCGGCAGGCACCGCGCGGTGCCTGCCACTTTGATTATGCAAATGTAAAAGTGCTTTTTAAGCATTGTGGCGAGCGGTGCTGAGAGCACCGCCCGCCACAATGCTTAACATGCAGGATGTGCCCGCCACTGTGGCGGGCACATCCTAATACCACCCCCGGAACCCCCGCCCTTATGGCGAGCGGTCCCGCATACAAACAGGATGGCGGGTGTACAAAGTCCGCCCGTCATCCTAATGACCCCCTAAGTGTCAAATTCACACATCTCTCCTGTACATGTGTAAGGGAAGTCAAGAGAGATTAAGAGGCCTATTGGTAATCACTCTCTACTTTTTCATACGTGTGCTGCATTATGAATACTAGTATGACAGTGTTTCACAGCCTCAAAGTAGTGTATTATCCTGAACTTGTCCTTTCCTACACAAACACAATTACCTCTGCACCATGGTGCTAGACTGTCTCTGTTAGAATAAAGCAATTTATTTGTACTCCAGCTAGTGGATCTGAAAACGGGAATGTTCCATGTCATGTACCTGATATGCATTCTTACACTTTTCCTCAGATGTACATCGTAAAATAAAAGACTGTTTGTCTGCTATGCAGCTTGTACCATTTACCAAGCTTTAAAATAAATGTCTACTGGCTGTCATACTAGCATTGTACATCATGTGATATATCCACTCATGGACAAAGTTGCACCATTTATGCAGAACATGAAATGTAAACTTATTGAGACAAAACACCAAGCATCAAGGTCCCACTGACATGCCAAAAACCAATAACCCCTAACATAGAACATGAGCCTGTGCATATCAAGCACAGTCCATGGTAAATGTATGTCATGTAGAGGAGAGTAATGTTTCATTGCGGAGAAATGTCCAATTGTCAAAATCCCCAAAAAATTACATTGACAGTCCACAGATAGATAAGAGATCAACCAGTGCTCAAGCAAATGGAGGACAGTTCCAGTTTGGGGGTACACTGGCATGACAAATGGCACAGGACAATAGAGAATTTGGCCATGTGGCAAAGAGAAATGCTACTGGGAAGTTTTCCTTAGCACAGAAGTAAAATCCATATCTTTTTCCTCTGATGTATGTGTTGGCTCAGGTTAGGGTGATTTCGATGGTCCCAGAGGCAAAGGAGGCACACACTCATCATTGGCTGAGGATGTGGAAGGCAGGTTCCCGGCAGCATATCCCTGAGCCAACAGGTAGGACAGCAATGCTCTGAGCAGGACTTACTGGTTTGACAGCACAGTAGCTACATAACGGTGGTAGGCAGCCATTGTGGTAATGTAGGAGTCCTGCTTCTGCTCCATGGACTCCAGAATTTTCTGGATAGCCCCCAGCCTGTTGGCAACCTCACTGGTGCCACTTGTGCAGGGCATTTGTTTGTGCCTCTGCTGCATGACATCAGCGAGGTCAGCCAGGGACCGGTCCAAGCCTTGGAGTGAAGAGAAAGTGCCTCTTCCAGGCACTGCACTGCCCCTATTGCAGCTGAGGTACCAACGATCTCCCGCTAGAGTGACTGCCATGGTCTCCATCCCTGTCAGCACCTCCTCTGCCAACTGACTCTGCACTTCAACAACACGTTGTTCAAAAACATTTGGCAGACATTTTGAGAGCCTGGTGGTTTATGTGTGGTTGGAGGTGGTGTTTGACGGGGTCCAGACAGGTCATGTTGAGACCCTGCAATGCATCGTGTCCGTCTTGTGACTGGAGAGGGGGTTCAGATGGATTTAAACAGTTCCTGGAGGATGTCTTGATTCAGGCTTGACTCACTCTCACTCTCCACAGGATCCTGTTTCAGGACAGGTTACTGCTCAGGAGTAGGTGTTGCATGCTCTGAAATGTGACATAATGTAGGTTGATGCTCTTGTTTGACAGCTGTTCTCAAGAGTCTACATTGTAGGGGTTAATGTCATCATTGTTTAGCTTATATTGTAGGTCAACATTGCAATTTTCATGCAACACAGCAATAAAAAAAATAAAGTCATGAAAGCACCATATCTAATTAGTTTTGGACATTTGAGTGCTCTCCCATTGTGCATGCCCAGACAGGCCTGCTATGGCCAAAAGCATGCTCCCTTGCACAATGTTAACATTTCCCCTCATTGCACCTCTCAACGTCACCCCTGGTGTGGTTTTAGAATGTGATCGATTCCCAGGTTTACATGATCTCATAAATCTGTGTATGCTTCAGATTCAATTGTTGTGGCATGTGGACACCCAGAGCAGCACCCATGGAGCACCCCTATCACACATTATTCTACATGAAACTTGCACATTTTTACAAGGCCATGAAAGCTACACAAAATGGCTTTACGTAGCCTTGTAAAAATGCCACGGTAGAATGCACCACTGGTACACCTAAAAAGTTACACACTGGCAGCATATTACTGCCGCAGGGCCTTCGAAAATGAGGGCATACTTTTTAAGCCCCTTATGCCAGTACTACTTCTCTTTTGACCAGGACAATAGTGACATGCCAGCAGCGCCAGGGGCTTGCGATTAAGCCACATAGTTTTAGTGTGGTTCCCTCATTTTTCAATGTACTTGTGTAAACTGCCAATTAACAAATATGACCAGGTACCAATACTTATCTCCACACACTGTTGACAACCAGATCCTACATAGATTGACATGTGCCTAGTACTACAAGAATATGCATGGACATAACCAGACACTTAAATAGCACCCAATGGTAGTTGCCTGTGGTTAGAGTAGCTTCCCAAATGGAATGGGGGTTGCAAATCTGACATTTATGTAGCCTGGTTTTAAACATAACAGGGGTAAATCTAATGAAGCAACATATCATCCCTTCCTCAATGGCTTAGTGGTGGCACAATATGTCATCCTGTACTTTGCTCATCCATGTTTTATAACATCCAACTTTGACATAATTGTCATACTGTAGATGTAAGCCTACAGACTCCCTCCTGCAACATGTCCCATTTTCTGACAATCCTACATCACATATATTATTTGTTGACCAAATGGACTCATATCTGTCAAACTTACCATGTCCCTCACAAGGCTGATGCTGTCAGACACACCAGTGGATATGTTAGTTTGTGGGAAGCTTGTTGACACTTTTGCCTTAGCACTTCCTTCGTATGCAATGTATCCACATGCACACACACTGCCAGTTGGATGTGCTCTGCCTGCACCTAAAGTACACAGACATTACTGGGAAGACCCAGGGTCAGCAACGTGGCCTCATATACACGTATTAGAAACTGACCTGCTCCACTGGTGATCCAGCAGTACAGTCCTAGGGTTAAATGAGAGCTGATGATAATTCATAATGTATGTGAAGGGTCATGTTGCAGTTTTCAAATGCACTGGCACACAAAGGTATTCCAGGCACAAAAGCAGGTATCCTTGAACCTTGGAGTAATGATGTTTGTGTTGTAGGGGGAATTTTTCTGCAATAAGGAAGGACACCGTCTTACTCAAAATTGATTCCAAAGAGGTATGTATACATTTATTTGTGTCTTTACATTTAACAACACATGTAACCCGGAGAAAATCTGAGGATGCGGAAATGTTGCCATCCTATGAGCCTTACCATAGTCAGCATTGGAATTATACACATAGAAAAATGTGCACACCTAGAAACACTTGCTTTGCATCTGATTCTATGAGTTTTGTTATGAAACACACAATGCAACACACACAGACCACACATTTGAGACAATTAAATGCTTGTATTCTGGGAAACTGTAACAAGGCATGACAAACCAAACTGGGTGGCTTTGCATTGCTTCACATATTTTATTCAGAGGCATAGACCACTAAAGTGTGATGAAATGTACGTTTTATACAGCATAGGTCTATGCTGAGAGTACTACCGGGCCCCTCATTTACCTTCATGTAATGCACAGCAGCACGGAAATCCTTCAAACTTCACTGCCTTGTGTTATTGATGATGTACAATAATTTACTATAAAATATAGGGGACATTCATGGCCATTAACCCTACAACATGGTACAGACAGCAACCATACACTAGTGGAAGCATCCGTATGCCATGTTGCACGGGTGACACAATTGCAGAGGTGATTGCTATTGTGCAAGGAGAGATACATTCCTGATAAATGCAAAATATATGATGGCATTTCTGTATTTTGATGTGTGTTTCAGATTGCAGCACACAGTGTGTGCCTCATTTATGAGCTGTTAGCCCATTCACCACCACTAGGAATATTGCAGCACTGGCCTGCATCAAAACAAAAGGGCATGAATGTGGCCTTGCAACACAGGCACCCTTGCACCATAGTGCAAGGATGCCAAAATGCGCACATGGTAGTCCATTGTGTACTACACAGGGGTAAGTGTCAGGAATACACTTGTAGCTTAGAGACTAAGCCCAATTCACACCTTTGTTTTAATGCGGAGCATTGCAGCAAGACTCACTGCAGCCCTGCCCAGCCGCAAAAACACATGCATGAGACAGGGTATGTGTAGTAGACCATGGATTTTGTGTGAAAACACCAACATCATCACTCATGCTACAAAATATTCACACATAGTATTGGCTGGAAGGTAACCATGATTACAGGGCCTCCAAAAGCCACACAGAGTGACTGTACTTGGCCTTGAAAATGTTTGCTGAAACTTTGTGCCACCAGTACAACTCATCAAGGGATGCACAAGTGGTGATGTGGTATTCTTCATGAGACCCTAATGGAGCTTTTTCACTTGCCCCTTGCACCGCTTCTGTGTTACTTTTTAAATGTGGCAATAGTGACACTCCAGTGGCACAAGGGGCTAATGTATAAGACTAAATGCATTTTGTTGTGGGATTTGTACTTCAGATGGGTTCTGGTGTAGGTACACCTACATGTGAAACTTCACAGGGGTGACAGTGGCCTGGTACTGCACTTCTGACATTTGTGTGAGTTACATGAAGGATCTAGAGTGAGCAGGCCAACATCTGCCTGTGAAGTATATGTGACATTTATGTGAACTTAACTGTAATTGACACACATAACTTCCCTTTGCAAGACATGCCGCAAATGAGGACTGGTACCCTGGTAGC
The DNA here is from genome assembly GCF_964261635.1 of Lissotriton helveticus. Classification (NCBI taxonomy): domain Eukaryota; kingdom Metazoa; phylum Chordata; class Amphibia; order Caudata; family Salamandridae; genus Lissotriton; species Lissotriton helveticus. The sequence goes on along the minus strand of NC_136061.1, from coordinate 1,514,070,899 downwards.
TGCACTGCACAACATTAGCTGGTAGGGCACATTGCCCCTTGTTGTGACTTACCCTGTGGGTCTTGCATTTCCTCAGTCTCAGCACTGTCCTGTCCTGGAATTCCTGCCACCAATTCTTCTGGGATGACAGCTGCCAACCACTCCTACAGGGCATCCAGCTTCTCCAGGTGTGCTGGTTTTCCTCCTCTGGTCTGCATTGCTGTCTTCAGGTTTTGGGCCATTTTCTCTTTGTTCCTGTGCTTAATGTCATGCCAGCATTTCCTCAAATCTGACACTTTTCTCTTCGCTTGAGCCACACAGTTGACCTTTGCAAATATGGACTGCCAAATGGTGCCTTTTCTGGATAATGGCAACTTAGAGGCGACCAACAGCTGGCGTTGGTGGTCTGTCACCTCACTAATTTGGATTTCATTCTCCTCTGCACTGGAATTTAATTCCCCCTTCCTCTGCCCATGGGTTTCAGCCTACACATCCTGGCTGGCATGGGGGTTGTTCTCTTGGCTGCTGGCATCTCCTCCCAGCTCCATGGATTTCTTCTTTGTCACCAAAAATGATTTTTATGTAGTAGCGTGGATTTTGGAGTATTTTTTTAATTGTGACGCAACAACAAAGTGGTGCAAGGCTAGTTTGTCTTGAGTCCAAGTCCATGATTCTGACTTAGGACACTTTTTCAGCTCTTGTGTAACTTTTGGGTACATCATGAGGGCGGCGTCAACGTCATTTTTTTAAACTATACCCGTCACTTTCGATAGGGTGTGCCAAACCATAAATTTGACACATCCATGCTGCAAAGAAATGATGCAGTGTTTCATAACAAAGTTTTAATTATCCATGTGTCTGCACAAAGATACACCACTTTTCATAATTGAGGCCCTAAAATATTACCTTGGCTCACCCTCTGGTAGCTTGCCACCGAGCAGTCAGGCTATGCTAAAGAGGCAACGTTTAAAGTATTGGTGCACACACATACACACAGTAACCTAGTGAAAACACTTTAAAGGTACTCCACACCAGTTTAAAAGATGGCCAATATTTATCTGAATAAACCAACAAGATCAAAACAATAAAAATTCAACTTACACAAGTCAAATTATGAATTTTGCAAGATTAAATCAAAATGCAGTGCTTAGAAGTCAATAGCTTCAACTGGGGCTATCTGGTCATGCTTAACCAGGGCAAATTCAAAAGTTCAGTACAACCATGATGGAGTGCAGACCGGATACAGGAGTCCTGCAGACCTGCTGACAGTACCTTGGTTATTCGAAGCTTGGGGATGATATATTGAAAAAGGAAGGGGATGCATCAGTGTTAAAGGCGATGCGTTACTTCCAAAGTCGGGCAATGTTGTTGATGCCAGGAGAGCTGTGTGTCGAGTCGAGGTGTCATTGTCAAACCACTGGACTGCAGGCGATGCATTGACATGAAGCTGCTCAGGGCCAGGAGTGCGTCGCAGTAGGGGACGGTACATGACAGACATCAGCAATGCGGTGTCCGAGGCTCACGCAGCAGCGGTGATTCAGAGGCGCAGCATTGGCAAATCCAGAGCTGCGTTGTAAATCAAGGTCATTGTGTGGCACAGTCGGTGATTGGTGTGCACGGCTTTGGTGCAGGCAGTTGTGATGTGTCGATATCGCAGAGAAATGCACCTGTTCTGATTGATGCTTCATTTTTGATGCATTAGTTACCTGCGTTGCAGCATCAAACACTCACTTCCAAGGGACCATGATTGATCTTGGCACCACTTGGTAGAGCAGGACTCATAGCAGAGGAACCCTGGTGCTGGTAGCAAGATACAGGTGACGTTTTTGATATCCAGAGACAGCAAAAACAGGAGGCAAGCCCAATAAGCTCTTAGAGAACCTTCAGAAATGCAGGATGTAGTGAGTCAAGTCCAGTCCTCTCACTCCCAGGCATGAAGCAGTCGGCAGCAGGCCAACACAGCAAAGCAAACCTTCAAGGTTGCAGTCCCTTCTGACAGAACAACAGCTCTTACGGGTATAATGTCCTAATTTCCAGAAGTGTTCCAATTATGTGGTGTCAGAGGTCCAGTACTTATACCCATTTTTGCCTTTAAAGTAAGGAGACTGCAAAGAAAGGCCTTTGCAGTGTAGAAGACCATGCCCTTTCGTGCCCTGGCTACATACATGCTACAGTGGGATATGCAACTCTTTCTGTAGGGACAGGTGCAAGTGTCAGCTCCTCACTCTAGCTCAAGAAGATCCATCAGCCTGGTGATGGCATCAGGATATGCTTGGCATACCTTAGCTCCCTTTGTATGTGACTGTCTAGGAGGAATACACAAAACCCAGCTGTCACTCAACCCAGACATGTATTCCAGAGACAGTCAGAGGCACAGAATGATTAAAGTAAGAAAATGGCAAATTCTAAATGTGGCAATTTCAGACTAGCAATTTCAAAAAACAACTTCACTAAAAGAGGTGTTTTTTTTTTTAAATTGCGAGCCCAGAGACAGCAAACATATTCTTCCTATCTTTTCCCAAATGGAAGTTGCATTTGTAAAAGGTTACAAGGCAGCTCCAATGCTTACCTATGGGAGAGATAGGTCTTTCTGGAGTGAAAAAACTAATTTAGCAGTTTTTTAATACCAGGATAAGTAAAACTCCAAAGTGCATGTCCTAATTTTAAATACACTGCACCCTGCCCATGGGGCTTCCTAGGACCTACCTTAGGGGTGAGTTATATGTCATGAAAAGGGATCGTTTGAAATGACAGTTTTAAACTACACTCGCAGACTCTGCAGTAGCAGGTTTGAGACATGTTTTAAAGGGCTGCTGATGTCAGTGGCACAATCAGGGCTGCAGGCCCACTAGTAGCATTTAATTTACAGGTCATGGGCACATATAGTGCACTGAACTAGGGACTTATGAGAATATCAAATAGGCCAATCAAGGGGAAACCAAATGCCATTTCATCTTAGACACAGAGCACACGTCAGCAGTGAAAACGTTCACAGAGTCCCAAAGCCAGTAAAATAAAGTTCAGCACACATTCAAAACAGAAGGTCAGAAGGCAGAACATCTGGTGAAACCACACCAAAAGATACCAGGTCTAACGTCACTGTGTGTGGGCTCAGGCAGTGCCAGGCTTCACTTGGGGTCTAAAGAAGTGCCAAACAATATCTGTATATTTGCCTTTAGATTTGGGATTTAAATGTTTTACATTGACATGTCTGCTAAGACTAATTCATAATTCGAAAAATAATATTTAAAATGAATTACACTACAGGACAGGTTTTGCATGCATTAAACAAGAGTATTCATGCAAAAGAATCGAAAAACACATTAGTAGGGAAATTTCCACCTGAACTATCTTGAAATATTTTCAGGTCCAATCTAGGTTGCCCCTCTACGTGACTATTGTTAGATTTAACTTTAGGGCTAACTTGCTCAACAGGAGATCATAGATGTATTAATAAACAGATCGTGAAGATAATAGAAATGGTTGCGACCATGACCACTATAACTCTACCTTGGTTAAATGAAATATTCATCATGGTTTCTTTCAAATCTAGGCAAAACCAAAGGGGATGATGGACAGAGTGTTGAACATTGCAAGCACTCACCCCCAGTCAACTGATCTGGGTTTAATCCATCATCATTGTTTAGCTCACTCCGCCACCCCAGTTCAGACATGCAAATCAGTCTGACCCTGTGCCTCATGGGAACAGCTCAGCCCGAACTGCCAAACCAAGTCTTCCCTGGACCGGAAACAAGTATCCTGGGCCAGGTTTCTGGATAATCAGCGGTTATCAGCCAGGCTAGCTTGAATCCAGTGGCAAAGTGAACAAGGGACCCACGTCTAGGCATACCCTGCCAACTTAGGGCGAACAAAGCAAAACCTAAAAAGAAAAATGCAAAGCTCTAAAATAACTTCACATGTACAATTCCACTTGTCGCATCTACAAGTTGAAATCTGCATTAGTGTTGATAAATTCATGATGAATATCAATATAAGTCACTTCAAAGTCAAGCACAACACTACGTCAACCTTCATCTGAAGTGACACACCTATTCTTCTACAGTATCCTACGCTCTAAGAAGGTTTATAGAGTTCAATATAAATGTTCAAGTATTGACAAATGCCAGTTGACTTCAGATTAGTCAAAAATCAGAATCAGTCAAATTTCACTGTGGCAGCTTCATGGAGGGTTTTCAGAAACAGGCTGTCCATTCTCAGTCTTGTGAGCACCCCAGTCAACCTCACTATCAGAAAACGTTGTCCATTCAGGTGGTGATTATCTTCGCCAAGGCACCAGTGTTCTTCTAGATCTTGAGACTACTGACTATTCACTATCACTTTGCCCACTTGTCTCTTTCTTTTCATTTATGTCCAGGATATGCTCTTCAAATACAGCAACTAGTAAAGTTAGGACTTTAGGACTCTTAAACTGAGAAAAATCCTAATTTTAAGACTTTCGATATTCACAGAAGGCATTTAGGAGTCCTAAAGTTAGGACTCCTAACTTCTGTGAATATCGAAATGAGTAAGTGCCTTCTGTGAATACCAAAATGGTAGTAAGTTTAGGATTTTGTCTTAAGTTAGTTCTGTGATCGGGCCCATCAATTTTCTAATTAGTGTTATGTATTTTAGTTTATATTTTAAATGTATGTGATGGTTTATTTATACGTATTGTTTACTTTTCTTAAAATATGTGTTAAATTTTTGGTATTTATCAATTGTATATTTATTAAATGTTGCATTTTTTAGTTCCATAGCGGTTTGTGGGTTTATACGGGAAATGGGTGGGAAGTAATGTAATTATAATAAATTAATGAATATTTTTCATTTATTTATATTTATTAAATTGTGATTTTATGATATTAATTGCAGGAAGTCATTTATTTCTAAATAATTCTTAATTGGTTTTTAACTAATATTAATTAATTCATTGGTAATTAATTCTGCAATTGTGTAATTTGTTTTAGGTGTGGGTTGTGGGGTTTATAGAGGTAAAGGGTGGGAAATAATGTTTGACTAATTAATAAATAGTTGTTAACTTATATTAATTAATTTGTTGAAAATTAATTATGGAAATTGCGTGATTGATTTTAGGTGTGGGTTGTGGGATTTATAGGGGTAAAGGGTAGGAAGTAATTTATTTGTAATTAATTATTAATTAGCTTTTAATTAATAATAATTATTTAATTGAATATTAAATATGGAAATTGCATCATTAATTTTAGAACTGGGTTGTGGGGTTTATAGGGGTAAAGGGTGGGAAGTAATTTATGTTTACTCAATTGTTAATCAGTTGATCATCATTATTATTTAATTATTTAATTGATATTTAATTAGGGTATTTGATTTAATTTTTTTCTGTGTGAGTTTTTACTTTTATTGGGTTAAAGAGAGGGGAGTAAATTAATTTTACTCACTTTATAAATAGTTGTTTTTAATTAAAAAAAGTTTGAATTTAGTAATAAATGATTTACAGTTTATTATTAGCTGTGTATTGTGGGGATTATAGTGGTAAAGTTTGGGAAGTTAATCCATTTTTATGAGTTTTAATTTGTTTTTTAATCAATAATAGTTCTTTAATTGGTAATTCATGACATTAATTATGGAAGTCATTTCTTTTAAATTTAGATGTGAATTGTGTGGTGTTATAGGGTAGGAAATAAAAAAAGTAAAATTATGTATATTTAATGTTTTTGTTTCTAAATAATTTGTAATTTAAAATGTATTTTGTTTGAAAATTATTTTTTATTTTATCTAATATAATATTTGTAGGTATTTGTAATATGTATTTAACAATATAATATTTTTTTACATTTTTTATATTAAATATATTTGTATTTTAATTTTTAACATATTCATATATTTTTGTATGTATTATGTTTTATTAATATTTTTGTTGTTGTTAATACTTTGTTTGTTTTTAATTTTGAACTGACTGTAGTGAGAATATAAATGTTTTCCCCTCCACAATCCAAAACTTTCCCTAGTGTTGCACTCATTGGAGTGGGAATTGTAACTTTTACCCCTCCGCAATCCAACAATTTCCCTATTGTTGCACTCATTGGAGTGGGAATAGTAATTTGTTACTCTCCGCTATCCAACACTTTCCCTACAGTTGCACTAATTGGAGTGGGAATAGTAATTTGTACCCCTCCGCTATCCAACACTTTCCCTACTGCTACAATTAGTGGAGTGGGAATAGTAATTTTTACCCCTCCACAATCCAACAATTTCCCTACTATTTCACTGACTGGAGTGGGAATATACATGTTTATCCCTCCACTATCTGGTACTTTCCCTACTGTTACACTCACAGGAGTGGAAATAGTTATTTTACCTCTTGGCTATCCAACACTTTCCCTATTGTTGCACTCACTGGAGTTGGAATGGTAATGTTTACCCCTCCTTTATCTAACACTTTCCCTACTGTTGCATTGACTGGAGTAGAAAATGTAAGTTTAAAGATTTGAAATAGTTTAATGCTTTAATTTATAATAAAATGTTTTTAATTAGATTTTATGCTATTGGTATATATACATATACATATATATATATATATATATATATATATATATATATATATATATATATATATATATATTTGGAAATGTGTATATAATTTTAAAATGATAAAATAAATGTAAATTAATAGTTTATTAATGGTGTTAATGTAAATATATATATATATATATTAACTATTATGTATGTGTGTTTAATTTTTTTTAATTAAGTTTATTTGTTATCTTTGTTCAAATGTATGTTAAATAAACCTTATTTTTAATGTTAATTTAACATATTTAATATTTAGTATTTTATTTCATATCTATATATATAAAAAACAAAGTATGTCCGTTTATCCTTGTTGCATTACAACACCATTCCTCCGAATGGCATGAAACTTAGGGAAGTTGTTGAGTACACTCCCGCAAAGGTTTCTGGCTACATAAATAAATAAATAAATAAAAATTGTTAAAAGTTGTTGAGTACACTCCCGCTAAGGTTTCTGCCCAAACAAAAAAAATTGGTAAATATCAGCCCCCTGGCCATACAGGGCCCTCATAATCTTTCCAATACTGAACGTTTACAGTTTACGGTGCGACTCGCTTTTGCAATGACCATCAACAAAGCACAAGTACAATCACTGCAAGTGTGTGGACTAGATTTGGAGAATCTGTGCCTCTCACATGGACAACTGTATGTGGCCAGCTCACACCTCGGAAAACCTTCTGATTTATTCGTGTACGCAACGTTTACAGTTTCCAGTGCGACTTGCTTTTGCAATGACCATCAACAAAGCACAAGGACAATCGCTGCAAGTGTGTGGACTAGATTTGGAGAATCCGTGCTTCTCACATGGACAACTGTATGTGGCCAGCTCACGCGTCGGAAAACCTTCTGATTTATTTGTGTACGCACCAGACGGAAAAACAAAAAATAACGTGTATCCACAAGCACTCGAATAAATAAACAGAATTAAAACAACACTTTAAAATGTTTTCCATATTAAAATGAATAAGTTTCAATAAAAATGACACAATGTAAATTGAATGTTATCATAACAAGTTTCCTTAAATTTCCTTTCTTCTGAGATCGCAGCAACACGCAACGGGTAAGCAAGTATATATATAAAAATGGATAGTTTGTACAACTATATTTTTTACATCAATAGTTTTTTCCTGATATTTTTGTACTTACTATTATAAATATAGGATGTTGATATTTTTTTACCATATTTAAAATTCGATATTGCGGTATGGGGATTTTTAGGTGTGGATATTCTGTCAGTGCACCCGCCCTCAACTCCTAGGCTTGGTTCACTGTGGATAACCTTGGCTCATTCACCACAGGTTCTGCACTTTTGTCAGGTTGACTTAGAGACACTTTTGGGCACTCTCTTTCACCAATCTAAGTGCTCTAAGTGCACTGTAACTTGATTCTGCAAGTCAGTGGTGATTCATCACCACGTTTTCTCCAGTAGTTCTCACTTTCCTGGTATGTGAGGCATGAATCTAGTCTAGAATGCCTCCACATTTAACAGCAGAGTTTGTTCCCAGAATTACCTAGTGGGGGTCATACCATTTGGGATCCGGGAATGACTTCCTCATATCCTTCTACTCCATAAGGCAGAAACAAAGACAGAGGTCATGGCACTGTTCTTGCATTGGAAGGGGAGTCATCAACTCAACCTGGTGAGAGAGAATGCACTACATCAGCATTTTCAGTAGTCAAGAACCATATTATCCGTAATATATGCAAGTGGAGTTGTAGAGACAGAGGGAAGTCTCATGGCTCTGCCCATGAGGATTTCATGCGGCGCAATCCTGTCTTCCAATCCGGGGTGCTTCTCAGACTCATCGAAAAGTTAAATTACCTAATTCTTGAAATGACTCCCCCGGTATGATTCAACAGAAACCGGCATTCCAAAATGAGGGTGCAGTCCCTCAGCAATGGATTGGCCACGGTAAGACTGCCATTTCTCCTAGTGGCATATGCCTCTATCCATCTGGAAAAGAGGTAAACTACCACCAGAATGTAGAAGAGCCCATTACACATGGGCATTCCAATATAGTCAAGTAGCATGCGATTGAAAGGACCACCTAATCTCCCTATGTGGCTTGTGATTACTACAATTTTTCTTCCTGCATTTAACTGTTGACATGTGGCACATTTGTGACACAGATCTGTTACAATAACAAGGAACTGGAGGTTACACCAATAGGTGCTAAAGAGATGAGTTATCGCAGCTCAGTCTATGTGGGTGATTCACAAAAGGGGGTGGTGATGAACAGAGTGCCTGAATTAGGCAGACCACTCTTACCCAGTCCAAAGATCAGGGCTTGATCCATCACCGTTTTTTAGCTCACTGCACCATCCCAGCTCAGAACTTGGCTATATGCAAATTAGTCTGTTCCTGTCCCAGTGCATGATGGGAACAGGGCAAACCAAACTACCAAGCAATTCTTATACTGGGAAGGAAACAAGCTTCCGGGGACCGGTTTCTGCCATTTCAGGCGTCGTCGGCCCGGCTTGCTTGAATCCTGATGGTGCAATGAGCAAGGGACTCACATCTGAGTATACCCTTCCACGCATATGGTGGACAAAATGATTCAGAAAAGGGGGTGGTGATGAACAGAGTGCCTGAATTAAGCAGACCACTCCTAACCAGTCCAAAGATCAGGGCTTGATCCATCACCGTTTTTTAGCTCACTGCACCATCCCAGCTCAGAACTTGGCTATATGCAAATTAGTCTGTTCCTGTCCCAGTGCATGATGGGAACAGGGCAAACCAAACTACCAAGCCAATTCTTATACTGGGAAGGAAACAAGCTTCCGGGGACCGGTTTCTGCCATTTCAGGCGTCGTCGGCCCGGCTTGCTTGAATCCTGATGGTGCAATGAGCAAGGGACTCACATCTGAGTATACCCTTCCACGTATATGGTGGACAAAATGATTCAGAAAAGGGGGTGGTGATGAACAGAGTGCCTGAATTAAGCAGACCACTCTTACCCAGTCCAAAGATCAGGGCTTGATCCATCACCGTTTTTTAGCTCACTGCACCATCCCAGCTCAGAACTTGGCTATATGCAAATTAGTCTGTTCCTGTCCCAGTGCATGATGGGAACATGGCAAACCAAACTACCAAGCCAATTCTTATACTGGGAAGGAAACAAGCTTCGGGGGACCGGTTTCTGCCATTTCAGGCGTCGTCGGCCCGGCTTGCTTGAATCCTGATGGTGCAATGAGCAAGGGACTCACATCTGAGTATACCCTTCCACGCATATGGTGGACAAAATGATTCAGAAAAGGGGGTGGTGATGAACAGAGTGCCTGAATTAAGCAGACCACTCTTACCCAGTCCAAAGATCAGGGCTTCTTTGCATATAGCCAGGTTCTGAGCTGGGATGGGGCAGTGAGCTAAATAACGGTGATGGATCAAGCCCTGATCTTTGGACTGGGTAAGAGTGGTCTGCTTAATTCAGACACTCTGTTCATCACCACCCCCTTTTCTGAATCATTTTGTCCACCATAAGCGTGGAAGGGTATACTCAGACATGAGTCCCTTGCTCACTGCTCCATCAGGATTCAAGCAAGCCGGGCCGACGACGCCTGAAATGGCATAAACCGGTCCCCGGAAGCTTGTCTCCTTTCTGGTGAAGAATTGGCTTGGTAGTTTGGTCTGCCCTGTTCCCATGATGCACTGGGCCAGGGACAGACTAATTTGCATGTAGCCAGGTTCTGAGCTGGGATGGGGCAGTGAGCTAAATAACGGTGATGGATCAAGCCCTGATCTTTGGACTGGGTAAGAGTGGTCTGCTTAATTCAGACACTCTGTTCATCACCACCCCCTTTTCTGAATCATTTTGTCCACCATAAGCGTGGAAGGGTATACTCAGACATGAGTCCCTTGCTCACTGCTCCATCAGGATTCAAGCAAGCCGGGCCGACGACGCCTGAAATGGCAGAAACCGGTCCCCGGAAGCTTGTCTCCTTTCTGGTGAAGAATTGGCTTGGTAGTTTGGTCTGCCCTGTTCCCATGATGCACTGGGCCAGGGACAGACTAATTTGCATATAGCCAGGTTCTGAGCTGGGATGGGGCAGTGAGCTAAATAACGGTAATGGATCAAGCCCTGATCTTTGGACTGGGTAAGAGTGGTCTGCTTAATTCAGACACTCTGTTCATCACCACCCCCTTTTCTGAATCATTTTGTCCACCATAAGCGTGGAAGGGTATACTCAGACATGAGTCCCTTGCTCACTGCTCCATCAGGATTCAAGCAAGCCGGGCCGACGACGCCTGAAATGGCAGAAACCGGTCCCCGGAAGCTTGTCTCCTTTCTGGTGAAGAATTGGCTTGGTAGTTTGGTCTGCCCTGTTCCCATGATGCACTGGGCCAGGGACAGACTAATTTGCATATAGCCAGGTTCTGAGCTGGGATGGGGCAGTGAGCTAAATAACGGTGATGGATCAAGCCCTGATCTTTGGACTGGGTAAGAGTGGTCTGCTTAATTCAGACACTCTGTTCATCACCACCCCCTTTTCTGAATCATTTTGTCCACCATAAGCGTGGAAGGGTATACTCAGACATGAGTCCCTTGCTCACTGCTCCATCAGGATTCAAGCAAGCCGGGCCGACGACGCCTGAAATGGCAGAAACCGGTCCCCGGAAGCTTGTCTCCTTTCTGGTGAAGAATTGGCTTGGTAGTTTGGTCTGCCCTGTTCCCATGATGCACTGGGCCAGGGACAGACTAATTTGCATATAGCCAGGTTCTGAGCTGGGATGGGGCAGTGAGCTAAATAACGGTGATGGATCAAGCCCTGATCTTTGGACTGGGTAAGAGTGGTCTGCTTAATTCAGACACTCTGTTCATCACCACCCCCCTTTTCTGAATCAGTCTATGTGGGTAGCACCATGAATATGCCAAGCTACAAACCTGAGCAAAACAGTACTTCCATCTACTGAGGCGGCAAACTCGTACTCATTTTTTGTACACCCTGCTCTGATCCACATATCATCTCATGTCTTTGGTGCCTAACTTTTAACCTCTTTCCAGGAATCAGAAAGCGTCACTTTCTGATTAATTCAAATGTGTCCATTGAAGGTGTAAGAGCAAAGAGAGCAGGACCTGGCTATTCCATTTGTGTACTAATTGCCTGTGGTAAATTCAATACTTTATTTCGGTCTTTTTGGACCATAAAAATGCATGAAAGATAAGTTACATCACAATATTATCAAAATCACAGCAATTATACAACCTTGACAATAATAAACCAAATAGCAGAGAAGGGGTCAGAGTTTCCACAGTTCATCATCAATTTGCAGTTAAAAACATTTAATTATAAATCCAATAAATATAAATATAAATATAAAACCGTTAAAATAGTTTTTAAAAAAAAGAAAAAAGAGGGATTTCTCTTTAAAAAAATCAGACATTTCATCACAGAATACAATATTACTGTTAGGTCAGATCTCTAACAATTGTTTGTCCACAAGTTTTCCAGAGTTAAAATCAGATCATTGTTTTAATTTAAATTGGATAGGCTAGTTGTATCCGTTAATTGTTAGAGTCGCGTTCTACCTCAGTTACCGTTTCAAACCATTTTTGGCTCTAAAATACATTACATTACAAACGAATCTTGAGACACAAAAAACCACCAATCGGGTGGTGTCAGATCGTAGGATCCGCTCTGATAACACGTGTTGCCTGAAACGCAAACTCAGAACTACCCACTGACAAATCGATTCTTTGGATGCATGGAATTACAACTTTTTGAGACTTGAACCCATGCAATTTTACTGTATACACCCTCCATTACAAGCTCCCTATTGAATTTCCAACCTGAACACTGATTTCTCTCTCCCCTGCTTGGCGAAAAGCAACCTGCTTATATATCTCCATAGCTTGGTATTTTTGCAATGTCTGCCATTTTTTCATTTTTAAAGCTTTCTAATTTTTAACTGAAAGCAAACAAATAAGCCCTATAGGGAACATTCCCCGGAACAACAAAATTCGCTGGCTGTACCCCCACACGACCCCATCAAAGGTCTTATTCAATGCGCCCTTTCAGCACATTTTACCATCTTAAGATGGCCGCCACGTTAACACGTTCGCCCGGCCTGCATTTTGCGCATGCGCGGACACACGCATCGCCTTTCAATCACGGCACTACCCGGAAAAGCTCTGTACTTAACACAGAGGCCGTCGGGAGCAGCCTACCACCCGGGACGTTGAGGGACCCGATCTAGGTTCCGGCGGAGGACTCGCATTGATCAAGTAAGGCCTTGGCCCCACAGCAGATCATTGGCCCCCACGAGCGCCAAGCTACTAGCATACCTAATTCTTCTCTCCTGAAATCTCCACAGATTGATAACGAGAGACCCTCCCCCCCACGCCCCGATTCTCTGGAACCGAATATTATAGGGAAGTAACTACCGGTGCTTCCCAAATAATTTTTATATGTCTGTTTGTCTCACGCTGCATCTTTATTAGAGCAGGCACCACTGTTTCAATCTGATAATGTAATTTATAAATGTGTGTATTGTCTCACCATACTATTGACAAGCCTTATAATTTTTGAATGTATGTACTGTCTCACCATATATGAGCAACCCCGCATATAATTCACAATTGAGTCACTAACCCACTCCTGAGCAGACCCACAGAGCGTACCGACATTTCTGTAACCCAAGAGATGTGAATGTTTCAGACACTGGCACGCCAGATAATCACATGTCTATGTCTAGATGCATGAAACGCTCCTCTGAGCATTGATCACTTACCTTGGCCACCAGGCAATGGCATGCATGACGCATGACACCTCACAACTTGCCAACCGCAGTATGTTTATAAAATGTATGTCATGTTCTGCTTTTTCCCACAGGTTTTTCTCGCTAAACCAGTGAGTGTCTGTAAGTATACAGACCCCCTTTTTATCTTCACTTTTCCACACACCTTAGCGCGTGTGTAGGAGACTATCACCCGTGGCACACCCTTTTGCCACTCACTTCACTTCTGTTCCTGAAAAAAGTCCCACACAATTCCTACAGGGACTGAAACATGTAGACCGCTAACACATAGACAACCCATAGCAAAATCTTGGCTATTAACGGTTGCATTACATATTTTACTTAAATACCCTGGGCCGCCAAGAATAAATTTATAGGTAAGGATTCCCAGAGGTATATTTTAAACACTCACCTTCATCTACATCACACTGTTGCACGACACCTGCTCCGCTGTAGTCAGGCGTTGAAGCACAACCAGGCGGCACTCGGCTGCCTGGTTGGACCCCCATGAGGAAGCATGACACCAACCAGGTTGGTGTGTGAGGGGTTTATTAACAATACTAATTGTGTCCAGCCACCAGGCCATTAGCCATAAATGACCAAGTGACCAAACACAGTGGGCCAGTCCACATTGATTCTATATATCTTTTAGAAGACCAAAAGGCATTATCTCCTGTAGCCCCTTTTTATAGTGGACAAGCTCGTCCGTGGTCCAAATTCTTATCCAAAAACAAAAGGGGGCGGAATGGCGCAAGGCTGTCAGTGTGCTTTAAGTTAATGTCAAGGAAGACCGGAACCATTGGAGTTCTGTTAGGTAATGACAGTAGCTTACGGACAAATTTATTTTCACCAACTTCAAAGCTACACTTACAATGCGGACCCCAAAGTTCTGCACCATACAAGGCTGCTGACTGGGCCTTGAATTTAAAAACCTCTATGGCGGGAGAAACAGCCTTAGAGAAACTCCCACTGTGTTTCTTTATGATGGGTGTACAGTTTTGGAGCAGACCTAATCTGTATTTTTCCAATTGTGGTTTCCAGGACAATTTGGAGTCCAGTGTAATTCCTAAATAGTTAAAGCTGCTCACGTACTCTAGTCTTTCGCCTTGCAACTCCAATTTCTTTTTAAAAGCTTTATTTGTATTAATGGACATGTATTTTGTCTTAGTAGAGTTGATCTCAAGTCCCTTTTTGGTACAATACAAGTGGAAGGAATTTAGCAAGTTTTGGAGGCCGCTGGAGGTTTGTGATATTAGAATGGTGTCATCTGCGAAGAGTAGTGCAGGTATCATATCCCCCCTAACTTGGGTGAGTCGTTCTTATATCCCTCCAAGAAAGAGGGGATATCATTTACATATAAAGTAAACAAGGTTGGTGCCAGGACACAACCTTGTCGCACTCCACGCTTCACAGGTATTTCTCTTGTAAGTTCTCCTCGCGGTCCCCATCTCACTTTTGCATAATTACCTTTGTGCAATCTAATTATCTGGACTAACAGTTCGGTTGGTATCCCTAGATCTTTCAAATGGCCCCAAAGGCTGGTCCTGGGAACCAAATCGAACGCAGCTCTTAAGTCCACAAATGCAACGTATAAAGTACCTTGCCTTATCGTTATGTATTTCCAACAAAGACATAAAAATCTGAAGACTTGGTCGATGGTACTAATCTTCTTTCTAAATCCTGCTTGAAATTTTGTTAGCAGATCAACCTGTTCGATCCAGGACAACAAGCGAGACATTATGTGCCTGGCAAACACTTTCTGAGGAATGTCTATCAGACCGATTGGGCGATAGTTCGCCGGGTCAAGTCTGTTCCCCTTTTTAAAAACTGTGACGATCTCTGCCCCCTTCCATGTACTTGGTATCGGATCTAGGTTTGCTATTGTATTGCAGAGTGAATTTATGTAAGCAGCCCAAATGGTCAGATCATGTTTTAGAAGGTCACCGGGGATTTTGTCCGGTCCTGGAGCTTTACCAGATTTTACTGTTTCTAAAACTTGAATCGTTTCCTTTAATGTGAAATGTAAATTAGCTTCCTTTGCTATCACAATCATTTCCTCAATCACTACAAATCTGTCTCCATTGTAATCAGTGTAAAGTGCAGAGAAATGGTTTACCCACGTATACTCGTCTAGGAAGAGGTCTCTCTGGGCTCTACCTGACCTATTGCCTTTGGATATCAGGTTCCAAAATCCAGCCTGGTCCTTCGCCTTACCCACACGTATTAGGTCTCCCCATATCTCCTCATCCCAAGCTCTTTGCAGCTTCTAGTGTCTGGTTGTAAGTGTGCCTTTTTTCCCTTGTGTTTACTATGTCATTTCCCTGTATGGCTTTAATTAACTCACACTTCGCAGTTCGACAGTCCTTACTATACTATGGTTTACCGTGGCTGGCCCTTTCAGATGTTCCTGGCTTCCTTTCTTTAGGTATTTTGCTTAGTATAGGGCCTAAAGAATCTACAAGCCTACCATGGAGGTCAGTCATCCTTATTGGAACTGCGTTACTCCCTATGTAAGGGGATAGAGTGTCTGCGAAGGTTGAGTAAATATTGGACATTGCTTTTTTATCCCCTAGGATGTTTGGCCACTTTACGACCCGATTATTCCTCTTCAGCATGATTTCATCATCTAGACTACCAGTATCAACATTACCAGAGAGTACTATGGAAAAAATTTCTGATGAAACCCTCAAATTCAAGGGTAAATGATCACTCTCTGTTCTGGAGTCTATTTTAAGGTCACTCAAGTAGCACCAACAACCTAATGTCACCAGCATGTAGTCTATACAGCTTTGTGAGTTGCCTCTGTAAAACATATGGGCTTTAGGTCTATCTGATGGAAGTCACCCATTACATGCTCTGAGGTTGTGTGCCAATGTTAATCCTAAGAGTTGAGTCACAGTTACTGTGCACTTGACCTCCTTTTCACCAGCCAATACTGGAATGTTATATGCTTGGTCTTCGGTCTCCATTAATTCACCAAATCCCAGCACAGGCTCAAAGATGCAATTAAAATCGCCACCTATTACTACATTTGGAATATGCCCTAGAGAATCAAGGGCAAGGTCCAACTGACTGATCACAGGTGTCTCACAATGTGCGGGGCAAGGTCTATTATATATATATTAAAAATATATGTTGCTCTACCATCCTTGGCTGTTAGTTTTAGGCCCAGTATATCTTTAAAGATGATATCCAAAGGGGCAATATCGATTTGCAAAGAAACTCGAATCCAAATCGCCAGTCCTCCTTCCTTTTACTGAGGGAGTCGCCCCCAACCAGAATGTTTTATAACCAACCCTGTGGGAACAATCTAACAACCAGGTCTCTTGTAACAGTATGATGTCATACATCTCTATATATTCGTGTCAAGTGGGGTCCAGCAAATTCCTATTTAACCCTGTGATGTTCCAGGAGACAATATGCAAATCTAATGTGTTACTATGCTCTCTAGGGTGGAGTAGCTCATTTCCTGTCATTTTAGTGCTTAAATTTGTGTCAGGGACAGACGGTGGTTGAAGGGGGATCAATTGGGTGTTAACCCCTCGATAATCGTCAGGATTTTCCTCTATTACCATGGGATCTTCCTCGATCATAGGATCTATTTGATTAGTTAATTGGCCACCCATCCCCATCTTTTGTCTCAGTATAGAGCTCCCGTGTCTACACTTGTCCCCACTACTACTTGTTGACAGCACTGGCTTAGAACGTGTAAGCTTTAAATGTCAATCCTGCTCCTCGAGAGTGGATAGGATCTCAAAACAGTTATTCAACTCTACCCTTGGGCTAAGGTTAGTTGCATAGCCACTCTCCCTAGGTCTATAAAAATACCTCAGTGGTAAAGCACTGATACTTGTGTGTCCCCGATCAGTCATATCTTTAATTTGGAGGATTTCTCTGGTTATTTATGGCCGCCTAAAATTTACCACTACACAGTCCCCGCTAATGTTCTTCCTGGATTCGTCCACCCATCCTACCCTGCATACCATCAGGATGTCCGCTTCTCTCATCGGGTTAAATTGCTTAAATTTTGCTAGCCAATTGATCACTTTATTTTTCAGGCTTGACCAATTCTCCTTCTGGTATCTCCTGAGCACCGGTACCCATACAAGAATTAGCGTATACGGACATGATGCTGGCGGGAGGCTGAGTACTTCTTCATTCGGGGTTAAGTCTGTGCTTTTCAGGCTATATATAGGTAGTTCGTCATTCTTCCCCCTACCGCTTTCTGCATTAGTGCGTGTGCTACCTTCAGATGCCTGACAGGCTTCTGTATTAGTGCTCTTCTGGTTGCGGGCAAGAGCTTATATTTAGAGCCGAGGCTGCTCTCAGCCTGATCTCGTCGTATCATTATCTCGTGTTCTAGAGGAATGGGCCTGTATTCGGGGCGTGTGTTACTTTTATTCGGGATTCCTGGCTCCCTTGATCTATCTCCCTTAACAGTGCTGCTTGGACTCCATCGCCATATAGTGTTTTGAAAGAGGGCCAGTTTCTCTTCCAGTGGCCTTAGGGCCTCACCGATATGCACTACTAGATCGGTTAAAATGCCTTCTCTAGCAGATTCTAGGGATCTTTTTATAATAGACTCCAGATCCCTTTTATAGTCAATAGGAACGGAATAGAATTCACTATCAGAGGGCTCAGTCTGAGTCGACATGTTTTTTCCAGGAACATGACTCATTTCTGTTCTATTTACTGTTTTCCCTCGCCCCCGCACCCCTAGTCCTCGGTTTTCTGGGTATTGGTATTTTCTTTTTTACATTTTTTGTGTCTGTTTTTTTCCCCAGTGTCTGGTTTTTATTTCTTAGTCTAGTCTCCATTGGTGAGCTTATTCTATCAATTGGTTCAGTGGAGATTGATAAGTCAATGCAATCCTGGGAAGGGTCATCCTCATTCTCCGCGTCTGGGGCTAGCTGAGGTAGGAGCAGCGGAGACGCTGATAGCCGTGGTGAATTATTTTGTGTGTCAACGGGATCTAAGGACAGCCTACTTTCGACAATTTCAATCTCTTGGTTTATAAGAGTTTCTGCCCTGAGAAAGAAGGCGTCTAAAGTGCCCACAGGTCCCTTTCGCTTGCTCATAATTCTTCCCTTATTTACTGGTTATATACGAGACACACAATTAAACTATCAGAGAAATTAAAACAAACACAGAAGATTGCAAAGTTCAGTAATAGAACAGGTTAGAACTGAGCTTGGGAGTTGAGTCTTACCAGATGTCCAAATGTCCAGTCCCTATCATTAGCCAGATGTCAGAGAGGTGGCCCAGTCCAGTCTATGTCAGGCTATGACGGGCGCGGACGGGCCCGCCCTTGGCCCGGGCTTCGCCCGCGCGCGTCCCGCGATGCGGTAGCCCCCTCGCGTTATTATACACCTCCTGGTGCACGTGACTCTGTGTAAAACTAGCACGCGGGACTCTGGGAAGTGTAGTCCCCACGCGCCAGCAACAACAATGGCGGCTCTCGGCGGCGCTCGCGGGTTGTTTCGAGCGCGGCAGCCCCCTCAGCACTCTAGGCTCTCCTCCGGGCAAGCAGCAGGTAAGTTTCTGGCGCAATTTGCAGGATTGTAGCAGGTTTGGTGGAAGGCTCCCCTTGCCTGTGGTCACAAAATCACGTCCACTCTTTTGTGCTGCATACGTTACCACAGCTACTTCAGAAGGCAGTTGAAGTGCCTCAAGTTAATTCATGATAAAGTGCCACTTTCTAATGGATAACACAAAAAAGAGCAGACCAGGTCTAGAAAAGGTGTGCAGCCATACCGGAGACCGCGAAGCAATTAGAAGCATGTGCGAACGAATGCTGCTGAGTAACAAAAGCTTGGACAAATGCTAGGACACGTCCCATCAGCCCACCCTCATGGTGGAATTTCATCATGTGGGAGGTGGTGAACACTCTCAACCTTGCCCGGCCATATAGTGCCGGGAATAAAAAGCCAGAACTCTAGCCATGATGTTCATCAAATCATAAAAATAATAATA
Organism: Lissotriton helveticus; assembly: GCF_964261635.1. Lineage (NCBI taxonomy): Eukaryota > Metazoa > Chordata > Amphibia > Caudata > Salamandridae > Lissotriton > Lissotriton helveticus. The sequence continues at coordinate 1,514,051,662 of NC_136061.1, read as the reverse complement.
AAGGTGCAGTGCTCAAGTGATCGTGATGGATAAAATTAACTACTAAGACTCAGGAAACGTTCAGACTGAAGTCTAGGTGTCAAGAATTAAAAGCACGCCGAGTAGTTGGAGACTAAAACTACTCACTGGCGCTGTGCAGAGCGGTCGACATGTTTCAGCCTGTAGGGGAATTACCCCGGCTTTCTTCAGGACCTATAGTGTGGAATAGCTACTGCAAATAACAGTGATTTGTGAACTCAAAAATAACATAAAATGTACGTATCTACCAGGAACTTGACAATCCAATGTTCACTGGAGAAAAAGAAGAAACATAACTTCTTCCTGACAAAAGACAAAAGATAACACAACAACACATGGTTACCCACATACAACTGCATGAATACACAATCGCCGTACATGTAAACACACCTGCGTGAATAATTTGCATTCCGCATAGCATAAAAAGCATAGTAGCTTAATCACACAGAGGCCTTTCCTCACAGTGATACTCACCCAGCTTTGTCTGGGTGAAGACCTCACCTCACCCGGCAACCGCTCGGGAGAATGAGGCCCCGCTCTACAGTGTAGAAAGAGGACATAGTTAGCACACAAACTATACTGTGCCCAGCCGAATTGCTCTACACATGAACCCAACAAACGTGTGATAGAAACCCATCTGCCCGACCAAGATAACATGCCCACACTGAAGCCAACATTGGACACTCAAAAACTGCACACACAGAAATATTGCCCATGTCCCAAAGCGCAGTGTAGGTACTGATAAACGCCTCTGAATTGCTAGTTTTGACACCCACTATAAAATACTCTATAAAAAACATGAGAGAGGTATATACGGGATCCTGACTGTAGATCGCTGTTTTTAGAGTTTGTGGGAAAAGCTGATAGAGATCTCTGAGTGGCTATTTTTAGACTACCCACTCCGACAAACTCGTTTAGTATCAGCATCTTGTAAACACGGTCTCTGAGCTACTTAAAATCATGCCACCTCGGTAAGAACTTAGTGAAAGCAGCAATGACATCTGACATCTCACCTGTCCGTCGGTACCCCTCATTATGACCAAGCGGAAGTGGAGGTGTAGATGGTACCGCCCTCCTAATCTTTATACCGGACGAAAAATAGGTAATGAGCCACATGGGGCTTCAAGTCATGCCCAATCGTCCGCCAAAAATTTGCGTAGGTCAAGAGCATAGAAAGCGGGCAACAAGAGTCCTAAAGGAGGCTGGAAGTGAGGCTGCTTCACCGTGTCTGTGAACAGAGATGCGGACACGGACGTGCGCATGCGCGCAGTTGAAGCCGCTGTACCCTCGCGCATGCGCAGCAGCAATCGGGGCCGCGATGCAATCAACATTGTTTGTGTAAACAGCGCCCCTGCCATACACTCCCATGCTGTGCCCTATAACGCATATTGCAAAAAAGGGACAAATAATGGAAAAATAGGGAAACGCTATTATGAGGAGAATCCCAATTAATATGGAAACGTATATATGGACCAAAACGTACTTATTGGTCTGATATCCACCATGGCTTGGCAACGCATGACCAAGCCAGGAACGCTGTTCGCTGGACATATGTAAGCTTGAGAAGCAAGAAAGATCCTTGCGAAGGGATCAAGAGGAATGGCGATGACTGTGCCTCAGAAATAATGGATTGTTATTTAAAAAAACGCTTACACCAAAAGGAGTCTTTATATGGTGGAGCGTGACTAGGCCCTAAGAAAGGACATTTACTAATTATAAGAATCCGTCCCTCATAATTATTATCATAGAAGTCCTCCGGTTGTAAAATGGATTAGATGTAATTATCATCAAGTGTCAAAGAGCAGGGATAGGATTGGATGGGGTCGGCAGACAAGGCAACACACACAATTAAGTTGGGTGAGCCCGAGGGTGCAAACAAAGATACGTTTGCATCCATAAAAAGACCCGCAACTTAAAGTTGCTCTAAATACTCAAGAAACAAAAGTGTGGAGGGTCAAGGGGAATATTTAACGACCTGTCTGCTCAAACCCCTACTCTCAATACATAACACAAAAAAGAGCAGACCAGGTCTAGAAAAGGTGTGCAGCCATACCGGAGACTGCAAAGCAATTAGAAGCATGTGCGCCCGAATGCTGCTGAGTAACAAAAGCTTGGACAAATGCTAGGACACGTCCCATCAGCCCACCCTCATGGTGGAATTTCATCATGTGGGAGGTGGTGAACACTCTCAACCTTGCCCGGCCTTATAGTGCCTGAGGCACAGTCATCGCCATTCCTCTTGATCCCTTCGCAAGGACCTTTCTTGCTGTAGGGGAATTACCCCGGGGTAATTCCCCTACAGGCTGTAGTAGTTAATTTTATCCATCACGATCACTTGAGCACTGCACCTTTATTATTATTTTTATGATTTGATGAACATCATGGCTAGAGTTCTGGCTTTTTATTCCCGGCACTATATGGCCGGGCAAGGTTGAGAGTGTTCACCACCTCCCACATGATGAAATTCCACCATGAGGGTGGGCTGATGGGACGTGTCCTAGCATTTGTCCAAGCTTTTGTTACTCAGCAGCATTCGTTCGCACATGCTTCTAATTGCTTCGCGGTCTCCGGTACGGCTGCACACCTTCTCTAGACCTGGTCTGCTCTTTTTTGTGTTATGTATTGAGAGTAGGGGTTTGAGCAGACAGGTCGTTAAATATTCCCCTTGACCCTCCACACCTTTGTTTCTTGAGTATTTAGAGCAACTTTAAGTTGCGGGTCTTTTTATGGATGCAAACGTATCTTTGTTTGCACCCTCGGGCTCACCCAACTTAATTGTGTGTGTTGCCTTGTCTGCCGACCCCATCCAATCCTATCCCTGCTCTTTGACACTTGATGATAATTACATCTAATCCATTTTACAACCGGAGGACTTCTATGATAATAATTATGAGGGACGGATTCTTATAATTAGTAAATGTCCTTTCTTAGGGCCTAGTCACGCTCCACCATATAAAGACTCCTTTTGGTGTAAGCGTTTTTTTAAATAACAATCCATTATTTCTGAGGCACAGTCATCGTCATTCCTCTTGATCCCTTCGCAAGGACCTTTCTTGCTTCTCAAGCTTACATATGTCCAGCGAACAGCGTTCCTGGCTTGGTCATGTGTTGCCAAGCCATGGTGGATATCAGACCAATAAGTACGTTTTGGTCCATATATACGTTTCCATATTAATTGGGATTCTCCTCATAATAGCGTTTCCCTATTTTTCCATTATTTGTCCCTTTTTTGCAATATGCGTTATAGGGCACAGCATGGGAGTGTATGGCAGGGGCGCTGTTTACACAAACAATGTTGATTGCATCGCGGCCCCGATTGCTGCTGCGCATGCGCGAGGGTACAGCGGCTTCAACTGCGCGCATGCGCAAGTCCGTGTCCGCATCTCGGTTCACGGACACGGTGAAGCAGCCTCACTTCCAGCCTCCTTTAGGACTCTTGTTGTCCTCTTTCTATGCTCTTGACCTACGCAAATTTTTGGCAGACGATTGGGCATGACTTGAAGCCCCATGTGGCTCATTACCTATTTTTCGTCCGGTATAAAGATGAGGAGGGCGGTACCATCTACACCTCCACTTCCGCTTGGTCATAACGAGGGGTACCGACGGACAGGTGAGATGTCAGATGTCATTGCTGCTTTCACTAACTTCTTACCGAGGTGGCATGATTTTAAGTAGCTCAGAGACCGTGTTTACAAGATGCTGATACTAAACGAGTTTGTCGGAGTGGGTAGTCTAAAAATAGCCACTCAGAGATCTCTATCAGCTTTTCCCACAAACTCTAAAAACAGCGATCTACAGTCAGGATCCCGTATATACCTCTCTCATGTTTTTTATAGAGTATTTTCTAGTGGGTGTCAAAACTAGCAATTCAGAGGCGTTTATCAGTACCTACACTGCGCTTTGGGACATGGGCAATATTTCTGTGTGTGCAGTTTTTGAGTGTCCAAAGTTGGCTTCAGTGTGGGCATGTTATCTTGGTCGGGCAGATGGGTTTCTATCACACGTTTGTTGGGTTCATGTGTAGAGCAATTCGGCTGGGCACAGTATAGTTTGTGTGCTAACTATGTCCTCTTTCTACACTTTAGAGCGAGGCCTCATTCTCCCGATCGGTTGCCGGGTGAGGTGAGGTCTTCACCCACACAAAGCTGGGTGAGTATCACTGTGAGGAAATGCCTCTGTGTGATTAAGCTACTATGCTTTTTATGCTATGCGGAATGCAAATTATTCACGCAGGTGTGTTTGCATGTACGGCGATTGTGCATTCATGCAGTTGTATGTGGGTAACCATGTGTTGTTGTGTTATCTTTTGTCTTTTGACAGGAAGAAGTTATGTTTCTTCTTTTTCTCCAGTGAACATTGGAGTGTCAAGTTCCTGGTAGATACGTACATTTTATGTTATTATTGAGTTCACAAATCACTGTTATTTGCAGTAGCTATTCCATACTATAGGTCCTGAAGAAAGCCGGGGTAATTCCCCTACAGGCTGAAACATGTCGACCGCTCTGCACAGCGCCAGTGAGTAGTTTCAGTCTCCAACTACTCAGCGTGCTTTTAATTCTTGACACCTAGACTTCAGTCTGAACGTTGCCTGAGTCTTAGTAGTTAATTTTATCCATCACGATCACTTGAGCACTGCACCTTTATTATTATTTTTATGATTTGATGAACATCATGGCTAGAGTTCTGGCTTTTTATTCCCGGCACTATATGGCCGGGCAAGGTCGGGAGTGTTCACCACCTCCCACATGATGAAATTCCACCATGAGGGTGGGCTGATGGGACGTGTCCTAGCATTTGTCCAAGCTTTTGTTACTCAGCAGCATTCGTTCGCACATGCTTCTAATTGCTTCGCGGTCTCCGGTATGGCTGCACACCTTTTCTAGACCTGGTCTGCTCTTTTTTGTGTTATGTATTGAGAGTAGGGGTTTGAGCAGACAGGTCGTTAAATATTCCCCTTGACCCTCCACACCTTTGTTTCTTGAGTATTTAGAGCAACTTTAAGTTGCGGGTCTTTTTATGGATGCAAACGTATCTTTGTTTGCACCCTCGGGCTCACCCAACTAATTGTGTGTGTTGCCTTGTCTGCCGACCCCATCCAATCCTATCCCTGCTCTTTGACACTTGATGATAATTACATCTAATCCATTTTACAACCGGAGGAATTCTACGATAATAATTATGAGGGACGGATTCTTATAATTAGTAAATGTCCTTTCTTAGGGCCTAGTCACGCTCCACCATATAAAGACTCCTTTTGGTGTAAGCTTTTTTTTAAATAACAATCCATTATTTCTGAGGCACAGTCATCGCCATTCCTCTTGATCCCTTCGCAAGGACCTTTCTTGCTTCTCAAGCTTACATATGTCCAGCGAACAGCGTTCCTGGCTTGGTCATGTGTTGCCAAGCCATGGTGGATATCAGACCAATAAGTAAGTTTTGGTCCATATATACGTTTCCATATTAATTGGGATTCTCCTCATAATAGCGTTTCCCTATTTTTCCATTATTTGTCCCTTTTTTGCAATATGCGTTATAGGGCACAGCATGGGAGTGTATGGCAGGGGCGCTGTTTACACAAACAATGTTGATTGCATCGCGGCCCCGATTGCTGCTGCGCATGCGCGAGGGTACAGCGGCTTCAACTGCGCGCATGCGCACGTCCGTGTCCGCATCTCGGTTCACGGACACGGTGAAGCAGCCTCACTTCCAGCCTCCTTTAGGACTCTTGTTGTCCGCTTTCTATGCTCTTGACCTACGCGAATATTTGGCGGACGATTGGGCATGACTTGAAGCTCCATGTGGCTCATTACCTATTTTTCGTCCGGTATAAAGATGAGGAGGGCGGTACCATCTACACCTCCACTTCCGCTTGGTCATAACGAGGGGTACCGACGGACAGGTGAGATGTCAGATGTCATAGCTGCTTTCACTAAGTTCTTACCGAGGTGGCATGATTTTAAGTAGCTCAGAGACCGTGTTTACAAGATGCTGATACTAAACGAGTTTGTCGGAGTGGGTAGTCTAAAAATAGCCACTCAGAGATCTCTATCAGCTTTTCCCACAAACTCTACAAACAGCGATCTACAGTCAGGATCCCGTATATACCTCTCTCATGTTTTTTATAGAGTATTTTATAGTGGGTGTCAAAACTAGCAATTCAGAGGCGTTTATCAGTACCTACACTGCGCTTTGGGACATGGGCAATATTTCTGTGTGTGCAGTTTTTGAGTGTCCAATGTTGGCTTCAGTGTGGGCATGTTATTTTGGTCGGGCAGATGGGTTTCTATCACACGTTTGTTGGGTTCATGTGTAGAGCAATTCGGCTGGGCACAGTATAGTTTGTGTGCTAACTATGTACTCTTTCTACACTGTCGAGTGGGGCCTCATTCTCCCGAGCGGTTGCCGGGTGAGGTGAGGTCTTCACCCACACAAAGCTGGGTGAGTATCACTGTGAGGAAATGCCTCTGTGTGATTAAGCTACTATGCTTTTTATGCTATGCGGAATGCAAATTATTCACGCAGGTGTGTTTACATGTACGGCGATTGTGTATTCATGCAGTTGTATGTGGGTAACCATGTGTTGTTGTGTTATCTTTTGTCTTTTGACAGGAAGAAGTTATGTTTCTTCTTTTTCTCCAGTGAACATTGGAGTGTCAAGTTCCTGGTAGATACGTACATTTTATGTTATTTTTGAGTTCACAAATCACTGTTATTTGCAGTAGCTATTCCATACTATAGGTCCTGAAGAAAGCCGGGGTAATTCCCCTACAGGCTGAAACATGTCGACCGCTCTGCACAGCGCCAGTGAGTAGTTTCAGTCTCCAACTACTTGGCGTGCTTTTAATTCTTGACACCTAGACTTCAGTCTGAACGTTTCCTGAGTCTTAGTAGTTAATTTTATCCATCACGATCACTTGAGCACTGCACCTTTATTATTATTTTTATGATTTGATGAACATCATGGCTAGAGTTCTGGCTTTTTATTCCCGGCACTATATGGCCGGGCAAGGTTGAGAGTGTTCACCACCTCCCACATGATGAAATTCCACCATGAGGGTGGGCTGATGGGACGTGTCCTAGCATTTGTCCAAGCTTTTGTTACTCAGCAGCATTCGTTTGCACATGCTTCTAATTGCTTCGCGGTCTCCGGTATGGCTGCACACCTTTTCTAGACCTTGTCTGCTCTTTTTTGTGTTATGTTTTGAGAGTAGGGGTTTGAGCAGACAATTCGTTAAATATTCCCCTTGACCCTCCACACCTTTGTTTCTTGACCACTTTCTAATGGGACAGACAGATGAGACCATGAAACCCCTTTGGGGCCACAACTATCTGAAATAGTGGACCATGGCAAATCGTAGTGACTATCAGTGTAGGTGGTGACTCAAATTGTCAGAGGCACAACAAGCTATATCAAGAGTAATCAGTTTAGCCAAGTGTGCTGAGGTTACATCACTCAAACAACAGGCTTCCACTGCACCTTCTAGGGTGCAAACCACATAGGTGGCTTTCAATATCTCTCTTACCTTCTTTAAGCAGTAGCTGTCTGAAAACAACTTATAATCAGCCTCTTCAGGAGAGACATTTTGAATGTAAGGTCTTGGCTTGGTCGACAATTCTGTCACATCAAGGCAGTCATTGTCTATCCGATCATTATCATTATCACCAGTAGCAGGCAAAAATAACAGTGTGGCAGGGTTGAGACAGGAGCACCTTTGCAGATTGATATTCACTGCAGTGAGGATGCATGCTCCTATCTGGTAAGTCAGCTGTTGGGCCTGTGTTGTGTTTCAGTGCGGGTGAGTAGAATTTCAACAGCATGCAGGACCATAGCTGTAAGAGTGTACCCCATAAAAAAGCCCTCACATTGCTGAATGCTGACACAAACCACAGCCAAGGCCTTTGAGCAACCCGGCAACATTGCAACTACTGGGTTAAGAGTGGGTAAAAAGTACGCAATGGGACATTTAGAATTATTACGAGTCTGTCTAATTAATAATAAAGAGCACCCTTCCCTCTCCGAACAATACAAAATTAAAGGCTTCTCGTTATTAGGCATTCCTAAGACTTTCTCTGAGCTCCAAGAAGGCATCCCTGCATTTGTTGTCCCATCCTAACGGATCAGACATCTTTGTGTATAAGCCTCTGTAGAGGTTTTGCCACAAGGGAAAATGTTTTGAATCCACTCACAACACTAGCTCACCTTTCCCAGAAACATCCTGACTTCACTCTGCCTCTTGGGAAGTTTCAATATGCCAGAGATTATCTCTTGGGAAACTTGTCTTACTCATTTCTCAATATGAAGCCCCAGACCTAGATACAGAACTTGTTTCTGACAGTACTCCTATTTTGTTGGGGACACTTTATGCCCGTATTTAGCCAGATGATTCGACAGGGCTGTCGGTGCCACCAATAGGTCATCAATATACAAGACCAGGACTGAGTTGTACAGCAAAGGCAAGGTCTCCATATTCTTTTTCAGTATCTGATTGAAAATTGAAGGGCTTTCTGTATACCCTTGAGGTACTCAGTACCGTGTCAGAACTTTATTTTAGAACTGGAAAGCAAAGAGGAACTAACTGTTCTCATCCAACGACATGTAAGAGAATGCTTGCACACGTCAATGACCGTGAACTGCTCAGCATCACAGGGTATTTGAAACAGTATGAAAGTAGGATTCAGTAACACAGGACAACATAGGAGGAAAACATTATTAATCTTTCTCAAGTCCGGCATGACCCTGCATTTTTTGATTGGTTTCTGCAGGCCAAAAATCGAGGAAGTGCGAAGACTCCCTAAGATCCTTTTTTAAGATCCCTTGTTCTAACATAGACTCAACTATGGGAGTAATTCCAGCCACTGCCACAGGTGAGAGGTTGCACTGGGGCATTCAGGGATACTCTGCAACATCTTTAATCAAGCTAGTGTCTTCGCCAGTAAAATATCAGACTTCCTCCTTTATGGAGATCTTTAAGTCAGGGGGTAAGTGTTTTTTTGTCAAAATGGGTACCATCTCAATGGTTGGCCTACGGGTAGTTAATTTCATTCTGCATTCTCATTTGTAATTGAGGCTCAACGCCATACAATAGATCACAGAGTTCTCTTTATATAAATGGTCCCTGTCCAATAGGTTTACTGGGCTTGAGTCAGATATCACAAACTGATGGTCCTTTTCAAGAGGACTTATCTTCACAGGAATTGTAACGGAAACAGGATTCATCAGTTGTGTGTTGGATAGGCCTACAACTTAGGCTTGTTTTCCAGATAGGGGCAGATTTGGAACTTTTACAATTCTTACATTAAAACAGGCAGCACCTGTGTCATTAAGAAACTTCACAGGTGGTCATTCATCGCTATCCACGTATGGGTCTCTTTGGTTTAACTTAAAGCATGCAATCTTCCTGACCTCTCAGGCACTGTCATTGGGATTGATCAGAACCTGGATCTGCAAAACTGTTGAAGACCGAGAACTGTTGGAAACTGTCAGAATTTGTGAAGGGCTTTCACTTGGATCTACACTTTCAATTGTTACATAATGAAACTGCATGGCTTTCTTTCACATGGCTCTCTTCGTCCCTGAATTAGGATAAAGAGGCATTCCTCCCCCTCCCCCTGTGGGAAACCATTCCCATTCTGCATCCAATTCCTTGCATTCCATCTCCAACACCAGAAACATAACCTAGGTTTGCTAAATACAGACCATTCTGAAAACCCCTCTGGGCTAACTTTGTTTGAGCCACAATAAATGTCTCTTTAATTTTCTTCTGCCTTGCTTCCAAACCATCACTACAGTACTTTGCATACTGCAGTATCTCACACAAGGGCTTTGACTGCCAACAAATTACTTTTTTTCCTGGAAATGCAAGCTAATTTCCAGATGCAAAATAAGAACAAACTGACAAACAAATATGGAGATTTCCTTGCTCAGACCTGGACGAATCTTCATAATAATCATTCATTGACTCTTTGGACCCTTGAGTAGTCCTTGATGTTTTTAAAAATTCAATCTCCTTCTGTGGAACCTTATTATTCAGCAAGTTAATCACCTGATTATACTTTCCCATAACTACAGTAGAGGGAGCATGCATTTGATCATCTCTCAGCGGTTCTGCTTATGGCCACTGCACAGATATTTTACAGTCAGGCCACAGAATATTTGGAGCAACAGTGTCAAAGAAACTGTTCAGATCCCTACAGCACCTTTGAAATCTTCATGACCTGGATATACCAAAGGTAAGGGTTTTCTCTCAATTTTGGAAATTGATTTGTAAATATAAAATGATTACCATGGCTTCAAGGTTTATGCACTTATCCACCCCCACGCACTTCCAGAAAGGGTACGTCCTTACCTCTGATTTGCTTTTTCTAGTTTCGCCATATCTTCAGTGTCACTGTCTTTCTACTTTCTTACTTTATTAGCCCACCTATCTTTGATCTTTTCAGCATCACTCCACTCCATTTTGGATCCTCCCAACTATCTCTTTCAAATGTAGTTTCAAACCTGCTGTTCGCATATTGTTAATAGTTTCCTCCATCATGAACATTCTAAAATGTTTCTGCAAAGTCTGGCTTTTGGATAGATAAACCCCATATTCTGCGCTATCTCTTCAAAAGCTAGTTAGCATCATATGTACTCCTAGCAGCCCCAATCCACAGGAACAAGAGTTCTTATTTGTTATATCCATTTATAAATTCCAACTTAAGAGTTCCCTTCAAACTCAGTCTTTCTTGTCACAGCGTCAAACACTCTTGCTGGTTTGTCTTCAACTTCTGGGGCATCTGATACATAAATTTCATCCACCTCTACAACAGGTACACGCACAGTGGGCGTTGTTTTGCAGGGTATTGCACCCGCATCAATGGTAGAGCCAGTGCTTGGGACAAAGGATACAGTTATGACTGATGGAATGACTGGAGCTGCAGTGACTATAATGGTACTTGGGACTGGTGCAACAATGGGTAGACCTATAACAATGGGCAGCCAACCCTCCGGGAGCCTTTGCTCTGCAGGTGCGATTGCGCCTGATTTCATAATGGGTGGGGGTCTCCAATTGCCTGATTCCCTCCAACAGGTAGGTTTCAAGAATCCTATAAGTCTTCTAAAAAGTTTTAACTAGAGTCACTGTCACTAATTTCATCCCCCTTTGCTTCAGCCCCACCACCTCTCGTGCTTTCTTTTGACCTGTCCTACCACCGGTTAGCACAGTGTAATCCAAACTCGCCCAATGACATCTCTCCTCCATGCCTGTGTTTCTGCATCACACTTCACTACCATCAGACCACGAACCGTCTTTTAAGTTCTAGTTTCATATTTCTCATTTGCCTCCACATGTGGGATGCTTCAATTGAAGTTTTCATCTCATACAACACTCACCTCAAATTCTTAATTATACTCAAATTAAAAGTACCATCTGGGAGAAACAGCAAGGACCCTTCATTCAAAGTGATCCTATTACACTGTTTAAGCCAGGTACCTGTATCTAAACTGACAATGATTGTTGTGTAATGCACAGGTCTGGCCTTGGGGGTGGACTTCTTTCCCTCGCAAACAGTTTTTCTCACATCATCACAAAGCAAAACTTTCAATTTCTCAAACACAGTGGTCTGCTCACCTAATTTTGATTGTAGGCAGATCTTACGTTTGGCCATAGTGGTGATTATGCCATGACTGCGTGGCCAAACTTCTCAGATGGCCCAACAGAGTAAGTATTGTCTGAAGAACCCACTATATATTTGTCTCCCCCATTTTGGATTGGTGGCCAAATATCTGTTATTTACTGCCTTTCACTGCAAGGCAAACCTTGGTGGTGAGGAACAGTAAAAAATAAATAATGGCCCCCTGACCATGGGATATGACACTTCATTTCAGGATTTTCCTTTTTAAAATAAAAAAGAAAACTGTTTGGTGCAAGGCTGCGTCATGATGATGGGGCCCTGCACCAAACAGCAAATAGAATCGGGAAACCCACTGTGGGTAGCTGATGCGCGCTACAAGTTTTAAATAAATAAATAAAATAAATAAAATAAAATTGACTGGAACTGCTGTGATGATGGTTCCTGCCAATGCTTTATTAATGACCTACAGTTTAGCCCTGGTAAAACAGGCCATGTACCAGGAAATACATTGTCTCCTTAGTTTTTATTTGTGTGTTTCATAGTGGCTTCTTCTGTAACTGGTAGATATGCCAGGGCTATTACATTTTTTATTTCAAAGGTGAACTAGCTGCTTGTTGCATATTCTCCACTTAGGGGTCAATTACGATGTAGTTCGGAAACCATTCCACCAAAATCGGTTTGAGAATGGTTTCCCGCCAAATCAGATTCTGGGAGTCCATCTGAACGATTACGATGGTTACCAACACCGTTCGGTCCAACTCCCATTGACTTCAATGGGAGCCTGTGTTCCGACCAAATACAAAGGCGCCCATTGAAGAAAGGGGTGGTTGGGAAAAATCATGCACCCTTTGGTCGGCACCCCAAGGGGCCTGCTACACTGTGCATGGTTGGAAAGTGTGGACCCATGGGTAACGACACGGGCTCGATTTAGAGGCCCCTGGCTGAAGGGGGCCTGCTAAGGCCCCCCAAAGTCAGTTTCTGACAGCTGATCCGTGTTTGAACAACCGATTCTGAAAGGCTGTCCGATTCTGACATCCTAATCACTTGGTCAGAAACGCGGTCATGAAACCTATACGATTTCGCTCCGAACGATTCAGTTACTCGGAATGCTGAAGGAAGGGGTTTTCATTATGTGTTGTAGCTACGTTTACTGGAATATGTATGTTGTGGTATCATGCAAAACAAGCAGGGTTTTGTGTTGTGACTTTTTTGTGCATGCTATTCATGTTTTTAAATGAAGTATTGCTGACAGTTGTCCTCTAATGTGAACAGGAACCTGAGGCACTATATATTTTTAAATTATTCCTGTGGTATTCTGGAAGCAAGTGATTGTTGCTCTGAGATCTTGCAAAACAACTTCTGTCTTTGTTACATGTGGGGGTGGTGGTGTTCTCTAATGTTAATAAAAATATCATTTTCAGTTGTAGCCCTCCCTTTAGAAACACTAGCATAATATTTGGTATATTTACTATTTAAATTTTCAGTGCTTGTGCTCTCCTGACTGTATGGGGGATACCATGTTCAGTAGCAATCGTTAGCTTTTTTGGGAGGTCATAAAAGTTTCTTGTTCTGCTATTTTACCGGACAATTTAGAGGTATACATATATTACTTTGTGTTAAAATGTAATTTTATTTAACATTATCATTTTGAATGCATTTTTAATATTTGTATGTTCTACTTATACATCAGCTGTCCTTTTAAAGTGCTGTTTTTTCCCTTTGGTTTGATTTGACTGAGATGTGATTCAGGTTGGGTGCCTCTCCCTGTTGGGTACAAAATGTTCCTTTTAGTTACATGTTTAAAATGTGTTACCATGTCCCATATTGAAGTTTGTTGGTTAGTTTGGCTGTAGTTTAAATGTTTTTTTTACATTGTGCTCCTTAGTTGGTCAGTGCTTATTAGGTTTATATTTAAGTGTTTTAGATATGCATGTGTGTGTCTTTATTGAATTTGATTATTTTCACATGTATATTATTTTTACTATTAATTTAGCAATTAATCCTCTTATATATTTATAATAATGTTTTATTTTGTGTAGTTGGTTTAATGTGTTGTATTTCAATAATACATGTAATGTTAGTAGACATGATTTATTATTCAGTGTAATATTTAACTACAGGTTTATTTGTTAAGTAGAAAATGCTAATATATTTGATTTGGTTTTGAAAAATGTATGAGTTTTAACGGTTATTATGAATGATATATTAAATATTATTGTTTTCTTAATTGTAGCCATAGTATTGTAGTTAACAATGTTGAATTCAATATTTATTTTAGTTTTCTATATGTTTAATGGTTTGACAATATTTTCTTTCTCAATATGTTGCATTTGATATTGTGTATTTTAAATATGTGTTCAGCAATATGTTTGCTATCTGTACTTAAGTATTTCTTGTTTAAGTATAACGTAACACAATTTTGAACAACATAGTTTTCGGGTGATATTTTGTTATTTTGATATTGTGGTGATCGATATTGTGTCATATAACCATCAAGTGAAAGCTGTAAATGGCAAAATAATTCATATAAAAATGAAAAAGGAGTGGGCAAGATGATCAAAGATATCTTGTGCAGATTTCTTGGCACATATTTGGCTAATGAATTCCTGGAGCATTTTCTACTAAATCAAGTAATAAAGTAATAAAGCACTAACACGTTGTATCATAAGTGTGCATAGTGCACACAGTTCTTTGAAGAGTTCATTGCATGCACTCGAAGTAGAAATACTGATGTTTTCTCTAAGGTGACTATCTAGAACTACATGTTTTACTACATAGATTCTTTATAGATTCTTTATTACATTGAATTATGTATGTTTCGGTATGGCTCTCCAGGCAAACCTCTGCGAATTGGACTGAGTCTCTTTTGTAAGATAATATTCTTTCATCTCTAAGGATTTTAAAATGCACTATTTGATTGTTAGGGATGATGAGGCAGATTTTAATGGTTAGTTGGATGGAAGTTGTTCAGTTCATTTTTCAATGTTATATTGTAATTCCCAAAACGTTTTTGATACTTTATTTTCCCTCCATGTTATGTGCTATGTATGAATTATGTTTATGTTTTAATCAATAAATGAATCAATCAACCAGTAATTGTATAATGTGACTTATCACCCCAGTGGGTATCTAGGCAGCTGAGGTTGTGAGTCCTTAGTCGAAGAGCCAGGACTTGAGTTCCTTTCTGAAGTCGGCGAGTAAAGGGAAGGATTGAAGGTTGAGGGGGAGATAGTTTCAGGACTTAGTGGTGAAGTAGGAGAAGGAACGACCTCCGCTGCAGCACCAACGGATACAGGGAACCAGTGTGAGGAAAAGGGAGGTGTCTGGTGGGTTGGTGGAAGGTCAGGCAGTGGTTGATGTAAGTGGTTCCGATGTTGTGGAGTGCTTTCTAGGCGTCTCCTGAGGATGGGAAGCCAAAGGAGGTTTCTCAAGTGGGGGTGATGCTGGTTTGTTTGCGGATGAGTCTGACTGTGGTGTTCTGAATGGTCTGGAGTCGTTTGAGAAGCTGTGCGGTAGTTTCAGCCTAGAGTGCATTTTCGTAGTCTAGAGACGAGGACTTGGGTGACTGTTTTCCTGGTGTTGATGGAGATTCATCTGAAAATTTAACAGCACATGAATAGGGTGTGGAAGCAGGGCGAGGACTCAGCATTAACCTGTCGCTGCTTGGTAAATTGCTGTCTAAGATGATGCCGAGTTAGTGGTGAAGTTCTGAGGGGGACGGTGTTAGGCCGAACACGAAGGGCCACCAGGTGTCCTCCCAGGGTGAAGCGATGTTTCCAAAGATGAGCACTTCCATCTTGTCTGTGTTCAGCTTCAGGCATTTAGACTTCATCCAGTTGGCGATGCTTGTCATGGCAATCTGGAAATTGAATCTGGTGGCGGTGGGGTCTTCCATGAGGGAGAGAATGAGTTGGGTGTCGTCAGCATATGAGATGATGTTGAGTCCATGGGTGCGGACTTTATCAGCCAGCGGTGTCATGTATGTGTGGAAGAGGATGGGGCTAAGGTAGAAGTCCTGGGGGGATGTGACAGATGATTGGCTTCGGAGATGAAGGGCAGTAGGCGGATCCTCTGTGTATGTCCTGTGAGGAAGGAGGTGATCCAATTCAGGGCCTTATCTCAGATCCCAATGGTGTGGAATCTTGTGATGAGGGTGTGGTGGGATACGGTATTGAAGGTTGTAGGTGTGACCTAAAGAGCAAGAAAATATTTGTTTGAATTATATTATTTGTGTTCTGGCCATCAGGCCAATTCATTGAACTGCAAGAACGAAATACAAAATCTTTTGAGTCAATATTAAGTCTGTGAATTTCAGACCTTTGCAATTTGCAGTACCAGGACATTTAAAACAAGCCAAAAGGATACAAAACCATTATTTCAGAAGCAGTGAACAAATGAAATGCAGAATTAATCTACTGTAAACTAGGATGTATTAAAAGAAATGCACAATTGCAGTTGGAGGGTAAAACAACTTGATTTCAAAACAAATATCTTTGGGGTATTCTGATCGATTAGAAAAACATAATGCTACTTCTAGACTTCAACTTAGAAATCTTGAGTTAATGTACAGCAATAGGACTTCATGCTTTATCAGCAGAGGTCTTCATCAGGCATTGAAGGAGATTTTAAAGTTTTCTAACTTAATACATATTATGTTTCTACCATCCCACAAGAAGGGTTTTTATTGATCATGCAATGGTGCAGTGTTTGTCAGGTGTTTGCAAACCATTAACAGCCAATTTCATTGAGGTGGGTGATTTGTTGATGTTTCATAGTCATTGATGTAACGGTACCCTTCTACTCTCACAATAGGTGTTCTGAAACAATTCTACATGTTTTTTCTAATGATATCATCAGGTACTTTTGTTGTAGATCTTGCCTCTGAAGAGTGTCGATAGGAATATTTTGGTCATCAGAAATAGGTTGCTTGCTGTTTTCATCAGTTTTTAAAATTGTGATAATGCTTCTTTCTTGTTTATGTACCACATTTGTTTTGGTGTGGATGATTATTTGTTCTGGGTGAATGAATCCGGATTTGTAAATTATGGCTTTTGATATACTTTCTTTTTTCATACTTTATGTAGCACCTAGCCTCCTAAGAAATGGCAATATATTCTTTTGAATCTGCTTGTAGAATTATTTATCATCTTGTCTGGAAGTTGAGCATTTCTTTGCAGAAACATCTTTTCATAACAAATATTGTTTGCTATAAAAATCACCCACAGATCAAATGTTGGCAAAGTCACACATTTAGAAACTACATTGTGGAAAAGTGGTAAATTTCGTACAAATTGGTCATCTTGTATAGTTGGTGAACTAGCAAAACAGACACCGTAGCTGTTGTCACAGGTTTGGCAAATCACATCCTCCCTTGCATCTCAAAATGCATATATTGGAAAACCGCCCACATAGGCAAGATACATAAAAAAATAGTGTCTAGGAGAGTGCCCCTGCATTAGAAATGTATAACACCAAAATACTGGGAGGAACTTTCTCTGGGGCAGAATTGTGGGGTATTGGAAATACAAACTCCCTTACCTCGGTAGAAAACAGGTTTATTCAATCAATGCTTCCTTCTTGCCCCCCCCATGTTTTTAGATTTGGGTCAAAAAAGGCTACTGCACAACATAGGTTATAAGCAGTTAGTGTTTTGGCACCACCTGTGGTCGGTAAATGAGCTTACCCCATAAAGAGAAGAGATGATAAACCTCCTAAAGCAATCCCAGGGGAATTCTATCCCATGGTTTATCTGCTTGAAAAAAGTACTGAAGATCATTGGGATGGAGGAATACTGGTCGAATGTAGTTTTAAAAAGAAATACTGGGATGCGATTATGGAGAAGGAGGTGGCCAAACGGATGGGCACCCTGACCAAAGATTTTATTACATTTAAATGTGCTCCTTTTCGTGAGGAATCCATTGATGAAATTGTACCTTTGCTGGCACAGAAGTTATTCATTCAATACTGTTTTAAAACTTTACCAACCAGAGTGTTTTGTAAAAGTGGTGCAGTAATGCCTCCAGAGATGATGAGTGTCCTGCATGTATTGCTTGCCCATAGTCAATTGTCCACCTGCTATTCTTCTGCCCCTATTATAAAAATGTGCAGACAAAGTGAATTATGCCACTATGTAGACTGGTAGGACCTAGACATTACTTGGAGGTCATGAGAATCTTAGCCACTGATACGATTAGGGTGGTGGTATTTGGTCTGGGCAGATTATGGCAAGCATCATGAATCAAACGTTCCAAATGTATTACATAGTTTCCTAAATCCTTGTATGGGGCTATTTCTATTGATTTTAACTCTGCATTGTTTTATAAGTGCTGTATTCTGTATTTTGTATACTGTTTTTATTGTTCATTTTACATTGTATGGCACTTTGCACTTTATAAGATCCTTGCGATCAAAAATAAAGTATTTTGATGATGATGATGATGATATATTGGTAAGGCAATGTAAACAATTGTAGAGTGCATGGTCCCATCTACCTGCTTCCCATCAATCCCTACCAATCCTTGTTTCTTTCTTCAATTTTAAAGTGAAGTCAGACAATACTATTAAATGTACAGTACCTTATGTTTGAGATGTTCCTGTTGCAATAAAAAGTGATCATTGAAAAACGTTCTACTGTTATTTGGAGGTATTGAGGTACTGGGTTTTTAAGAACCGGCACAGAACCGGCAACCCAGCGGTGTCAGGGTACACCCAGAGACCTCGGTTCTTCCTGATTCAGACCACAGAAACTCAGAGTCTTCAAGGTGAAGTCAAGGATCGATTTTATTTGGCTGCAACCAAGGTAACAAGTGTCCAAGAAGTACAACACCCGGGGAAGTATATTCTCAGGAGACTGCTCGAATTTACAAAGTCAGGCTTCTCTCTTTATACAGAATATTCAGCTTCAGGCAAACATTCTTCGAATTTGTAGTATGTCATTTACAGTTATTGGTTACAAAGGAAAAGCAGAGTCATGATGACATGTACATATTTCACGTTGTGCTGCCCATAACAAATCATCCGGCGAGGCCCAACATTTCATCAGATATCGGTGGACCCCCAATAAAACAGGCACCTCCCCACCATAAAGTAAGTGAAGCAAAAAGAGTAGAGACAGATGTGAGCAAGATACGGCAGATGTGCGCGCTGAAATGGTTTTATGGCTTGTTGAGCCTTGATGCTATCTTGTTTGGCCACTGGGAGGAGAACTGACCTAACGAGTTTGGCCTGGGGCAATGGTTCCAACTTGCACAGGTCATAGAAAAGTCGATTAAGGTGTACGTGTCCTTGTGGAGTTGAATTCAGCTGGATTAAGGCCTATGTAAAGGGCAACACATAAATGGAAGCCAAGGGTTCAGAACGCAAATGACGATTTAGAGGTGAAATCGTCACTCGAATATGCTGAAAATATATGTACATGGTGTGCTCGTCATTCTCGGTCTTTTGATACCAAATTCGTCATGTTTCGACGAAGTTTTAATTCTCGAGTCCAGAACGATTACATGAATCCAGAATTTTCAGAACCACAAACCCTCCTTTTGCCCTTACATAGGCAATTAATCTAGCCTCATGTTAATCTGAGTCCAGATCTATATTCGTAAAGTCATTGAGATGTTGCTGTAACATCATTCTAGTACTTAGTTCATCTCTTGACACAGGCTTCCTTACACATGATGTAACACAGAGGCCACATATTGCAGGAGCATACTGTATGCACAGACAGAACAGGAAAAGAATGGCTAAGACCATCCCAATGACCATTAGAATTTTCCATCCCCAGGCGGATATCAGTTCCCAGAACCATCCCATTAACGACCAATCTCCTTTATCCACATGAATAGATTCGGAAATCTTATGCAGTTTGAAGATGGCCTGGTACACCGTTGGAGCGTTATCTGGGATGAAAATGCAGCAACTCGTTTGGATCAATCTGCATACCCCACCTCGGTCTGCAAGTATGACATCTAAAGCGACCCTGTTCTGAAGGGTCATAGGTCTATCCAACTGGAGCTCAGCAGTCAAGTTACTAAGGGCACCAGCAGTTTCAATCACGGTGGACTCAACTACCCTTGTCAATTGCCTTATGTTCCTGCTTTTAGCCATGGATCCCCAGAACGGCAGAAAACCCTTTGCAAAGTCCCCAAATTCTTGACCTGCAGTGTCTTCTTCACTCAAAACACCTCTAACTATCCTTGTCCTGTGGTAGTCTGCCGCTGCTGTGTAGGTGGGAGGCAACAGGAAGGAAACAAAACATGAGCCCGAAAAGTCAGGGGGCAACCATGTATAGGCTCTATCGTGGCAGATGAAATAGGTACCCTTAGCTGCTAAAAACGCAGGGGAAGTCTGAGATCCAAAAACATACGTTTCAGTACAGACACTCTTCCCTAACTGAGCCCTGGGATTCGTGCCATTACCTTGCAGACACAGATGACCCTGATGGGGTACAATCCAAATCGGGGACGATCTCTTAGCTTGCTGTTTCTCACTCAGAGTAGCTCCATATCCAGTCATGTTCCATCCTATGTAGACTAGTGTCTCATCTCTAGGGATAGTCTCATAAGAAATACCTTCCTTAATCATGTCTACTATACCCTTGACTAGAGCACTTTTCCTAGGATTGTCTGTTACAGAACGTAGGGGGTAGAGTTCGTGTGCATATATGAACATTGTCCTATATGCCCATACAGAACCATTGTGACTAAATGGCAGGACTAGATAAGGGATACCTTTATACGTTGTGTGAGGCATAAGACCGCACACCCAACAGTTAGTTGTGTTCATTACAAGTTGGTGTGGGTGTAACAACTGAACAAAGGAGTTATTAATGAACTCCAATCTCCTATTTGATTCGTGGTCAGGCAGAGGGTGGAAAGAATGGGAGGAAACAGTAGGAGGAGGTATCGGTGATGCAGTGGGTGCAAATGTTACACAAAAAGAGAATTAAACATAACTTATTAAAAATATCATTCTACTGAATAGCATAAAAATACACAATATTATAAAACTTTTCTTTGTCATCACGTTACATAATCTGCGCTTTAAGTTCGTTCGTTTGGCAGGTCTCTCCGCATCGGGAAACTCCATCCTCTCTAAAGTGCTGCCCGCGGTGGGAGGTTGCCTCTGCTAAGGGATGCTTCTGTCAGGCTAGGGCAACTCCCTTGGACCAACCAGAACTACCGACCTAACGTCGTCAGCTGCACCCCAAAGACTTTAATATCAACCGCGGCCCTAGCAGCGAAACCCGGATGGCGGTTCGAAAAACAAAAATAAGCAAGTTTCTTAGATGGGAGAGCTGCACTTTCAAAAATAGTACTTGGGAGGAAAAATAAATATCTGTTTATTAGTCCATGGATCTTGGTCTCAAATTGCAAAAGAAATTGTTTTATTAGTTCGTTTTTCTCGGTCTCAAATTATATCGTTGTTTTCCAGGTATTGTCTGATCCTGGAACAAAAGGTCAGGCTCTGTAGTGTTCCATCGATTGGATGGCGGCACAGCCTTGTGCAAAATGTTTTCATTTTCTCGTTCAGAGTCAGTTCCTTTTACATGCAAATCATTAAAAGGGACGGCATGTGGCACTGTTTTAGGTTCTGGGTCAGTGGCACCCTTCTGGACCCACTGGTCATAAGGCAGAGGAAAAGGGATTTTCTTACAATGGATCCCGTGGACCCAGTTGGCCTTCCCCTCCACCCGAACGGCTGATCTTGTAGAAAGAAGGACGAGGTGAGGCCCGGTCCACCTGGGCTGGTCGTTCTTCATTCTTTGAAAGTTTCTGACAAGAATCCAGGAACCAGGGTCAATGGCGTGACCCGGAGTCTCAGAGACCGGAGGCAGGGTGTTGTGGACCTGTTGATGCAAAACACGCAATTTAGCCGTCAATTCATACAGATAATCGAGCAAAACAGGGTGTTCCAGTTCACTAAATTTTGTGGGTCTAGGCACTCCCCATATGTTGGCTGGCCGGCCAAAAACTATCTCATATGGACTAAGTTTCACTCGTGAATGCACAGTCATTCTAGTGGACAGGAGTGCTAAGGGTAGAGCGTCAGGCCATTTAAGACCTGTGCTCGCTTGGATTTTGACCAGTTTAAGTTTTAAAGTGCCGTTGTAGCATTCTACTAATCCAGCTGATTGGGGGTGATTTGCAGCGTGGAACTTCTGCCGAATACCTAGCCCTTCACACACTCTCTTCATCACACGGCCCACAAATTCACTTCCATTATCAGACCAGACCATTCTAGGCATTCCAAACCTGGGGAAGTACTCTTTCACAAGGGCTTTTGCTGTGGACAAGGCAGTATTATCTTTTAGGGGATAGGCTTCCACCCATCTTGAGAAAGCACAAACAACAACGAGTACGTATTTTAAATTGTTGCACCTCTCCATGTGAATGAAATCTAGCTGCAAAACCTCGAACGGATACGTAGGAGGTGCAAAATGACCAGCTGGAGTTGGGGTTCCCCTACCAGGGTTGTGCTTCAGACATACCATGCAATTCTTGACAACATTCTCTGCACACTTGGGAATCCCTGAATTCTTCCATACTCGGGCCAACAACTCGCAAATCCCTTTCACGCTGATATGAGCCATTCCATGAGCCATTGTAACCACTGCAAGCACATATGCATCGGGTAACAACCATCTCTGATGCTCTGATAATTCAATCCAGCAACCATTTGCATCCATTCTACCCGTACTTTCTCTCCACGTGCTCAATTCTTTCTCTGTGGCCTCAGCTTGAATGGACTTCACACTCTCTATTGTGTCTTCACACATTCCAACATCACCAGTCCATCTTGCAGGGCCTGCAACATACATTCGGCTCATTACATTCTTTGCCGTTTCTTTCGCGATCTCATCAGCAAATGCATTTCCACGACCAACATCCTCAGTCACCTTCTTGTGAGCACTACATTTCACAATCGCCATTTGCAGAGGCAAGGTCAGTGATTCAAGAAGCTCATTCACCAACTGACCATGTTGAATCTTAGCTCCATGCGAAGTCAGGAACCCACGTTCTCTCCACAATCGCCCAAAACTGTGAGCCACTCCAAATGCATACTGACTATCAGTGTAGATAGTCACTTTCATCCCTTTAGACAACACACATGCTCTTGTGAGTGCAATCATTTCTGCCGCTTGAGCTGAATTATGTGGCACACGTGCAGCTTCAACAATTGTATGCAAAGTCGTAACGGCATATGCTGCAGTCGTATCACCACTCGGGAGCTTGAAGCATGAACCATCCACCCATAATGTACCATCACATTCAGCAAGAGGAGTATCAGATAGATCTACTCTCCCTTTCGTCTCTTCCTCTGTTCTGAGAAAACAATCGTGCTGTTCTGAAACATCTGATTCCTCTGCAATTGGCAACAACGTAGCTAGGTTTAAGGTGCTGCACCTTTTTATGTGCACATGACTCGCTAACAGTGTCAATTCGTAACTGGACAATCGAGCACTAGTTAAGTGCTGTGTCTTGGTTCTATTTAACAAAGTGTCTACTGCATGTGGGACCCTCACGACTAGTGTATTATTCATTACTAGACCAGCAGACTGTCGAATAGAGACAGCTGCTGCTGCTGTGGCTCTTAAACAACTCGGCAATGCTTTTGCTACCAGATCCAAGGTCGACGAAAAATAGGCACATGGACGCTGCCTACCTCCAAACAACTGAGTCAACACCGACAATGCACAGCCCTCTTTCTCGTGGACATATAACGTGAAAGGCTTACTGTAGTCGGGGGTACCTAACACAGGAGCCGAACACAATGCTGTGCGCAATTCGAGAAAACTTTTCTGACACTCTTCAGACCAAGGAATGGGATTGGGTGTATTCTTACACGTTAATGCCACCAAAGGTTTGGCTAATAACGAAAAATTTGGAATCCACTGTCTACAGTACGATGTAATGCCCAAGAAAGCACGCACTTTCTCTGTGTTCTTGGCACACTCAATTTCGCTACTGCTTGAATTCTTTCTGGGGTCAGTTTCCTTCCCTCCTTCGATAAGAGGTGACCTAAGTAGGTCACTTCTTGTCGGCAATATTGCAGTTTGGAAAGTGACACCTTGTGATGAAGATCACACAGATGACGCAATAATGACAGCGTGGCCTTTTTACAAATTTCCTCAGTATCTGCAGCAATGAGCAAATCATCCACGTACTGTACAAGAGTAGCACCTTCAGGTAAAACAATCGTATCAAGCTGTGTTTTTAGAGCTGACTGTATATTGATGGACTTTCACAGTAGCCCTGAGGAGCGCGTTTAAAGCGGAAGCTGCAACCTCCTAAACTGAAGGAAAAAATATCCCTGCTTTCCTCAGCAATCGGGATGCTGAAGAAGGCATTCTTCAGGTCAATCACCGAAAAACAAGTTGCAGAAGCTGGAATCATAGTTAATAATGTGGTAATGTCAAGGACAACTGGGAATTGTGACACAACTATTTTATTCACCTCTCTAAGATCAATCACGAATCTGTACACAGGCGGCTGAGAAGGGTCAGTTCGTTTTAAAACAGGCAGAACAGGACTATTGCAAACGTTGCCTCGTGTTTCTTCAACCACATCCTTTTCAATCAATTCGTAAACGATCGCTAGTAAAGCTTTTTCACCCTCACTAGATATCCTATATTGGGGAATTCGTGGCATTTGAACATTGGCTTTCAATGTTACAACATACGGTGGTATTTCTAAAAGACCCACATCATTAGGACCAGCAGCCCAAAGAATATCTGGAAGAAACGACAATTCTGCTGGAAGTTTATCCCTCGACAAATACATGGGAGAAACCACTTTCTTACTTAAAGTAAGTTGTACTCCTGAAGGAGAACAGTACAAAGTCGCATACAATCTTTTTAACAAATCCAATCCTAGCAAGTTTTCACCACAACCTGTTGTCAGAATGAGGGGTGCTTCGAATTCGCAAGGACCAACAGAAAGAGACAAAGGGTCAGAAATTGGATTTCTAACTGGGGCGCCAGAAAAACCTACAGAAATGTTCATTTCGCCAGACAAAGGTGCGCCAGGGAGTTTGGAGTGCATAATAGAACTCTTTGTAGCACCAGTATCCAACAGAAAAGGTTCTGACACACCTGATGTAATCACCTCAATGTAGGGTCCACTCTGATCTACTGGAACTGAAACAACTCCCTCTCTTTGTCTATGGCTGTCCTAGCAATGATTACCCTCCAAATACTCATCTTCTGTATAGTAATCATCAACATAGTATTGAGCTGTCCTGTCAGATGCGTTGTTCTGCTGATCGAAACTATTCATAGAATTTTGTGGTGGAAGGGGATGTGTGTTCTGGGGGACGTTTCCACGTCCTCCACCTCTAGGTGCTTGCTGAACACCACGACCTCTTACACCAGAAACACCATTTGCACGTTGTAACAAAATAGGACAACTATACTTGAAATGACCTTCTTCCTTGCAATACGAACACTGGTTGGGGCCTACAGGGACACGTGGCTGAGTGTACTCGGCTCTTTGCGAGTTCCTCTGATACTGTTGAGGCTGCTGAAAATTATTCTGGTAGTGATTCTGGCCATTATTATTTTGATTACCACCACCACGTGGCGGATAGGCTTGCTTTAACAAAACCTTCGTTTTCAACTCCTTAAATTTCTTTTCTACTCTATCTTTCTCGTCCTTGTCTCTATTTTCGTAATATTGTGCAGTAGCCAATATCTGGGCTGAAGATGACACAGCCCAAGAACTTTCCGAATCCTTTAACTTTTTACACAATTCTGGAAGCAGATTGTGCACGAATTTATCGACGAACAATCTCTGACCACCTTCTGTGGTCATATCTTGACCGCTGTGGTCGACAAATGTTTCTTCAAACCTGGTGAAGAAATCTGAGACAGTTTCTTCTTTCTTCTGCTTGCATGCAGACAACTTATCCCAATTTACACGTATTGCAGGCATTATCGTTTTCATGTAATCAACTATTTTACCGGGGAGTTCTGCTATCAAAGGCTCAGGCTTAGCACCACCAACTTGTCGGGCATCTGCAGCGGCAATATTAGCCCACGAGTCACCTAACTCCTGATCATGATCTATATGACGAATTTTACCCCATAAAGGCTGTGGAACAACATTCCCAAATAGCATATCGATATCAGCTAAATTCATTATACATGACCCAGCAGTTTGTGACAACTCTTTGTAATACCCTGCAGGATTTTTACGCGAATCAGGTAATGTCTGTTTGAGCGCTAAAACTTCAGCTCGCTTCCATGGGACAAGTACCCATACACGCTGAAAGTGTGGCAGAATAGGTGGGTCAACAGATGTGTCGCCCTCTCTCCATTGTGAGGGAACTTCTCTCATAGGGTATTGTCGCGCCTTTTTCCTACTAGATGCACCAGGCTCAGATTGTGATCCAGAACTGCTCCCCTTACTCCGATATGATAACAATATTTCAACCGCTTTCTCTACATCGGGACCTACAATCATGCCCTCTCCAAACTTAAACCGTACACGACACAACTCTTGCGGGTTACATTCCAGATCATTGTCTTCCAAATCCTCACAAAGGAAATCACACATCTGTTCGAAAACATATCTCTGCGTCGGTGCTTCCCATTGATGAAAGACTTCCATGACAGACTCTACATCATACTTTACAGTGTCCATAACCCATTTCCATGCCAATCGATTCAGTGAGTCCCTCTCTTGATAGTCAGGCAGTCGACTTCGCAACTGTCTTCGTCCCATGTTAGGGGTCGTATTAGGCGACCCCAAAAGAGGCGAGAAAAGGTTAGTGAGAGTGCTGGGCATTTTCTGCCGAATGGAAGGTGAAACTGAAGGAAGAACGGGTGGAAAAACGGGGCGAGACAAGGCAGGGGCAGAGACAATAACAGAGGAGGCATCAGGAGAAATAGAAGGAGCATTAGGCAAAATCGTAGAGGGAGCATTAGGAGAAGTAGAAAGGACAGTAGGCAAAATCGTAGAAAGTACAGGTGGAGACGATGTGGTCGGCGAGCCTGGAGGAGGCTGCACCGTAGAGATAGGAGTCAGCTGAAGAACAGCTGGTGGGTCCTGCGGATGAACAGGAGGCGTAGGTTGCACAACTAAAGATTGCGGGGGTGCCGTGGCATTTTGCGCATAGGGGGTGGTGAACTTAATAAATGCGACATTAATGGATCTTTTTCACGCTCTTTTGCTGCCTCTTGCTGAAGAGACGGCAAAACTGGATAGCATTTATCCATTGCCATTTTACGTTGCCTGTGCAACTGCTCACTCATCTGCTCTTCTTCATTGTCTTTAAACTGCATAGCAGCTTGCATTACTGAAAGTCCCCCTTCTCTCTTATTTTTCTTAGCTAATTTGATTTCCTTTTGTTTGGCTTCTTTACGCCATAGGCGGAAAGAGTCAAACATCGCCGGCCGGGCTTTCTTTTTGAACAGTTTAACTTCAAGGTTATCTAAGATTTCGGTATCAAAGCTACCATATTGGGGCCATTTTAAAACACCATCTTTTCTGATGTATTTGATCCACACTTCGTTGTATGTGATGGGGCCTACCCCATGTTTCACATATAACTCGTAAGTTGGAGTTCCAACCGGAGGAACCGGACATGAGTCCTCCAATCGGGAGTCCCTATTATTACAACCAAGACAAAACAAATTTCCAAGTCTAAGACTAGGCATCTTCGCTCTCTAGTCTAGTTCCAAACTTCAAAGGATTATCGATTACGATATTTCTCGTGAATACACGAGTCCTTCGGTTTTGGTGCTTGCAAGTACCAACAATTATCCCAAAGGATACCCAAGATTAAGACTAACTAAGGACTGGGAGACGCTCCACTCATACTTAACTGAGATATCGATGACGTCACCAGAAGACTCGTCTTGGTGTTTCGCTCTACCAAACTTCAAGGGTCCAAATCAGGGCGATAGCCAGGGCAGCAGTCCTTCGTAGCCGTCGGGAAGCGGGGAACCTCGCAACAAAGACCTTCGGACCACGTCGACATGCAGGGGTCGATGAGGTGGTTGGCCGTCCTCCAGAATTTCCACACGAAGCTCCTCACGAACCTCTGGCTGACTGGTACCACTGGAATCGCCCCACGTTGGGCGCCAGCTGAGGTAGTGGGTTTTTAAGAACCGGCACAGAACCGGCAACCCAGCGGTGTCAGGGTACACCCAGAGACCTCGGGTTCTTCCTGATTCAGACCACAGAAACTCAGAGTCTTCTAGGTGAAGTCAAGGATCGATTTTATTTGGCTGCAACCAAGGTAACAAGTGTCCTAGAAGTACAACACACGGGGAAGTATATTCTCAGGAGACTGCTCGAATTTACAAAGTCAGGCATCTCTCTTTATACAGAATATTCAGCTTCAGGCAAACATTCTTCGAAGTTGTAGTATGTCATTTACAGTTATTGGTTACAAAGGAAAAGCAGAGTCATGATGACATGTACATATTTCACGTCGTGCTGCCCATAACAAATCACCCAGCGAGGCCCAACATTTCATCAGATATCGGTGGACCCCCAATAAAACAGGCACCTCCCCACCATAAAGTAAGTGAAGCAAAAAGAGTAGAGACAGATGTGAGCAAGATACGGCAGGTGTGTGCGCTGAAATGGTTTTATGGCTTGTTGAGCCTTGATGCTATCTTGTTCGGCCACTGGGAGGGGAACTGACCTAACGAGTTCGGCCTGGGGCAATGGTTCCAACTTGCACAGGTCATAGAAAAGTCGATTAAGGTGTACGTGTCCTTGTGGAGTTGAATTCAGCTGGATTAAGGCCTATGTAAAGGGCAACACATAAATGGAAGCCAAGGGTTCAGAACGCAAATGATGATTTCGAGGTGAAATCGACACTCGAATATGCTGAAAATATATGTACATGGTGTGCTCGTCATTCTCGGTCTTTTGATACCAAATTCGTCATGTTTCGACGAAGTTTTAATTCTCGAGTCCAGAACGATTACATGAATCCAGAATTTTCAGAACCACAGTATGGCTACTATAATGGAATAAACAGGAAACAACCTTTACAACACAACTTTTACAACGCACTACCATCATCATCATCATCATCAAACCACTTTATTCGGTTAAGTTAAAACCATAAAAGTACAAACACAAAAATACAGATATATTTGTGCAAAAATACAAAATACAGTATAATGCAATGCAATCCGGCAGTAGCAGTCTATGTGCAGAAGACGCGATACAGTACTAATCAGGTAAAGTGCATTCCAGGGCAAAAGTGACAGTGCATCCAAGAAATTTGATATCAACCTTCTTAAAAATATCTCGTTAAAAATATCAATCATTAAAATTTATAAGAAGATAAAAACAAATGGTCAAAAACCTTGTTAATTATGGACTATTCTTGCGGCTATTTCTCAACCTAACAGCTGCCATAAGAAAACTGGCTATATAGAAAATCTCATTGGGATCATTTAATAGCTGTAAATATAATAAGGCTGGCTTTACTTGGAGAAAACCCTTTCTTTTTAGTAATGGGAAAAGAAACCTCTTTCTGATGTCACTATACAAGTCGCAAAACATTATTAGGTGCATTGTATCCTGGACTGAAAAGTTGTCACAGCTACATGGCCCTAACTCATTCAGTCTGCACCAACCCTTGGAGTTCCCTAGTGAAAGGTGAATTAGATTCGTGTGAGAAGTACACGATGAAAAGGCCTGGAAACTATTTTCAGATAGGGTTCCATTGAAGGTGAAGTTTTTAAAAGGTAATACGCTTTTACCGTTACTTTTGTCAACTCCAATTCTTCCCGTTGTGCTGCCCATAAATTTAAAAGCTGTCTTTTCACCCGGCTGAGAACCATTCTTGTGATTGTTTCGGGGTCATCAAAGAGGTCCTGTCTACCAACTGTTGCCAGTGTTTCCCTTACATAAACAAGCCACCTAATCTTGAATACATAATCCAAAATGAGGCAATCCTTAATCAGTCTATGATTAAGATCTAATTCGGGGTTAAGCCATAGTTTAAGCCAGAAACTAACTGGGGCCAGCCTGAGAGTATCTGTTATGTAACCCAACCCCAATTCCTGATGGACAACACAGGATTGGGTTGATTGTGGGACCGATAATAAACCCTGTAAAAATGTGTTCTCCTCCAGCTGTATCCCCTCCATGGGTCTATGCCCCCAGATAGAAGAGCCATATGTGGCAATTGCAATACATTTGGATTTATAAATATTCAATATTGCCTCAACAGGTTTGGTCCCCAACCGTTTTGCAAACCCATTTACGGCCGCAATTGCCCTAGCCATGCCATTAACCTTAATCTTGTGTTGAGCAGCCCATGTCCCATTTTCATCAACAAGCACCCCCAGGTACATAAAAGAAGTTACCCTGGTAACTTCGGAGCCTTCACAATAGAAAATCCGGCAATTTTGTTTACTCTGGCGGCCTATAGTCATCACATGTGATTTGGCTATGTTTACCCTTAAGTCCAGGGATTTCATAAAGTTTCCAAATCCCACCAGCAGTTTCTGTAGGCCGACTGCTGTACGCGATAACAAGACAGCATCGTCGGCGTACAGAAGCACCGGGCAACACTCCTGACCAATTTTGGGGACATCTAAGCTAACCACATCTAAAAACTTACACAAATAGAGAGTAAAAAGTAAAGGAGCGAAAATACAGCCCTGTCGGACTCCACGCCCAGAACTAAAGTGCCTAGTGCAATTTCCATCCTGATCTATCCGTACCCGTGCAGAAAGGTTCTGATGCAGGTCGGCTAAGAAGTGAACGAGACTCTTTTCCATCCACATCTCTAGAAGGACCATCCAAAGCTTTGACCTGTTTACCAGGTCAAAAGCTGACGATAGATCCATAAATGCCAGCTGGAGTACTCCCCCTTTGGCTGAGGTGTATTTGCCAATTAACAGCGATAAATTGAGGCACTGGTCTTGAGTCCCTCTGCCACTTCTAAAACCGTATTGAGAATTTGATATTATATTATTCCCATCTAAAAAATCCCGTCAATTTGCCTAAGACCACCCTCCCCAAGACTTTTACAGCCGAATCAATTAAGGAGATTGGTCTGTAACATCGGGCATCTCCTCTATTGCCCTTTTTAAAATTGGGGACTATAATAGACGTGTCCCAGGAGGGTGGGTGGTATTTGTGCATAATTTAAATATTTTTGTATTTTAGTACTGTAGCGGGTTGTAGGTTAATAGTGGAATAGGGTGGGAAGTAATTTAATTATACTAAATTAATTATTACTTATTAGGAATTATAAATTGTTTTTAATTAATTGGTAATTAATTTTAGTTAATTGGTAATTAATTTTAATTAATTTATTAATTGATAATTATGTTCTGTAGTGGGGTGTGGGTTAATAGGGGAATAGGGTGGTGTTGGACCTGGCCCTTTTTGGCAGGTTCACCCGAGACTTTTTGCTTTTTCCTAGCCTGTTTCTGTGACCTGGTGTTGGTGATTTTAGGCCTCTGCGCACTTTTTTACTGTGGTACAGTGTAAAGTGTGTGAGCTCTCTGTGTATGTGTGGTGAGAGCGACCTGCCCTCCCATAGGAATGCATGGGGAATGTGTGTGACCATGGTAGTTCCTGATGTGTGGGGAGTGCAGTGTCGAGTTTGGTATGTGCGAACTCGTGAGATTGAATGCTGCGCAATGGTATATGCGGCATGATGGTGTCTAGTGTAGAAGTGCCACTTTTAGAAGTTGGCATATTTGTGTAATTTGTGTCCGGCGTGTGATTGGCTGAGGCTGACTGGTGAGCCTGGCTCCCAAGAGTCTGGGAGGGTCTGCCCCCGTGGTGAATGGAGTGTTTAGCATGCTGATTTGAGGGGAGGAGTGAGCCTGGGCCTGCTTGTGGATTGACCGTCTGGTTTGAGGGTCCTGAGTGAGGCTGGGTTTTCCCCACACAATGCTGGCTCCACCCCCTGGGGTGCGTCTGATGTCCCTACCCTGGCCAGTGAAAGGAGTTCCCTATAACCAGTTCTAGCTGGTTCTCATGCTGCCTGCACCCTGCTAGACAAAGGATTTCTCTGTATAGAAAGGGGCTGTGTCCCCTTCCAAAATGTTCTTGTTTCTGACTTGAATCTTGCCAGGGGCGTGCTGCTGCTTGGGCTCGGGGGAAGGCTTGCCTCCCTGAGCCCTGCACAGCCCCTGGATTCCTGATGGATGCTGGAGGACTCCTCTTTGCAGGGAGCTGTTTTGCCCACTTTTACTCCTCCAGGACTTTTGGGGACCCCTTGGCCTGGCTCTCCTGCCCCCTTCCCTCATGGGGGCTGCTTTATTGCTTCTAGCGCTGGGAGAGCGCTTTATTTGGTCCCATAGCGAGCCTATCACCGTCACGCATTTTGCGTGAGGATTGGCAGTTGCCTACCCTGCGACTTGACACATTTATTTAATTATTTTGCGAGTGCCCACCTCGCTTCTCTATTTTATTTTAATTTCGAGGGTGCCCACCCCTCCTTATTGCCCCCGTTTGATCACCGCCGAGGCCGGGCCACAGAGAGGAAGTCAGGCACTTGTGGTCGGGACGTGGGCGGAGCCTGCGCTCGAGCCGGAAGTCCCGCCCGCCGGCCAGAGAGGGAAGCCTTGTTTTTCGTTGCCGGTCTCCCATGCGAAGGAGGGAGACCGGAGATGTGCCCGGAGATGCTGGCTGACGCCTCCTCAAGCCCCGGCCGAAGAGTGAGCCTGGAGCCACGAGGGCTCCGCCTTCCGAAGTCCCGGTCCCGAGATGGGGGACCGGGTGAAGCGTGGTGCAACCCCCCGCCCCGGAGAAGCAGCTGTTGAGTAGCGCTGCCGGGGAGGAGGGCAGGGGAGGAGAGAGCACCCAGAGGAGCCCCAGCGAGAGTCCCGGTGAGTGTCCAGCGCGGCCGCATTAGTTCTTGAGCGGCCCCCGCCTGATGGGGGCCACTCCAACGAAGGGGCCACATTTGGATCTTGGGAGCCCGCAAGGCTCAGGGGGCATTTTATAATTTTGAGTCCCCCGAGTGGGACTCCAACGGAGTTGGGTGACTTTCCTACGAGCCCTGAGAGGCTCCAACGACGCCGCATGTTTCTTCAGAGCCTGAGAGGCTCAGGGGCACAGTTGTTTTGGTTGTGAGAGCCTGCGAGGCTCCCACCTTGTCCCACCATTTGCGTTTAGAGCCCAGAGAGGCTCCCTGCCCACATTGATGTTTAGAGCCCAGTGAGGCTCTAGGGGGCATTTCTCTTGAGCACGAGTCCCCAGAGGGGGGACTCCAACAACGGGGCCATAATTGTTTAAGAGCCTGTGTGGCTCCAATGTTTGGGACATGTGCTATGTCAGAGCCTGTGTGGCTCCAACGTGGACACGAGTGTTTTTCAGAGCCTGTGTGGCTCCAAAAGTTGGCGCAGTGCTGTTCTAGGGTCAGTGAGGACCCTGTCGCAGTTTTTAATTCCCAGCTGCCCAGCAATTAGTGGGCAGCTGCACCGTTTAGGTCTTGTGATGTTCCCAGGTGCCCAGCAAGTAGTGGGAACCTGCAACGTTTAGGTTATGCGCCAGTGGCGCACCCCTGACTGGCGCTGCATTGGCAGCGCGCCCTGACATTCTGGACACAGGGCTCTTTAGTCCCTTTATTAGATGGGGGCTGGTATGTGATTTTATTTAGGCGCAATGTGATTATTATGTGATGGTAATTGCCTAATGTGTTGTTGCGCTATTGAGTTATGTTCTGGCACCTCTGAATGTTTTTATGCATCATGTGTCTTCCTTGATTTTACACCTCTGAATGTGTTGGTTTATGCATCATGTGTTTTTCCTTCCCTGCACCTCTGAATGTGTTTATGATGCATCATGTGCCTTATTATTACACCGCTGAATGTGTTTTTATGCATCATGTGTTTATCTTTTCCCTACACCTCTGAATGTTGTGATGCATCATGTGTAATGTGTTAAGGCTGATACCCCTAAATGTATTTTATTCTTAGGTGGTTGTTCTTTCCAGTACAGGTGGTCCTAGTGAGGTCCTGGTCCCCTGCGTGACATTCTCCTAAGGTGGTAAGGGTTGCGTAGGTGGTACTTACTTGTTACCAGTAGTTACTGGTCGTGTGCTATTCTTGCTAATTTGTGCTACAGTGATTTTATATCCTTTTATTCTAATTTCTGACAGTATTTCTATTTCTAAAAGTGTTGATTCTGACAGTGGCCCATGTGGCCCTGTCTTTCAAATAATCCCTTGTGAATATTGCCCGTGCCATTTGGCACAATGTACATGTGTGATTTCTATCTGATGTGATTTTGACAATACAGAAAATATTTTTATATAACCTTGTGTGGAGGTCCTTTTGTGGTGTGCCTAGTATGTTGTTGCTGTTGTGTGCTTGCGCAAATGCTTTACACATTGCCTCCGAGTTTAGCCTTACTGCTCATGCCAAGCTACCAAGGGGGTGAGCAGGGGTTATCTTGGCGTGTGACTCCCTTGCCCTGACTAGAATGGTGGTTTCTGCCTGGCTTTGGCGTCAGCCTTAGCCTACCAGAAATAGCCAGTTCTAACATTGTTGGACAGCGGTGAGGATTAGGACTTGTGTTTGCGCAGTGCCACAGCGACAACTGGCTACATTACAAAACTCTGCATTTTTTAGATAGTCACATGTTTGGGATTATTGTTTTTGATTTTGTTTTTCCTCAAGAGTGTCATTTTCAAATGGTGTTCCTGTGCTTTTATGTTTAGTGGCAGAGGAGAGAAAATGACGGGACGCCAGTAGAGGGGGAGATTCCCATAGATCAGGAATCCCTTGCTGGGTCCAGTGCCCAATCCCTGTTCCTGTCCCTGTGTGGGTAGATGGAAGAGAAGGAGTGTGGAGGAGAAATGGCTTGCTCGGGAGGGTGGTTATCCCCTGAGTGTAGTGTGCCTGTCTGGATTCCCCAGTATGGTAGGATCCAGTGGTGGCAGCTAAAATGTGTCCAGTGCGTGAAGTCCCATTCCCAGAGTATGGTGCCTGGTGCTCAGTAAGAGGGGTACAGGTTGAGAGTCAGGGGCAGTGAAGAACTGTCTTACCAGTCTGGAGGGGGAGTGTGTGGATGAGTGGTGTGTTGAACTAGAGGAGTTGGTGTGAGTTTTTTTTAAAGGAGCTTGCACGGGAGGTGTACCTCTGGTGGTGTGCAGGAGGTCCTGCAGAGGCACTGGACAAGAAGGTGGATGTCTGGCGGTGTGCTAGATGTTTTGCAGAGGCATTAGGGAGTGATTCTAAAAGTAGTGGCTTGTGTATCTGATGATCCTGTGTAGGTAAAGAGGTTCATGTGTAGCCAGCTAGGTCCCATTAGGATGGTAGGGGTGTAGGGGCTCACGTCCTGTCTCAGTGGAGGCGGAGTGAGTGTGGGACGGTGTGTCCCGCGTTGGCCCGAAACCCTGTCTCAGGGCCTGGAGGGTTCCTTAAGGGAGCGCCAGGTCAGGGGCTTAGGCTGTACATACAGGTCATTTGAGGAGGATCTTCCTGTGTCTAGAGGACATGGAGTGTCTGTAACCAGAACTCCAGCGGTCCTGGTGTTGAGGGGTACCGCTCCTAAGTGGAGGGTGCAGAACTCTGGAAGGGGGTGCAGAGGGACGGTGTACTTCTGACCCCGGTGCAACCTGAGGGTTTAGATCCTAGGTTGGGAGATTAGGAAGCTTCCAGGTCAAGAGGAATTTCTGCCAAATTAGATCAGCTGAAGAGACTGAGGGAGCTGGCTGCCCTTGCTGTGTAATCTGGGGCCCACCTGCAGTTTGTTGTTTCCACTAAGGTAGAGGAAAGGGGACTTTGCTGTGTGCTGTGTCCCCAACCTGCTTGAAGAGGGACTGTGCTGTGTGCTTTGTACCTCAGGAGTGAAATAGTTTCCAGGTGGTAGACCAGTGATGGAGTGAGGTCCTGATCAGGTAGGAGAGTTGTGTTCTGGTGGGTGCTTCCCTGTGAGGGTGCGGAAACCCCAGAAGTAGAGGTAGGGTTGGGCATTCTTGCCCGTGACCTCTGGTCAGCCTGAGGGTATGGTCCCTAGGTTAAAGGATCAGTGGTAGTTGTATCTACACTGAGAGGGAGAGTGGAGAATGGCTATTGTGTGCCAGGGGTTACTGCCCCCCACTCTGTGGATTAGTCAGGACCTGTGATTTGGATGGCCTGGGGCCTGGTCCTGGCCGTGGATGACTAGAGAGTACCAGTGGGGTATCCTAGTTGTGCCAGAGAGCTTTTGTTGAGAGAAATCCATGTGAGTTCAGAGTGGCGCAAAACCGGAGGGTGTCCCTGCCGTGCGGGCCCGTGTCCGTGTTTTGTCGCCCAAAGCAAGGAAGCCCATCAGTGGAGTGATTGGTCTACCCTGCGTTTTGGCTGGAAGGGGGTTGTGTTGGACCTGGCCCTTTTTGGCAGGTTCACCCCGAGACTTTTTGCTTTTTCCTAGCCTGTTTCTGTGAACAGGTGTTGGTGATTTTAGGCCTCTGCACACTTTTTCACTGTGGTACAGTGTAAAGTGCGTCAGCTCTCTGTGTATGTGTGGTGAGAGTGACCTGCCCTCCCATAGGAATGCATGGGGAATGTGTGTGACCATGGTAGTTCCTGATGTGTGGGGAGTGCAGGGTCTAGTTTGGTTTGTGCGAACTCATGATATTGAATGCTGCGCAATGGTATATGCGGCATGATTGTGTCTAGTGTAGAAGTGCCACTTTTAGAAGTTGGCATATTTGTGTAATTTGTGTCTGGCGTGTGATTGGCTGAGGCTGACTGGTGAGCCTGGCTCCCAAGAGTCTGGGAGGCTCTGCCCCGGTGGTGAATGGAGTGTTTAGCATACTGATGTGAGGGGAGGAGTGAGCGTGGGCCTGCTTATGGATTGACCGTCTGGTTTGAGGGTCCTGAGTGAGGCTGGGTTTTCCCCACACAATGCTGGCTCCACCCCCTGGGGTGCGTCTGATGTCCGTAGCCTGGCCAGTGAAAGGAATTCCCTATAACCAGTTCTAGCTGGTTCTCACACTGCCTGCACCCTGCTAGACAAAGGATTTCTCTGTATAAAAAGGGGCTGTGTCCCCTTCCAAAATGTTCTTGTTTCTGACTTGAATCTTGCCAGGGGCGTGCTGCTGCTTGGACTCGGGGGAAGGCTTGCCTCCCTGAGCCCTGCACAGCCCCTGGATTCCTGATGGATGCTGGAGGACTCCTCTTTGCAGGGAGCTGTTTTGCCCACTTTTACTCCTCCAGGACTTTTGGGGACCCCTTGGCCCGGCTCTCCTGCCCCCTTCCCTCATGGGCCTGCTTTATTGCTTCTAGCGCTGGGAGAGCGCTTTATTTGGTCCCATAGCGAGCATATCGCCGTCACGCATTTTGCGTGACAATTGGCAGGTGCCTACCCTGCGACTTGGCCCGTTTATTTAATTATTTAGAGAGTGCCCACCTCGCTTCTCTATTTTATTTTAATTTCGAGGGTGCCCACCCCTCCTTATTGCCCCCGTTTGATCACCTCCGCGGCCGGGCCACAGAGAGGAAGTCAGGCATTTGTGGTCGGGGCGTGGGCGGAGCCTGCGCTCGAGCCGGAAGTCCCGCCCGCCGGCCAGAGAGGGAAGCCTTGTTTTTCGTTGCCGGTCTCCCATGCGAAGGAGGGAGACCGGAGATGTGCCCGGAGATGCTGGCTGCCGCCTCCTCAAGTCCCGGCCGAAGAGGGAGCCTGGAGCCACGAGGGCTCCGCCTTCCGAAGTCCCGGTCCCGAGATGGGGGACCGGGTGAAGCTAAGTGCAACCCCCCGCCCCGGAGAAGCAGCTGGTGAGTAGCGCTGCCGGGGAGGAGGGTAGGGGAGGAGAGAGCACCCAGAGGAGCCCCAGCGAGAGTCCCGGTGAGTATTCAGCGTGTCCGCATTAGTTCTTGAGCGGCCCCCGCCTGATAGGGGGCCGCTCCATCGAAGGGGCCACATTTGGATCTTGGGAGCCCACGAGGCTCAGGGGGCATTTTATAATTTTGAGTCCCCCGAGTGGGACTCCAACGGAGTTGGGTGACTTTCCTATGAGCCCTGAGAGGCTCCAACGACACCGCATGTTTCTTCAGAGCCTGAGAGGCTCAGGGGCACAGTTGTTTTGGTTGTGAGAGCCTGCGAGGCTCCCACCTTGCCCCACCATTTGTGTTTAGAGCCCAGAGAGGCTCCCTGCCCACATTGATGTTTAGAGCCCAGTGAGGCTCTAGGGGGCATTTCTCTTGAGCACGAGTCCCCAGAGGGGGGACTCCAACAACGGGGCCATAATTGTTTAAGAGCCTGTGTGGCTCCGGTAGCTTGTCTCCTCTCTGGTGAAGAATTGGCTTGGTAGTTTGGTCTGCCCTGTTCCCATGATGCACTGGGCCAGGGACAGACTAATTTGCATATAGCCAGGTTCTGAGCTGGGATGGGGCAGTGAGATAAATAACGGTGATGGATCAAGCCCTGATCTTTGGACTGGGTAAGAGTGGTCTGCTTAATTCAGACACTCTGTTCATCACCACCCCCTTTTCTGTATCGTTTTTGGCCACTATAGGTGTGGCAGGGTATACTCAGACATGAGTCCCTTTCTCACTGCTCCATCAGGATTCAAGCAAGCCGGGCCGAAGAGGCTGAAATGCCAGAAACCGGTCCCCGGTAGCTTGTCTCCTCTCTGGTGAAGAATTGGCTTGGTAGTTTGGTCTGCCCTGTTCCCATGATGCACTGGGCCAGGGACAGACTAATTTGCATATAGCCAGGTTCTGAGCTGGGATGGGGCAG
The DNA here is from genome assembly GCF_964261635.1 of Lissotriton helveticus. Taxonomy (NCBI): domain Eukaryota; kingdom Metazoa; phylum Chordata; class Amphibia; order Caudata; family Salamandridae; genus Lissotriton; species Lissotriton helveticus. The sequence goes on along the minus strand of NC_136061.1, from coordinate 1,514,013,374 downwards.
TGAGATAAATAACGGTGATGGATCAAGCCCTGATCTTTGGACTGGGTAAGAGTGGTCTGCTTAATTCAGACACTCTGTTCATCACCACCCCCTTTTCTGTATCGTTTTTGGCCACTATAGGTGTGGCAGGGTATACTCAGACATGAGTCCCTTTCTCACTGCTCCATCAGGATTCAAGCAAGCCGGGCCGAAGAGGCTGAAATGCCAGAAACCGGTCCCCGGTAGCTTGTCTCCTCTCTGGTGAAGAATTGGCTTGGTAGTTTGGTCTGCCCTGTTCCCATGATGCACTGGGCCAGGGACAGACTAATTTGCATATAGCCAGGTTCTGAGCTGGGATGGGGCAGTGAGATAAATAACGGTGATGGATCAAGCCCTGATCTTTGGACTGGGTAAGAGTGGTCTGCTTAATTCAGACACTCTGTTCATCACCACCCCCTTTTCTGTATCATCCAATGTTTGGGACATGTGTTATATCAGAGCCTGTGTGGCTCCAACGTGGACACGAGTGTTTTTCAGAGCCTGTGTGGCTCCAACAGTTGGCGCAGTGCTGTTCTAGGGTCAGTGAGGACCCTGTCGCAGTTTTTGATTCCCAGCTGCCCAGCAATTAGTGGGCAGCTGCACCATTTAGGTCTTGTGATGTTTCCAGGTGCCCAGCAAGTAGTGGGCACCTGCAACGTTTAGGTTTTGCGCCAGTGGCGCACCCCTGACTGGCGCTGCATTGGCAGCGCGCCCTGACATTCTGGACACAGGGCTCTTTAGTCCCTTTATTAGATGGGGCTGGTATGTGATTTTATTTAGGCCCAAAGTGATTATTATGTGATGGTAATTGCCTAATGTGTTTTTGCGCTATTGAGTTATGTTCTGGCACCTCTGAATGTTTTTATGCATCATGTGTCATCCTTGATTTTACACCTCTGAATGTGTTGATTTATGCATCATGTGTTTTTCCTTCCCTGCACCTCTGAATGTGTTCATGATGCATCATGTGCCTTATTATTACACCGCTGAATGTGTTTTTATGCATCATGTGTTTACCTTTTCCCTACACCTCTGAATGTTGTGATGCATCATGTGTAATGTGTTCTTGCTGATACCCCTAAATGTATTTTATTCTTAGGTGGTTGTTCTTTCCAGTACAGGTGGTCCTAGTGAGGTCCTGGTCCCCTGCGTGACATTCTCCTAAGGTGGTTAGGGTTGCGTAGGTGGTACTTACCTGTTACCAGTAGTTACTGGTTGTGTGCTATTCTTGCTAATTTGTGCTACAGTGATTTTATATCCTTTTATTCTAATTTCTGACAGTATTTCTATTTCTAAAAGTGTTGATTCTGACAGTGGCCCATGTGGCCCTGTCTTGTGAATAATCCCTTGTGAATATTGCCCGTGCCAGTTGGCACAATGTGCATGTGTGATTTCTATCTGATGTGATTTTGGCAATACAGAAGTTATTTTTATATAACCTTGTGTGGAGTTCCTTTTGTGGTGTGCCTAGTATGTTGTTGCTGTTGTGTGCTTGCGCAAATGCTTTACACATTGCCTCCGAGTTTAGCCTTACTGCTCGTGCCAAGCTACCAAGGGGGTGAGCAAGGGTTATCTTGGCGTGTGACTCCCTTGCCCTGACTAGAATGGTGGTTTCTGCCTGGCTTTGGCGTCAGCCTTAGCCTACCCGAAATAGCCAGTTCTAACAGGTGGGAAGTTATTTAATTATACTAAATAATTATTAATTAGTAGGAATTATAAATTGATTTTAATTAATTGGTAATTAATTTTAATTAATTGGTAATTTTATTTTATTAATTGATTAATTGATAATTATGTTCAGTAGCGGCTTGTGGGTTTATAGGGGAATAGGGTGGGAAGTAATTTATTTATACTAAATTAATTATTAATTATTAGGAAATATAAATTAATTTTAATTAATTGATAATTAATTTTAATTAATTGGTAATTAATTTTAATTAATTGGTAATTAATTTTTTATAATTGATTAATTGATAAATATGTTCTGTAGCGGGTTGTGGGTTTATAGGAGAATAGGGTGGGAAGTAATTTAAATGTAATTAAATAATATTGTTTCTAAATTAAATATTTTGTTAATTATATACTTGTTCATTATTAATTGGTAATTAAATATTATTAAATGGTATTGTTTAACAATTTTGTTACTTAATTATTTATTGCTAATCATGTTTTTAATAATTATGTATTGGTTTTTGTAAATGGTTTATATTTATTTAATAGTTACGTTTTTTATTATTTAATTTATTTTTTTATTTATAAGTATGTTATTTTTACCTCTACGCTATCCAACACTTTTCCTACTATTGCACTCTCTGGAGTTGGAATAGTAATTGTTACCCCTACGCTATCCAACACTTTCCCTACTGTTGCACTCTCTGGAGTTGTAATAGTAATTGTTACCCCTACGGTATCCAGCACTTTCCCTACTGTTGCACTCTCTGGAGTGGGAATAGTAATTTTTACCCTTACGCTATCCAACCCCTTCCCTACTGTTGCACTCTCCGGAGTGGGAATAGTAATTTTTACCCCTACACTATCCAACACTTTCCCTACTGTTGCACTGTCTGGAGTGGGAATAGTAATTGTTACCCCTACGCTATCCAACACTTTCCCTACTGTTGCACTCTCTGGAGTGGGAATAGTAATTGTTACCCGTATGCTACCCAACACTTTCCCTACTGTTGCACTTTCTGGAGTTGAAATTGTAATTTTTACCCCTACGCTATCCAACACTTTCCCTACTGTTGCACTCCCTGGAGTTGGAATAGTAATTGTTACCCCTACGCTATTCAACACTTTCCCTACTGTTGCACTCTCTGGAGTTGGGATAGTAATTGTCACCCCTACGCTAGCCAACACTTTCCCTACTGTTGCACTCTCTGGAGTGGGAATAGTAATTGTTACTACTACGCTATCCAACACTTTCCCTACTGTTGCACTCTCTGGAGTTGGAATAGTAATTGTTACCCCTACGCTATCCAAAACTTTCCCTACTGTTGCACTCTCTGGCGTGGGAATAGTAATTGTTACCCCTAGGCTATCCAACACTTTCCCCACTGTTGCACTCTCTGGAGTGGGAATAGTAATTGTTACCCCTACGCTACCCAACACTTTCCCTACTGTTGCACTTTCTGGAGTTGGAATAGTAATTTTTACCCCTACGCTATCCAACACTTTCCCTACTGTTGCACTCCCTGGAGTTGGAATAGTAATTGTTACCCCTACGCTATTCAACACTTTCCCTACTGTTGCACTCTCTGGAGTTGGAATAGTAATTGTCACCCCTACGCTAGCCAACACTTTCCCTACTGTTGCACTCTCTGGAGTGGGAATAGTAATTGTTACTACTACGCTATCCAACACTTTCCCTACTGTTGCACTCTCTGGAGTTGGAATAGTAATTGTTACCCCTACGCTATCCAAAACTTTCCCTACTGTTGCACTCTCTGGCGTGGGAATAGTAATTGTTACCCCTAGGCTATCCAACACTTTCCCCACTGTTGCACTCTCTGGAGTTGGAATAGTAATTGTTACCCCTACGCTATCCAACACTTTCCCTACTGTTGCACTTTTTGGAGTGGGAATAGTAATTTTTACCCCTACGCTATCCAACATTTACTTACTTTTTAAAATTTGTTTTACATTTTTATGAATTGTTATTTATATTATTATTTTATGTATATAAATGTATTTGTAATTTATTATATTTTCAAATATTTATAAGTCATTAAAATAATTTTTTCGAGGTATTATTAATGAAGTATATACTATGTATTATATCGTTATTATTATTTGTTATTATTACATAATTTATTAATTTTAAATATTATAATATATTTTTAACTATGTTTATTACATTTATAATTGTTATTTTATTAATATTACATTTTCTTTAATTTAAGAAAAAAAGATATTTTTTTAAAACGATATTTTTGAAATCTATATTTTTGTTTCTATATTTTTGTACTTACCTTGCTAGAGATAGGATGTCGATATTGTTGTAATCGATATTTTTGTTGCGATATTTTTGTATGTAGATATTTTTGTATTCGATATTTTGTCATAGATTCATCAGGGACCACTATAGAGCCCTGTTTACCAGTCCCCCTTTGCTCTTCAGCCACTCCCCCCGCATTTTTAATAATATTCCAATTTAACGGTTCATCTGCCATGAGTAGAGTCCCACATTCCTCCACCAACCCTTCAATGCGGGTCATTACTCATTACACAATTTTCCCCTGCATGCTTTAGGGCTTTCTTGGACTTCCTTGGCTTTTTAACTTTAATCGGTGCATTTAGGCCCCCTTCAGTACTCTTTCTTTTCCCCATTGTTTGTAGTACACAGTCTGAGTCAACAGTACCTGGACAAATCTAGGGGGATGTTGGGGGGGTGGCCCAGCCCAGCCTTGGTCAGCCCCGGACAGCCACAGACGGCCCGCTCTTTGCCCGGGCTTCGCCCGGCGCCAGCCGCGCGCGTCCGCGACGCGGAGGTAGCTTCTGGTCTGTATGCGCCTCCGGGCGCGCTGTCAGGCGGAAGTGAGCGGTGCGGGCAAAGGAGCCTGAGAGCTGTAGTCTCCCCCCTCTGCGGCCGTGTGGTGGTGCTTGCTGCGGCGGCAGGGGAGACCAACAGCGTCAGGGCCCCAGGAGCGTCTGATGTGGCGAGTGTTACAGTCTCCAGTCCGCAGGTAAGGTAAGTGCCCCCGTGCAGCGTTTATGTCCCCGCTCCTCAGTAGGAGCTCCTGGTCTTTATGCTCCTCCGGGTGCGCTGTCAGGCGGAAGTGGGCGGTGCGGGCAAAGGAGCCAGGGAGCTGTAGTCTCCCCCCTCTGCGGCTTCGCGGTGGTGCTTGCTGTGGCGGCAGGGGAAACCAACAGCGTCAGGGCCCCAGGAGCATCTGATGTGGCGAGTGTTACAGTCTCCATGCCGCAGGTAAGGTAAGTGCCCCCGTGCAGCGTCTATGTTCCCCGCTCCTCAGTGGAGCGCCTGGTCTTTATGCGCCTCCGGGCGCGCTGTCAGGCGGAAGCGGGCGGTGCGGGCAAAGGAGCCTGGGAGCTGTAGTCTCCCCCCTCTGCGGACGCACGGTGGTGCTTGCTGCGGCGGCAGGGGAGACCAACAGCGTCAGGGCCCCAGGAGCGTCTGATGTGGCGAGTGTTCCAGCCTCCGGTCTGCAGGTAAGGTAAGTGCCCCCGTGCAGCGTCTATGTCCCCCTAGACTACCATTACAACAAAACTCAACATCCATTACAACGCATGCCATTACAACGCAAGCATTACAACGCATGACACTACACGCATACCACTACAACGCATGTCTTTACAACGCAGTTGTTACAACGCATACATTACAACGCATAACATTACCATCCAACACTTACCCTACTGTTGCACCCCCTGGAGTTAGAATAGTAATTTTTACCCCTACACTATCCAACACTTACCCTACTGTTGCACCCCCTGGAGTTAGAATAGTAATTTTTACCCCTACACTATCCAACACTTACCCTACTGTTGCACCCCCTGGAGTTAGAATAGTAAATTTTACCCCTACACTATCCAATACCTACCTAAACATGCAATGTAATGTTATGCGTTGTAATGGTATGCGTTGTAAAGGTATTATGCGTTGTAATGGAATGCGTTGTAAATGTAGTTTTTAAATTTTCGTTGTAATGGTATGCGTTGTAATGGAATGTGTTGTAATGGATGTTGCGTTGTAAACAATGCGTTGTAAAGGTATGCGTTATAAAAGTGTGCGTTGTAGTGACATTTATCCGGAATAAACAATAAAAAGATCTCTGGTAGAAATACAATAATAAATAAATAAAGCACCTAGAAGATGGTTTATGATAAATAAAGTTCTGACATGGTCTTTGGAACTGCAAACAGGCTGAATTCTTTAGACCCATCAAATTGAAAGAGTTTTTGGGAAAGGGAAAACCAGCATGAATCAAGGCAATACAGGCCTACGGAAGAAGCCAAACTTCTGTTCTCCTACACAGAGTGTGTGTGTCAGTGGAAATTCTCAACTTTGAACAGGCAGGTAAGAAGGAGATTGAGAATATCAACTTAACAAAAATCAGAAATGTTATTAATATGTCAAAAGAAGAACGGGTAGCATTATTAGAATTAAGATGAGATCCAGGGAATACAATCAAGCATGCAAACAAAGAGGTCGATTATGATGGCGGTGATTCCGCATCCTCCGGGCCGGTAGAAGCCACCGCTGGCCAGGAGAATGTGGATTCACCGCCGCGGTCACCGAAAACACCCACCGCCAGATTATGATGGAGGTGGGAAAAGCGGCGGACGGCCGGTCCGTCCGCCGCTGATCCGCGGGGTGTTGAGCATTATTTGGTGGCGGTGTCTGCAAGACCCAGTCAGCCAAATTAGGATGTGTGTTTACACATGCTTTTCCGCGGCGGCTTTTCCACCGTGGAAAAGCATGTGGAACTTTGCTTATGAGGGCCCCTTGTGGGCCCCCAGGGTGAAGGGTGGGTGGGGGTGCACATGGGGTGTACCTATGGTACCCCCCTGCATTTACATGCACAAAGCGGCAGGCACCGCGCGGTACCTGCCGCTTTGTGCTTGTAAATGCAAAGCATGCATTTTTAACCTTGCAGCGGGTGCTGCTTCAAGCAGCACCCGCAGCAAGGTTAAAGATATGGGATGTGACCACCCGGGTGGCGGTCACATCCTAATTGCAACAGAGAGACAGCCGCTGCTCTTGCGGGCAGTCCCTCCACCTCGGGGGTGGTGGACGGACGCAGGTCCATCCGCCATCCTAATAGGCCTCATAGTACGGAGATCTTGCTATGTAATCAAGCACGCAGACAAAGGTGGGGAATTGTGCTACTGAATATTACCATTTATGCTGAATTTCAAGAACACAGATAAATTAAAGTATCTAAAGAGAAAATTGCACATGTAAACGAGTTATGAACACCTGGTGACAATCCAAGATTGAAACCAACATACGAAACGTTTGAGGGGTTTTCGAAAAAAAACAATGTGAACATACCAACATCACACATTGCGTGCACACAACCAATCGGAAGAAAGCACATCCGTAGGCTGTGAAGTGCTGGAATCTCGTGATGTGGAAATTATGTCTGTTAAATTGGCCAATGAAGGATCCTATGAGAATATGTGGGAAGGAGAGGAACTAATAGGTTCCCTACTGGGATGAGACCTAAGTAGGGATTTGAGGGAGACTCTGGGGAAATTTTGGACACGGAGATTTTTGCACCTATGTCAAAACCGGAGGCTCTGATTATGTTTTTCTGTTCTGTACTGCAATATTATAGCAGCCAATCACTTAAAAGTAAACAAAAACTACATTACCAACGTAACCAAATACGTCACATATCACGTTTCCCAATCACAGTAGGATCCTCCAGATAAGTACAGATGCCACCATTTTGTGTCGTCTTTCTTTGCGTCTTCACAGCCAGTTAAGAACAATTCTTACCTTTCTACATTGTTTGTTGAAACTGCACATGTGCTTTATATTGCTGAGTGCCACACTGTTAAATGGCTTGTGGCAACTTGCAGTCTTCGAAATTGGCTACGGCATCGCAGTGGTAAATTCCAATACCCAATACATTGTTGGATGCTAATGCATGTTTGTGCTTGTTGCCTTTGCGTGCGCTTTGCTGCGCTATTATTTATCTGTATCCAACTGTCCCTGGTGCTGGTTGCTAGCCTCTGTGGAGCAGGAGCAGGGAGGGTACTATGTCTGTCTCTGTGACAGGCTGTGACAGGCGTAGTTCTCTTTCTATTGCCCTAGCAGCATCACAACGTGCATGTGCAGATTTCCCCGCAACGCTTAAAACGGTTTATTGAGCATTTGCACTCGTTCTCCTGCAGCGTGTTCTCTATTCTACAGTGTGGTGGCTGAATAATTGCTCACCCTACGCCCTGTTAGCTAGAAATAGCAAAGAGGTGTATGGAATTTGATGCAGACTTGCCTAGAGTGTTTCCAGATTGCTCCCTTTACGTCTTATTTGAGGCTTTGTATTGCCTGGCTGGGATTACACTCCCCCCTTTCCCTCTTAAAGTTCTTATTGTGAATTTTACTACAAGAGAATGGCACAGTGACATACTCATGAGGCAGATATGGGATACTGACCAGCTAGAGATGGATTTGGTCAATGCTCTAGACGGCAGTGTGCAGCAGTCTGTGAATAAGGCACTTTAATGGGTCATTTACGTGATTATGCACATCAGCAGGGATAGAAACCCTTGATTCCTCCAGATGGAGGCAATGCTTCCCCTATACATAATGGTGAGGCTAAAGCAAAGACCCAGGTGTATGTGCATGCAGAGGCATTTGAAAAATTGCAATGCAAGATTGATATGTGTATTGCCTTGCCCACTTGCGTAGTCTGAATTTACGCACACCACATACTCACACACAAACTCCAACAATCCTCTGGAGGTAAAGTGAGCTTTATTAATAATGTAGACAAGGGCAATAAGTCACTGAAGCTAGTAAATTCTTAGGCACCGAGTAAAAGGCAATAAACAATGAATACACCACATTATATAAATATAAATATGAAACTGTGAATACCGGTATATAAACAGTTAATGTACAAAGCACCTCACCAGATGCGTCTGCACCGGAGTCTTCAACATCCCTGGCCAAGCACCGAAAACACCAAGTCGGGAACCCTGTAGAGATTGGGGCACAGGAAGTAATCTCACTGGGCACCAAAGTCGTCCCGAGAGTGTGTCCACTCCAAGACTGAGTTCCTGAACTCCATTTCACAGACACTGCTTTTTATAGTTAAATCAACACGTTCGAGAAGCCTCTGGTAGGCGTTCTTGCCCATCTATCCATCATAGGTGCTGGGCACATCTCTGCATCAGATTCACCCATACAGACCTGGCCAGATTCTGTTTGGGTTCGCCGAGGCAAAAGACATTCCTTTCCCTATCTCCGGCCTTTGGGAGCCTTGCACAGCGCATCCTCCCTCTGTCCTAGAGATAAGCATAGAGTGCACAAAAGCAAGCTGAAGGTACAAACTAACCTCACAAGATGTCTCGCACCAGCTCGAACTGGTTTACGTGAAAACACGTTTGTTACTGCTAAAGTGTAACTATAGGGCAAAGCAGCACAAAATGGAAGTGCGATGCAACAAAATGGAAGATCAGAGCATCGCACGGAATTGAGGTCAACATGCAATTTAACACGTGTAAAATGGCAAATGCAGTACAATATGGAACCCGACTGTAACACTCCCCACCCGGGAGAGACCTCTCAATCACTCAATACCCAGGGGTCAGATTCCTCATCAAGTCATTCAGATGACAGTGATCAAGTGGATGAACCTGGTCCCAGTTAGAAGAAACAACACTTTTCCTCTAAGTCCCCTAGGGTACTTAAATTTGAACTCACCTCTGAAATCATTCACCCCAAGTCATCAAATTGAACCCCAACTACAGAGGTTGTGAATTATGTTCAATTGCACTTACTCCAAGCTTTCAATAACGAGGTCCATGTACGCCTTAGATCTGAATGTTCTCGCCCAGATCTAGTGGGTAAAGTTGCAGATACACCAGAAATGGACCCCGCCATTGTCACGTTCATATGGAAGTTTGCAAAGGGCCTCGACCAAGCATGGAAGAATTGCTAGGACAAGCCCCTGGATATGGTTACTAGGCCAACATTTCTAACTACCCCATGGATCCTTATGTCCTAGTGAGATGGGCACAAGGAGCTATTTGCCAGTAAGGGAATAACAACTGCACGATCTTCACGGAATGGATTCTCAGGTGGATAGATCCAAAGCTTAACGATCTGGCCATATCCGAAGCTGGCTCAGTGGCCGTAGGCCTTTTTATTTGGGGTACCCTTTGTTAAGGAATTAGCCAGGTTTTTTTCCACCTGCTCCACTATTGACAAGGCCCAAATGTCTCTAATACGAGTGTTTTGAAGAAACCGTTTTGGCATGGCCAGGCACTATGGAGGGCATGCATTAGGTGGGGGATCTCGCCAAACCTCACAGCAAGGATACTACCCCTGAGTCAGAGGTGTCTGGTATAGAGAACCAACAGAACCCACCTTCTATCCAACCAATCCCTGTGGAGGTCATGCACGCTTCCGTCAAGGCAATCACCTTGTACAACAAGGGGCAATCCAAGACACTTGATATTCTGATGAGAGTTATTCCTGGGGGGAAGAGTGGGTTGGTTTCAAGACAATTGGAAGTTTTATAAACAGTGTAATGGTAATTCTCTAAAACAGAAGTCAGCCTCTTGGTTTAACAAGGCCTGGTTTAACAAGGCCTGTGGTAAAGCCAAGGCTGAACTTACTGTGGCGGTAAAAACAAAACTCCCCATTGACATACAAATCACAGGAAGTTATATAAACTACCCCAAGCGAAAGCAAAAATGGAATGGGAGGCAGCCTAGTAATTACAGACCGATCAGCCTCAAAGATGTCTCCCCAAAATTCTTTTGCAAAATCATCTTATCCAGGATCCAGGATAATAATATTCTGTCAGATCTTCAGGTGGGATTTAGATCCTCCACAAGTACCATTGACCAAGTTTTTAGATTTCTCCTATTAATCTGGAAGGAATTGACGATTGGAGCTGGCCACTTGTATGTTGTGTTTGTGGATCTAAAACCGGCCTTCGACTCAATAGATCGTACTCAACTTTGGTCAGTATTGAGCAAGTTAGGTCTGCCAGATTACATACTCAACATTCTGATCCACTTACATCACGATACATATGCAAAGGTCAGGTGGAACAAGGATGGTAGTTTGATCAAAGACATATCAGTGCGGAAGGGTGTATGTCACGGATGTGTCCTCGCCCCAACCCTATTCACCCTCTATATTAATGGAATGATAGAAGAATTGTACAACTGTGGCGACGATCCCCCAAGATTAGTGGGCAGCATAGTGCCATGTCTGCTCTTTGCAGACAACACTTTGCTTATCTCTAGAATACCCAAAGGGATCCAGAAACTTCTGAATACATTTGATAAAGTATACAGGGAAAAGGGGCTAGAAATAAACTGTTCCAAAATAAAATTTATGTCTTTTAATCCTTATAAATCAAACAAGGGTAAACTCATGCTGGGTACGCAAGCATTGGAGCAGGTCAAGTGCTTCGACTACTTGGGTGTACGCATTAGTGACAGGCTGGTATGGACACCCCAAATTGAGAGGAGCACTTTGACCCTCCAACATGATGATTGTGCAATAGTGAGGAGGGCCAGGGCATCTCCATACCACCCGGTGTTGCCCATTCTGGAGCTCCATAGGGCTAAGGGCACTCTTGTTTTGGATCAGAATCTGTACCAGTAACACACAGATCCCACTAAAGGTGGCTCTGGAAGAATTGATTGCTTTGCATAAACAATCGGGCCGCATCAAATGGTTCAACAAAATTAAGGAATGGTACCTGGTATTGGAGTTGGGGTGCATTTGGGAGGACCCCAGGTCTATATCTAAACTGACGATTCCCCTTATTAAAAAAAGGTCTGGGAGCATATGGAATTGCAAAGTGTAGAAGGCTTTGCACACTGCACTTTAACTACTAGTTTTCTAAGTTTTAAAGGTGGGTATGGCTTTCCTTTGAACCATTCATGGACGACATTGAACCCCACAGGCAAAAGGCCTGTATATACAATTTAGGCTTGGGCCTTTACCTCTAAACTCTAGAAGAAGCGCGTGGGGAAATGCAGCTGTAGAACCATATTGTCTGACATTCTATTCTCGATTAGAGTCCCTTGATCACTTTCTTTTTTGTTGTCCCACCTATACTGACTACAGGAAAATCTGGATTTCTCCAGCATGTTGTTTATTGTCGTTTACATGCCCCAGCGAAGCACTGCGAATTTTTAGATCTGACACCACATAATGGCTTGTTTTTACAATATCGAGATTCTTGCTGTACAGGTGGTGGAGAAGGTCAAAACTGTGTAAAAGTGTACTTGGAAACACATTTGGTTGATGCATATTTATATTGTTCCTGGGAATGGAACGGTGTATTTTATACATATTTTTCTGGTGCTGTTAATTCTCAATTTTTTTTTATGATTCCAATGAAATATTGCATTTACATTTTTAAAGGTTTTATAATATGTTTGTTTTTAAAATTTTGTAAATTATCATATTTTTGATCGAATAAAGAATATATAACATTTGGAAGCAGATTACCCTAGATCCATGGGCTTTAGAGACCATGCCAGGCATCAAGCTAGAATTTTGTGATACACCTATCCAATCTTGCCAGCCAAAACCATTGTATTTACCCCAGAAATAGCAGTCTTTTATAGACTTAGAAATCCAAACTCTATGGGACAAGGGAACAATCTGTAAGTCGGTAACTCAGCCCAAGGGGTTCTCAATCCCCATTTTTCTGGTGGTAAATAAGGGGGCAGCTGCAGATTAGTCCTGAATATTAAATATTTAAATGTCTGCATATTGTACAGACATTTCAAAATGGAGGACATTCATTTGCTAAAAGATAGTCTTCAGGAAGATGATTGGATGGTCCGGTTAGACCTGAAGGAGACCTACCTTTCTGTTCCAATGTTTCCGCCTCACTGGAGATTCCCACAATTCCAGTGATGGAGTCAATGTCTAGAACTCACGTCCCTTCCCTTCGGCCTCTCCTCAGCCCCCTGGTGTTTCAATAACCTCATGAGGCTGGTAGTGGAGTCGCTGCGAGGTTGGAAAGACGACTTTCTTTTGATGACAAGATCCACAGATGCTCACAACTCACATTTCATGGACCATTCAGCTTTTGCAGAGTATGAGCTCTATACACAATTAGCAGAAATCAATTTTGTCGCCTGCACAGCAGATGGAATTTCTGGGATTTCAGATAGATTTGGTCTAAGCGCATTTGAGCTTTCCCTCCCAGAAGATGTGCAACATCAAGAGGCAATTGAGGTCTGCGTTATGGAGCCAGACTGAGTCATTGAGGTTGATTGCCAGGATTGTGGGCCTTCAGGCCTCATCCATTCAGGCCATTTTTCCAGGTCCTCTCCACTACTGAGCCCTGCAGAGATTGAAAATGTTACATTTGAGGGAGGGGCTCTCTTACTGAGAACAGATTTCTCTTTCTGACAAAGCCAGAACACAGATGACATGGTGGATGGAACCCATGGAATCCTGAAATGGCAAAGGCATTTTCAGCTCCACCCCAGAATAGATAGAACTGGATGCCAGTCGCTCGGGTGCAGTTGAGATAGGTGCAGACCCATCTCAACTGGGGGTCATTAGTCAGAAGCTAAGCTAAGTTACCACATCAATTGACTAGAACTCCTGGCGAGATCCTTCACAATCAGGAGTCTCTCTTCCTTGAAAACAAATTGTTGCATATTGTTGAGGATAGACAACATCTCAGCTGTTCGATACATCAACAAACTGGGAGGGACACAGTTCCATCTCCTAGCAGAGATTGCTAAGGATTTCTGACACTTCTTCCTTAGCCATTACTTTTCAATCACTTAGGAGTATCTCCCAGGCAAGAGACTCATCATAGCCTATTGTAATTCCTGTCACAGGATTTAAGTGATTGAAGACTGACTCTTCTGTGTTCCAAGACCATCACAACTTGTGGGATCCGTTGTGGATTAACTTGTTCACATCTCAACTTAATTGTCAGCTTTCAAAGTTCTTCACTTGGCATCCAGATCTGGAAGCCCTGATTACGGATGCATTTCCCCCAGACTGGTCTTGGTTCTGGTGTTATGCCTATCCCACATTCCTAATGAAACCCAGAGTCCTGGTGCAACTCTGGCATCAGCAATTGGATCATTCTTGTGACTTTCTTTTGGAGGGCTCAACCTTAGTTCCCAGTAGCCCTACCTCTAGAGAGTGCTCCTCCGGTTTATCGTCCGTCCCGTCCTGATCTGGGATTGGACCCGGAGGGGCTTCCTCATCCCTTGGTGTTATCTGGACAATTTCGATTTTTCACAGCTTGCTGGGCAGAACATCTGGATTTTATTAAGGACACGGAGGCTAATATTATGCAGATCTCCTTTATTGCCACAGCCCAGCAGCAATAATCGAAGAGCATAGAACTTCAAGGAACATTCTGAACAAGTATGAAGTCTCTTCGTGACCAGCCATCTTCCCTCTTTGTTGCCGCTGCTCAGAAAGATTAGTACCACTCTCAGCTAACACCGATATCCTTATCATTTGTTCTAATTATATTATACCTGTATTTATGTAGGTATTATATTTCTAGTACTAATACATATGTCTACCTATTTGACCGACTTCTGTCGGACTAATTTCCAGTATTAGTCGAATGTTAAGCCTTTTGTTAATAATGCTCTGTATTTCATGATCTTTTGTATTATGCCTTGACTTTACCCTTAGAAAACCCATTCCTCCTCCGGTTTTACTTTGAACCGGATTAGGCCTCCTACTCTCAGTGTGTACTTTCAAATCCGGTCAAGCACTCTCACGCGTATTTACAGTTTTCTTCTTTTCCCCGAAGATACGAATCCCCTTGCGGATTGCTGTCATCATTCCCTTCAATCTTTTTTCACACTCCCAGCCTGATTTTAGAGGGAAACTGTGGAGACACTTCAATCAACGACCCGCTTTAAGGACAGCTTCCCCGGGTCCCTCGACGCGTCTTCTTGCGCTTTAGACGGGCCGGATTAAGATAAAATGAAGGTATACATTTGAAGTGGAGCTAGGTACAGGGTACAGAGACAAAGTCACAGTTAAAAAAATATAAACATCAGTAGCATCAAAATAGCCAAATGTTAATGGTACAGCTAATTAAGATGGATAAAACCATACCCTGTGCGGTAAGTGGGCCAGGTCCTACAAGTGCTGAGCCTTGACAAAGCATAGCAAAAGACGTTACAGAGGTGCATCCCAAAAACGGTGTCACTGGCTTCATGGCAGAGCAGACTGACCATTAGCAGAGCAGCTATGAGTCTAGTCCACTACTGATTTAGGGTCTATCCCTTCGATAACCTAGGGCAGGCAAAGTTTTTGCTTTTGGTAAATGTGTACATTCCCCCAGGGAGGGCGTTTAACCCACTGGTTGACTCCATCCGCAGTTTCGTGCAAAGTTTATGTAATACAGAAGAAAGTGCACGTATACTGATGGTAGGGGCTTTTAACGCTAAGTTAAATAACAGTGCCGTTCTGTCCTTCTCTAACACGGATTTGGAGGAGGTGTGGGCCATTCCAGAGTCTGTACTCCCGGCCTAGTTAAAATCTGATAAACGTGGCCTTTCCCTCTTGCAAAATCTTAGGAATCTTGACCTAGTACTTTTAAATGGTAGATTCCCAGAGGATTCCCCTGCAGCTTATACTTTTAATGGGACATACGGTCAGTCCCTTATTGATTACATGGCAGTTTCCATCCAATTGTTCAGTGCGTGTTCACAGTTTAAGGTGCTCCCCTCTAAGATGAGTGACCATAACATTCTAGAGGTAAAGATGGTTATAAACATCGTGAAGCCTGAACTCTGGAATCAGAGGAACGAAAATGTCACCTACTCCCGAAATAACGGCCGCACTTGCTGTTCATATAAGGCTCTTCCGAACTTTCAGAGGGTATTTAAGAATATCGCGTTTAGGCCAAGTCCGGAGACTCCGTTTGTGAGGTATGAGAGAGTTCTGGCAGCAATTAGAAAATTGGGAAGAAATAAGCAAGCTATGGGAGCCTCCCCTTTAGTATTAATTTCATGGGAAATTAAAAAACTGAATAAGGAGATTAACGGGTTGATCAGACTACAATTTAGAGTTCCTAGTTTACAAATGCAGAGAGAGATACACAGATTAAAACAGGTACGGAAAAGAAAAATAGCATCAGATCGGAGGGCCGTTGAAGATGAAAAATGGGTTACCCTATGTGAAGTGGCCCTATCCGGGGATACTAGAAAGTATTGGGCATTGATAGCGAAGTTTTGTGGTGGTAGAGAAAAATCACAACCCACTTTAGTCTCAGAATCTGAATGTTCCATTTATATTTCCCAACTGTATGCTCCCAATCAATTAGCAGATCAGTTTGAGGGGGTTGCTAATAACTCAGAATTGGGGGCCGATGTAGGAGAACCAACAGAATCGGAAATTGAAGGTTATATCAAGGGGGCAAGACACTCTGGGGCAATGGGGCCAGACAATGTTCCAGTAGCCATAATAAAACAGGATTGTGAAGATTGGGCACAATTTTTATATCCGTTGTTTGTCCATTGTTATGATACTGGGGACATCCCGCATTCCTGGAAGGGAAGTATATTGGTCCCGTTATATAAGAAGGGCCCAAGAAATTCCCCGGCTAGTTTTAGACAAATTTCCCTTTTAGACGCAACGGGGAAACTGTTTGCGAAGAGTATCCTTGGCCACTTGCAAGAGTGGGCATTTGGAAATAATCACATACCTCTGGAACAAACAGGTTTCCGTAAGAATAGTGGCACTCTGGATAACATTTCCGTCCTACAAACGTTAATTGAAACATATCCTGTGGGTCGAGGGGTCCCGTTGTATACAGCCTTTATAGATTTCTCCACAGCGTTCGATAGGGTAGATCGGGGGACGCTGTGGAAGAAATTGGTTACAATGGGGATCCCAGGGAACCTTTTAAGATTAATTATCGCACTCCATTCTTTCACGTGGACAAACGTTTTGTTGGGGGGATCTCAAGGTCTATCAAGGAAAATATGTACATACAATGGGCTGAAGCAGGGGTGCCTTTTGGCCCCTTTACTCTTTTCTATCTATATCAACGATCTGCCGAGTCGGATAGGACAGAGTAAAGGGGACCCTTCCCAAATAGGTAATCTTAAACTAAGTTGTCTGTTGTATGCAGATGATGCAATAATAATGGACTTAACATCAATTGGGTTGCAAAGAAGATTGATAGAGCTGGTTAGGTACACAGAAGAGTACTTTTTAAAAATAAACATTTCAAAGAGCAAAGTTATGATTTTTTGCTATCAAGGGTGTAAGGTGAGAAAAAATTTGAGTTGGTTTCTGGGAAAGGAAAAACTGGAAGTAGTGACATTTTATCCATATTTAGGAAAAATATTTTCAAACAGGTGTTCTGCTAGCAGACATATGGACCATTGCAAAGGGAAAGCAATTTCACAAGCCTCTGCAATTAATCGCCTGTATATGCAATGTGGGAAAATTTTCCCACATCATTTCAGTTTACAAAATAAAAATCCTGCCGACTCTGAATTATGCTAGCTAAACAGTAGATGAGTGTGAATGGGCCAAATTCGAGAAAGTGGAAGGAAAGATCTGGCGCCAAATATGTAATTTGAATTATGTTGCGCCGATCGCGGCACTTAGGCTCGAATTTGGTCTTCTCTCGACATACGTGTTATCAATGGCTGCCTGTTTAAGGTGGTGTAATGCTCTGATAAATGGCCCCGATAATTTATTGAGGGTAGCATTGCACAGGGAAATATTTGTAAATATGATGGGAAAAAGCGCTATTTTTAGAAATTATATAAAGGCATTAAGTATGTTTGGTCTAGATAAGGAAGGGGCAGCAGCTTTATGCAAAACCTCGTTATAGCAAATAATTAAGAAGACAATATATGTGGTTTCTCGCGATAGAGATCTGATTCTATGTTCATTGAATGGAAGGATGGACTGCATTGTTGGGAGATCCATTGTTAAAAACCCCCAACCGTATGTTCTATGGAACCTGGAACACGAAGAACGTAGGGTGATTCTATTGTTAAGAATGAATTTATTACCCCTAAGAATCGCAACAGGCTCCTGGCAGGGTATTCCCAAAAATTAAAGATATTGTCATTTGTGTAACTGCGGTATAGAAGATCTGAATCATGTTTTGATTGTGTGTCCAGCACTCCATTCAATACGACGTAGATATTTAAGGACTGGTTTTTTAAAATATAATATCTCAACAGCTGAACAGGCCTGTAATTGTCTTCTGTCCCCTCCATCTGAACTGAGGTGTTTTGAAATTTTTCGGTTTTTCAAAGAGTTTTTAACGTTTATTAGGATTATAACAATATAAAGACTGCTGCTAGGGAAGGGTGGGAAATATTTAACCCTAAACAATTGCACAGAGCACTTGCACTTTTAGTATGACATGTAAATTGTCTTTTTTAATATGTTTAGGTTAGATTACCTACATAGCTGCTAGGGGAGTTTTGGTAAATACTCCTCCAAGAATTGCACAGAGCACTTGCACTTTTGTATGATAAGTTAGTCCCTTTCTCTTTTCCCTAAATCCGGATTACAACTGTTATTAATTCTTCTGTGTACCTCTTTTTAATCTGGTTTTCCCGACAGCCCATAGTGTATTTTAACTGAAAGAAGTTTGTTTGAGTTGTAAGCTATTCTGCATTGAAATGACGTTGTCCAGTGTAGATCTTAGTCTACTGAAGGAAAAAAGTGTTCTTTTTTAATCGTTTGTATCTTAGCATAAAATTGTACTTGTAATTTTATTTTGCATTCCTGTATGTACTGAATGATGTTTTACTCATGTACTTTATGTGGAATTCTTCGGAATTCTAAATCATAATAAATATTAATTGTTGTTGTTGTCTATCCCTTCTGGCCCACTTCCCTCCTTATTAGGACCTGTAAATGTACAAACCTTTTTTTAAATCTGTGTTTGGCTCCTGCCTCCAATAATCTTGGAAACAAATGCTAGCCTCTTACAAGCGCATGAATATAGCTCAGGTTTACAGCATATATATGGCTGCAAGAAGGACAACTCATTTTCCTAGTCTACTAGTCTATCAGCAGGATTAGGATCAAAAGGACTGGAAATCCAGGACCAGGTAGAGCACGAGGAGAAGGAGAACCATGAGGACCACCATCATCAGACAATTAACAAGTGGAGGCGGAGGGCAGCCAGGAACTCCACGGCTCACAAATGATCTAGAAAGCCATCAAGAAGATCAATAGGTCCAGAAGTACAAGTAGCAGCTGGAGGAGGATTAGTAGCACAAGTAGGATCATGAAATCAAGGAGGGTACAGGAGGAACATGGTGGCCGCAGTGTGATCGGTCGCTGGCCTGCTCCCTCAGACTCCTAATGGCAGACTAGGAAACCACGATACCTGAACGATGTGCATTCTTGCTCCCTGCTCGTTATTCCTTTGACTGCTGGTTCACTGCTGGTTCGCTGTTTTTTCTTTTGATCCCGGTTTCGTTTCTTCGCTGCCCCGGCGATGAGAGACGACCCGAGGAGGCATCGGCAAGCCCTCTCTTCCACGGTTAGTGCTCCAGACTTCCAGGGCGGGGTTGAGCAGTCCCTGAGAGGCCGCATTGGAGGTGGAAGGCAGCGGCGGCCGCACGAGGACATATCGGATTGCTTTCCCGGCTCCTGCGGGGCTTGGGGTGAGGCCCTGCCCAGCGTCAAGAATTCAGTTACCTGGTTTCAGTGCAGGTAGGGGGGACTCGGTCAGCGCAAGAGGCGCAGACCGAGGTCTCCAAGAGCGGGGATGTGTCTTTGGGACGCCAGGTGTCTTCTGGTTTCCCCCGATTCTCTGGTGGGCCCGGGTCAAGTAAAGAGACCTTCCGATGCCTGGTTGAGCAAAAAGGAGGCTGCAGTGCGGAAGAGGGGATTGGTTGTTGTTTTAAAGATTGTATGGAGAGGAGCACTAGCATCCAAGAGGCCCTATCCCCCCAAAAATTAAATAGATACACACTACGAGCAAGGACAGCACATTTGGCCGCCAACAGGGATATTACACATTTTCCCCAGCGTGTATCCCCACCTGTAGCAACAGCACCAGAAGTTAGAGCTGAACCCAGAATAACATCAAGTCAGCAAAAGCAGGCGTGGGGGGGTAAAAATTCCCCAGGGGGAATAACCCTAGTTTAGCAGCCACAAGGCAAGGCTTAATTACAGTTAAGGGAAAAAAATCTGCCATGAAACCAAAATTTATACCTTCCCTGAAATCCTTTTATCAGGTCTTGTCACTCTCTTCTTCAATTAAACCACCGCAATCACCAAACACAATTATGTCTAGCTCTAATCAGGGGGGTACCTCAGCCCACTCGCCGGTAGTTAAACCAAACACACCAACTTCGGCCCCTGACCCGGCCGCAGCCCCCAACCCCATGTCTGAAGAGAAGGCGGTGAAGGCGGTGAAGACAAAAACGGTTAAGACCTGTGAACCAGCACAATTAAATCGAGAGCAAATCATGATGCCTACAAAGTCTGCATCGGCAAGCATGGTAGAATGGGATATTCACCCAGAGATTAACCTCACTAATAGATTCTTGGTGCTAGAGGAACAGGAAGACGCAGTGCAAGAAATTGATCAAGATCGGGGTCAAGAACAAAGGAAGGTTGAAGCAGGGCAAGACCCTAACCAAAAGGATTCAAGCTCCCCCATCTCAACCTTAAATCCACACTCTTTAGCTGATTTACTTTTGGCCATAAAGGAAGATATGACATCCAGATTTACAGTCACTGAAACAAAACAGGCAGAAATGGCCAGTAGATTCACTGTCTCAGAGGCAAATCAAGCAGCAATCTGATCATCCTGCGGGATCCTTGCAAAAAAATTAGAGGAGATCACGGCAAGGACTGAAACACTTGAGGAAGAGATGCCAAAATTTAAAGAATCAATAGTCTCCAATACATTTCGGTTAGAGTCTCTCTCCTCTCAGAATAAAGAACTGAAGGACAATCTGGAATGCCTAGAGAACCACTCAAGGAGAAATAATTTGGAACTCCTGAATATTCCGGAAGCAGTGGAAGGGGAGGATATAAAGGGGTTTTTGATTACCCTATTGAAGGGCACAGTCCTTAAAAGTCACCCAAATATTGATCTCAATTATGAAATTCAAAGGGTCCACAGGGATCCTTTCAAAAGAAAAATGGGGAAGCAGAAACCACGTAAGATCATAGTGAATTTTCTATCCTACTCCGTCAAGGAGCTCATTCTCTCAGCTTCACTAAAGGAAGGGATCATCTCCTCTCCATCTTCCAACCAACCCACTTCTCTTTTTCCATCAGATCCGACATCTCACACATAACGGCCACAAGACAGTGGGAGCTGGGGAAGAGATTGGATGAGCTCAATAGCCTTGGGGCAAAAGCACAGTTAAGGTTCCCTGTTACCCTCCGGGTAATGTGGAATAACCACATGCACATGATACGATCCTCAGAAGAAGTCGATACGCTCATTGCCAAAATTCAACATGAAAAACGGGTGGGAAGTATGTGAGCGAAGTAGCTGCTTAGTTTGGGAGCTTGGTTTCCCTGGTCCGTGATATACACATAGTGAAAGTAGTCCGAGGGAGCAATGCCCGAATAGGGAAAGCCTATTGAAAGGGATGGTTTCTCAGGGTAAAGGGAGGTATGGGGGATTTAGGGGGCACCAAGGGGAGGCAAAAGGGGAAGGGGGGTGGGGCGCACTGGGTGGGGAGCAGGGTAGGGGAAAAATAGGAAAAAAATGCCTCATCTCACCTTATTTCACTTCTTTAATAAGGAAGCACTACATTATTCATTCGAAGATCTCTATGGCCATGATAGGTAATATGAAAGATGGTCGCAGGATTCACTGTATTTCTTGGAACCTAAATGGCCTGAGGTGCCCGTGCAGGCAAAGACTGATTTTAGTATTTAGAGCTTTCACCAGCACAGATATGTTTGCTGCAGGAGACCCACCTAAATTCAACAGAGTTTCAGTCAGTCTTTTCCAAGATTCTGTGGGTACAGTGTTTTTGTGCCTCGCAACAATCTTTGAGTAGTCATGGGGTAGCAATAGTGGTCAAGAAGGGTGTCTCTTGTAAGATCAAGTCAGTCCAAAATGATCAATCAGGCAGATGGGTAATAGCCCACTTGGATTTCGGGGGATCAGACTTGACCTGTTCATCCTATTATGGACCAAAAACGGACGACCCTTCATTCTTAGTTAAACTACAAGTAAGTTTAATAATGGTAAACCCCCCCTTGGTAATAGGAGGGGACTTTAATGTTAGGCTCGATCAAGTAAAAGACAGTTCCAACTTAAGTTACATAACAGCAACTCCTAAATCACGTAGGATTATGAAAAACTTAATAACAAATATAAACTTAGTGGATATATGGAGATCCAAGAAGGGTGATGCTCAAGGATTTACTTATTACAGCAAAAAGTATAGACACTCCTCAAGGATAGACTATGTTTTGGTCAATAAAGAAGCCATTAATAATTTTACGAGTTTTTCAGTTCTGCCAACTCACTTATCTGACCATGCTCCCCTTTTATTAGTATATGTAATGGGTGGCAACTGTTCACAACCAAGATGGACGTTGAACAGAGTAATATTGTCAGACACAAGAATTATACAATACATTAGCAGATCTTCCCTAGAATTTTTTTCTTTTAACTTGGGATCAACGTCAATTGATCATGTATGGGATGCCTATAAGGCCAGTTTGAGAGGTCTATTACATGCTCTAATTAATTCTAAAAATCGATTGTAGGACTACATGCTCTGGAGGGCAAGATATCTGCTTTAGAGGCGGAAAGGAGGAATATAACTACAGAAGACTTGGGGGAATTAAAGTTGATAGACAAGAAACTGGAGGAGGCTAGACAACGCCTCAGATCCTTTTTAGATCAGAAATGTAAGGCTCAATGGCAAGTCAGAAATATGGAGATTTTTGAGTATGGGGAAAAGGCAGGGGCCCCTCTGGCTTGGAAGGCGAGGCTAGACCGGGCAAAGAACGACATCAATGAGTTAATCATTGATAGCAGCGGGAACAAATCAAGTAATCGGGAAGATATACAAAAATCCCTTCTATCACTCTTCTCAGATCTATATAAGGACGATCTTGAACCTACTGAGGTCCAGATATCCTCCTGGTTATGGGATAAGTCCCTACCCATCCTTACGGAGGCCTCCAGGGGGGCACTAGATGCACCTATAACAATAGAGGAGATCAGGAATCAAATAAAGCGAGCAAAAAATAAAAAAGCTGCTAGTCTCGATGCCCTCCCCAATGAAATATACAAATGACTACAGGACGATCTTTTACCGATACTCCATATGTTATTTAATTCAGTTAACTGCTCTAATGGAGTGATGCCAAGATCCTGGAGTGAGGCCACGAAAGTTTTAATCTTAAAACCAGGGAAGGACTCCTTGTTGGCAGACTCCTATCGTCCAATCTCCCTGCTAAACGCCGATTACAAGATCTTTATGGGCGTATTAGTAGGGAGATTGGCGAAACTGGAACCCAATCTAATTAATCCTGATCAGAAGGGTTTCATGGTGGGGAGAGTAATCGAAGAACAAACCCAATCGTTGATTGGTAACATCGACCTAGCAGAGGCAGGGGCAGACTCGTTGGCAGTAGTGGCAATTGACGCCGCTAGGGTCTTTGACCGTGTGTGTTGGAGGTACCTTTGGGGCGTGTTAGAGGCTATGGGTATGGGACCAGTGTTCGTGCAGACTGTAAAACATTGTTATTTTGGTGCTTCTGCGAAAATACTCCTGAATGGTTCCTTGACCTCAAGTTTCCCAACTCAGAGAGGGACTAGACAGGGGTGTCCCCTGCCTCCCCTCTTGTTTAACTTTTAGATAGAGCCCCTAGCCCAAACTATCAGACTAGATAATACCATCATCTCATTTAAATCATCAAGCTACAAGTGCAAACTGGCATTGTATGCCGATGATGTGATAGCCTACACCAGCAATCCAGAGTATGCCATTCCACAGCTGGAGCATACGTTAAGGGAATTTGGTACTGTCTCAGGGTATCTCGTGAATTCGGCTAAGACCGAAGTAATGTGTTGGAACATTTCATATAGAGGTGGCCCTGTCAGTAAAGAGTTTAGATACCTAGGCATCAAAATAGATAAAGATTTACACAAAATCCCGTTGATAAATCTGGGGAAAATTGAAAAGGATATCGATTACCTGTTTGCTAAATGGAAGAACCTTCCTTTGACCATATATGGGAGGGTAAACCTTGTGAAAATGTCTGTGCTTCCAAAATTGACATATATTTTTAATGCAATCCCGTTAACTTTCCCCTCAAAAAACATAACTAGAATTCAGGGGAAAACAGGTAGTTTTATTTAGGGCCAGAAAAATGCTAGGATGTTGGTGAAAAAGCTTAGGAGGAAGCTCCTTAAAGGTGGTTTGGCCCTTCCTGACATTAACTGGTATTTGATGGCCTTCCAATTTAAAGGAGTTAGGAGGCAGTGGGCAAGGAGGGTTTCTGTATAAATTTGGTACACCAAGGTTTTTTAAATGGGTCCGGCTAAAGGTTTTGAAATCAGCTTTGTCAAATTGGTATAAAATTAGGTTTATATGGGGCATAGGTTATTTTTCTAACTTTGCCCCAATCTGGGAATCCTCTGGGACCCCACCTTGCACGGGTGATAGCTTGGCGATACCGATTAAAAGTTCGGGGCTAGTGAGGTGGTCGGATCTGGTGGACTCAGAAGGCATTCTTCCCTGGGAAGTCTTACAAGCTAAGATAGGCCCCCTCTTCTCAAGGTTCAAATCTCTCCAACTAAAACCTTGGTACGAGTCAGAATTAGGTGACATCTCTGGGAACTAGAGCAGTTATTGCAAGATCCCCGGCTGAGGAAGAAAGAGATATCTATTTGGTATGCAAGAATCCAAGAAGCAGAGGAAGTTAAAGTCCCTTCCCTAACATCAGTTTGGAACCAAACGTCACTCGACTCTCATATTGAGGAATATTTTGAATCATCACTCAAGACACTGTATGAAAATATATAAAACAAAATTATGCAGTAAATATACACTTAAAACAATATATATATATCAAATCTTTATTTCGGCCACTGGCCATCAAAGATGTACAATAAAACATACACTTATCACTGTAAAATCATCATACACAATCAGTCAATACATACTTATTCAATGAAAACCTTAACATTGAGTACTAATAAAATACATTCATAAAACTATGGACCTTTACATTTAGGAGGGAGCTTGGGTCTTCAGAATGCGGGTGCGAGTGTGCCACACATTGATGAGAAATTTTGTTATTGCAAACACAGTTAGGGTTGAAATGTCTGTTTTTAAAATTCTGTACATTGGGAGGTACTCCCTGAAACCCAGATTTCTGATCAAAGGCAGGAGCCAATACTTCCTCGCTGTCTTATATACTGGGCAAAACATGACCAAGTGTAAATCGGTTTCGTCCGCACCTGCACAGGCCGGGCACTGTTTTGTCGAAGGGGGTGCTGACCAGGAGCTGGTAAAGGATCGTAGAGGCAGTGTGCCATATCTCCATTGGAGGAACAGCTTCCTGGCCAGCACGGGGGAAATATCATCAAGGACCCTCTCCAGCCTGTATGAGTCTTTACTTTGCACAAATGCCGAGGTAAGTGACCCTTCACCCTGGCTGTCCAAGGCCATGACTAATTTTTGTTCATGGTAAGCAGCGGCAAGAGCTCTCTTAGAGATGTTTAGCGACGCATTAAAACAATGATATTCTTATGAAACAATTTGTAGACGCGGCGTTTCGGTGTTCTACAATATTAGCACCTTCCTCAGGACATTGATTTCAGTTATTAAAAGCATCTAAACAAAAATATACTAACAGTAAATTATTAAAAAGTACTGGAACTTTTTTTGTTGCAATTCTTCTGGTGTCTCTAACCTTTAGGTCTCTATACCCCTAATCTTGTATATTCATGCGTGCCCTTTACAAGCCATTTCTTTGGTACACAGTCTTTAAGGAACATTTATTCTAACATTTATCTAGAAAAATACCATTGAAGGTTTGGTTGTGCCATCCTTCTGTCAATATCCTCATATTTGGTAATCTGTCAAATATTCCCCATATTGCTGTTTATCACTAAAACAAATCTAGCTGTTAGTCAGGATTTGTACAATATTTTGTCACTGGTCTCTTAAGAAGACCTCCTACAGTTTATATGATTCAAATCTTTTGAGCTCGCTGGTGATTCAAGCTCTAAATAGGAGAGAAAATGTATCAATTATTTCTGTCCTTTTCCTCTTTGATTTTAATTTTTTACCTTTCTAGATGTCTCTTACCTAAAGGGTATTTACTTCCTTATGTCAATCTCCTCATCTTCTTTTAGAATATGACTTCATCTTGCATTGATGCATTTCTGATGAAGAATGTAATATCATTGTTAAAAGCATCTATTCCCTTAAGGCCTTATTATTGCTTCTTAAAGCAAGGGAGATCTAAGTACCTTAAAATCATCTGTATTTTCTTCTTCACTGGTCTTGTGTCAAGTTATGAAATATTTGCTGTTTAAATAAGTATATATTGCAGTATTAGGCAGACTTCTTTTTAATTTCTATTTTGCCTCTGACTTGATCTATTAATTTGTCTTATCAATCTTACCTCTATTAATCTTGGGTGAGTTGTTGGAGGGACGTATTAGGGCTTAAAACTTCTTAATTCTGTAAAGATAATTTTATGTGGTGATCATATCCTTGCTTTTCTGTTCCCCATTATTGAAGTATTGTAAGTAATTGGCTCCCTCTTACCTTAGAGTCTTAGAGCTTAATACTTATTCTTCTTTTGACCCTGTTATTTAATTGAGGGACTCTTCTATTGAGGTTTATATCCGTTAAACTGTGGAGAATAAGGTACATTTTGTAAATCAATTGTACTTCTATTGTCTATTCTCTACTGCAAGGATCTTGTACCTATAGTATCACTTACTTGTATAAAAAGGAGAATCCCCGGTGGGCGTCCTTCCATCTGGCTTCTCGCTCTGCAAGTGATTGCTAGGGAAACTATTCACCCTTATATAGTCCTCTTAATCATCAATTATCTCTAATTATCTCTAATTAGGCCGCCAGTGATAAAGCCTATATTCATTTTCTTTATTTACGTGGCAGCCATCTTGTAGAGTGTTTTTATCCCTTTAATTATAATGCAACTTGAACTTCATACAAAGTCATTAGTTGAGCATCGCCCCCTTGCATAAACAGGAGTCAGTGTAATTATAGGGACTGTAAGAATAGAAGTTTATTTATAAACAGAACTCTCACAATTAGAAATATATCCTTAAATGAAAAAGAAAGACTGCAGATAATTACTCTAATAACCTTGCACATGGCCATGAACTAAGGACGGTGCCCAACATGAGCCATTGTGAAAACTTTAGAGGTACATATTTCAAGATGGCTGCCACAGTATAGTTACATCACAATAATAAAGATGATGATGATACCCATGGCAGACTAATTATATGAAGGAACTTGTTATAAATTAAGTAATTCAATGTAGGCAATGTCCAAAAGGTCTCTGGAAATACGGAAATTCTAAAAGAAAATGTAAAATAATAACTATCAAGTGCAAACATTGCCGCGATTAATACAGAAATAAAATACAAAATGCCAGGAAGTCTTTTATCGATATAGACTTCGCATCGCTGTTGGTTCGAGGAGGACGCTGACACAGGACTCCAAGTCCCAGGGGGCGCAAGGAGAGAGCCCGCAACTGACCCTCATTTGATGCGCCTACATAGCGCCTCGCCTCTCCCGCTGCGCGGGAGCCACATCGCTGTTGGTTCGAGGAGGACGCTGACACAGGACTCCAAGTCCCAGGTGCCATCGAGCCCGCCAGCGGATTTAAGATGTACCATTTGAAACTCTAGATCATATCACAACCCGTGGACCTTCTCGTGACGGAAACCCCCTGCCGAGACGCCCTGCATCATCAACCCATACAATCGGTACTTGTAATCTCCCCTAGGGATTGGATTCCTATGTTTCGGCAATTCCGACTGACCACTTTCTCCGCTTCACACCGAAGCCCCTC
Organism: Lissotriton helveticus; assembly: GCF_964261635.1. NCBI lineage: Eukaryota > Metazoa > Chordata > Amphibia > Caudata > Salamandridae > Lissotriton > Lissotriton helveticus. The sequence goes on along the minus strand of NC_136061.1, from coordinate 1,513,985,647 downwards.
TTCTTGGTTTATTTTTAACCTCCTTCAGTTCTGAACCCCTTCACCAACCCCGGAAGGCCACAGGACCTTGGAATTCCTACCAAGCTCCATCATCCTAATTCTACGGGACCATAGAATCACCATCAAGAGCCTCTTAGGCTTGCAAACTCAAGCAATACATTTCTAGTCCTGAGGATGATCCTTCATTTTTAATAGGATCGAAACGCCGTCAGTTTATGTAATTACACACCAGTTTTTCCATTTTGTTACCCAACTGTGTTTACTACATGAGTACAGCTAGACCAATATTTAACTTGTTATTAGCGTCTCATTACACTATAATTGCCTGCAAATACCCCGCTCTTTTAAATCCCTTGGTTTTGTCCTGTTTGTGCTTTGTGTATTGGATACAAGATTGTATCCCACTGTATAAATGTTCACCTTATCTGTTTAATCCTTTCAAATAATTAAATATGTGTCCGGCTTGACACTCTCTTCATTATAGTACAGATTGTTGTCTATAATTCATTGTTTTGTTCATTTTCGTTAAGTTAAGGACCCGTGTTGCCTGATAAATCCAAGTCCCAGGGGGCGCAAGGAGAGAGCCCGCACCTGACCCTCATTTGATGCGCCTACATAGCGCCTCGCCGCTCCCCCTGCGCGGGAGCCACATCGTTGTTGGTTCGAGGAGGACGCTGACACAGCACTCCAAGTCCCAGGGGGCGCAAGGAGAGAGCCTGCACCTGACCCTCATTTGACGCGCCTACATAGCGCCTCGCCGTTGTTGGTTCGAGGAGGATGCTGACACAGGACTCCAAGTCCCAGGGGGCGCAAGGAGAGAGCCCGCACCTGACCCTCATTTGACAGGCCTACATAGCATCAATTGCAAACTCTTGATGTTGAAAATAATGGGAATCCAGATGGAAGTGGTAATGGACTGCCAGTGTCTATTGATGATTATTTGTCTAAAATGGGCACTATAATGAAATTGTCCCTGGAACCCATCCTATTGAGACTTTTGTCAATTGAGAATAGGCTGGTGAATCTCGAGTCCTCAATTACCCTTGTTGTGGATGCTACGAAGATTGGTACACTGGGCGGCGGGCATGATAGAGACTCCTTGAGGGAGGGGATAGGTGGGGTCTCGGTAGTGTCCGCAGTATTGGCAGGTTCTAATTCACTTACAGCTGTGGGTGTGGGACCCGGACCCCCAACCAAAAACTCTTTGATGCAGGGAAAACAACTCGGCCTGTGGCTGTGATCACAGAGCCACAGGCCGGTCCCTGTATTGGTGATAGAGAACCCCAGGGACAGATTGAGCACGAGCTAACAGGTTCTGTCTATAGGGGAAGTCAGAACAGGAATGTGATAGAAAGAGTACAACAACACCTAGACCTCCCTCCTGAGTGCTCGCCCTATGTAATTGTCCTGACTGGTGTACCAAGACTTAAGTCAGGACAACCTGAAACATACGAGCAACTGAAAAATAAGACAATGCACTGGTTAAATATCAACAGACCTCTCCCCCGCGACATACAGTCCAAAATATTATTTGTAAAAAGGGTGGACTGGGTAGGTCCAAAGAAGAAAAACACTACAGGGGACTGTATTGTCGTTAATTTTAATGACCCGAGGGTAGTCAAACATGTCTGCTGGGGTGTATTGGCAAACTCACAAACCTATATCCAGGCCAGGGATCTGAACTACTTCTATATACCTCCAGTCCCTATGTCTGATCAAGGGAATTTTGAACTAGTGAGAGGCAGGGGCGGTTATCCAGCTCGGATGACTATTTGTCCAACCGGGAGCCAAAACATTTTAATACCTCTGCATGATAGATTTGCGCTACTGGATTCAGTGGATTGACTGATTTCAATTGGCACTGACTTGGTACCAACCTTGGCCGGGCAGAAGGCCGTAAACAATGAATAGGCAGGATAATGTATGAACCCTTAAGACCAGGGGAAACAGGGATTAGAAATATTGGAGTACAACCCATAGTCAATAATAGTACTGTGGGGCGCATTCAGGATCCAAATGAGGTTACAACCAACATCCCCAGTGTGGCCTCTTTGTGTCCAGAAGGCCATCCACAGTATTCTTCATGTCCTGGGTATTTACCTGTCCGCGAGAATCCAGGGCATGATGCTCAAGTGGGGAGTACTCTAGAGGTGACTAAAAGTGGCATAAAAGCCCTGTTCTGGAATATTGCGGGACTCGCGTCCAAACTCGCCCTACCATATTGGGGGGATTTTATTGATTCTCATGGAATTTGCCTATTACAAGAGACCTGGACCATATTGCCTGTCTATAGAGCGGGGTTTGTAACATATCATGAGCCAGCTGTTAAAGGACCTAAAGGCAGACCATCAGGGGTTCTGTCTATTTGGGTAGGAATCCACGTTGGTTTAGTGGCAAAGAGAGTCGATACCCACTGCCCTGATATGACCTGTATACTTCTGACATCTAAGAACTCAGAAAAATTGGCTCTTATTAACATGTATTCCCGTCCAGTTTAGTATGGAGGGATTTCCCAGACCCTCCAATCTCGGAATGGCTTTTTGATATCCCTCCCGGGTGATGTGCACTTCCTAATTGGCGGGGATTTTAACTGCCATTATGAACCCCTTAATGGCATTTCCCAAACCATTACTGCTGACGAGGACGCAACATGGTCAGTTCCACCGCCAAACACATATCCGGTAAAGGCGTGGACACCAGTTGTTCTTCAAATGACTTCTCTTACCCCCATCTTTTCTATAAGGGCTTGCAATGGGCGTTTCTCGAAAGATAATCCAGGCAAACCAACGTTTGAAAGAGCGGACCAATCATCGGTAATTGATTATTTTTTAATCAGTATAGATCTATGGCATAAAGTCCTAGATTTTAGCATAGTGCAGCGCACTGAAAGTGACCATAACCCATTGGTCACTCTTTTAGATATTTGTCCCAATGATGCAGACTGAGGTTCTGCAATTTCATTGAGCTGTGATTACAGATTTGGGGCTGGAGGGAGGCGTATCCGCTGGGCTAAAATTACCCAATCTACAGAAACAATGGCAAGAATGTATAAAAGTATAATTCCATTGTTAGAAAATGCATTTACTGTCTCAGATAATCCCCCTAATAGCGTTATCTGTGAGGACCTGGGAGAAATCCATCAGGAGATGGTGGCAATCCTGGCAGATTTCCTTTTTACTACCATGCCCAACAAAACTAAACTCCACGGTGATAAGAATCCATGGTTCAATAGGGGATGCAGGAAAGCAAAGCAAGCCCTCCTGTTATCCCTCAAGGAGGGAAATCGGTTACGTATCAAGGAAGCTAGGGCAGTTTAATTTTTTTTTATTTTAAATGCAAAAATAGAAGTGGAAAGGTGACAGACGATTAAGTCCGCTTTAGATGCAAAAGTTGTGAAGGCCTTCTGGAACCTGGTTCACACTGGGAAGACAGAGGGTAGGTCTACCATCGATCCAAATATCTGCGAAGAAGCATGGCGCTCATATTTTAAAGAATTATATTCTAACCACTCATTGGAAGTGAGCGAGCTCCCACTCTGTATTTTAAATCCCGATCCCACATGGTGTATTCCACCCTGTACAGTGGCTGAGGTACAACTGGCCTTAGCTAAGCTCCAAAGGAATAAAGCGCCCGGCTTGGATAGGATACCAGGAGATCTCTATCGAGAGGAACAGGCAGTGTGGGCACCTTATCTACAATTATTATTTAATGCAATCTTAGGGGGTCTCTCAGCTCCCCATACGTGGGAGGGGGCGGATATTATTCCCATTTACAAAAAGAGTACACCAATGGAACCGGCAAACTATAGGCCAATTAGCCTGATCGATGTATCCCAGAAAATATACGCTAGGGTGCTATTACAATGGCTGCAAGAATGGATGAGTGCCCAAGACATTCTGACACCACTACAAGCAGGCTTTAGGGCAAAAACCTCCATGATAGATCAGTTATGTAGGCTCCAGCTAATTTATTGGAAGCATGTTGTGTTAGGAGGTGGTAGTCTATACCTAACCTTTGTAGACTTGAAATCGGCACTTGATATGGTGGACCGCAACCAGCTTTGGAGTATTCTGCTGGATATGGGGGCCCCACCAAATCATTGTCATCAGTTCAAACTTCTTCACGAAGGTGCCTATGTAAGATACGGTAGGCATGGGCAATTGACGGTCCCATTCCCTGTAGACAAGGGGGTCAGGCAGGGTTGTCTACTCGCGCCGACCCTCTTTTCCATTTTCTTAAATGGGCTGATAAAAGACCTTCTTGCCGTTAAGGATATAGACTGCCCGAAACTGGCATCACACAGTTTTCCTGCTCTCATGTTTGCGGATGACACGCTGCTGCTCTCAAAGTCATCAACGGGCATGCAGCGTGTCCTAAACGCGTTTTGCCAGTTTTGCCAAAAAATAAATCTTGTGGTCAACATCGATAAAACCAAATGTATGGTTTTCAATGCCAACTCCATCAATTGTCCCCAACCGAAGATGGAGGATAGACCCCTGGAGAGGGTATCCGTCTTTGATTATTTGAGCCTCATATTGAACGATAAAATGGGGTGGGGTCCGCAGATAGAAAAGGCCAATTTGAGATTAACACAGGCTATGGGGGGAATCCTAAAAGTACAAAAGAATTGCGTTTTAAAAACTATAGCCCCACACCTGGAAATCTATAAAGTCCAAGCAAGGGCAGCATCCCTATATGGGGCGGAACTGTGGGGGCATAGACCATCCGATACCCTCACATTGACAGACAACAATTTTATTAGACAAATCCTGACCCTCCCGAAAAATACACCATAAGTCCCGCTTAGGGTGGATTTAAATATTCTCCCAATTTCTGATATTATTGCAACCCGCCCGCTGCTCTATTGGCGGCGGCTGTGGTGCACACCAGAGCTGGGTAATTACAGGGAAGAATTGAGAGCGGTAATGACAACACTAGGGGCAGGCAGTATACCTTGGCTATCCTTTGTAAGGCACTCTTTTAGTGCAATTGGTATGGAAAACCTCTGGACAAACCCGGAGGCTTCCTGTCTAGAGACATCTAAAAAAACATTGAAAATTGCACCTAAGGAGTTTAAATTGATGGGAATTTTACGGTCTGTAAAACCAACAAGTCTTACACAGGGGTTTCTGGATTTCAAATGCCACTACGAATTTGAGCAGGTCTTAGATTCTATCCAGCCAATCCTAGCTAAAAAGCTTTTTCTACAGTTCAGATATGGTACTCTACCACTATTTGCAACTACTAGTAACTGGGTGGGAGTCCCAAATAGCCTCTGTCCTGGATGTCTAGTAGAAGAGGACAGCAGTTCATGCAATACTCTTCTGTGTGGCATATAAAAAATCTAGGCAGAAATGGATAATTCAATTGTGCAGGAAATTAGGTATTAGGGACCACGCTGTCTTTTTTAGGATTCTAAGAACAGATACCAACCCACTCTATGTGGTCTCAATAGCAAAGTTCCTGCTATCAATGTGGCAAACTCGCAGCATTTTTTTTAAATTGGACTAGATCCTTAACCATGTAGAATTAGCAAGCTTAAATGTCAGTTCTGACTGGAGGGAGAATCAGTTCACCTAGTAGGGGATCGGAAGAGTAGCGTGTTGATTTTAGAATTTTAGAATTGTACATATAACTTATATTTTTTATGTCTCCTTTAATATTGAGAATATTCTTGTTTTAATGATTTCTAAATAATTGTATTGTTGTAACATGCCTAATCTCCCAATGTACGTAACTAATTTTTTACTTCTACCCCACCCTGGATCTGTAACTGTTGAAATCGAATGTGCTTTTATGGTTATAAATAACCGCAATAAAGTTTTTGGAATGGATATAGACTGGCCCAATAATAAATAAAACATCTATTTGAAACCGCTACGACTCCAATTTGATAGATTAAAATCTCCCAATCTAAAATGGCGTCCAAAATAGGCGACAATGCGGCAAGGAGTTTAACAAGTAAAACCATTAATATTACCAATCCAAAATGAAGCCTGAAACAGGCAGAAATTCGGCGAGTATACTAAAACATGCTTATAAGGATAAAAAGGCACTAGTTAAGGGGTAAATGAAGGAATAAGGATAAAATAGCAAGAAGATACCAATTTGAATTCTGTAAGAACATCTAAGGTATTTTAAGAGTAAAATCGACGATCGTAAAATAAAAAACGATTACATGAAACTATATCCAGTAACAAAGAAATAAAAACAAAATAACACTAAAATAATAGAATCATATGCCCATGGATAATAACGAGAAAGTGAATCACATGTGGCAAGGGATAAAAACACTCTACAAGATGGCTGCCACGTAAATAAAGAAAATTAATGTAGGCTTTATCACTGGCGGCCTAATTAGAGATAATTAGAGATAATTGATGATTAAGAGGACTATATAAGGGTGAATAGTTTCCCTAGCAATCACTTGCAGAGCGAGAAGCCAGAGGGAAGAACGCTCACCGGGGATTCTCCTTTTTATACAAGTAATTGGTACTATAGGTACAAGATCCTTGCAGTAGAGAATAGACAATAGAAGTACAATTGATTTACAAAATGTACCTTATTCTCCACAGTTTTAAAGGGTATAAACCTCAACAGAAGAGTCCCTCAATTAAATAACAGGGGCCAAAAGAAGAATAAGTATTAAGCTCTAAGACTCTAAGGTAAGAGGGAGCCAATTACTTACAATACTTTAATAATGGGGAACAGAAAAGCAAGCTTATGACCACCACATAAAACTATCTTTACAGAATTAAGAAGTTTTAAGCCCTAATACGTCCTTCCAACAACTCAGCCAAGATTAATAGAGGTAAGATTGGTAAGACAAATTTATAGATCAAGTCAACAGCAAATATTTCGCAACTTGGCATAAGACCAGTGAAGAAGAAAATACAGATGATTTTAAGGTACCTAGATCTCCCTTGCTTTAAGATGCAATAATAAAGCCTTAAGGAAATATATGCGTTTAACAATGATATTACATTCCTCATCAGAAATGCATCAATACAAGATGAAGTCATATCCTAAAAGAAGATTAGGAGATTGACATAAGGAAGTAAATACCCTTTAGGTAAGAGACATCTAGAAAGGTAAAAAAATAAAATCAACGAGCAAAAGGACAGAAATAATTTATACATTTTCTCTCCTATGTAGAGCTTGAATCACCAGCAAGCTCAAAAGATTTGAATCATATAAACTATAGGAGGTCTTCTTAAGAGACCAATTAGGTATGTGAAAAATTATTGTACAAATCCTGACTAACAGCTAGATTTGTTTTAGTAATAAACAGCAATATGGGGAATATTTGACAGGTTATCAAATATGAGGATATTGATAGAAGGATGGCACAACCAAACCTTCAATGGTATTTTTCTAGATAAATGTTTGAATAAATGTTCCTTTAAGACTGTGTACCAAAGAAATGGCTTGTAAAGAGCACGCATGAATATACAAGATTAGGGGTATAGAGACCTAAAGGTTATAGAAACCAGTAGAATTGCAAAAAAAAAAAATGTTCCAGTAGTTTTTTAATAATTTACTGTTATTGTATTTTTGTTTAGATGCTTTTAATAACTGAAATCAATGTCCTGAAGAAGGTGCTGATATTGTAGAATACCGAAACGCCGCGTCGACAATTTGTTTCATAAGAATATCATTGTTTTAAGTGTATATTTACTGCATAATTTTGTTTTCTGTATTTCAATGATTAAATGTGTATGTTTTAATAAATAATATGATCAAGTGTTTTTAAGCTATGATAATGATTATACTAATGTACTGGTAACTGAACAACAATAATAATAAAATAAGATACATATCGGATTCTGGTATTGAGTTATATTTGATTCACTCAACAGATATAATTTCATTGTATAGAATAAGTTCTGTAAATTTGATAACCTGTGCAAACCTTGTCTCCATACCATACCGCTCTCTGATTAGAGAACAGGGAGTCTAAAGGATTTCTTTTGAATATATAATCTGGAAAAGGAAATTTTCTGTTGTCTTAACGTATCTACCCATTCCTTTTCCAAAAAAAGGGTACCTCCCTCCACATTTAAACTAAAAATATATAAAGCCTGCCTGCCTGAAAAAAATCATTTTTTTGTGATAAATAGGCTATATTACACCCCAGCCAAGATTGCAAAATTTGCCCCTGACCCGCCGCCAAGCTGCTCCAGATGCAGACTTGTCAATGCCAATGATATACATATTTTTTTTCAATGGCCGGAACTAACTATCTTTTGGAAAAATGTGGGAGACACGTTAACATCCATTTTTGAAATTGACATAGAAGCAGATCTGCACCTCATGTTTTTTGGTAAGAACGATTCCACCAGGTCACAAGAGAGAGCAGATGCCACTAATGAGGAGGGAGAAGATGGCGGCCGGTCGATGAGTTCGGTCAAAAGCTCTGTGCCGCTGAACCAGAAATGCGGTTGAAACGGCTTTGAGAGGAAGAGGTGCTACTGCCTTGAATGAAGAATGCGACGGTGCAACGGTGTAACGGCTAAATGAGGAACTAGACGAAGTGACCGTCCGCCCGTGCCCTTTAGCTACCGTATGTGCTCCTGAGTGTTTGTTTTCACTTTGAGGTGTGGCTGGGGATAAGTTTGATTGGTGGAAACCCTCCATTCCACTCCGCCACACACCACGCTAAGGAGTCTTTTACAAACCCATTTATAAACCTATTTAACCCATTTTACCAAAATACATACACAAACCTGCAGTGACAGCAAGATTGCGGGACTGACGGTATAGTGATCACTTTTTCCGACTCCGTCTCTGTGTGTGTGCCTATCGAGGCGGAGCAGCCGGGAGACAGATTGCGATCGCTGCTGTGGGGTCCGTCCATCCACGGCTCTGCACTCAAGGCTTGTGCCGGCTGGTGGAAGGCGGCGTTGCTGGCTCAGAGAAACTGCATGAGGACAGTGGGCCAGATTTCGGTGTTCTTCCGGGGGAAAGGCGGAGGAGCTGCTACGCGGGACTGCTCTGCTCTGAGGGACGGCTCTGGAGGGTGTGCAGGCAAATTGGACCCTCAGACTAACTACGGCCCATGTCAAAATCAAGTGCGGACTGCGGGCTCACTGAAGAAGCTGAAATCGGAGCCTTATTTTCCGCATAAACAGCACATGAGTCGGGTAAGCGGGCTTTCTGCAGCAAAGGTGGAGGGGGTGAAAGTAAATACAGAGAAGGTAGAAGACACAATAGAAAACCCAATTGAACTCACTGTATTTAAGGGGCTTGTCAACCCAAATAAAAAAAAAGTGCCACAGGTAGACCTACTCTGTTCCCGAGAAGAGGGGGTAAAGGGTTTAAAGGCAGATCAGGGTATCATCGTAGAGCCCCCTGTTGCAGAGAGAGGGGCGGGAGCAAGTTTTCACGCGAGGGGGAGAATCTCCTATTGTTTAAGGAACAGGCAGTTTCTCAAGTCAAGCCTACCCACGGTGGTAAAACAGACTGTTATCCCACGAATTACTAAAAGAATTTCCTGAAAGGCCTTAAAATTGCAAGCAAATAATTCGAGTTCAAAAAAGGGCAACAGGGGCCACTAGGGGAAAATCTGGAAATAGGCGAGGGGGTTAGAGCATCCAAAATAAGGATCACTCCATCTTTAAGGTCGTACTTTAAGGTACAAGAGCGGGGTCAAAGCCGGGAAAAAAAATCAAGAGCTGGGAAAACAGGTCAATTCTATGTCAGGAATGGAAAATTCTAAAACCACGGTTTTGCCAGATGGCACAACAGATGGCTCGGCAGGGGAGTTAGTAGAACAGACTGAGGACCTTTGTCAGACCCCGGCTCAAAGTCAAGCCCCAATCCAAAGTCCGGTCCCTAGCCCGGTACAGAGCCCTGCTAGAAATACATCTAAAAGTCCACCTAAAAGCCCAAATGCACTTCAAGACAAACCTCGAAGCAGCACAGACGTCTTTCTGGAGAAGAAGCTAGACGAGATTAGGTCATGGTTTGAAATATCAGAGGGTAATCAAAATAAGATTCATTAAAAATGTGAGATGCTAGACATCAAATTAAACGCCTTAAGTGAGAGAGTTACTTCAGTGGAAGCAGAAGTTGACGGTTTAAACAAAAAAGTAGAAATAACCCAAAAAGAAATCAGAACCTTGAAGGCAAAGGACAAAAGCATCAACAAAAAGCTAGAAGCTTTGGAAAATCAGTCCAGAAGATGTAATTTAAGACTTCTCAATGTCCCAGAAGGGCGAGAAGGTTCAGAAATAAAGAAATTTAGAATCTCACTTCTGGAGGAACATTTTCCTTGGAGTAAAACTCTTGGGCTGGAAGATGATATTCAACGGGTACATCTGGACCCTTTTGGAAAACTCAAGGAGAGAAAAAATCCAAGGAAGATTCTAATAAACTTTAGGACTTACACTCTTAAGGAGAGAATTCTAAGTGAGGCTTTGAAAAGTGGGTCATATAGTAAGGACGACTGGTCCTTTAAAATCCGCTCGGATATTGCAAAGGTAACACAAGACAGGCAATGGGAGCTGGGGCAGATGATGCCCGAATTGAAGTCTCTCGGTGCAACTGTCCAAATGAAATTCCCGGCCTCCCTCAGGATCATGTGGAGGAACAAGATGTATAACATCAGAGACCCTAAAGAAGTTGAAACGTTCCTGGACCAAATGCCTGATCAGACACAGATACAGTCACTGACACAGGCACAAAAATAATTTGTTTACTGAAGAGAGCAGCAGCACTCTCTCAGAAACCTTTATATATAGACACGGAGCTTAAAGCGGGCCAGTAATAAAGCCCAAAGAAGAAAAGGGAGGCTTCTCCAAGGAGGGAGGTGTACTTCCTTTTTTTTCTCTATTTTTTCTTATCACATTTGTTTAAACTTATATATTTGAAAAAAAAAGGGAAAATGCACGGGAGATGGGAGCAAGTTAGGGAAAAAAATCAAAAAATTGTCCTCAGCAAAATGCAAGATATAAAATAAAGGAGGTAATCGGGGGCTGGCAAAAGATCTGGGGAGGCAGGCAAAAAGTCAGGAAGAAATGGAAAAGAATTTAAAATTTGTAAAAATATCTTCCTGGAATGTTAATGGACTACGAATTAAGAGCAGGCGAAGGAGGATATTTGAGTACCTGAAATCAATTGATAGCGAAATAATAATTCTGCAGGAAACCCACTTATTAAAAAAAGTATGAGAGGAAATAATGAAAACACTACACTGGGTTGATTCTTATATATGCACAAACCAAGAGTGCGTTATTAAAGGAGTTGCCATTCTTTTTTAAAAATCATTGAAAGCAAGAGTGGAGGTGGCAGAAACCGATCCAAAGGGAAGGTGGGCAATAGCCAACGTTAGAATACTTAGCGATGTCTTCACGGTGGTAGGCTATTATGGCCCAAATATAGATGATCCCACTCCGCTACAATCCTTATATTCTCAATTGATCTCGGCTACATGCCCAGTGATTGTAGGCGGAGATTTTAATATTATTCTAGACCTGAAAGTGGACCGGTATCCTCGAGGGAAGTAGGCAAGTCTGCCAAAGATGAGAGAATGGTTAGGGGTGTATAAAAGGGATTTAAGCTTAACTGACATCTGGAAAGAGAAGGAAGATAAACAAGATAACTATACCTTTAAAAATAAGAAACTAGGAATACAATCCAGAATTGAATACTTCCTAATAGATCAAGGGCTAATAGAAAAGACTCTAAAAGTGGTTCACCTCCCAGCCCACCTTTTAGATCATTCGGCAGTCCTGATCACAATACAATTAAAGGATGACATCACGATACCAAGGTGGACGATGGATTGCACAATCCTTTTGGACCCCCAAATTATTGATCAACTTAAGCAAGAGACAGACCAATATTTTGAGAACAACAACAAGGGCGTCTCAATTCAAATCGCATGGGACGCATACAAGGCGGTGATAAGGGGGAAGATCCTCGGCTTAGCAATATATAAATCTAGGGGGCTTAAAAACGAGATCCAGAAGCTGGAGTGTAACATCAAATCACTTGACCGGCAGATATTTGCGGACAGATCTTCTTCTGGTGGGCTGGAGCTGGAAAATGAGAGATTAAAGCAAAAAGAAAATCCATCAGAAATATTAGAAGACCGAATCAGAGAGAAATGGGAGCGTAGCAAACTAGCCCACTATGAATATGGGGAAGGTTGTGGAAAAATGCTAGCCTGGAAAACCAAAACGGATCGATCCAGAAATAAAATTGGCAGCTTTGATCCACGCAATACATTCCATAATGGATCTGAGGAGGCTGTAATAACACAGGAATTTACCGCTTTTTTTGCAGACCTTTATTCGGAGGACTGTAACCCTACAAGTGAGGAAATAGGAAACTTCCTGGATGCACAAAGCACCCCTAGTCTTTCACTGGAGGAGAAAGAAAAGTTGAACGCAGAAATACCAACTCAAGAGGTAGAAGGTCCCCCCTTTAACGCCCCTTTTTAATAAAATCTTTTTGAAAAACAGTAAACTCCCAGAGTCATGGAACGATGCAACGATCTCCATTCTTTTAAAAGCAGGCAAAAATCCAAAAAAGTGCGAGTCTTACCGTCCAATATCCATCCTAAACTGTGACTATAAGATCTTCACACAAATCATGGCAAAAAGACTAGGGAGAATTGCAGGGTCGTTGATAAACTCCAATCAAAAGGGCTTCGTGGCAGGAGGACACCTACAAGAGTTGACACATGAGTTGATTGGAGCAATTGACATTGCCATTAGTGAGAGGTTACCTCTATTGATAATTACTATTGACGCGGCTAAAGCGTTCGATAGAGTGAACTGACTTATCTAAGTGAAGTATTAAAGAAATTTGATCTAGGGGTAAGCATACTGAACATGGTGGAAAATATTTATAACTCTCCTAAGGCAAAAATATTAAATAATGGTAACCTAACTGAAAATATCCAGATAAAGAGAGGAACACGTCAGGGGTGTCCTCTCTCCCCGTTGCTCTTTAATTTTTATATTGAGCTGGTGGCAGAAAGTCTAAAGAACCAACCATTAATTTCTCCCTTCTGTTATCAAGGCTGGCATAAAAAAGTGGCCCTTTACGCCGATGATCTTATGATCTTTACCAGCGATTTTAAGGAGGCCATAAATGTAATAGAAGAGACTCTATTCAATTTCGGAAAAATCTCTGGCTATCAAATAAATCAGGCTAAAACTGAAATCATGACTTGGAACGAAGAATTTACTAGCCCTTATAGCAAGGACAAAATCAGATACTTAGGTATTGACCTCGTTAAGGACCTGGATAAGATAGCCCACATTAATATTCACAGAATAGAGGTTGAGGTGAAAAAGTTGTTGAAAGTTTGGGGTTGTTTACCATTAACGATGCTGGGTAAATCAAACATAGTTAAAATGTCAATCCTGCCGAAATTTACTTTTGTTTTTGGTGCTATCCCGCTGGATTTTAAAAGGGAAACCATAAAGAAAATCCAGGGAGAACTCTCGAGCTTTATTTGGTCTTCAAAAAGACCAAGAATCGCTTGGAGCAAAATAAGGAGAAAGAAAGAACAGGGGGGGCTTGCTAGCCCTGACTTCCTGGAATATTGCAGAGCTTTTCAATTTAAATCTAGCAGGTCGTTATTAGGCTCATATGATGACTACCCAATGTATCTATAGAAAATTACAAATAATACTAGCCATTTTTTATTCAAATTCGGTCATCCGAAATACTTCAAAAAAGTAAAACTGAAGCTCTTGAAGTCAGCCGCTAAGTTGTGGTACTGTATAAGATCCACCTTGGATATCCCTCTTTTTAGTGACAAGGCCCCGATATGGGACTCGCCGAGCACCCCGGAGTGCCTCAAAGATAGTCTTGCGGTACCCTTAAAATCAGCATGAATAATAGAGTGGGGGCAACTTTTGTCTCAGAAAAAGATACTGGACTGGGAGATCCTATCTGAAAATACGAATACCCTATTATCAAAATTCAAATATTATCAACTTTTAAGCTGGGCAAAGTCACTGAAAGAAGTCAGAAAAGGAAACCAGCCTTTAGAACTAAAGATGCTGGAAAATGAACCATTTAAGAAAGAAATTTCCTATTGGCATTGGGCCCTAATCTCAGCAGGGGAGGAAGACTTCCGAATTCCAGAGAGAATATGGGGGAAAGATCTGCCGACGCTGGATACAAATAACCTATGGCAAGTATCAATGAGCAAATGCTGGTCAATTGTAACATATTCTGCACTAAAAAGAAATCACTTATTTACCACTCATAGTGCGTATTGGACACCGAAAAAGTTATCCAAATTTAACGGATCCACAGTGAAGAGCTGCCCGAAATGTGGACTACAGAAGGCCGATGACCTGCATATGTTCCGGCAGTGCCCCCATCTCGATGGTTTCTGGAAGGATGTGGGTAAGACTCTAGGAGAGGTAGTGGGAAGACATCTAACTGTAAGTACCGATTTAGTTATCTTTGGGGTGACGGGTTCAAATGTATCAGGAAAACTAACAATAGCTCAGGAAAATTTGGTTTTCTTACTGATACTGTTGGCAAGGAGAGAGGTGTGTGTAAAATGGATAAGTCCGACCCCTCCACTCCACAGGGAATGGCTATCTTGAGTCTTAAAAGTCTATAATTTGGATTAAAAAAAAGAAACCATTTTCTAAGAAGTATAAAATCTGGGAGATGTGGGAAAACTATCATATGAGTTAACTTTACCGAATATTAAGATTTTGATGTTTAAATAGTATATACTAGACCTTTTTCTGTTATTAAGTCCAATGATTATGTGTGAGCAACTCAAAATCAGATGAAGGCCTAAAAGAGTAGCCAGAATGGCAAGCTCACCCCCCTCGGAAAAGAAACCTTCTATCAAAGTAAATGGAAGTAAGGGGCTCCGTTTCTCTGAAAACTGCTGAGGGATTCTGCCTAGACCCATAATCATGGCAGTGAAGGTAAAGGTTGGATTAAGAAAAAGGACCCTGAGAACTCTTTACTATATATGTTGCACAATGAGGACAAATAAATAAATAAAAGAACGATTCCACCAGTGGGGTGCTCCAACAGAAACAAATGGGTCTCCTGCTATACTTAGTGCTCCTGGCAAGGAGAGAGATTTATATTAAATGGAAGGCCACCACTCCTCCGGGTAGGGAAGACTGGCTTTAAGCCGCCCTTAACATGACACATTTAGAACAAGATACTGGAGCGAATAGTCCTCCCAGCATTTGGCTGCCTCTGATAGGATGGGCGTGGCAAAGGCATTTGATTAACTAAATGAGCAATAGATCAAATCGGGCCTTTCCCCAAAGTCCTATGATTACACCAGTCCACAAACACGTGAGGAAGGATGGGGGCCTAGACGGACGGAGTGAGCCGTAAGTTGTCCCCCAGAAGCGGAAATATTGGCTTGTCAAACCTGTGAAAGTCTTTGGTGAGATGAGGACAAAAAAAATGAAAACAAGGAGGTCTAAGGTCATGGTGGTGTGGGTCTCAGTGCAGATGCTCTGCTTTCCCTGTGTTGGTTAATAGTCTTATTCGGTAATAACAGCCACTCAATCTCCCAATCTAGGACTGGTTCCCGTGGTAGGCCTTCCGTCAGCCTCCCAGACTTCAGTTAAGGGTTCCTCCTTTGATGGGGATGGTGGTGCACCAGCCACAGTTAGGATATACAAGTGCTCTGCTCCCAGCAGGCAGATGTGTACATCACAATAGTTTCATGAAAGAGCTGTTTTCAGGAGGCAATCCTCTACTTGTCAGAAAGTCTCAATAGCCAAGCAGTCCTCTGGTAGCTGTCAGAACTCCCCCTTTGGACTGGGTGAGTATTTGGTTCAGTTGCTTGGGCCGAGCCGCAGTCGAGACATCAATGCAGCCTTCCTAGAGGCACTGTTTTTGGTTCAGCAGTCAGGTTGCTTTGAAGCACTGTGGGGCAGAAGTTACTGGGTCCACTTGAGTGGTGCCACAGTCATTCACTAAGTTGATCAGGGCATGCTGTCAAAGGTATAGAATAGCAGCTTTACTTCTAGTGCAGCTTTACTTTCAGTGGCATAGTCAACACGGCACATGATTTGTAAGTTCTGTGGCTACCCACAAGATTAGTCCATTCTCGCACACTTGGAGGAACTGCAATGGCTTCACATGTTTCTTCTCTAGTGGTGCAGACCACTGAGGCACATTCAAGTAACTGCCAGGGCTGTGAAAGCAGAGTCAATGGCAAGATCAATGCAGGCATACATTGATTGTACCGCAAATCTTCCTTTTTTGCAATAACTACTGACTCGGGGGCAGGAGCACGCCAGCATGCTCTTCCCAAATCACTATTGGATGGACCCTCATTTTCAGGGTCTAATGTTCTTCTCCACACCAGTACTAAGCTCTTTCTGCAGGGATGGCTTATGCTTTCCCCCCTTTCCAGGCAGGACTTTCCAGGCATTCTAGAACAGGGAAAAAGCACTTCCTTCAGAACAGAATCCTAGTGATGTCTACCTCACCTGTTAGAAGCTGGTTTTCACATAGATTTTCACATGTGTAAAGTGCAAACTTATCACCCCCATGGGTATCCAGGCACTGGGGGCCATCAGGGAGATTAAGTGAGCTATTGCACAGTGTCACGTGGTGCTGAGCTGAGCTGAGCTGCCGCCAGTGCCAGGGATCAAACTGTGAGCCCCACATTCTGAAGTAAGCCGTTCTGGCACTGCGCCACACATCTCCCACACAGGCAGACACCAGCTCTAGTTGTGCAGTAGTTATCTAGGTACTCTTTGAAGCACCCCTTCTTTGGTTAAAGAAAAGTTGGTGCTGGAAGAACAAGTGCATCAACAGTTCTCACTTTTATATGGGAATGACACACAGGGAATGAGTATTTTTTGTCTGCATGTTCAGACCTTGCCTGGGTTGGTTCACCTTCCATGTGTCCTACCTAGGTTGACTTCCAGGCTGAGCCTTTGTCTAGAGTAATTCTCCTCATACCAGGCTGTCTCCACTCTGAAGCACCCCCAACAAAGGCACAAAGAGGTGTTAGAATTGTGTTCCTGTTGGACTGGTCGTAGCGGGCACCGGGCATTTCCCTGGTGGGCCGCCAGGGTTCCGGCCGGTTTTCGGCCCCTGGAGGCCGATTTTGTAACTGGGCTTTTTTTGCAGCATAGCAGCAATATCGTCCGCTATAACGTAATCGGCAGAAACCGGCAGTGGCAAACAACTCGGCCGCTCCCCCAACCACCTGGGGGCAAGTCGAGCACTTTGCCAGGGCCGGTTTTGGTTCCCAGTCCAGCCCTGCTTTCGACAGCTACACATGACAGTTACCAGGAAGAGAGACAAAAGTGTAACCCTTTGCAGATGGCCCTTTACATTCTGAGAACATGAACTGCAGCCCCACCTTTCACTCAGACCATCAACCAAATATCAGTTGCAGTGAGACTAATTAAAAGCCCACTGAAGCAAATACATACCTAATTGAATTTGTAAGGGAAACTTGTCTCCTCGCGTGCCGGATGGACACAATCGGTGCAACTGGGAACCTCCATGAAACACAGACCCATAGGAGAGCATTAATGAAAAACTATGCCTGTTTCACAAGCGCATGTTTTTCCAAGAATCGTCTGTGCATGTATCAAAAACCGACCCTTTGCAAAGCACGCTGTTATAATTATGCCAACTCCCGCAAATCAGGCTGGTAATCATAACTCGTCACCACAAAGCACCCGCTTCTTTCTCTCCAAAATAACTCCTCAATGCATGCACTTCCCATCTATGTGCAGAATTGATAGCCCTGGTGCACCTTCAGCTACTACTAAACAAGGCATTGATGAGATTCAGTACACATCCAGACCTGACAAACTCTCCCTCTCTTACCCCAAATTTTAGGAAACTCAAAATTAAGAAAAAGAAGAGAAGCCCACTGTTTCACCGAGATGTTTCCCACGTTCAGGAACAAGAACCCAGTTCCAGAAAAATTGGTGACATACTTCATGAACGGGTTATCCTATTAATTTTCTCAGCAACATGTGACTTATTGATGTCATTTCAAATCCTCACCATTCACCTCCACACGAAATCACTTTTTCCCCTGCAGCACAGAGTCCTACAAATAAACACCCAGCTCTGAGGAAGACCTTCTGAAAATCCTCTAGGTTCCCTACACGAAGTTTGAAACGCGTCGGCACCCCCCACACAGAGGTTAAGGGATCCCCCATGTTAAAGAATTGAAGACATCAGAATGACAGGAACATAGGCTGGATTCAGACAGCTTGTATTCGATAGATTTCTCACAGGCCTTCCATGACCTCTTCACTATGGACCCTCAAAATCAGCTTGTATAGAGTTCTTAGCTATTCTAGAGACCCCATACCACATGATTGCAGTAGGACTGCACAATTGATCACAAATGAAATGATAGAAGTTAATGTTTTATATGCTTTGCTTTCGCAATACTATATATAGATTCATTTTATACATTGATTTGTGTTGTGTGTAAAGAAAATCCATTATTTGGACTGTATAACTTTGTCAACTTTGAAAATAATTTAAAAAATGACAAGTAAAACAATGACATTGTCACTTGCACATCCTGAGTTTTGGTGTTTATAAAGAGATGGGGTCGAAATAGTGGTACTGTCAATTCAAATGTTTAAAATGCAATAAGTGAAGAAATTTGTCCTGGAGATAAAGGAAGTATTCACTAGAAGAAAAAAGTTGGTAGAATTCATGGTACAGGAGACATCTGTTCCTTGTTGAGAGTCCTTATTTAAAGCACAAAATGGAAGTTTATGTTATTAAGCGTTCTACTGATTTGGTGATTAAAATAATTATTCTCAATGAACCACATGTCTAAGGTCATGAGTGGAAAAGGGGTAAGTGGAATGAGTTTTAGTTCATTTGACAAGACAACAGCAATCAGTTGACTGTAGCTCCTCCTGATTGGATAATGTCAGTCTTTAGAACTATTCAGAAAATAATAGTTTAGCTTAAGTCTGTGGTAGATATATTTCAAGCAAAAAGAAAAACAAAATCAGTTCTTCTGTGTTGCCCAATCACACGTAAAGTTGGATGCTACTCTAATCCACCGTTGCACATCCCAAATATGGATACTCTGTGGCTGATTCTTTACATCTCACAATAACACTTGAATATGGGTGATAATAGCAATGCCTAGCCCAGTAGATATTTGATATTTGATATTTATGGGATTTGTAAAGCGCGACTATCGCTCCGGGAGGAGCATCTTGGCGCTGAGCGTGCAGGAAAGGAGACGTGGTGATAAACAGATCAAATGGCAGCGAAGACTGAGGAGTCGGATTGCTGGAATACCCAGGTTTTCAAGAGTTTCCTGAAGTGGCTCTCCTCTTCTTTCTACCTCCAGTCATGCCAGCTTAAGCCCACAACAATACATAGAATTTATGACTAGACTACACAGTGCAGCAACCAACTAAGCAGACTCTAATCATAAGAAATACCATAAATACACCTACAGAGCTGTTCAAAACTGACAGCATATGGAAAAACCATATGTTTCCATTACATGATAACTGCACCTTGGTAGTCATCACACATGGCATGGAAAAACTTCCCACATAGGATCACAAAACAAATGTAACACCCGTCAAACCACACACACTATTTGGTGAAGTTTGCTGTCTGCATAGGTAAGCACGCAGAGTCCCATTTAGGTGCAGTAAGAGCTATACAAATACTACAATATTATACAATACAATACAATATTTATATTTTCCATGTCAACAAGATTTATTTTGATCCTATTATAATATTTATTTCCACAACACTTTAAAATTACAAAAGATTGAGCTTCATTCTCGCTTTCTGAAATATTTGTATAGTTCATTTAGTGGTATTTATATTATGTTGTATATCAGATTTTCTTTTTTGCATTGAACTCTAGTGAGATTGTTAGATAGTTCACTTTACAAAATGTTCTCACTTTGTATTCAGAGAAAGGAAAGTAAACATCTCCATGTTAAAAGAATAATTATCAATTTAGCAGAAGAAATAGCCTGACATTTGACCTCTGTCCTTGAACACACAGCAAATGTGATAAGATAAAAGCACAATTGTAAGGCATTTTTAATGTTCATTCACCTTCTGAAATCAGCATGATTATTTTGGTGGTGCTGCAGCACCACTACTACTGCACCTCTACTTAAAGCGCTCATCTTTTTTTCCAATTACATTTTGTTTATTGACATATGAACGCTGTGCCAGCTGCTTCGCTCATTAGGAAGGGAATTCATATGGGCTAGCCTGACCCTCATATGCCCCCTGTGAGTTCCGCCCTTCACAAAGGTATTTTACAAGGGGTGTCTTTGCGACTGCGGAGTCCCCACACAAAAAAAGCATCTCGATCCTTCTCAGGAAATGCGCCCAAAATAGGGAACTCCATACCAGTCCATATCAGGACCAGCCCCATCTACCTAAAATTCAAAAGGCAGCTCAAAGACTTCCTCCTCAACTGATCTCTCCCGAATGGATAGCTACAGCCTAACTGCCGAAGCCTGCCAACATCAGCACACAGACACTTTGGGCCCGATTCACAGAATGAACTTAAGACAAAATCCAAAACTTCCTACAATTTGGTATTCACAGAATGCACTTACTACAATTTGGTATTCACAAAATGCACTTACTACTTTTGGAATTCACAGAATGAACGTACTACTTTCGGGATTCACAGAATGAACTTACTACTTTCGGTATTCACAGAATTGATTTAAGACCACTAACTTTACGTCCGCCGCCGGGGAGTAATTTACGGCCCGTAATCGTAATTGACGGCATTGTGCCATAATTTACGATTACGGGCCATATTGTACGATTACGGGCCGTAATTTACGATTACGGGCCGTAATTTACGATTACGGGCCGTAATTTACGATTATGGGCCGTTGGACATGTTAGCCAAGGGGAAACACCTGGCCAAGGTCCACCCATCCCCCAACATGGATCAGCTGACACACAGCAGCCAATCCCAGCCCTGCAGCATGTATGAAAGCAGAGCAGACACAAACGATCCCTTTCCAGGATGTCACTGAACGTGTTTGTAGCACTACCCCTTGCCATGCGGCAAAACTACTTGTGGAGGAGGAGAAGAGCAGAGAGGATCTACAGGCAGAGGGTCAACATATTTGGAATGTCCAGCCAGGATGTAAGGGCCAGGTACCGTTTCCCACCTGAAGTCATCTTGGAAATGGTATGTGAGTGGGAGCAGGAACTTGACTCTGTGACCTGCTGCTCAAATGCAATACCAGCATACCTCAAAATCCTATCTGCCCTCCACTTCTTTGCTACTGGGTCCTTCCAAAGGGTCACCAGTGACCATGTGGCCATTTCCCAGGCGAGCCAGTGCGGTGCCTGCATCAGGTACTGAGATGCATCACTGATAGAGCCCCCAACTACATCAAAATGCCATATACTTTGGCCATGAGACAAAGGGCAGCAAGAGATTTTTATCTCCTTGCACAATTCCCACGTGTGCTGGGTGCAATTGATTGCACCCATGTGGCCCTTCAGCCACCCCGCCACATTGCACACATCTTCTGCAACAGACACAGATGGTATTCCATCAATGTACAAGCTGTCTGTGATGCCAGTGGAAGGCTCATCAATGTGCATGCAGTGTTCCCAGGCAGTACACATGACAGCTTCATATTCCGCATGTCACCTCTTGCTCGGCGTAAGGCTGCTGGAGAATTTGGTAACATGTGGCTACTGGGTAAGTACCAAGCACTGAAAATGAGTGATATGCGTCATTGAAATGTCTGAATGCCCCCCAATAGTAATGATTGTACAATAAGATACATGGCCCAACAGACACTGCATGTATGAACGTATAGATCATGTCCTGTGAAAGTCAAAGAGTGAAATGTTAACAACTGCCCTTTCTTCCCTCCTCAGGCGACGCTGGGTATGCACTCTATCCACATCTCCTCACCCCTTACAGGCGTGCTAACACTGTACCTCAGCGTAGGTACAATAGGGCACACATACGTACTCGAGCCATCATCGAGCACACTTTTGGACTGTTGAAGTCGCGATTCAGATGTCTCGACCGTACAGGGGGTGTGCTTCTGTACTCCCCAGTAGTCGTGTGCAAGATCATACTAGCCTGTTGTGTTTTGCACAACATTGCTCTAATGCATGGCTTACACATGCCTCTCGTACCTCGACTAGCTCTGAATGTGGGAGACCGGGCTATTGCACATGACCGACGTCAGGGCATGCAAGTCCGTGATCAGCTCGTTGCCACGTATTTTGCATGAGCAACCTGTAGTGTCACGGCCAACATGTGGTTTGCTGTCTGTTGTCAATGATGAAATGTGGACAGACACAACAGTGTCCATAAATGCCACCCTGAGACGACTTTGCAAACCACACTAACTGCATGCAAATCACAGCTGCTGACAGAAGTCAAAAGGTGGAATGTGCCTCAGGTCATGTGCCCATGTCAGCAAGCAGCGTAGTGGTCATCCCTAAAAAAAACTATTCACACTGATGACAAACAATACATGTCCTGACAGACATACCTGGACCTCATAAGGATGGGTCACAAAATCACAAAAGGTTGCATACCCAGGCCTATGACCACTACAGATTTGACTTCCCCACAAATGATGGGCACAGAATGTGAGTGATGATGTCATGGGAGATTCATGCACCATGGGTCAGGTTCACAATAACAGTTGCATCTCTGCATATCAGCAGGGATGCCCCAGTAATTGTGCCTCACAGCAGACATCCCTTGCGCCATCATGGATGTGCCGCATTTACAAAGCTGTGCGCTGTGGGCCAAGTATAGACAGAAGCGTGAAGCATATGCTGTCATAAAGGTGAAGCACCACTGGAGTTGGGTCGCAAGCGCAATGCAGCTCCAGCAAGGCAAGCGGCGAGCCGATGCCTAACATGCTGCATCAATTCTTAGGCCTCCTACAAGCAGGCGCAGGGTTGTGACGCAGCATGGCTATGAAAATGACTGAGTGTAATTTAGTAAATTTCACCCTGCCACTGTTCGGAGGTGTTTGTGTGCTGGAAGGTCCCCCCTCTGCAGGAATGCATAACTGCGGTGCAGGGCCTTACAATATGACACATTTCACAGATGCGTCATGTTGAAGATACCCCACAGCATGGAGGTGGCGTAGCGCTGCTGCGCCACCAAAGTTACGCTACTGTGGCGCAATTGG
Source organism: Lissotriton helveticus (assembly GCF_964261635.1). NCBI lineage: Eukaryota > Metazoa > Chordata > Amphibia > Caudata > Salamandridae > Lissotriton > Lissotriton helveticus. The sequence goes on along the minus strand of NC_136061.1, from coordinate 1,513,962,500 downwards.
TGCACACAGGGCTCGTATAGCTGCCCCCATATGTATCTGACATATCCACACCAATGTTACATAACACTTCATTCAACTCTGATACTGAGTACTCAATATGAACTACATGTCCCATAATGCAAAGTATGAGATTAGGAAAGTGGGATGGATGTTGTCAGCCCCCCACCCCCTGTCACTGCATAAATGACTTGAAATGACCTGTTCCCCCTTTTCATACATATTCATGATACACACCTGCATAGTCATTTCACTTTCCCCTACATCAGATCAACAGGATGGCAGTGGATTTGTTTACTGAATGTGGATGGCCCAGGATGAATACAAAATGGCTGCCAACTACTTCCTGTGATGTATTTCCTGTCTCCCACTACCTGTATAACATTTCCTGTATGATATAATGAGTTCCGGGTCATTTTCGTAATTTACGGAGCTAATACGTATTTTCCGGCGCCGCATCGTAATGCGCGTGCGCGTAAACTACGACCCGCTACCCATGTCCAGTCCATGAACACGGACCTAGTAAGATCTATGGACAACCTCGGCACCCAAGTCCAGTCCCTGAACACAGCCATAATGTCTTTCATCTCCCAAGTGCCTTCCCATACCACCGTCAATGTGTCTCCCTGTCCGTTGCCCCACACTGTTTCCCCCCATACTCCTCGTGTGTCACGTTCCTGTGTGGTGCCTGTTCCTGCATCCGCCAGCCGTGTGGATGTGTCCGACCCAGAGGATCTAGACATTGTGGTCCTGGAGGATGACCAGAAAGACACTTGACTGTTGGACTGAGACATTGTTTGGGACTGCGATTTCTTTTTCCCCTTGTGAATAGACTGGTTCCCATGACGCTACCTGACGTGTTATATTTGTTTTGCCCCACCCAAATCCAAGTTCCATTCTCCTTCTGCATTAAGATCATCATTTGTTTTCCTTTCTCCCTTCCAAACGGACGGTTTGTTTGTGTTCCTACATAAATAACTTGCAGAATTATACTTTGTCTGACTAGTTTGACTTCATTTTGAATGTCTATCCCCAAATATAGACACATATTTAGTAAGTCACATTCTATGCACATGACAACGTGTTGCTATGATGTGTTACACTTGTACCTGTCACACACACACACACACACACACACATGCCTACATTGTCAGAAGGGACATGGTACACAACAGGATATTACTTTGGTAGATATTTATTGTCAAAATACTCCTAAGGAGCCCAAAACAAATTGGCCATTTCAATGGCGGTCATGTTTGCGTTTCCGCAATAGTGGGGGGGAGGAACGCGGTGAGGGGGGAGGTTGAGGTTGTCGCCTTCGTGTCTGTGGGCGTTGTCCAGACTGATCAAGAGGTGCAGGTGCCAATGGAGTCTGCACATTAGGGGGCCGATTAGGATGGCGGACGGACTTGCGTCCGTCCGCCACCCTTGAGGAGGAGGGAACGTCCGCAGGGGCTGCGGCGTTCCCTCCGTGCTGATTAGGATGTGACCGCCAGGGTGGCGGTCACATCCTCTATATTTAACATTGCGGCGGGTGCAGCTTCAAGCTGCACCCGCCGCAATGTTAAAAAAGCATGTTTTACATTTACATGCACAAAGCGGCCGGCACCGCACGGTGCCTGCTGCTTTGTGCACGCAAATGCAGGGGGGTACCATAGGTACCCCCCATGTGCACCCCCCACCCCCCATTCACCCAGGGGGCCCGCAACGGGCCCCCAAAGTGAATGTCCGTATGCTTTTCCATGGCGGAAAAGCCGCCGTGGAAAAGCATGTATTCACGAACATCCTAATATGGCGGACGGTGTCTCATAGACACCGCCTGCCATGTTATAGCTTTTCCGCCACGGTCGGAAGCCGACCGCGGCGGAAAAGCGGCGGACGGAATTCCAGCCCACCAGCCATCCTAATTTGGCGGTGGGTCTTTGGAGGCTCCGCAGCGGTTTTTCCGCATCCTCCAGGCCGGCGGACACTTCCGCCGGCCCGGAGGATGCGGAAAAACCGCCATCCTAATCGGCCCCTAGGTGTCTGTGGCTGGACAAGGGCTGGTTGAAGTGACTGTGCAGAGGTTGGTGGTGTTTGCGCAGGTAGTGGGGGTGGTGGGAGTGACTGTGCAGAGGTTGGTGGTGTTTGGGCAGGTAGTGGGGGTGGTGGGAGTGACTGTGCAGAGGTTGGTGGTGTTTGGGCAGGTAGTGGGGGTGGTGGGAGTGACTGTGCAGAGGTTGGTGGTGTTTGGGCAGGTAGTGGGGGTGGTGGGAGTGACTGTTCAGGGTGCGGGTGTGTTTGGGTACCTTGGCTGTGGTGCTGTGCAGTTGGTATTACAGGTGTGGGGATGTGCTGTCCTACAAGCCGACATGATTGTTCCCCTCCCTGCGTTGGCCGTGAAGGTAGACTTTGGATCACTCTCACCATGCCCTCCATCATCTTCATGGCCAAGGCATGGTGTCTTGCACTCTCTTCCCTTTGGATGGATATCAGGTCTCTCATATTTCTAGACATTTCCTGCCAAGTGCTAATCATCCTATCCAAAGCTTGGCCCATCCTGTCCACCACCTGAGGGAATTGGGCCATGTCCTGCAGGGACCCAGAAATGTCGGACAGGGTAGCCCCTATGGCCCGAATGTCCTGCCTCAAATCTGCCTGCTGTCGGAAGAAGTCCTGCTCCCACTGGCCACCATCGTCATGTGCAGACCCCCTCTGCTGGTGTCTGCCAGGGATGAGATGAGCAGGTCCAACAACAGGGGGGGTGGCAGGTAGAAGTCTGTGGGCAGGAGTAAGGTGCCCAGGGGATACCAGGTCCACAACAGGGCTGGTACTTCCCACAGTTGTTGGAGAGAATGGCTGGGATAAACTGCGTAGGGAAGAGTGGGTAGGGGAACCACCATGTCGGTCACGGACGTGAGGGCTGTGAGTGAGTGATATCTGTGAGTGGATGTGTGTGAGCCGTGGATGGTTTGATGTATGCCGTGTTGTTGATGGTTTGAGAGGAGGCAGACGGGCGTTGCTTGTCAGAGGATGTGAGTCCAGGACGTCAGTATTGTCATCCCCGGAGTCAATAGAAATGTACTCATCATCCTCCTCAAAGTCACCGTCCTCTTGATCTTGATCCTCCTCCTCTTGGGCATGAGTTGCAGCCAACATTTCTGCCTGGAGTATCAGAGGATTCTCCCATCGGATTGCCCGTCGGCCACCACTGGTTGTCGGTCTGTCTGCCTCTCCCTCAGCATCATCTGAAACACAGAGGTTGCAACTGTATTAGTGATTGACCAGGTATTACATGTGCAGCAACACCAGGGTTGTATTTACTGCCCTTTGCATCAGCAGATGAGGATCATGTGATCATGTTAGGGTACCACCACAAATGGCCGCTCACACCATAGCACTGAGGTGTTACACGGAGATCTACATGATACTAGCAAACTCACCAGCTCCAGCCCCAACTCTCTGTCCCTTTGCGTTCCCTCCAGGTGTATCCTGCTGCACCTGTCTCATCATAGTTGTTGTAGAAATAGCTGTAGAGGGTAGAAACAACATTCTCAACGATCTGCCTCACCAAATGACAGACCTGCATATGTGTCACTCCTGGTCAGTATTTCACTTTGTAATCAACAACTGTTGATTCCATGTAGAAGGGGATCTCGATCTCTGTAATGGCGTTGAAATCTAAGCTGTTGACACTCCTCATGCCCGATTTACCTGTGGGACAGGTGCGCGACGGTTTCACAGCTGCAGCCAGGATGTCATGCAACCCCCGTGATGGCGTCCGCTGCAGTGGTCTCATCCTGTCAGCACCTGTGATGAGAAATACATGGCCATATTTTAGTACAACAGATTGTAGCTATGAGATCAAATTACATTCTCATTAGCCATTTGTGGATAATCAAGGACGATGTGCAGCATGTGTAGCTCATTGACTTAACATGTGGGTACCTGCTCACAAGCAGCATTTGCTAGCTTACAGCCATGCAGCACTGACATCAATAAGATGACCCATCAACTGACGAACTTGTATGAGAAGGTTACTGATTTCACCCTTACCATTGTGACTGACTTTTTTCATGGGTGTAATGTTGTCTGTTGACAAGTCAGAAAGGAGTTCATGTGTTAGATGTGCAGTTGTCAGGGGCCTGATGTTGCCCATTTGTGCTTCCCTACCCATGAGGTCACACAGCTCATTTTTGAATGAGCGAACACAGATTACTAATGTCCATCCTTTGAGTGTTCTCTGTTCCCATGCTCCATTTCCAACATCATGGTACTACTTACATGACAACAGATGGTTTCTTGTGCAGAAGACATCCAAAACTCATATATCATACACTCACCTATACATTTGAATATGGTAGAAGGGAGGCAAGCAGAAGACAACATTTGGTTTAGATCACACATTGCAGATGAGGTGAGAAGCTTTGAATCTTCCCACCTGCACTGGATTATCCTGTTGCCCTTCAGCCAAATCATTTTGCAGCTGTAACTGCATGAAGATTCACCTTAGCAGCCCCTACACCCATCTCACAGGTACACAACTGGCACCAGTGTGTGCCTCAGCCACACCAATTTCATGTTGATTTGACCATGTTAATTTTGCTAGGGATTTAGCATATCATTGAATTGCAAGCCTGTTGTGTTGTGGACGTTTCTTATGACACATTGTGCTATTGTATGTCCATTGTGCACACACTTGGCATACATTTTGTGTCAGCATCTCATTTGCCACCAGGGTCTGATTGGCCATGTGTTCAAATGCCCTATGTGAGCATATTGTGATGCAGGATAACAATGTTGTAGAACACATACGGTGGAGGTGAAAGGCACAATTAATAAGCATTCAGCAAGCTTAACTTATCGTGGCCCTGCACCGGAGCAGTAGGTGGTCCCTGGACAGATGTCAAGTCCAACCTAGTAGCAGAAATCAGTGGGTGTCTGGGGTTCTGGGAGGACAACATTGTACCTACAATGATAAGTTTGTTTAGCAACTTTACATTCCTGCTGCCACATGTTTTTTCAATAGAACGGGGAAAGGGGTTATATGCACGACTGCACCTATCGTTTGTCTCGCCTTATCAATTTTTTGGTGACACGGATCGGAGATTCTTTTACCCCTCAATCTCCATGAACATAAAAGAAAACTTTTATGCTCTAATTTGTAATTCAACAAAGCTGATCCAGCACACAAAACAAATATTATAAAAAATCTAAACAATGATATTCGAATTTCAGTTTCGACACAATGATTATTCAGTAGCAGAGTCGTTGGATGTATTTTTTGATGTTCAATCTTTATTCAATTCTTCGAAACATGTAGCCAACGCGTTTCGTCCTCCACGGACTTCTTCAGGGCAAAAAATCATGAGCTTCTCATCGATGTGTAGATAATCCTTATTTTCAATTGGGTGGTAGTTTAAGATAGCAGTTCTTTTCTTAGTAAGTCAAAGTTCTTTGTAGATTCTAGTTATTCAAAGTAGATTTGCCAATATGATAAAAATTTTAAGTATCACTCAAGCCGGCTCCATCGCGTGGCTCCTTCGTTTGAAGAATTGAATAAAGATTGAACATCAAAAAATACATCCTGCTGCCACATGTGATGCATTCAATTTCTGGCACAGTACGGGCACAAGCAGTCATGTTCACCACCCTTGCAGAAGTGTGTCATACATTATGTAATGAGTGCTCCCACATATAACTTAGATTGGGCCCACTACCTTGATGCTACCTATGTCACAATGACATGCCTACGAATCCATAGGTAAAGTCCACTATCGTGTTTTGTTGATGTCCGGAAATTATCCATCCAATGTACGCAGTACATGATCAGCTGTGTGGACTGTGCTGAATGAAGTATGTATGACAGATTAGAAGTTGGACAGTGTATGCATTGTCAATACTACAGAGACTGGTATCTCACTGTTTGGTCTTCATTTCCATATCGGTGCAAATGCTATTTCTTGATAAGGTCTACATACACTATTACAATATGGTGTGTACACCCTTTTGACTTGTTGTGGCCCTCGATCACAGGATTGCTTTCCCCGTTCTGGGTTTGTTGGTGTAATACATGTTGTGTACCACATTTACAAAGGTATGATGAGCCAAGACATTTTATGATTTGTATTTCGCTGTTCACAAATGTCATATGTTAAAGGTGAATGTCCATTGACAACTCCAATTGTAATGCAGCAAATGTGGCATAAATGGTTGACTTACATAGCTGGGCACTATTTGTCCCTCTGTCGTCTTCTGACGATATATGCATTTTGAACATCTCCTGTCCACTTTGACTTACCAGTTTGTTTGGTTGACATGCCTTCCTCGGTACGTTGCCGATTCCTCCTATGCGATGCGGTGCCCTCTGCTACTGCCGTTGTCTGTGCTCCGGCTGGATATGTCAATGGGTGAGAAGAGAGAAAAGTTGACAAATGGGAAATGTGCTTGTGTAACGTTTCTGGGATTTGCCCATATCTTCTGTGTGATAACAGTACTGTGCAGAACTGCCGCAGACGGGGCAGGTAGGAGCAGTGGTGTTTTGGGGATGTAATGGCGTGGCAGAGTGGAAATTGGACAACAGGATATGTGTTGGACATATTTACATCAGAGGATACTCTCACCATCTGCTTTGTGATTTAGGCTGGCACAGGGTGAAGTACTTTTTGGAGATTTTGTGGCAGGTTTACGACCCCCTAGAAAAATAATTTACACTGTTGTTGCAACACTTCTGTGACACGACGGTGGTTTACAACAGACAACACATTTAGGATTATTTGCAACGTGACGCTACTAGGGTGAATCGTCATGTTGTGAGGCCCTGCGCAACGTCAGCTTGGAGGTAGGCAGGGTGTGCACTCCTTTGGGATATGCCGCGTCCAAGTGAGTCAGTGTAATCTACATGATTTCACAGTATCACTTATCAGAGGCCGCTGCGACGCAACCTTACGCCTGCTTGAAGCAGACATAAGGAGTGGCACAGCACGTTAGGTATGGGCAGTGCATGGACATTGTTGGAGTTGCAACGCTCTTGCGACACAACTTCAGCAAAGCCCCCCTAGACACCATCAGATTCAACACACATCTGTTTATCCCTGCACCACAGTGCACCACCATATGTACACGACACATCCGTGTTTGCGCAAGGCTTGAATTGCATGTCACATTGGTACTGGCGCTTCCCTGCTAATGTTTGTCTTTAGCTAATTTATTTATTTGACGTAATTTTAAATTTCCATTTGTCATTGCACATTTTCAGTCAATATGTACAGTTATTGAATTAGCTGGGTTGTGTATGTATGGCATCAGTACTGTGCACATGTTTTTAATAGGGTGGTGGGTATTAGCATTTTCTGATGCAAAGGTTTCTGGGACTTGTGGTGCTACGTAGTGGGTGACACATGAGTCTCTGACTAACCTTATATATATGCATTTTGGACAATTTCCATGATCACTATGACAGTGTAACACAGACAATCTCTTCATGCACTTTTTCTTTTCATTCCACTTACCTGGTACCACGTAGCGGACGTCACTAACAGGCAGCCCATGGACCAAGTGGGGGTGTATAGTTGTTAGGATATCCTCCTCCAGTGGGGTGAGCTGGATGCGGGGTCCAGGGCATGCAGCAGGGAGGACTCTCCTCAGTTCTATCCTGGAGTAGTTTTCTTTTACTCTCTGCTTTTCGTCCTGCCACTTTTTTTTAATGTCCTGTACAGTTTGCCTCTCAACCCCCAGGGCTGAGACAGCAGTGGCTATCTGCTGCCATAGTTGTTGCTTCTGTGCACCACTGGTGCAATATGGTGGTAGCCCATATAGGCGCTTGTGGTGCCTTACTATGTATTCCACGAGCATGGTGGTCTCCTCTGCTGAGAATTTTTTTTTCTGCGCATCTCCATGGTCTCTGCCACTGGAAGCGTTGTCGTTACAGTCTCTCTGTGGCCAAACCTGTTCCTTCACTGTGTGCTGCTTTTATGTGTGTTGTGGTACTGGTCAATTAGTGTTAATTGGCTTTAGCTGGAATGTGGTGGGGGATGGTAGGCAGTGGCAGCATACACCATGGCAAAATGGAGCTGTTGGCTGGGATTGGCTGCTGTGTGTCAGCTGATCCATGTTGGGGGATGGGTGGACCTTGGCCAGGTGTTTCCCCTTGGCTAACATGTCCAACGGCCAATAATCGTAAATTATGGCCCGTAATCGTAAATTACGGCCCGTAATCGTAAAATACGGCCCGTAATCGTAAAGTACGGCCCGTAATCGTACATTACGGCACAATGCCGTAAATTACGATTACGGGCCGTAAATTACTCCCCGGCGGCGGACGTAAAGTTAGTAGTCTTAAATCAATTCTGTGAATACCGAAAGTAGTAAGTTCATTCTGTGAATCCCGAAAGTAGTAAGTTCATTCTGTGAATTCCAAAAGTAGTAAGTGCATTCTGTGAATACCAAATTGTAGTAAGTGCATTCTGTGAATACCAAATTGTAGTAAGTTTAGGATTTTGTCTTAAGTTCATTCTGTGAATCGGGCCCCTTGACATTAAGACATCTACCTCACTTTCCTCATAACAACCTCCTCTATCCCCCTCCCTGATCTAATCTCATCACGTCATTGTGCTTCTTACGACGATATTACATGAAGCAACATGAGTCATTGTACATACTAGTATAAAAACATATCTTACAAGTGACATTGGGCTCTGTACGATGGTATTATGTGATGCGTCATGAGCCACTGTACATACTAATGTGTTAATGTATCTTACGAGTGACAATGCTGTAAAGCGCTCCAATACCTTCGGGTCTGGCTAGCGCCATATAAAACTCTTAAATAAATAAAAAAGATTGACAGTCCTATATTTTTATGGGCGGAAACTCTGCAGTCATGGAGATTCTGCAAGTAAAATACCTATATATCTAAAATTGCTTTATTGTTGTCGCAAAACCTGCCCGATTTTGCAAATTGGGCTTTTTGCGACATCAAAAAAGCTATGTACATCTGGCCAAAATCCGTTCACTTTGCAGTCAGAGAAAGAAAAGTAAACATTATTCTCCATATTAAAAGACTAAGCAGCAATTTATCACAAGACATAGCTTGACATTTGACCTTTGTCTTTGGACGCATCGAAAATGTGACAAGATATATACACAATCTAAAGGCTTATTCACTTTATGAATTCTAGCATGGTTATTTTAGAGGTACTGCAGTTTCTCCTATACCTCTACTTTCAGCATCTATGGCAGACAATGCTTACACACGAAAAGAGCAAGCCTGCTCTGCATCACTGCACAACAAACTGTCCCTCCTGTTGACACTTTCTGCCTGCTCTGAGCAAGCATAAAAAGGTACAGCTTTTGCCTCAAAAATTAACGAAAGACACACTGAAACCGGTATCTCCAGATCTGTGCATTTTTCCCCATTCTAGTGAAAAATGTAAATGTCTGGAATTTGGTGTTTTGATACTGGGCGGCAAGAACATCTTTTGCGTTAAGCTTTAAAAATCTTATTGTACACAGGAGCAAAATTAATCATCGTTTTATAATAGTTCATTGAAGACACATAATCTACTACTACCAGTCCTTTATTCATCGGAGTTAATGTTACAATTTCATGTGCAAGGCTGTTCCTTATCATGCGTTTCGATTCACTAATATGCCAGGGGTACCGGAAGTGGAAATACATACCTACCCTTTGCCCCAATGCCATCATGGAAAGTGACTTTTAAACAAAAGGGGAGTATGGCCCTGTGGACAGAAGTGGGGAAGGGCCCAACTATACTTTTCAAAAAAGAACAACCCACACTTCAAAATATTTCCAAAAAGTATTATTCTGATTGAAAAGATAAACAAAAACGAATATGTTTATCTTGGCAATTATTTGCACTATTTATTCATGTTTTTTTAGAAAAATACTGTTTTTTAGCGAGAAAGAACAATGTCCTTCACATACATAGCCAGACAATCTTGCTGTCTTGGTTGTACTCAAACATATATACAAAAAGTGAAAAACATACAATCACAAATAATTACAATTTACAAAACATAACATTCAAAAAGAACGGAACAGGTGAGAAATGTCAAGTTCTGTCCAAATACCATCATTAAAGTATTGAAAAATAAATACAATGAAATAAATCCTGATTGTTATCAAAGAATAGGATTTGTTCCCCTTTATCTGAGGAGCGTTTCAAGAGGACTTAATCTCATTTGCCGACGCGTTTCAAGTGTGGGTTCCTTGTACCCCAACTCTCATCAGGGCCAACTTAATTCTTTTCTCAACCTTTATCCTATTGATAAAAAAAGACAAAAACAATTTTTCTTGCTTATTAAAATTGCTTCCATCAACCTTAACAGGCTCTACGTTTTGTTCCAACTTAGCCCCAGAGGCCCTACCTCAAAGCTGTGGAGGTCGAGGTCACTCTTCAAACTTGTAAATGCGGCTGTGTGACGGTTCTAAAATGAGAATCGTTATGCTTGTGTCAATGCAACACGTTCTACGTTTGTTTCTATTAAGATTTAAAGGGGGCAAAAGCAGGACGATCATACCTGCATTTCGGTCCCACAAAACACGGGTGTGCGTAATGTTCGTCAAAGCCGAATTTCAGGGCACCACTCGTGTAATTCAATTATGTTTCTTTCTGTAAAAAGAGTGACCGGGTGACGCCATTATGGTTCTCCTTACACATTTTTTGAACAATCAACCCTAGTTGCCCCAGCGTGTTACCGCCACACTCACCGTGAGCTGACTCACGTTGGTCGCAGTGTCTCACGCTAATCCAGGGAGTCCCTGTAAGTTCACCACTTGCTGTGAATCTAAAATGTTAAAAACACCACATTAGGGACGCTTCACCGGTGGGAAGGCTTCCAAGCGTTTCTGTCCTGGACTGTATCTGACGCTTACCGCTGTATTCCATATGTGTTTGTTCAAAAGCACTCTTCCTTCGTGGTTCACCAGTCGTGATCAGACAGGCTATTGTCTGTCACGTACTTCAAAGTTCCTTGACCAATCAAAGACGGTGCATCCAAGGAAGTGCATTATGGGACTTGTAGTGAATTGAACAGCTCGTGTAGAATTCTCATTGGAGTCTGTTCAGCTCACTCATGGAATTGAGTCCTTGACTAATGCTGTCAAATTTCATTATTAGATATGCTTCCTTGCGAAGCAAAGCTTGTTCAACATTTGGTGATCTATGTCTTGGATCTATGCTTGCAAGAACAGTCCATGTGAAATCAGTTTCTTTATGGTTTTGGGCCACAAAGTGGTCAACCATGGGCGCATTAGGTACTCTTTTCTTCAATCTTGACCGGTGCTGAGTGATTCGTGTATTAACTTGCTGGCACGTTTTGCCGATATATATCTTTTGGCAAGCACACATTACTGCATAAATGACATTTTTGCTTTTGCAATTAGTATGCATATCATGCCTCCATTTGATGCCATTATGGATCAATTCATTTACTTCAACAGTACTACTGCAGGCGACACACATACCACATTTGTGGTGTCCAGTGATGGGTTTAAGATTCCACTGGGATATGAGGTCACTCTTAGTTTTGGGAATATAACTATCTGCCCGAATAATTTGCTGACCAATACTTGAATTTTTTTTTCATGGCGAAAATTGGTCTTTCCAAAGGGCGCTCAAGTCCCTCTAGCAAATGCCAATTGCGCAAAATGATCTGCCTAAATTTATTCGTATGGGCTCCATACGTGGTCACACAAACCAATTTATTTAATTCCCTTTTAGGTTTGATTTTTAGGAGCTCCTCTCTGGGAGTATATCTCGCTCTTTTCTTAGAGTGCTTAAGAAGTTTTTTAGGATAACCCCTCATATCCATTTCATCACAAAATGAAGTTGCGTGTGTGTCAAAGTCAGTTATCTCAGAGCAATTTCTTCTTATTCTTAATAACTGACCGTAAGGGAGATTCTGTTTCAAACACTGGGGATGCGCACTGTTGAAATGTAGTATAGTATTTTTGTCCGTCTCCTTCTTAAATAAGGAGGTTGTAAACCTGTCTCCTTCGATGCCGACTTCCACATCCAAGAAAGTCATTCTGTTAGCACTTGAATCAAGTGAAAATTTGATGTCTGGATGTCTTGCATTTAACCAGCCAAAAAAGTTGTTAAGTTCTACCTGGCTCCCCTGCCACAGGAGCCAGATGTCATCAATGTATCGTGACCACTGTTTTATGTTCTCACTGTATGGATTATTCATGTAAATAAATCTTTCCTCATACTGGGCCATGTACAGCACCGCCATCTCCGGCGCATAAGGACAACCCATGGCTGTACCTTTGATTTGAATAAAAAAATCATTTTCAAATTTGAAGTAGTTACTCCTCAAGGAGATTTCGGCCAATGATATAATGAAAGCAGTGGGGACCCTATGGGGTCGCTCCCGTTGCTCCAAATAAAATTCCATCACTTCTAAGGCTTCGTCTTGCGGAATCTGTGTGTATAACGAGTTGACGTCCATTGTGGCCATCAATTGGGTTTCCACATCAACTGTTGTCTCCTGTATCTTATTGATAAAGTCAATCGAGTCTCTCAAATACGATTTTACTTGGGGTAAGAATGGTTTCAAAAAGAAATCGATATATTTAGAAACAGGTTCCAATGCTGAATCGCAACCGGATACAATCGGTCTTCCAGGGGGTATCTGATGGTTCTTATGAATTTTAGGTAAAAAGTATAGGATTGGAGTTCTTGGTGATTTTTTGTTTAAATACTCATATTCTTTTGGACCCAAGAACCCTTCTTCCAGTCCTTCTTTAGTGATTATGGCAATTTTGTTTTGAATTTCCAACAACGGGTCCTCCTTCACTGGTCTATACCATTCCCGGTTGTCTACATGTGACCTTCCTTCTGATAGGTACATGGATCGTGGCCAGATCACCACCGCACCCCCCTTGTCCGCCTGCTTGATTATGATTGAGGTATCTGATTTAAGATCCTAGATGGCCTTCAATTGGCTCTTAGAGATATTATGGTGAATGAAACTTTTGCCTTTCTCCAATTTTGTCAATGATGATAGTACAGCCTGTTCAAAGGCATAAATCTGTTTCGGTATATTTGTTGTTGGCAAGAATTTAGATTTAACCCTTAATCCAGTAGTTTCACTACTTGGCGTGGATTCGGCATCGGCGAAGAAGGTTTTCAGTCTAATTTTCCGACAAACATCAAGTGCCTCCAACTTAAGTTTGGTAAAATCAGTTCTTCTACTAGGGACAAACTTTAAACCCAAACCCAAAATGATTTTTTCATCTGGGGTTAATGTTTTGTCCGAAAGATTTACAATTGTGGAAGTGTCTAGTTTTTGTAATATCTGCTTCTCGTGCGCATCTCCCATGGCTGTTTGAAACGAACTGTTTGTTGGCCGCCTTTCTCTAAAAAAGACTGATTGGAGCCCTTTTTATTCTGCCCCCCTTGTCTTGACTCAGGTGAAGACCCCGATGAAGAGGTAGATGAAAAGGTTGTAAACCTGGTTCTTGACCTTCCCTGGTAAGAATTTAAGGCCCTTTTTGACTCAACCGATGTGTAGTAGTCCTCTTTTAAGAACGGGTACACTTGGTCTATTTTGAAAGACTTCGAATCCCTTTCAAACTGGGAGGTTTTTGTATTGATAGTGATGTCCTTAAAGGTTTGTATTTCTTTCTCGATCTTTTCTAATAGTGTTTTGGCTTCTGTTACTGTCTTATTGTCACTTATAGCCTTTATTAGATCAGCAATCTCTTGTTCTTCCTGGCTACATAAGCGCTGGGCCGTCTCTATGGTGTGGACCATGAGATCCCTACTACACTTCGTGTTGATATAACTGAAACCTTTTTTGTACTCAGTGTCTTCGACAAAAATAACGGGGATGTTTTTAATTTGTAGGCCCCACGGTATGGTGCCTGCCTGAAGGTGCTGCAGAAGGAAATATCCATGTAATTCAGTTCTTATATGTTTCTTTTGGAGGCGAGTCAATTTGTCTGCCTCATTCTGATGTTTCGCTGTATTGCTAAGTGAAAGGCCGGAAAAGGGATTAGAAGCAATCAAGTTCTGAATGTGGCTTTCTGTGAAGGACAGAGTCTCTTTCTCTGACATAATTTGACAGGAGAGGCTTCTCCTGACGCTGAATGAATCTTTTATCAAACAAAAAAGACCAGTTCGGTCTCAGTCCAAACTCACTCGGGTGACAACCCGCTCTAAACTTTTAAACAAAAGGGGAGTATGGCCCTGTGGACAGAAGTGGGGAAGGGCCCAACTATACTTTTCAAAAAAGAACAACCCACACTTCAAAATATTTCCAAAAAGTATTATTCTGATTGAAAAGATAAACAAAAACTAATATGTTTATCTTGGCAATTATTTGCACTATTTATTCATGGTTTTTTAGAAAAATACTGTTTTTTAGCGAGAAAGAACAATGTCCTTCACATACATAGCCAGACAATCTTGCTGTCTTGGTCGTACTCAAACATATATACAAAAAGTGAAAAACATACAATCACAAATAATTACAATTTACAAAACATAACATTCAAAAAGAACGGAACAGGTGAGAAATGTCAAGTTCTGTCCAAATACCATCATTAAAGTATTGAAAAATAAATACAATGAAATAAATCCTGATTGTTATCAAAGAATAGGATTTGTTCCCCTTTATCTGAGGAGCGTTTCAAGAGGACTTAATCCCATTTGCCGACGCGTTTCGAGTGTGGGTTCCTTGTACCCCAACTCTCATCAGGGCCAACTTAATTATTTTCCCAACCTTTATCCTATTGATAAAAAAAGACAAAAACAATTTTTCTTGCTTATTAAAATTGCTTCCATCAACCTTAACAGGCTCTACGTTTTGTTCCAACTTAGCCCCAGAGGCCCTACCTTCTTGGGTCCAAAAGAATATGAGTATTTAAACAAAAAATCACCAAGAACTCCAATCCTATACTTTTTACCTAAAATTCATAAGAACCATCAGATACCCCCTGGAAGACCGATTGTATCCGGTTGCGATTCAGCATTGGAACCTGTTTCTAAATATATCGATTTCTTTTTGAAACCATTCTTACCCCAAGTAAAATCGTATTTGAGAGACTCGATTGACTTTATCAATAAGATACAGGAGACAACAGTTGATGTGGAAACCCAATTGATGGCCACAATGGACGTCAACTCGTTATACACACAGATTCCGCAAGACGAAGCCTTAGAAGTGATGGAATTTTATTTGGAGCAACGGGAGCGACCCCATAGGGTCCCTACTGCTTTCATTATATCATTGGCCGAAATCTCCTTGAGGAGTAACTACTTCAAATTTGAAAATGATTTTTTTATTCAAATCAAAGGTACAGCCATGGGTTGTCCTTATGCGCCGGAGATGGCGGTGCTGTACATGGCCCAGTATGAGGAAAGATTTCTTTACATGAATAATCCATACAGTGAGAACATAAAACAGTGGTCACGATACATTGATGACATCTGGCTCCTGTGGCAGGGGAGCCAGGTAGAACTTAACAACTTTTTTGGCTGGTTAAATGCAAGACATCCAGACATCAAATTTTCACTTGATTCAAGTGCTAACAGAATGACTTTCTTGGATGTGGAAGTCGGCATCGAAGGAGACAGGTTCACAACCTCCTTATTTAAGAAGGAGAAGGACAAAAATACTATACTACATTTCAACAGTGCGCATCCCCAGTGTTTGAAACAGAATCTCCCTTACGGTCAGTTATTAAGAATAAGAAGAAATTGCTCTGAGATAACTGACTTTGACACACACGCAACTTCATTTTGTGATGAAATGGATATGAGGGGTTATCCTAAAAAACTTCTTAAGCACTCTAAGAAAAGAGCGAGATATACTCCCAGAGAGGAGCTCCTAAAAATCAAACCTAAAAGGGAATTAAATAAATTGGTTTGTGTGACCACGTATGGAGCCCATACGAATACATTTAGGCAGATCATTTTGCGCAATTGGCATTTGCTAGAGGGACTTGAGCGCCCTTTGGAAAGACCAATTTTCGCCATGAAAAAAAATCTAAGTATTGGTCAGCAAATTATTCGGGCAGATAGTTATATTCCCAAAACTAAGAGTGACCTCATATCCCAGTGGAATCTTAAACCCATCACTGGACACCACAAATGTGGTATGTGTGTCGCCTGCAGTAGTACTGTTGAAGGAAATGAATTGATCCACAATGGCATCAAATGGAGGCATGATATGCATACTAATTGCAAAAGCAAAAATGTCATTTATGCAGTAATGTGTGCTTGCCAAAAGATATATATCGGCAAAACGTGCCAGCAAGTTAATACACGAATCACTCAGCACCGGTCAAGATTGAAGAAAAGAGTACCTAATGCGCCCATGGTTGACCACTTTGTGGCCCAAAACCATAAAGAAACTGATTTCACATGGACTGTTCTTGCAAGCATAGATCCAAGACATAGATCACCAAATGTTGAACAAGCTTTGCTTCGCAAGGAAGCATATCTAATAATGAAATTTGACAGCATTAGTCAAGGACTCAATTCCATGAGTGAGCTGAACAGACTCCAATGAGAATTCTACACGAGCTGTTCAATTCACTACAAGTCCCATAATGCACTTCCTTGGATGCACCGTCTTTGATTGGTCAAGGAACTTTGAAGTACGTGACAGACAATAGCCTGTCTGATCACGACTGGTGAACCACGAAGGAAGAGTGCTTTTGGACAAACACATATGGAATACAGCGGTAAGCGTCAGATACAGTCCAGGACAGAAACGCCTGGAAGCCTTCCCACCGGTGAAGCGTCCCTAATGTGGTGTTTTTAACATTTTAGATTCACAGCAAGTGGTGAACTTACAGGGACTCCCTGGATTAGCGTGAGACACTGTGACCAACGTGAGTCAGCTCACGGTGAGTGTGGTGGTAACACGCTGGGGCAACTAGGGTTGATTGTTCAAAAAATGTGTAAGGAGAACCATAATGGTGTCACCCGGTCACTCTTTTTACAGAAAGAAACATAATTGAATTACACGAGTGGTGCCCTGAAATTCGGCTTTGACGAACATTACGCACACCCGTGTTTTGTGGGACCGAAATGCAGGTATGATCGTCCTGCTTTTGCCCCCTTTAAATCTTAAGAGAAACAAACGTAGAACGTGTTGCATTGACACAAGCATAACGATTCTCATTTTAGAACCGTGCACACAGCCGCATTTACAAGTTTGAAGAGTGACCTCGACCTCCACAGCTTTGAGGTAGGGCCTCTGGGGCAAAGTTGGAACAAAACGTAGAGCCTGTTAAGGTTGATGGAAGCAATTTTAATAAGCAAGAAAAATTGTTTTTGTCTTTTTTTATCAATAGGATAAAGGTTGAGAAAAGAATTAAGTTGGCCCTGATGAGAGTTGGGGTACAAGGAACCCACACTCGAAACGCGTCGGCAAATGGGATTAAGTCCTCTTGAAACGCTCCTCAGATAAAGGGGAACAAATCCTATTCTTTGATAACAATCAGGATTTATTTCATTGTATTTATTTTTCAATACTTTAATGATGGTATTTGGACAGAACTTGACATTTCTCACCTGTTCCGTTCTTTTTGAATGTTATGTTTTGTAAATTGTAATTATTTGTGATTGTATGTTTTTCACTTTTTGTATATATGTTTGAGTACAACCAAGACAGCAAGATTGTCTGGCTATGTATGTGAAGGACATTGTTCTTTCTCGCTAAAAAACAGTATTTTTCTAAAAAACCATGAATAAATAGTGCAAATAATTGCCAAGATAAACATATTAGTTTTTGTTTATCTTTTCAATCAGAATAATACTTTTTGGAAATATTTTGAAGTGTGGGTTGTTCTTTTTTGAAAAATCATGGAAAGTGACATCATATGATTTTCGACACTTAATTCTACCAGGAGTTGATATCATACGACCTTGATTACATCACAATAATTGACATTGTTGACATTAGCAGCCTCTAATGTGCACAATTAAACAATAACACAACAGCTACTACCACAGATCAATGTATATTATATGTACACCACTTATTTTAAAACGGATGCTCACATGAAAGAAACATTACACATTTCTCCTTTTTACTACTTTCCCTTCTCCGACTGCAAAGTGAGAAGATTTGGGGCTGAATGTACATCGTTTTTTTTATGTTGCTAACATCCGAATTTGGACCGCAAAAAAGCCCTTTTGGATGTATAGAATCTTTTGTTGTGATTCGGGCCATATGTATCAAGCAAATTCGCATTCGCAAAGCCTTTGCGAATGTGAATTTGCTAAATGATATGTATAAAGCAAAATCTGGTGCAAAACAAGGAATCGCAAAATTTGCGATTCCTTATTTTGCAATTGAACGTTAGCTAAATGTGCAACTTCAGATAGTATTTCCCCCCCCAACTTACTCTGAGGATTCAGCGCTAGTTTATTAGTGCAAAATGCACCCTTGTGTCACATAATGGATTCGAAGATGCATATTCAGCTCAAAAAGTAGTGCTGAATGCAAAAAAACATAAACAGAAGCACAATGTATGAACAAAAAAATTTGCTAAATGTCCTTAAGGATTCGCAAATTACCACCAACGTCTAGTTGGTGGTAAGTTGCAAATTCCTTGAAAAATGCACATTTTTGCATTTTTCAAAGTGCCATGTGACGCACATACATGCCCTTAGGGCATGTATGTGCACCACATGTGCACCCATGCATATTTCTGGGGTGCAACAGGGTGTCCTTTGGACACCCCTGCACCCTTGAAATTATTCTCAATTTGTGATTAGCAAATTGCGAATCGCAAATTGAGAATAACTACCCATTCATTCCTATGGGCCTCCTGGCCCATAGAAATGAATGGGAAAGTATTCCTTAATTGCGATTTGCAATTTGCTAATCGCAATTAAGGAATTTTAAGAAATCGCAAATAAAATGCGATTTTGTACATACATACCTATTCACGATTCTCACATAGCGATTTCTTAAAAATCGCTATTTGAGAATCGTAAATCAGGTTGATGATACATATGGCCCTCAGTAACCTATTACCTATTACCGAATCGCAAAATGGATTTGCATTTCGGTATTACGGAAGGGCGTGTTAAGGGCGTCCATTTCCAATAGCGGCTTTTACTGAAATCTCAAGTTTGAGGTAACTCATTCGCAAATAGGAAGGCACCCCCAAGGGAGCATTCCTCTTTCTGAATTGTTATAGAAGCGTTTAATGTGCTATTAGGTAATCATAACCTTATTCTACGTACATCTGGCCCTTTGTAAAGTGAACTATGTAACAAGTTTGTTGGAATGAGAAAAAAGGCTTTAAGATGTAATGTATTTGTAACTAAGAGTGTGCATAACAAGTGTAGTTCCTTGTAGCATAATCACAGGGAATTACCCCAAAATTCTGTGAGATAACATTGAATAAAGTGACCAGAGTTATTCTGCATTTAGCACTATTTTCTTGCAAATACCCACCTTTTGTCCAACATGTACACGAGAATGCATTTCACACTAGAAACAGCGCTAAATGCAACAGAATATGAATTGGGAGGAGCCATTTCCGTTAGCTAAATGTGCAACTTCAGATAGTATTTCCCCCCCCAACTTACTCTGAGGATTCAGCGCTAGTTTATTAGTGCAAAATGCACCCTTGTGTCACATAATGGATGCGAAGATGCATATTCAGCTCAAAAAGTAGTGCTGAATGCAAAAAACCATAAACAGAAGCACAAGTAGCCACGTGCACTCACTAAATGCGCTATTGAGGTAGGATTATTTCCCACAAATTACTCTTAATTACACGAGTGGGCATGATCAAGTTATTATCGGTAATTCTGTGTCAGGTGTAAAATTACCAAAATTATTGCGATTACTCAACATATTTAAAATTCGTCCCAGGCCTATTTGTCAAAATTTGTAAACATTTAAATACTTATAACTGAACTGTACACATATTTCAAAATGTATCAGCAGTTAGGAGGCCATGAATGAAGCACTTTTTTGTATTTCTGAAGTGTGATGGAAGCAAATATTTAACTAGGATCAAACTAAATCAAGACACTTTGTTTGGTGATGCACAAATTACAAATATTTGCTCACCCCCCATTTCCTCAAATTATTATTCTTGTGTTATTTAGCTTTATAATATATGGGATTCTGTGATCTCTGTATTCAAAACACGTCTCTAATTTCTTTATAATCGGCCACTAACAACACACGTAGCTGATTAAAAAGAAATTATGTCAGAACTAATTACAGTTGAGTTCTGAGATCACAATGCCTGCTGCTAGATCCAGCAGCTGAGAGGAAAGGCAGATCAGGACACAAAGCAAAATTAAGGCAGCTGTTTCGAAACTTGCTTTTCTTCCTTCTTCCATTTTCTAGTTGAATGGTGGCAAGTGGAAAGGACATTCTTATGGCCACGTGCTTATTTTTTGCACTCCTTATGTAATTATAGAAGAGTTAAAATATGTCTGCATGTTTCTACATATATATATTTTTTTTAATAGACCTTTATTGTGCAATCAAGTAAAACACAGCTTTTTGGCCTACAACCCACTGGTCCGGCCGCGACGTTTATGTTTGCTGTCCAATGTCTCCGGTGAAGTACACAGCCATTCAGCCGACAACCCTGGGGTCCGGCGGCGTAGTAATATCAGTATTACACAGTAGTGTGCCAATCATTTATCGGTCAGATCTAGGGTCTAGGTTTTAAATTTTATAACCAACTTGCAACTTAGGTTCAAGATAGCAATCATTTACCTCAATTATCACCACGTTCTCGAGACACACCTACTGACCCACGAGTGTACGAAAACTGGAGTGGTAGCATTTTATGTCAAACGTGATCCCATTATGTTCCCTAACTCAACTATTCCTCTTCCATTCTACGGCTAGTCCCCCTCCCCTTCTTCGTCTGAGCTGACACTTTCATCTTCTGGTAACGGGTCGCATATGTCCCCTCTGTAGGTATTCCATGCAGACCAAATTCTGTTCCATTTACGGGGACACGCTCAGAGGACGTATACCGCCCTTTCTGTAAACATAAGCGTGTCCATGTTCCTGCACCACTGCGACACAGTAGGGAGGTCAGGTGCGCCCCATTTCTGCGCAATGTCTCGTTTCGCTACCATTATGGCTAGTGTGCCCCATATTTGGCCAGGTCTAGACAAATCTGTTGGGTCCCATATATTTAATAAACATTTGCGTGGTTCTGGTATCAGGGAAATTTTAAGAGACTGCGACAAAGTGCGCATCACTTGACGCCAGTACTCAGCTATGAGCGGGAAATCCCAGAGCGTGTGGAGCAGTGTACCCTCTTCGCCACATCCACAAAGGCAATACGGATGCGTTGCTCTATGTAATTTGTGGAGCAGGGGTCTAGTATAATACATGCGGTGTAAGATCTTAAGTTGCACTAATCTAAATTTGGCGGAGATTCCCACCTCCCTCGGGGATGCCAGAGCCTCATTCCATTCCGAGGCGTCTATCTCTCCAATCTCCTCTGCCCATCGCTCTCTCAATTTCAGTGTAGGGTCTGGCAAGTTGTTGAGCAGTTTCCGATACGTAAGTGAAGTTGCTCTGTGTTGTATGTATTCAGTGAGCAGTCTGTCTTCCAGTGGTGGGGAGTCCGGGACGTCGGTGCCCACTGGTATTGCTTGGAGTAATGCATGCCTGATTTGTATGTATCTGTAAAGTTCGTGTGATCCCAGGTCATATTGTTGTTGTAACAGAGTGAATGGAATCACAGAGCCCTTATCCCATAGGTCTCCCACCGTGGATATGCCGATGTTGTCCCATTGTGTAAACCCTTTGCTCCTACGCAGACGCCCCAGTGTCTTAGTGTCCCAGAGTGGTGTGAGTCTGGTGATCTTCCCTCTCCAGCCCAGCTTTGCCTGTGCTGCGTGCCACAACGTGGCTGTGTGCCTCGTGGGCCCTATCAGCTTTGGCATTTGGTGCTTGTTGTAGAGAACGGCTAGCATGTTATGCATTTGGTGCTTGTTGTAGAGAACGGCTAGCATGTTATCTGTTCCCAGTTGCGCCCTGTCTGCCCTATAGGCTGGTTCGTCATGTGACGCGTGTACCCATTGGTTCACTATCTTGAGCTGTGAGGCCCAGTAATATAGTAGCAGGTTCGGCAGTGCGATGCCCCCCTCATACCAGCCTTTGTTTAGTTTGACATGAGCGATGCGTGCTGGTCTGTTACTCCATAGCAAATTAGAGACCAACGCTGTGACCTGCTGAAAGTATCTAGGTGGAACCTGATAAGGGGTGTTCTCTAGGGCGTAGAGGAATCTTGGAAGCGCCATCATTTTATAGAGAGCAGCTCTGCCAAGCAGGGTCAACGGCAAGACCGCCCAATGTTTAACGTCGGCGCGTAGTCGTTCCAGGGGGGGGGTTAGATTTTCGTTGAAGAAGTCCACTGTGTTGTTTGTGATGCAGATGCCTAGGTACTTGAAGGTCATTGAAAAACAATGGGGTAGACCCAATAAGTCAACAGGACCTGGGTAATTGTATGTATATAGAAAAAGTGGTCCTAGACACAGTTTTTTAAGACAGAAACAATTAATGTAAGTGTTAATTATTCACACTAGACAGGTAGTCAGATGTAATCCGAACAACAAAAGGAGATGTATTATTAGCTAATACTGCTATCAATGCAATGAACCCAACACAACAGTACCAAGACAAATTATACTGCAGTTTATTTACATATTTATAAAAATGGACAATAAGAAAAATAGAAAAGATTGGTGCTCAAGTGATGAAAAAGGAAAAGCTTAAGGCACAGGATTTAGAATAATTCAGTGCAAGAAAGAAAATATTTTACATTGCACATATATAAAGCCTACCCATACAAAATATATACACACTATTATACAGGGGGACAGGGGAAATGGTATAGGCTTTAAGAGTTTAAAAGGGGCATAATCGTCGACGTTTCGACCCTGGCGCAATACGGGGAAATCGCGACCTCTGCTGCGGGTCTTCTTCAGGACAATTGGGGGGCGGGGAAAGGGGAGCACCTGTAAGGTAAGTATAAATATATTATATTTACTTCTAGAAGGGTTTCAGTGTTACCGAAATTAATAGAGGGGGGGTGTTGGGTACTTTACCACGGAAAAGACTGTGGCGGTGTAACAAGGCCAGATCAGTTGGGCGGTACACCTGCAAAAAAGTAAGCACAAGGGGGGAAGAGACTGTTAGCCCATCTCCAAAGGCGCAGTCATCCCACTGTAAACACGCCAAACACCAAGTGTTTAGCCCAATTCAGACTCACCTCTGACTAGTATATTCAGTTGAAAGTCAATTGGTGAATTTGTAGTGAAACAAGCAGGCGATATCAATCGTGCTAAATGAGGGAAAGACTCACCCTAGTCTGGTCAACCAGTTGAATTATGACCGGTTAGCTGAGAGCGAGGAAAAACTATAGTGGCGTCAATTACTGCTAGTGCCTGTAACTACAATGACGCCTAGACTTCATTAGTAGCGGCGTTTTTGCATTGTTGGACTCAAACTCGGTTTGTTTATTCCAACACAGGTCCTCCCGAACTAGAGCTACGTTTTTCCTCGCTCTCAGCTAACCGGTCATAATTCAACTGGTTGACCAGACTAGGGTGAGTTGCCCTTAGTTCTATTTACTAGACCTGACTGCTTGCTTTCGCATTGTGTCCGGGGACTGATTAGATCTTCTTTCCCTCATTTAGCACGATTGATATCGCCTGCTTTTTTCACTACAAATTCACCAATTGACTTTCAACTGAATATACTAGTCAGAGGTGAGTCTGAATTGGGCTAAACACTTGGTGTTTGGCGTATTTACAGTGGGATGACTGCGCCTTTGGAGATGGGCTAACAGTCTCTTCCCCCCTTGTGCTTACTTTTTTGCAGGTGTACCGCCCAACTGATCTGGCCTTGTTACACCGCCACAGTCTTTTCCTTGGTAAAGTACCCAACACCCCCCCCTCTATTATTTTCGGTAACACTGAAACCCTTCTAGAAGTAAATATAATATATTTATACTTACCTTACAGGTGCTCCCCTTTCCCCGCCCCCCAATTGTCCTGAAGAAGACCCGCAGCAGAGGTCGCGATTTCCCCGTATTGTGCCAGGGTCGAAACGTCGACGATTATGCCCCTTTTAAACTCTTAAAGCCTATACCATTTCCCCTGTCCCCCTGTATAATAGTGTGTATATACTTTGTATGGGTAGGCTTTATATATGTGCAATGTAAAATATTTTCTTTCTTGCACTGAATTATTCTAAATCCTGTGCCTTAAGCTTTTCCTTTTTCATCACTTGAGCACCAATCTTTTCTATTTTTCTTATTGTCCATTTTTATAAATATGTAAATAAACTGCAGTATAATTTGTCTTGGTACTGTTGTGTTGGGTTCATTGCATTGATAGCAGTATTAGCTAATAATACATCTCCTTTTGTTGTTCGGATTACATCTGACTACCTGTCTAGTGTGAATAATTAACACTTACATTAATTGTTTCTGTCTTAAAAAACTGTGTCTAGGACCACTTTTTCTATATACATAGGTACTTGAAGGAGTCTGTAGTTATCATTAGTGGGTACTCCGCCGGCAGTGAGGGCCGTGGCCCTTTCAGAACATAGATCACCGATTTTGACCAATTTAAGGTGTAGCCAGATGTGCACCCGTGTGCGTCACAAAGTGTTAAGAGTGCTGTGATTCCCCTGTCCGGTTCTGTCAAGTAAATTAGCATGTCGTCCGCATAGAGCGACACTCTGTCTTCCCAGCCTTCACGCCAGCCAATGCCTTTCAGTAGCGGCGTGGATCTAAGCAGTATCGCCAGTGGCTCTAGCACCAAGGCAAAGAGTAATGGGGACAGGGGGCAACCCTGTCGGGTGCCCCTTGCCAGAGGGAAAGCAGGTGATATGTGCCCATTAGCGGTCACTTGCGCCACCGGGTTAGTGTATAGAAGGCGGATCCAAGCAATGTATTTGGGGCCAAATCTCATATGTGATAGGACTGCGAAGAGGTACTCCCATTCCACCATGTCAAATGCCATTTTGGCATCTAATGAGAGAATTGCTGCCGGTTCCGACAAAGAAGGAGCACGCGCCATGATCCCATGCACCCGCCTGAGATGTAGTACCGTGCTTCTGTTAGGCATAAAGCCCGATTGGTCAGGGTGAATCAAAAGGGGGAGATGGGTCATTAGTCTATTTGCCAGTAATTTCGCAAGGATTTTTGCTTCTGCGTTAAGGAGGGAGATTGGACGATAGGACGAACAGTCCATCGGGGGTTTACCGGGTTTCGGTATAGCCACGATCGTTGCAGTGCGTTGCTCTAGCGGGAGTTCCGCCTTCTCTAAACTCTCAGTGTACATTGCCAACAATGGTCCACTGAGTTTGTCTGACATCAACTTGTACCACTCTATGGGGATCCCGTTCGGGCTCAGTGCTTTCCCTGATTGTATTGCCGTGATCGCCTTTTTTATTTCTTCTATTGTCACATCTGCCTCTAGCTCCAGCACCGCTTCCGGTGGAAGAGCCGGCAACGTTATGTGAGTGAGGGAGTCCATTGCCATCTGTTCTGTTACCTTCCTATCCGGGGTGTAAACTGTTCGGAAATGGTCTGCTAATATGTTTACTATGTCTTCAGGGTGTGACCGCAGTTGTCCCTCTCGGTCATGCAATTGTTGTATTACTCTGGTACTCCCTCCTCTCTTGTCCAGCCCTGCCAGCATTTTCCCCGCCTTATCGCCTATGTCATAGATTATATGGGCTGTGTCGTTAATATCGCCAACGACTTGCGTTGTAAGATGGTCTCGATATTGCTGCTGGCATAGTTTCAATGCGTGTGCGGAGTCTGGTGTGGGGTCTGCCATGTGTGCAGTGTTCGCTGAGTGGAGCGCCAGCTCTAGTTGTGAGAGTTCCTGCCGGTACTTATGTTTGTGACCCGAAATGGTAGCAATTGCCTGCCCTCGCAAGACTGTTTTATAAGCTTCCCATAAGGTTGATGGAGACGCCACCGACGATTCGTTCTCGGTGAAATAATGGGTGGTTGTTACCTTAAGTTCTTTTCTTATTGTGGGGACCGTAAAGTACGTGGGATATATGGGGTAGACCCGTCTTCGCGTCTTATCCCAACTGGAGAGGGTCATCATTATTGGAGAGTGATCCGAAATGCCTCTGGGGAGCATAGCAATGGTGTCCACACAACTCAGTACGTTGCCCAACCCTAGGAAGTAGTCTATTCGGGATAGGCTATTGTGGACTGATGAGTGGTACGTGTATTGTTGCGCTGTGGGGTGTTTGTATCTCCAGATATCTGCTAGACCCATCGCTTCCAGAAATCCTGAGAGTTTGGAGGGACCGGGTGCATGCGTTCGTACGGGAAATGAGTCAAGTGTTGGATCTAGGATAGCAATGAAGTCCCCCCCAATGATAGTGTCCCCCTGTGGGAGAGTCAATAAAAACTCTCCCAGTGCCGGCAGCGCAGTCGAGTGAAGGGCTGGCGGTATGTAGATTGACACC
The DNA here is from genome assembly GCF_964261635.1 of Lissotriton helveticus. Lineage (NCBI taxonomy): Eukaryota > Metazoa > Chordata > Amphibia > Caudata > Salamandridae > Lissotriton > Lissotriton helveticus. The sequence goes on along the minus strand of NC_136061.1, from coordinate 1,513,936,040 downwards.
GCATTCAAAAGTCGGCCTTCCCATTGCCCATGGATTGCCGCAAAACGACCCTCGTCATCTATTTTGTGTTGTAGGACAATGAAAAGAGAGGTCTTTTTAACCAGTATACCTGTTCCTCTTGAGCCAGAGGTAAATTCAGAGTGTGCTACCATTTTGTAGCCTCGTCTATCAAGCGCTTGGCTTGCCTTCCCAGTAAGGTGTGATTCTTGAAGAAGAATCAGTGCTGGGCTCTGTCGCTTGAGTGCTCTCAACACCAACCCTCTCTTGATTTTGTCTCCTAGTCCACGTACATTCCAGGTGAGTAACTTGAGAGGGGGGACCGCACTGTGGTGCGTCATGCCGTCAAGGGCGGCGGATTGTGGGTGACTTGACATAAGGTAGTATAGTGGGTGCTCGCTGCCCGAATGTCGGGTACCTCTGAGATGTAAGTGTGTTCACTTTGACATAGTGTGTTTCCATGTGTAGAACTTGAACCAAAACAATTAAACTTCCCCCCCAACCCCCCTCCCTGCCTCCCTGCATAGCAGACATAGAACCGCCCTCCTCCCCAACTTTGCAGAGTGCTCTATCTTACCCCAACCCAATGTACTTACTTGCGGGGGTGTGGAGTCTCGGCCAGCGGCGGCTATGTCTGTTCCCTATAGCGTCTCCCGCCGTGGAGTTCAAGGGAGACCTGCGTATTACAGGAGTAAATTTCCTTTCAAGTTATAAAGTTAGGGCCTCATCATTCTCGCTGTTGCACGCCGTCGTCTGACCCTGTTTCCGATGTCTGTTCCGGACGTCCCGATCCTGACGCTTGAGCCTCTGTGGGCGTTCCTCCACGTTGATTCTGCTGTCCCTTGTTGTTGCGGCGGGGCGCTCCAACCTGTCGCCAGCCCTCCAGCCAGTCCTGAGCCGCCTCGAGAGTATCGAAGAACCATGCCCGTCCGTCTGCCACGACTCGTAGTTTTGCCGGAAACAGCATGGAATATGTAAGCTCTTTTGCTTGCAGCGCTTTCTTGACCTCAAGGAAGGTTTTCCGGCGTCGGGCAACTTCAGCCGTATAGTCTGGGAAAAAGGCCAGTGTGGAGTTGTGGATTTTGATTGGTGGGGAGATTCTCGCGGCTTGATGTATAGCGTCTCTATCTCTGAAGTTGAACAAGCGGGCCAGCACTGGGCGCGGTGCGGCGCCTGGTTTCGGTGTTCCTACTGGCACCCTATGTGCTCTCTCAACCGATAAAAATTGTGACAGGCCTTTGAGTTGCAAGGTAGTTTTTATTAGCTCCTCTACATAGAGGTCCATTGCCCTCTTGCCTTCCGATTCCGGTAGACCAATAATGCGCACATTATTCCGCCTCGAACGCCCTTCCTGATCATCCAGTTTCTCTTGCAGTTTTCTTGTCACAGCTTCCATCCGTTCCATGGCTTGTTGTAGCTCTGAGGTGTTGTCCACCAGTGATTTTGCCACCACTTCAACCTGCGCCACTCGTTCAGACATTTTGTGGAAATCCGCCCGTAGTAGATTCACATCCGTGGAGATTGACCCCACCGTCGTCTGTACACTGGATAAAGTTTTCATTATGTCCTCCAGTGTCACCCTCTTGGTGCCGTCTGTATCTTGACTCTTTCCTGCGGGGGAGCGCCCCTCTGGAGGGGGCGGATTGTTTTTGTCGTAGGCATATTTTTCCAGTTTCGACTGCGTCGACGTGTTTCGTGGGCCTCGGCCCGACATGGCGATTATCGTCACTGATTGTAGTGACTTTTTGCCACTCCAGGCTTATGCCCGACGAGGGCGGTGTTGTACGGCTGTAGTCGTTGATGCTGTTACGTCTGTCTCAGGGCCACTGGGGGGGGAGATCCCCGTTAGGGTGAAATTGCCGATGACGAATGTAGGCTATGTGATGCTGTGACGCCGCTGTAACGCGTCCTCCGTGCGTCCTACCGCTTCACCAGAGACGCCTGTATTATAGTCCCATGCGGGCTGGGGGAGATTGGCCATCTCTCGCCGCCTCAAGGTCAATCGTACAGCGGTTTTGACTCACCACCTGTGGTGACTAATGGTCGGCCCTCTTACCACCATGGACCACTGTCCACTCTTTCCCACACACCACTGACGTGCGGGGTTCGTCACTTCGTCACATGCGGCTCGCTTCTCAACGCACTTTGGTCAGGTGTCGGATCCGTTCCTGTCCCAACTCCCGTCTTGATTGCAGCTATGCGGGCAATGGACGCTGGGGCGAGCACCACAGCAGCGCCCGGTCGTGCTGCTGTTGTAGGGATGCGACCGGGTGGTCCCCTCTGCGTCGGCGATTTTCCCCCCACCCGGGCAGCAGTTCCCTGTTTTCCTTACGGGGTCGCGAGCATCCGGTGCACCGTGGATTGCGAGGAGCGCTTAGCTGGTTCGCTCGTCCTCCGCGTCGGTGTACTCCGGAATCGCGGCTGTGGTCCGCCCGTTCCGGAGCTTGAAGTACGGGGTCGGAGACATCTTTTCACTTCTCAGCCCACTTGCAGCTGGTTCGCTGTCGGGTTAGTCTTTGGCGTCTCCGGTTGCTGGGCCCATTTCCGCTCTCTGCGTCCGTCTTACCCTCACTTCCGCCTGGGCTCCAGAGCACTTGAAATCGGGGTCGTTCACTGCACAGCAGGCCTCAAATTAGTGTCGCTGTAGCCGCGGTTCCCGGTGTCCGTCGCACATCGGGATTGGACCGGATAGCGCAGGTCGCTTCCTCCTCTCGGGATCCGCCACTGGGGTCAGACTTGTGTCGGATATTCGGTCGGATGGTTCAAAAACGACGCTTCGCTCGCAGAGCTCCTACATTAAGCAGCCGCCATGCTTGGCTGCTAGCCATGCCCCCGTTTCTACATATTTTGAGCTACTGCACCTGTTGTTTTCAATGAATTGTATTAAACTAATTCTAATATCTTTTTGCGACAAGTATCCCACAGCATTTTTGATATAGTGAATTTTGACAATAGATTCTATTTTTATTCTTCATGTGAGCAAACATGCTTGCATTTTCATGTGAAAGAGCTATGCACCCAGGGCTAGGCATCAAGGAATTAAGTGGTTTGTAGGAAAGCTGATGATGTGACAATGTATTATAAGGAATGTCGCACTCCCATGATAAGGATATTGCAAGTCGCCTTAGATTTCCATAGCCTTATAAAGGAACTCAGCCTTTGACCTCCTTCCTCAATATGGTCATGGAACTTCTCTGTGAATTGCAATGTACGGGAGGGTGTACTTAATCCCATATATCAGTAAAACTGAATATCTATGCCAATTGTTGCCTAATACAATGTACAATGGGCACAGCTCTCCTTTGATAGAGCTCTGATCAGAGGCATGACTCTCACTTATTTAATATCTCACACAAATATTCTCAGTCTGAAGGTTAAGGAGGACAGTGGCTTTGCATTGTGAAATATGCAGTGGCCACACACTGGCACACACTCTAATGAACAAGTTCTTCCTCAATCTAAATGTTGGCATGCACTGAATCCATCACCCCATCCTTCCCATGTTCAGCAGACCTTCCTCCCAACATCTCTGTTCCTGATTCCACAGAATCAAATGTTTTACTTATAATTAATCTTACATGCACATTGGCCATCTCAATTATCACTTTTCTCTTGGGGGTATTTCAGGTATATTATTTCATATTTATTGATTGTTGTACATGTTTTATACCAGGTTACGAAACCGTAAAACAATATTAGGAACCGTTTTACTAAAATATTTACAGTTTCATAAAACAATCAATACACTTACTTATAAAGTATATTACTTTTCTTCTACCTTCCAAAATGTCTAAATTCATTAAAGGATTATGTTTGCAATCTATTGAGAGTGCATAGATATTATTTTTTGTTAGAGGAGCGACACAAGCGTGTCCTAGGTATTTCCCGAGTGCATGGTGTTTCATAGAAAGGGTTTTGCCTAACATAACCAGCATGAATGCCCTTTTGTCCACATAAATAATGGACTGTACATGAAATTAAATGAATATATAAACTCAGAATTTTAAAGTACTAGTGTAGATTATACCTCTTCGAAGAACTAAGATACACATGATCAGTCATTTTGTTCCCCGGTATGATAAGGTTTTTAGAGGTTGACTCACAGGACTTCTTCAAAGGCCCTCATAACCAGCTGGATAGAATTTGGTGCAGGGATAATGGAAGACAGCCAGGATCTGCACACCAAATTCCAACCATTTACAATTGTTTACCCTGGAATGGTGAATAACTACACAGACCTGGAGATACAGGATCGTGGGTGATTTTCCCCACATTTTGTAGACAATTTTGTGATCATTTCCACCTGCTCTGAGCAGGTAGGAAGTGTTAACAGGAGGGCCGGTGGCATGTGCAGGTAAACAAAACAATTTATTTGGTGATCTGCAAACTGAAGATATAGTGCTGAAAGCAGTTGTCCACAGATTATCTTTCTTGCGCTTTATAGTTGTATTAGTCAAGCTGTATATCTGTGCAAATTGGTGCCTTTACAATGTGCAGGCTGTAAATTATGCTGCACTACCACACCATCCTTTGGTAAGATATTTACAACAATATACACCAAAAAGGTGCCACGAGCTACATATTATATCCTTACTACTCACTTGCAGAATGTCTGTGGCTCATTTGCTACACTTTTTCCTTTTGTGATGCTTCCTTTTTCCACAATCTCCATGAGTTCAGTGAAGTTATTTTTACAACAGCTCCTCCACTCTGAAAATTGTTCCAGCACCACTGTTGTCTGGCTGCTGTAGTGGGTGTACAGGGTTAGGCAATGTCGTTGCCTGAAGCCCCTGCAGTATCTGAAAAGATCCGCTCTCTTCAGGTCCAGAATTATCAAGTCCGGAGTTTGAGGACTTGATAATTCTGGGCCCAAGGACACTTGGAATTTTCAGTTGGGGTTTCAAAACTGAAGCTATTACTTCCAGTGAAATATCCCAATTAGTATGAGAGCCAACTTTGGAGATACAGAACATGATTTACAATGTTAAAGTTACACTTTTGTGCTACGGTATGACTGTTTTCTATTCACAAAGGTACTTGTGGTATATCCACGACTGTCAAGTTTCCGCACATAAAACAATAGGACTGTCTATCTTTTTATGTGCGGAGACTCCGCATTCGTAAAGACACCCCTTGTAAAATACATTTGTGTGGGGCTGAAGCCACGGGGGCATTTAAGGGTCAGGCTAGCCCATGTTAATCTCCCCCCACCTGACCCAGGCAGCTGGCGCAGCAGTTACAGGTCAATTCACACAATGTAATCAGAAAAAAACATGAGCGCTAGAATTCAAGGTGTGGTAGCAGAGGTTCTGCAGCACCACCAAAATAGCCATGCTGGAGTTCAAAAGATGAATGAACAATAAATATGCCTTTACATTTTGCTTTTATCTTATCACATTTGCTGTGTGTTCAATGACAGAGGTCCAATGTCAGGCTATGTCTTCTGCTAAATTGAGGCTAATTCTTTTAACATGGAGATGTTTACTTTTCTTTCTCTGATTAAAATGTGTGATAATCTTGTAAAGTGAACATCTAACAATCTCACTGGAGCACAGTGCAAAAAGAAAGACGGCAGGATGTCATATTTTTCTGATATACAACAAAATGTAAATACCTGTAAATGAGCTATACAAATATTTCAAAATATCAACGAAGCACATTTAGTTTTTTCATTCTGAAGTGTTGTGGAAATAAAGATTTTAAAAGCATAAAAATAAATCTTGTTGATGCACAAATGATAAATATTGTATTGTATATGACTAAAGCATTTGTATAGTGCTTACTGCACCTAAGTGGGTCTCTGATACACTTACCTATGTGGGCAGGAAAGTACACCAAATAAGGTGGGTGGTTGGAAGGGTATTATCTTTGTTTTGTGATCCTATGTGGGACGTTTTTCATGCCTGATGACTACCGAGGTGCAGTTATCTTGCTATGGGAGTCAAGGTGCTGGATGTTTAAGTATGATGCAAGCAGACATGCAGTATATGTTTTTTCAGCACACTGGCAGCTTTTGAACAGCTCTGCAGGTGCCTTTATGACATTTCTTATGATTCCAGTCTCATTAGCTGATTACTAGCAAGTATCCCCAGTAATGTGTCAATAATTGTCTTCTGAATGTCATATCAACAAAATGCTGTTCCTTGCAGAGCTGTTGCTTTGCAGGACTCAAAACTAGTTTTGATCTGGTAGCTTGAATTGGAATGAAATTATGTAGACCAAAAGTTCCTCTCCAAAGTGGACAATCAATTAAATCCAAGTCATATGTCCATCCGACTCACACAATCAGGTCAGGTGCCAAATCCTTCCTTGGAATTAATATTGCCACATAGGCCTGTTCAGCTGTACAATATAAAAGCATGTTATGGGGTTGAAATTAAATTTCACATTGTCTTTTTAACTGACAATCTTTATTTCTGATATGAACAACATCAGGAGTAATATTTTTCTACTTTCAGCCCATGAAAGTGATACCATATTCTAAATCTGGTTGTTTTTTCTGGTAGTCACCTATTTATCAAAATCTTCATGCATTTTGTTTTTGTGTAAGTTATCAGTACATTATATCTGTGCAATCTGAGCATGATAAGCTAAATAGTATTCAATTCGACTGGCGGAAACCATAATGGCATCTAATTTCAAGAGATTGTTATTCCGAGTTTTTGGGGTAGATCCAAACCTGACAAGAAATAATTAAAAAGCAGTGGCGCCAGGACAGAATCTTTCCAAGCCCCTCGTTCTTCTAAGGTGACTGTTAGACCTGGCACCTTGGTGTGGGTCTCCCTTCCATTTTTGCTGTTGCCTGATGTGTTTTTGCTGGTGTTAGATGCGTTGGGCACTGTGCCACTGCTGTCCAGTGCCACAGTGCAAGTGCTCCCTATTATAAATTAATGTATGGATTAGTGATTCTATGATTGGCTGGCTTGGTTTACCTGTCAGACCCTAGTGCAGTGCACCAGGAGTGCCCAGGGCTGGTAATCCAAATGCTGCTAATGGGCTTGGAGCACTGGTTGTGCCACCCACAGAAGGAGCCTGTAAAAGTGTGTCTAAGGCCTGCCATTGCAGAGCCTGTGTGCAGTCTGGTACTGCCCTGCTGACTTGGCAAATGCACCCACTTTCCAGGCCCTAAACCTTCCCTTTTCTTCATATCAGACACCCCTATTGTAGGCGCAAGGGCAGGGTGCATTGTAAGTATAAGGTAGGACATGCCCTTGTATGTGTGGCATGTCCTAATAGTGAATTACAGCCATTTTTGTTTTTCACTATTGCAAGGCTACCTGTTCTCCATAGGCCCAAATGGGCAGTTAGATTATTACATTTTATAATCCTAACTGACTCAGGGAACATGGTAGAAATTTGAGTTTAGTATGCCTGAACTCAGAATGATCAAATACATATTTTAGTGAAGTGGGTTTTAACATTCTGTATTTGAAGATACCACTTTTAGAAAGTAGGTATTTTCTTGTCTAACTATCCATGCCTGACTATGCTAGGTAGTGTATTCCTTGTCTGGAATTTGAATGACAGGGGCTGGGGAATTCCAGGAGACAGGGTGAGTAAGCCCAGTGGTGAATAGAGAGATCTGCATCCAGATGGGACGGAGGATTTGCACCTGGGACCTGAATAGTGCTGTGCCTTCCCTCCACAATGCAGGCTCCACCTCCTGTGGTGCTTTCAATGTCTCTGCCCTGCAATGTGAAAGGAGAGAAGGAGTCATATCAACAGAGTGCTCTAGGGCTGTGCCTTCCCTCCACAATGCTGGCTCCAACTCCTGTGGGGCGTCTGATGTTTCTGCCCTGCACTGTGAAAGGAAAGAAGAAGTCATGTCAACAGAGTGCTCCAGAACTGACCAGAACTGATTTGGACTAGGCAAAGGCCTCTCTGCCTTGAGAGAACAAAGAGAAAAGTATTATAAAAGACGGGACCCAAAACCCCAGAGAGTTAGATCACTTTTGGACAACAACAAGAAACCTTGCTGAGGAGTGGAACTAGAAGAAACTGAGGAGAGACTATCCCTAAGCTGAAGTGCTGCTTGAGGGATTGGCCTGCAGTGGTTGCCTGACTGCCAAATAAAGGAGAAAGGAACTTTGTGTACTTTATTCAACTTGTAAAGGATCTCCAAGGGCTTTAGAGAAGAGCTTGCCTCCTGCTGAAGTCTCAGGGACAACAGAATTTAACACCCAGCTCCCCAAGACTTCTTTTGAAGTGCCTTTTGCTGTTTTGGGCCTTCTGAGGGACTGCGTGTCGCAAGGAGCTGGAAGCTTCTCGCAATGAAGAAGAAGCGTGCCGCTGTCATAGCCGCTGCCGACGCATCGCGGATGTCGCCGCTGTAGCTGTCGCATTGCACCGCATCAAGAGTACATCTCGCAATGAAGAAGTGTGTCACCATCACATCCACTGCCATCGCATCGCGGATGTTGCTGCTGTAGCTGTCACATTGCACCACGTCAAGAGAAGCGCCTCACATCCACGGAGAAGCGTGCCGCCGTCGGAGCCGTTGTTGTCACATCACAGAACAAGGGTGTCACCGCTGCTCAAGTGGAAGCGTCTCGCATCGTTGGAGAAGAGTGTCGCCGTCAAAGCCACTGTTGTCGCAGTATGGAACAAGGGTGTCGCTGCTGCCACCAATGTTAGATTTGGGGGTCTCTAGTTGTCACAGGTAGGTACTTGTGACAAATAGGGACCCTTGCCTCTAGTCATGGTGAGGGGGTAAACTCCAAAAATAACCCCTGCTCACCCCCTTGGTAGCTTGGCATGAGCAGCCTGCTTATCTCAGAGGCAGTGTGTAAAGCATACACTAATCCAGTGACAACCCTACAGAGGGACACCACACAGTTGTATATTAAAAATAAGTGTTCTTTATATAGACTTATCAGAAGACCACAAAAAACAAAAATCCACAATACTGTACTTAAAATGGTAGCATTAGCTTAGTTCTCTTTAGATCCTAAAATGCGACACTTTAAGTCAATGTATCTTAAGATGCGGCACGCAGGACAATAAAAGTGTTGCAAAGATGGTGATGCATTGATTCCTTACCACGTTTCTGGGGCGAGGCTTGGGTAGAATTCCACCCTTCTAGAGGGAGAGACATGTCCACCCTGACTTAACCGACCACAGGCCCCTCAGATGGTTAATGCAGATCAGGGGTGAGAATCCAAAGCTGTTGAGGTGGTCCATTTCCCTACAGGGGATGGATTTCACAGTGGAACACGGCCCTGGTACAGAACACGCCAACGCTGATCGTCTGTCCAGTTTTTTCCGCCTTAGTGATGAGAACTCCCAGGAGGTAGGGTAGTTTTCCCTACATTTCAGCTAGAGGGGACATGTGTTGGACCTGGCACCTTGTTGTGGGTCTCCATTCCATTTTTGCTGTTGCCTCATGTATTTTTGCTGGTGTTAGATGCTTTGGGCACTGTGCCACTGCTGTCCAGTGCCACAGTGCAAGTGCTCCCTATTGTAAATTATTGTATGGATTCGTGATTCCATGATTGGCTGGTTTGGTTTACCTGTCAGACCCTAGTGCAGTGCACCAGGAGTGCCCAGCACTGGTAATCCAAATGCTGCTAGTGGGCTTGCAGCACTGGTTGTGTCACCCACAGAAGCAGCTTGTTAAAGTGTGTCTAAGGCCTGTCTCCAAAACTCGGATGGGTCTACAAAGAGCCCTTACAAGATTTGAGTTGTTCTGTAGGGATCTTGAACTAATAATTAATTTTATTGGACACGTCCAGATTCTTGACGTCGTTTAGAGCCAACCCATAGTGTTGTAATTTGGGGGTCACCCATATCCTCCTCCAGTATGCTATTGGCCTAAATTTTGCCACATCCTTAATGGAGTGGCAGCACAAATCCAAGGACAGGGGTAACAGGGGAGTCGAGTGAGGGAGCCCAATTAAAGACCGCATGAACTTATTTTGACCTAGTACCAAGTTGTCCAAATTAGCAATGCCCCACAATTCAGCCCCGTAAAGAATGGAAGCACCAATTTTGGTGTTATATATTTAGAGTACCAGGGCTATTGGTTTGGTGTAGGATGCTTTGTGCTCTTTAATCAAGACACCTGACAATTGGTTGTGCTTGGCTATAAGAAGATCTATTTGCGGTTTCCAGGTCACTTTACGGACAATATGTACCCCCAAATATGAGAATGTATCTGCCTGTTCCAATTGCCCATCTGTCATACCGACACTACCAACAATCCGCTTCTGCTTATGCAGGATCATGTACTTAGTTTTATACACATTAATTATCAGGCATATTTACTGCCTAAACTTTAGAAGACCACAGCAATGTATAATTATCTGTATTTAATGCCAAACCATGAATCTATGGCAGTAGTTCCAGAAAGTAGGTATTCGACCTGATATTTTGGCATTGTTATCCCCCAAAAGTTTGCCTTCATTCCTCCTTCTTTGCTGAATTCGTTTTGGTTGGCTTTTAGACAGTGCACACTTCAACAAAGCTAACTGCTGCTAAAGTGCTTGTGATCTCTCCTTCAAACATGGTAAAAGTGGCTTACACCTAATTGGCACATTTAAATTATTGCAAATCCCCAGTAAATGGTACTAAATATACCCTGGCCCAGTAAATTAAAAGCTACTAGTGGGCCTGCAGTACACATTGTGCCACTCACTGAAGTAGCATTTTACAACATGTCTCAGGCCTACTACGGAAGCCTTGTGCAGTTTTAAAGTGTCATTTCACTCTGGCAAACTAAACCTTTGACTTGCCAAATCGTTCTGTTTTATTACGTAGAAATCACCAGTAAGGTAGGTCTTAAAGGCTCATAAGGCAGTGTGCATTGCAAATAAAAAAATAAGGACATGTGGGTTTAAGTTTTACATGTCCTGATAGTAAAAAACTCAGAAAGTTGTTTTTCGCTTCTGTGTGTCCTATCTCTTCCATGACAAACATGGGGTTACTGTGTTACCTTTGATCCCTTTTCATTGGAAACAGGTAGAGATATGCTGTTTAGACTCAGAATAATTATAATGTATCCTCTTTAATGATAAAGTCAGATTTTAATTCACAATTCTGAAATTTCTGTGTTACATTGATGACCATCCTCAACTTTCTCCCTGCTCCTCACAAACCGTTCCACCGCAAATGGAACCCTTTGTGGCATATTTACAAGCCCCTATCGCCACCACATTGCCACTTTCAGTGACGTTGTGATGGCGTTATTGACTTTGCCTTATTTACAAGGCAGCATGAAGCCACATAGCATGGCTTAACACTGCCTTGTAAATATTATTATTATTATTATTATTAAAACAGTTTTGTATAGCGCGTGGTTACTCTTGGGCATCCCAGCGCTTCACCAAACAGAGTAGCAGAATAAGAGAGAAAGAAGCACAACGATTTAACAAAAGAGAAGGGTTTTCAGTTGTTTACGAAAACGCAGAAGGCAGGGCTCCGAGCGTAAACCTAGGGGGAGTGAGTTCCAAAGGGTTGCAACCCTTACGGAGAATCTCCTCCCTCCTGAGCGGGCCTTTTTGACCCTGGGGATCATGAGCAAGTGATGTTGGTCTGAACATAGTGGTCTACTTGCCTTATATGGGACCACCAGTTTTTGAAGGGCAGGAGGGCCTTTGCCTTGCAAGATTTTATGTGCAAGGCAAAGAGACTTAAATTTCACCCTTTCTCGCACTGGGAGCCAATGCAGCTCCCTCAATGCGGGTTTGGCCGAGCGTGACATAGGGATGTTATGGAGCATTCGTGCCGCCGCATTCTGCACTTGCTGCAGTTTGTTCAGGGTGATCTCAGAGGCACCCAGATAGATAGCATTGCTGAAATCTAATCTAGATATTATCAAGCCCTGGATCAAAAGCTTCCGAGATAGAAATGGAAGCAAAGGCAGCACTTTGCGCACCGATCGGAGAAGGCCGAAACAGACACCGGCCAATTTGGTGGCCTGGGTCCTGAAGGAAAGATCTTGCTCCAACCAAATGCCCAGGCTCTTGATCTCAGCCTTGGGTTTGGGGGGGGGATCCCAGGCAGCTGGGCCAGGCAGACCGGGGGAGTGAAGGACTTTTCATCCCCATCAGCATTATCTCGGTTTAAGAGCCGTTCAGCTTTAGTGCTGATTCCCCCATCCAGGTGTGGACTTTGGATAGGCAGGAATGTAGCACCTGGGGATTGTCCGTGGCCTGGGAGAGGGCAACCACCAACTGGGTGTCATCGGCATAGCTCACGATTTTGATGTTAAATGGAGCCACCACATCCTCCAAGGGGGCCATGTACACATTAAATAATGTGGGGCTCAGGGAAGAGCCCTGCGGCACTCCACAATGGAGGTGGGTGGATGCCGATCGTACGCCCCCTTCCCAGACCTGGAAGGTCCGTTCACTAAGGAATGACCTGAGCCATTTCAGCGCTGTCCCTCTCACTCCGGCCTCTGACAGTCGCTGAAGTAACACTCGATGGTTAACAGTGTCGAACGCTGCACTAAGGTCCAGGAGAATCACTGCCACTGATCCTCCTGAGTCCAAAATGCAACGTGCCTCTTCTGCGACAGCCAGCAGGGCAGTGTCAGTGCCTTGACCCGGGCGGAAGCCTGTTTGGGAACTTCTCAGCACACCGTTGGACTCAAGGAATTTGGATAGCTGGGAATTAACCAACTTTTCCGTGATTTTACTGAGTCCCGGAAGTAGCGAGATGGGCCTGTAGTTCGCTATGTCAAGGGGGTCTAGGCTGGTTTTTTTTAGGAGGGCTTTTACTATTGCACCCTTCCAATTGGGTGGGACCACACCTGCACCTAGCGAGGCATTGATCACCTCTGTGATAGGCTCCACAATGGAAGGGGCAACCAGTTTGAGAATCCTCATGGGGACAACGTCCCGGGGAGAACCACTCTTAACGGACGTTAAAACTCTAAGAGCTTCGTCCTCAGTGACTGGTCCAAAAGACTCCAGGGTCCTCAGAGATCTTCCCTCATCCACGAAGGACTCGGCTTCTGTGTCAATTTGGGGCAGGGTAATCAACATTTTTTCAATTTTTGTATGGAAGTACTCTGCTAGATCATTGCATTTTACTTCCAGGTTATCATTGGAGGCGGGAGGCGTGGGGACCCTCAGGAGCTCCTTGACCACTAGAAATGTTTCTCTGGAGGAGTTGGAGGCATTGCTGATTCTCTCCTCCAAGAATTGGGTTTTGGCGCACCGGATGGTGAGCTTGTAGTTTCTTATCGCCACTCGGTATTCAATCTTACAAGCTACTTCCCAGTTCTTCCTCCAGGCACGTTCTAATTTTTTACAGGCCCTCCGCATAGCCCTCAGCTCTGGCGTGTACCAAGGAGCGGAGCACGATCTTTTCTCCCTCCTTCCTGCCGATCTTAAAGGGAGAACGGCATCGAGCGTGTTAGACATCCATCTGCAGAAATCTGCTTCCGCCAGTACTAGGTCCTTCGCTAGTGAAGGGCGTGAGGCCTCCAGGCTGCGTGACAGATTTTCCACAGACAGCCTGGCCCAAGGTCTTTCAGGCGCACAAACACTAATGGAGGGGGTACTCTCCGGCATGATTTGCCAGGCAAAGGGGACCATAAAATGGTCCGTCCATGGAAGAGGGATCGGGGAGGCTGCTTTCATAGTTGTAATGTTAGTAAAAATAGGGTCCAATAAGTGACCTTTATTATGGGTAGCCTCCAGGTTTATAAGGTTAACCTCACAGGTTTTCAAATCACAATGAAGAGCTGACGCCGACCGGTCTTCCTGGTCGTCAAAATGAAGGTTAAAGTCTCCCAAGGTAATGAAATTAGTCGCAGAGGTGGCAAGAACCATTACCGTCTCCAAGAAAGAGCCGATAAAGTTACCATTACTACCTGGGGGACGATAGACTAGTAACCCAGACATTGCCACAGTAGGTGAGATTTGGAGGGAGAACTTACAGCTCTCACAATCCTCCACCTCACCCTTTTGGGCTCTGCATACCAACGAGTTCTTATACAAAATAGCGACACCTCCCCCTCGACCTACCGGTCAATCCTGGGTATGAATTAAAAACCCAGGAGGAAGAGCGTTCACTATGTCCGCTTCAGAGCCTTGCATGAGCCATGTTTCAGTTAAAAACAGAATATCTAACTCATGTTCCTGAATGAGGAGGCTAACTTCCAGTGAATGTCTCGGAAGAGACCTACAATTCAGAAGGGCTGAGCGTAGAGTGTTATTAGTCGGTACTTGGTTGGGGGGGCTACATAGTACACAGTGAGTGAATGGTTCGGTGCCTTTCTGTACTAATGTACAATGTGAGGATGTTAAGGGGCGAAGCCGAAATAGTTCTGACCGCGAATAGGTGGTTACAGAACTTACTGATTTAGGCAGAGTGGCTGGCCCTAGGCCCGTTTGGGCTCGGACGGGCGCAGACGGGCATGACTCTGGCACGACTCGGGCGCAGGTCCGGCGCGTCCGCTGCACGCGTCCGCTGCGCGGAGCCATGGCCGTCCTTTATGAGCCCAGCTAGAGCGCGTCACTCACCAGCCCCCACCCAATATGGCCGCCAAAGTCGGAAGAACCAGCCCTCGGCGTCTATACTCGGCCGAGAGCTGTCCGTGGGGCAGAGGGAGGGGGGAGAGGCACAAAGAGCGAAGGGCAACACAAGGAAGTCTCCGCACGCCTAGTAGATCAAACGTGCAAAGTACAAAGCAATTTAAAAACAGTGAAACGCTAAAAGCGCAAAGTACAGAGGAGAGAAAATAAATAAGGTACCCTTTCACTCTGTATTTAACGTGAAAGGAGAGGGCAATGGGTGTTGTGGTGGGCGTTCCAGCACAACAACCATTGATTTTGACGCTGCCTCCTATTTACAAGGGCAGTGTAAATAGGAGGCAATGCCAAAATTAAGACCAGGGAAAACCTGGTGTTAAACAGGTAAAACTAGAAGCAATGCTTTATTTCTCCTCGTTTTTGCTGTTTCCATGTGTGCTGCCTTGTGCAGCACACCTAGAAACAGCAAATTGCCTATGATTGTTTATGTGCAGGTAGGGGGACCTTCCTGCACATAAACTTTCTTCCCCTCAACACAGTCATCCTTGCACTATGGTGCAGGGGTGCCTGCGGTGGCGCTAGGCAGCTAAAGTTAATGCCAGCGCAGGAGAAAACGCAGGGCTGAACCATAGTCTAGTAAATATGGGGAAGCCCTGCGTTTCTAAAGTGATTAAGCATGCTGTTAGCCTTCTTGGCTTAACGACAGGCTTCGCCACTTCATTGTATATTTGCTCCTAAGTGTCACACTTTGAGATAAGAAGTTTTCCAGCAGGACTAATCTTGTCTTTTTAGCCAGTCAGGCTCCTTCACTGTCGGTCTGCACTTTTCCCAGTCTAGCATGATCAGATGACCGCAAGTGGTGCTTTGTGAATTTAGGAGCTATACTTACTTAAAACTTTAAAATTGCATATCACTGGTTCTACTGATTGGATTTTTGTGGTTCTGGTATCATTTTGTTTATTAATATTTACTCCATTTTCTTTAATTACTTTGAGATTTTTCACGTGTTGTGTTTTCAATTTTCTACAGTTTGCGGTTTGCATAAATATGTTATATCTCAGCCTGGGAAGCTGAAACGAGGGCACTTCACAATGAAAGAGATGTGAATTTTCTTTGACTTTCCTTGGCAAAGAAGGGATGGGTAGTAGTGCTGAAAACAAGACTGTGTGATTAATACCAACCCACTTTAACTAGCCTACAGGCTAGCGAGCCCATGCCACTAGTCAGTGCTGGATTAAACTCCATGGAGTTCCCTAGGCAGTCGAAATTTTGGAGCCTCCCTCGAAAATTATATCCTAAAACGTTATCAATTTTACGAACCAACAATTTTAACAAAACAATTTTATTACACAAAACTCAGCATTAACAATTATTAATGTTTTAATTTTATTAAACCAACAAGCTGTAAATATTCAGTGGGTACATTACATTAATGCAGTATTTTCTATCTAGAGTATTTAATGTAAGGGTTTCATTTCTTTAAGTTGATTCATTTTTTCTATCTTTAGTTAACAATTTAAGAAAGCTTGATTGTAATTTTCTTTTAAGATCAAAAAAATATTATTTTGATCCGTTGTATTGGGGCCCCTAAAAGGAGTGGGGCCCATAGACCGGTGCCTACTTTGCCTATTTGGTAATCCGGAACTGCCACTAGTTTGACATAGTGGTGTGCTAACAGTGAATTTGGCTCATGCCAGGGAAATCTATGACTAGGGTTTTTAGAGGTTTCTAGTTTGAACAAATTAGCAAACTTGATTCCCCTGAATGTACACTGAGAGTTGCAAACAAAGAAACTTGTACTGTTAATAGCCCTTTAAACCGGTTAAAGTTGTCTTTCCACATGTCCGTTTGAGAGCTAGAAGAGCTTCTAGGATTTGATAGGCTTATTTCTTGATTTAGTCTCAACGTTTTTCAACATCTGAAGCTTTATTGGAGATGTTGAGACGGATCTCTCTTGTATACCCTGTGCCAAATCCGAGATGCAAAGTCTAGCAGTCTTGAAATACCAAGTTCCCTCTGGCAGACAAATGTATGAAGATTGGTACTGTGTGAAATTGCAAAGATGAACGTCTAGAAACTTTGAAAAATTTTAAAAACACTTTGCCAGATTCACATTAAAGACCCTTCATACGCTGGCATGTGACTGATGGGACTCTATGTGTCAATGAACTTAAAATGTTTCACTGGTGAAATCAGATGAAGAAAATCACTGATACCACCCTTTGTGACAATGTTTGTTGACGCCCCCCCATGACTACTTCTGCCATGGATTCCCTCACCAGCACCCTTTAACAGTGCCCCTCAAGTCACCATAACCACTGTCTCTCAGATTTAGTTTTACAGCACCGCTCATACCAGTGTAAGGTGTCAGAGCACTTTACATCATACACACATTGCACAGAGACAATCATTTGTGTAAATCAGTGTATAGGAAATGTTACATCAGAAAGGACTACAAGGTGTAGTGTAGGAGTGACATGCCATCGATACTGGTAGGCAATATAGTTTAAGAGTCCTTATTCTGGAAAAGCACAAATTCATGATTTAAAACATAACATCCTTTTTACGGGTTCTCATTAATAACAATAATTGTTTTCTGCCCAAATATATCCTTTTGGCAAGATTAGGCTAATGATAGACTGGGCAAAAAAAACATACAGCGCTAACATATACCTTGCAGTTTGCATGCAGCTCTTTGATGACAGTTAATAGCTCAATGCTTTATATTAGGATTTTGACTTATAAAAGACAAGTAACAAAAGGAGCTCACTTACAGAAGCAGTAACCCACTGACCTATTTCCATTATACGCACTTTGTTATCTGCATGGTACACGTTCTTAGCAGCAGGCATTTTAACCCTCCGAACTACCTTAGGATGAGCCAAAACTTAGACAAACCTCGGTCTTTTTCCAGGAAGACAATTAATCACAGGAGTTATCCTGACATTTTAAATGATGCCTGATAATTGCTGAAGGCCAGAAATGTGGCAGCAGGTGCTTTTAAAATGAGAATATACCTGAAAAAATGACGTCCCCACCCCAAGTCAGACGCCCGGTGTGGTGGCACCAGTCGCAACGCCCTAGAGCCGGCCCTGAAATTATTTCTGCCTTTGACAAGGGCGAAGTTACACCACTTTGTCTGATATTGTGCATAAAGTTTGAACTGTGTCCAACCTTTATGAAGACTTGTCCGTCTAAATTCTCTGCAACAATCTGCATGCAGCTCTCTAAAAGACCATAGTCGTTGTACTCCAGGAGCTATGTCAGAAACGCAGAAGTACACTGAGTAGCCACCAACCATTCTTGGTAAATGTACTGTTGTTTGGTGGCACTTGAAACAAAGACTCTTAGGAGTATATTCACAAGAATGTGTGATAACTACTGCAAGAGTAGCGTAACGCACTTTTCAACATTGCAGCCTATCGAGGGAAAATAACCATGTGTCAACATGGAATTCACAATGCAGAGGTAGCATGCGTTAGACACCAGATAACATGTTAAATGTCCACGTGAAAATCAACGCCACGCTGCAAAAATGCGATACGCAATAAAAACATGCAATGAGGCCAATTGCGACACAAAAAGTAGCGAAAACCAGCCACAAGCGTGCAAATCCCTCCCGTCTGGTGGGACAATGCACCATAAAAACCACAGAAACAACACGCCAGAAACAAGCCAAAGCACGAAGCAAAATGGATGTACCCTGACCCAGCGCAGAGGCCAACTTGAACCCCACAACCCCCACAGACCACCAGCAAGAAACAACGGGGTCGGGGAAGGCCAAGAAGAAGAGGGAGAGGAAGACGGGGTGCAGACCACAGGAAAACAAGACCAGCATCATGGAGGTGACAGAACACTACCAACAAGTGACCCACAAGCAGACCACCTGGAATGCAGTCGGAGTGCCGAGGAGGCCAATCGAGGAGGCCAATAGGCGCCGGCATGATGTGACAACCTAAACCAGGCACAAACCCGCTGCTAACAGGAAGGCAGCAGCGGCAACAGGAGGTGGCAGTGCAGCGCCACAGGAGGTGCTGGAAGAAACCCAGGCCACAGTCATCAGTGTGGAAACTGTGCAAGGAGTAGGAAGTACAGACACAGCTCAAGAGGACCTGACACAACATCAACTGGGAGTGCAACTAACAGGGACTGAGGGGACGGGGGGAGATGAACACAATGGCACACATGCACAATGAGGTGTAGCACACTGCACACCCACAATTACCAAGTATCATGTCCCAGATACCCTTGGCACACTGCAGCACTCACACATAGCAAGAACAGCACACCCACATTGACGACAACGTGGTACAATGCGCATAGCTGCCTCCGCAGAACAGAGGACACAACTGGCTCCCCTCATGCACAGAAACATGCCTACTACATCTGACAGAGCAGGAATCTCAGAAATGGAAATGTACGCATACGACCTCACATCCGTCATGTAGTCCAAATGTACACTGTCCCGCAGAAGAATACAGCATCTCTCAAACAGTCACAACGTACTTTGCCATACAGTCTGCATGCAAACCAGCACAATACGCCAACATACATGTCAGCACAATGTCAATGTGCATCTCCCCTTCACATAGCAGAGGGGCACACAACACCTTCAGAAGAGCACAGAATAGAACACATCTGTGATGCCGGAGAGGATCACCGCACCTTCGACACCGACGCCTTACAACAGCCCATGGATATCCGACGCCACCCCCGACCAGGACCCGACCAGCCAAGCTACTCAGAGGAGAACACCGAGCCTGCAACAGACTACACAGCAGGAAGCATTCACAGTACAGAAGCACGCAATTGGGCACTGAAATAGCAGTTACACACCCATGTTAGCTCTGCGTACGATGGCCCTGGCCACTCCCCTTATGAATTGAGTGGTTGACGACAAAGCTATATGTCGAAGCTCCAACTCGCTGCCTGCGGTGAAATGTCCTCATCCGATGTACAAAACACAATGTAATGTCATAGGGCCCAGGGCCCTCATGCATACAACAAGAACATAGGGACACACGCATATATCATGTTGAACTGGCTACGGGCACATGCGCCCGGCCCCTTTATTGGCAGGGCCACATGTACAGTGATGCATGTGTGTGGGGTGAGTTTAAGCCATCCCCACGGAATGTCTGGTGCTGCCAACCACTTGAACATTGGACACCAGTGCAACGGAAACAAAAAACACATGCATAACAGAGTCAACTGCTGAGCATCATGGAGTGAGATGGAAAAAGTCCAGAGGACAGCCAACTTGCAAACAGAAGTGTCCGTGAGATGCAGTGCACTGGGCTTGGGACACTAGAGATGAGCTCGCTCATGTGAACAAAAACTCTTGGATTGTGTCCCTATGATATATTCCTGATGCAGATGCAGTGGGGTGTGTTAGACCTGCATCATCATCCCCATCAGCGTCTCAGGGGCCCCACACTGTTTGAGGTAACATAGTTGCGCAACCGCTTCATAGCACAAAAATCAATCAGCAGCCTGCGGTGCACTGAGTCACTGGCACCTGGAGTGCTGAGCAGAGTATCAGGCCGATGATGGCATCCACAACATGTCTGAGCAACTCCGTAAGTCTGTTAGGACCACCGTTTCGACTCTGGCAGATGGCAGTTGGAGGTGGTCCTTGCGGTGGTGGAGTGTGCCTCCTATGATGATGCGACGTCCAGGCTGGTCAGGACCCGCTTGGTGTGTGAGCCCTGGTGGGACGCAGTTGGGCCCCGAGGGTGCGTACAGTGCAGGGCCACAGAGAAATGGTGTTGATGACCCCAAGGCCAACGATTCAGGGGCCATCCAGAATCTCAGAAGAAGGCCGGACCATCACAGAGTTAGTGGCCCCGGATGCACTGCGCCCAGCACAAGCCATGGGACGGTGACTTGTGGTGCAGTCATATGGGTAAGGGTGGATACAAAATCCATTCCGCTCGCGGATTTTCATCAATTGGCGAAAATCTGCAAATCCGCTCGTGGGCTGATTCTTTTTTGTGCATTTTTTTGCAGTAGAGGGTGGCATCTTCGTGGATAAATAAATGCAGGCAGTATTCATTCTGGCACGATGCTCCTGTCGCAAAAATTAAACCTCAACAGGAAGCACTTACAGATATAAATAAAGTAGGTGCCCGAGTTGAAGCTCAAATTCAGTCACGCATTATAATCAGGCCAAACAACTAGTGAAAACGGTCGAGGCTAGGCAGGTGTGCTTCCTCCCCATATCTACCGCCTACAATTGGATGTAATCCTTGATGGAGGTCTTGGCATCCACGAGTTTCTCGAGCGCAATCCCCGTGTACTGCTGTGACCAGGAGGCTGCTTCCTTCTCATCTGCTGCTCTAATCGGTCTCTGACCCTTTATAAACAAGAGGCATTTGAACTCGCATAGAAGCCCCGCCCATTTGGCCCTGCCACACACACACTAGGGTATGTAACGTCTTCCCACCCTTTCCTCACTATGAGGGACAGCTCACCTTTCGGTGCGGTGGCAAAGTTACAGACACACGTGTCACAAAATGGCAACAAAATCTGCGAGTACGCGGGAAAATCCGCAAACTCACTGATTTTTTTGCCATTTCGCACGAATTCGCAGGCCATGAATCCCCCAAATTCGCCCATACTTACATATGGGCCATGCGACCTGAGCGGGTCCTCATCAATGTCCGGGGTGCATGTTGCGGAGGGTTGCGGGCGACAGTGGTAGGTGTCCTCCAGGGCATGATGTGGAAGGTCGGATGTTATCCAAAAGCAGCAGATGGAAGAGTGGAAAGTGCAAGCCTCGTTTTCACCACCAATTCGGTATCAGCTGCATGGGGATGAGAACTAGCCCCTATTCCATAGACGAAAACACCACCAATTTCTCTTTATCTATATCAACAGGTAGAGTTTCACTTGAACGTCTTCTTCTGCCTTGTACCCTTTGGCCTGTGTCTCTGATAAACATTTATATTAAAGAATTGTCAGTTTCATATTATACAGTGTTTTTCACCTCCAAAAGCTCATTCTTTCAGTGGACATTAGTTGATGACATTCATTTTTAGATTATCCTTTGCCTGCACATTTCCTTTTGTATCACCTGATTGCACAACATTTTCCATGTTGTTCCTGCATACCACAGCTCCAGTTGTTTATTGTCAGGCTTAAGCTTGCATAATCTACATGAAGGAGAGCCTTTTGTATGGTTTGTTAATAAGTAAATTGGGGCACTTTGAAACCGTGAGTGTAGTGCATTGAGTTTTAATCTTCCTTTCCATTTCTTTCTGAACAATGACTTCCTCATGATTAGAGGTGTAGGGAACAGCAGCCATGTCTCATGAAGTTTTGCAAATTTTGGGAACTTTGCACCTGCCAACTTGCACCTGCCTAACTTCTCCGAACTTCACCAGTACAAAATTTGCCAACTCCAGACTTGGACAACTTGTTGTTTGTCATCATCATGATATCCAACCCTTAAAGGGTGTGACATCTTGCACCTGGGAAACAGCGAGGCCTAAACAGATGTGGGAGAGGAACAAACATGAGACGGTGATGGACAGGATGGAACATCAGCTTAAAGTGGGCTAAAGATCCAGGACTATGTAAAGGGAGTAGGCTGGCACTCACTTGTGGCAGGAAGCAACGTTGGGGCAAGGGGTAAATCTGGTGATCTGCTGTGGACTGGGGCTTTTCTGGAGCTCAGGGTCACGTGAACAGGAGAGAATGGAAATGTGGCACAAGAAAAACTGAGGGGTGGGAGCAGGGATCTGATGGGAGAGCTCACCCCCTTACAGCAGTGGGAAGAGTTTACCTGCAGCAAAAGGCAGCTTAAGTTGACCCTCATTTATTTCCAAACTTTTTATGTACTTCACTTTTTAAAAAAATAAGTTCACAATTGTGAGTCATTCGACTTTACAACTTCACACACCTACCCGTGATATTAGAGCACCACACAGCATTCCCTAATGTCATACTGCGTTGGGGAGAGATCAGGCATAGGGAGGCACATATATATTACCTCCTCACTCATACTCCATGCCACAGTCATTACTGGATGAGCAGTAGCTCCTGTGGAAAGAACCTTTCAAGCAGAAATGCCAACATTCTAGTTTCCCATCCCTTACATATGGCTGTCTTCCTCAAACCTCTTGCTCAACATAAAAGTGAAGCTCACCCCCTCCACATCGTGTTTTATAGTTTGTGTTCTGGAACTTCAGAGCTAATTTGAAGTTCTTCTTAGACAAAGTGGTGTTACAAACTCAGTACTACATTTGTCCTTAAAGATCCCTCAGTATTTCATAACTTCAAAGAAGTATGTCTTCCAATGTGTGCCCCAAATCCTTTAATCTGAGGAAGATTCTTCATTTCATCTATTAGATTTCAAAAGAACTGTTGTGATATTTCTGCAAAGAACAGCAATTTTCCCTAAGGTAGATAGTAAACTTTGGTCTGGTTGCTAATGATTTGAAACCACCCAACTCTACACTGAGCAGGAGATTTAATACATTAATTTTACTGGCCTATGAAGCTCTGGGTAGAGAGGTGGTTAGCCGAATACTTGGCAAACTGATGAGAGGTATCTTTACATCTTGGGGGGCCTTACCAGGGGTCGCAATTGAGGAGATCTGTAATGTAGCTCAGTGGTTCTCTCCACATAGAATTAAGGATCACTGTAGGTTGGAGTTGGCTGGGCAATCCTTCTGCAAATTTTGCTTCTCAGTATAGAACTCAAGTGCAGGCAAGTAATATGTTATTGAACATTTATTACTTCAAGTCCAGATCTTCCTCACCGCATTCAAAATTTCCCATCCCTCCCAAAGCAGTTAGAGTTTGGCATAATTTTTCTATTAATGCATTTTAAGAGCATTAGGATCTGGAATGGGTTGGCTTCCCTTTTATGTAAAGTGAGAGGAAGAAAAAGTTGGATATATTGGCAGGATAGAAAACTACAATGCTATAAATTGTGCTTGGAATCTTCTGTTCATGGTAGCTAATGTTCATCTAATATTGACTGCGGTTAGGAAGATCTGGGCTGGGAGTAATGAAGATAACTGATAAGTAATATGGGCATTCTTTGCTGCTTCAGTGCCCCAGTGATAGAATGTAAAAAAAGATAAAAGTGAATTGAAAATGTTACATGCCAGCTTTTTTGGCATAAAGCACTCATTGGAGTCACATGATGTAATATATTGTGGCAGCAGGGATGCATTGAACCATCAGTATCAGACAGAGCACAACAAAACAAAAACAAAAACACAAAAACAAATCTGTCGATAATGGAGTAAAAGAATTAGAAGAATTAGGTACCGTTGGCAGAATGACATTTCCGATAGATCTGCACTTGCAAAGTTCTTAATGGATTTTGTGAAGACAATGAAGCAGAGAGAAGAAAGAGGGAGACAGATAACCAACCAGCCATAAAAAAATAGATATTAAAGCCGGCCCGGGAGGAACCCCACGACTTCTGCCTTTATGCTTCTGAGCAGTGATGATGCTGCCCATGCCCTCCCCGCCACACACTAATGGATCTGGAGAGTTCAGCGAGGAGAGGCGAGGACAGTCTTCACAGCCCTGATCCCAGTTTGAATACAAACCACGATGGTGGAAGACATTAAGACCTCCTCAGCTCACACATCCATTCATATTCCATGCTGGCGGAGAAGTGGTTAGACCTGGATATGGAGACCGAGCTCTATTTACAGACTGCCAAGGGCCAAATGACTGCAGAAAATGACTACTAATCTCAAAAAGGAATAAGGAAGTTATCTGTCTGCATCAGTTAGGATGTTAGGAAATAGAGAAAAAGCCACAGTCTGCTCAAATTTAGAGCAAAAATGTCTGCAGCACTGCGACATCATGTTTTGAGAAACAGTGGAATAGACAAGGCTTCAGGGGAAAATAATTTACAGAAAAGCCAACCGATGGCTGTCAAGAACAAGCATTTGCAATGCAAACGGTCTCGCCTTTGGAACCTTATATGTATTTAGCTATGCAGCGCATTAGCCTGGGTGCTGAAACATCTACTGTTCTTTAACATGGAGGGAAAGTAAGCACCAAACTGCGGGACACACCAGTTATGGGAACACATGGAGAGAAATGTTGCCTTTCACTGGGAAATGGTGTAGCTCTGTTTTTAATATAAAATATGTATATAAAATGCACAAGAAATGAACTAACTGCGGAAGAAACTAAGAGAATTACAAAGAAAAGTGATTGAAGCCTGTAAGGAAGTGATGCACCTGGCAGCCTCACCAGTGTCTATTTACATCAGACAGTCAGCAGTCCAGAGCATTTTCACAGGCCTATGAACAGTAGTACAGCTTTTGGCTAGTTATGCCAGAGGGGGAACTGGCAATGTTACGTTAGAATGCATTTGCAGGGAACCAGCTTTCAAACTTCTGTTATGCAAGTTGATTGGCAGTACTTAAAGTGAATGTCCAGCGTTCAAATGAATCGAACTGGCAGTGTATTTGGAGTTAAGTCCAACATGTAATTGGTGCATCATATTGGTGGTGAATATGCTGTATGGAGGGAGGGGGAGTGTTTGCCGATATTGGCACTATGCCTGCTGCCACTGGGATTGCCTCTAGACACCTGAACTTAGCTTCCACCTGATGTGAATCAGTTGGGGGCGTGAGCATGCCATGGAGATGTGTATTTTTCATCTGTGAAGAATGGGGCTCGCGTGACAGCATCATTGTAAGCGCATGTCTACTTACTGTTGCAGCACTAATATTCTATGCGACATTTGAACGGATGCACGCTGCAGCTTGTACTGTTCTGCGTTGGTGAGCCACTTATGGCCTAAATGGGCTCACGCTCTTGCGCGGAGGCAGGACGCGCAGCAGCAGAGATGACCACACCGACACCAGAGTCATGGTCGGAAGTGACGTGCACGAGCGCCCGTCCTTCTTTTATTTGACGCCGCAGGCCACGCCTGGCCTGCGGATGTAGGGGTGCGTGTAGGTGCGTAAGCTAGACCGCTTACAATCATTACATCCCTATCCAACTATGCAATTTGTTTTCTTTTCAACAGATGAAAATCAAAATCAGTCTTATAACATGTTAACCAAATATGCCTGGGTACTTGCGTGTCCCTTGTTGACAGATTCAGGGTCTCAGCAGGCAGGCATAGTCTTTCAATTTCTGGCTCGGTGGTGGGTTGGGCCTCATTTTGTATCTTCGGGCGTTGCCCCTGCCACCTTCACTATTCTGATGAGTGTCTCTGGTTGCAGCCGCCGATGTTTGGGACAACACTGTGGATTCCTGCTCTTCCACTTTACATTCTGGGGGGTTAGTGTTTTCATCTCCAGAGGTCGCCGCCCCATTTGACTGGCTCTCCTCTTCTGCTGTCTCCGATTGTTGTCTGGACTCCGGCTGGAGGGCCTTGAACCACGAGGTGTTTCGTGATACTTCCTCTTCTCCTTTTTGGGCCGTGACCATGGTGCCTTTTGTTGACGTTACTGTCCACGGGCCCGGTTCATAGCGGGTTTGGAACTTCCCCCCGGGACGTCTGTTCCGGATGATCACTCGAGTGCCCGGGCTTAAGCTCCTTGGATTGGCTCTCCTATGCATGCTGATACGCTGATTCCCTTGTCGTCTCCGTGCCTGGGCTTCTTCTGCGTCAGCCGGGGGTGGTGTCCAGCCCGGGGCAGTGGGGAGGAGGTCTCTCCGTGGTCCTTGGAACATGAGGGTCCATGGGCTCCTTTGTGTAGCGCAGTGGGGAGTGCCCCGATACTCCCGCAGGAATTCGTGTAGTCTTTGTTCGGGATCGGCTTGTTCCACTAAGGCGATTCGAAACACTTTATTGAGGGTCCGCATAAACCTCTCCACGTCTCCGTTTGCCTGGGGCCACTGAGGTGTGATGCGGCGGTGTCGAATTCCCCTTGTCTTGAGGAATGTGGCAAATTCAGCCCCTTGGAAAGGCGGTCCGTTGTCACTCCGTATCTCCGATGAGTAGCCGAACATGGAGAAGATCTTTTCCAACGCCGGTCCTACATGTGCAAACGCAGTGGAGACAACCCTCTCCACTAACGGGTACTTGGAGTATGAGTCGATGGCTACTAGTGTATGTCCTTCTCCTGGGAAGCTTCCAAAGTCTATGCTAACCTTGGTCCAGGGAGATGTACAGGCGTCTTCCGTAATTATTGGCACGGGTCTCTCTGGGTCGCTCGTCAATTGACAAGCCATACAGTTTCTCACATATTCCTCCACCCTGATTTCCAGATCCGGAAACCATACCTTCTCTCTCATGCGCGCCTTCATCTTTGTCGTGCCTTGGTGCCCTCCATGGGCGAGTTGTACCGCTCGGTGTCTCAGACTTTGGGGTATGACCAGCCGTGACCCTCTTAGAAACACTCCGTCGTCCGTGGCACTCAACTCGTGTCGTATTCGCCAAATTTTTGTGAGTGATTCTTTGTCTTCCGCGGTCCATGAGGTGGGTGGGCGTAGGTATTCAGCCCACGATCCGTCTTGGACTGCCTGAAGCGATCTCCGATATACATTGTCGGTGGCCGCTGCTTCCTTTATGTCTTCTATGGTCATACTGTTCGGGCATGAGGTGAGGGCCACCCACTGAGCGTACTCCTCACAGTCGTCGTCCGCTGGTTCAGGTTCTTGTTGAGAGGGGTGACGTGACAAGTAGTCCGCAGGATTCTTGGCCCCTGGGCGGTAGGTGACTTCCATCTCGTATGATTGTAGTTGGATCACCCATCGTTCAATGCGAGGTGGCGGGTGAGGGGCAGTTCCCTTGAAAAGGGACACTAGTGGTTGGTGGTCTGTGACCATTACAAACGGGTGGCCTTGTAGGTATAAGTGGAAGTGGCTGCAGGCCCACTTAATAGCGAGAGCCTCCCTCTCGATCTGGGCATACCTGATCTCAGTCGGGGTTAAGGCCTTACTGGCAAAAGCTAATGCCGTCCACTGGCCGGGTTCATATTCTTGGGTCAGGACGGCGCCGAGACCCACCGGGCTGGCATCAACAATCACCTCCGTACGTTTCGTGGGGTCGAAGTAGGAGAGTGTGGCCTTCTCCAGGAGCGCATCCTTGATTCCCTGGAATGCTTTGTCTTCTCTCGAGCCCCACTGCCATGGGGCATCTGTCTTGGTCAGCGCTCGTAGTGGCTCACTCCTGGTGGCCAGGCCCGGTATGAATCGGCCACAGTAAGTGGCCATACCGAGGAAACTTCTCACTTCTGTCGGGGACTTCGGCGCTAAAGCGTCTTTGATGGCCTTAGATTTCCTCGGATCAATCTGGATGCCCTCCTGGTTGAAGACATAACCAAAGAATTCTATTGAGGGCTGAAAGAACTGACATTTCTCTTTGTGGAGTGTTGCTCCGTGGGTACTCAGTCTCTTCAGGACATCCCTCAGGTGCTTGTGGTGCTCTGATGCGGTGGCGGAGTGTATCAGGATGTCATCGCTGACATTTATGACTCCCGGCAATCCCGAGAGGAGTTCCCGGATGGTGTTCTGGAACACCTCCGCCGCTGAAGAGATGCCGAAGTTCAGCCGTTTGTAGCGTCGGAGCCCCAGGTGGGTGCTAAAGGTGGTGATGAAGCGACTTTCCTCCGCTAGGGGCAACTGATGGTATCCGGCGTTTAGGTCTATCTTCGAGAACCACTTCGACCCGTTTACGTCAGCGACGATGTCATCCAAGGTAGGGGTCAGATGTCTCTCCCTTCGGATCGCGGTATTTGGTAGCCGCATATCAATGCACAAACGGATTGCGCCCGGTTGCTTGGGCTTCTCTATGATGACCATGGGCGACACCCATGGGGTGGGCCCCGTGACCTTCTCGATGACGCCCAGGGTTTCTAGTTTTTCCAGTTCCTTCTCCACCAGTGGGCGTAGGTGGAAGGGTATCCGACGATGGCGCAATGCGGTGGGAGTGACCAATCTGTCGATATGTACTTTGACGGGCTCACATTTAATGCAACCCAGGCCTTAGAATAGTTCGGGGAAACGTGCCAACAGTTCATCTACTTGATGTGCCCTTATGCGGTTTGCAAAGGCTATACGTTTCAAATCTTCTGCTGTGTGACTGCTTATCAAGGTGTCGGCCTCCTGGTTAATGATGTGGATCGTTGCCATTACCTGTGACTCATCGGCCTGGATTGGTATTGTGATTTTCCCTTTTAGGGGTAGTGGTGTATTCACTCCGTAGACAAAAATTCTCGTCTTGGATGGCATTCCCTCAGGCCGTGGGCGTAGCTTGTTGAACTGTTGCAGGCCCATCACATTGACGGTGGCACCAGTATCAATTATGGCCTTGACCTCATTTCCTGCCATCTGCACGATGCATGTGGGCTGTGGCCGTCGTCGTTGTTTCAGCTCTCGTGCGAATGAGACTATGTATGCCTCCTCATCCTCCGACTCCGAGTCGTCGTACACTGTGGGTAGGTGTTTCTCTGCCCCTGCTGGCGGTGTGTCGTTCAGTGATAGTTGACGGATGGCTTTTGTGGGCATCCGTGACTTTCTGAATGTCTTTGACGTGTTTCTTTTGCGGCACACCGATGCAAAATGGTTTGGTATTCCACAGTTTGCGCATGTCTTCCCTTGGGCCGGGCAGTCCTTGGCCGCAAGGGGCTCATGCCCGCAGTATCCACATCGTGCTCGAGGTGGATCCCTCCGATATTCCTTTTGCGGTGGTCCACGTGGTTGGGACCGTACTGCATCCGCCCGTTCCACTTTAATGGTTTCTGTCTTGACTTGTGGCTTGTGTAGTGCCTGTTCCATGGCGGTGGCTCTGACGCTTGAGAGTTCGTGAGATCTGGCAAGGATTAAGATATCTTCTAGCGATATGCCCGGTTTGCGCAGAATCGCCCCTCTCAGCGTCTTGTCTCGACATCCTTGGATGATCTGCCTTTGTATGGCTTTTGGTTGGTCTTCGTCGGTGGAGCTAGCCAGCTCCCTGACGCGGGCATGGAATTGGTCCATCGTCTCACCTTCCCTCTGACGTGCTTGTCCCAACTTGAAGACCTCAAAGTCTACATTCAGTTGGGGGTCAAAATGACCGTTCAGAGCAGCGACAGCTGCGTCATAGTCATTCGCTGGCCCCGTGTTGGGCAGGTGTTTGAACAGTCTAAATATTTCATCGCCCGCGTAGTGTAGCAAAAGCGACCGTTTCACTGCATTGTCTGTCTCTCTTGTCACCACAAAATAATTTTCCAATCTTTCAAGCCATATCCTCCATCTTGGGGAGGCTGTAGGTGGGTTTACCGCTTCACTGAACGGCGGTAGCACCCCTGTGGCAGCGTGTTGGAATGGGATGGTGATGGTCGGCGCAGGCGCGTCTTCGTCTCCCATGGCGACGGTACGTCTGGGTGGTGTCTGTGGGTCCCTCCTGACTATTTCCCCTTCCTGCACTGGCTCTGCGACGCCACTTGGTCGCTGTGCGGCTCACCACAGTACCGTCGTGATGTTCGTAGGCCACAGGGATGCCTCGTGGTATTCGCGCTGCAGGTCGTGCTCCTTCCCGGGTGACGTCAGTCTCAGGCAGCGTGTGGACGCTGCGAGCTGGTCAGGAGGCTTCCCCACCCCAGACATTGGTAAAGGGCACTCTAGGGCGTAGTGGGCACACCCCCAGTGAAGTCCACAGCTCACACTCGATGCTGGAGCCTTTAACAGGGCGATTTCCGTGTCTCACGCGCAATGCGTGAGCACTGGCAGGGTGTAGCGCCGGTCCGCGACTCACGCGAGATGCGTGGGGAACGGCAAGGAGTCGCCGAAGGTGGGCCGGCATCGCGAACTTCGGCGCCGATTCCTCCGCTCTGCTCCAAGGGTGTTGCTGTGGCCCCGGTGTGGAGGCAAAAGACAGGCACGCAGGCCCCAGTGTGGCAGGGTGCGCCGAATGGCAGACACGCGGTAAGCACCGCGGGACGGAGCAGGACGCTCCGAACGGGCACAGGTGTGCGGGCGAGGGTTGGGCCCCCTCCGCTCATCGCCAATGTACTGTTCTGCGTTGGTGAGACACTTATGGCCTAAATGGGCTCACTCTCTTGCGCGGGGGCAGGACGCGCAGCAGCAGAGATGACCACACCGACACCAGAGTCATGGTCGGAAGTGACGTGCACGAGCGCCCGTCCTTCTTTTATTTGACACCGCAGGCCACGCCTGGCCTGCGGATGTAGGGGTGCTTGTACGTGCGTAAGCTAGACCGCTTACAATCATTACACAGCTCAAGCTCTTCGCAGCGCGCGTTGCCTGGTTGGTGCTCCTGGCTGCTACTTGCGCTTGAGTTTACGAGCAGGGCGGAGTATTCCGCCCACAGCCTCCTCAGGACATGGAGGCTGTTGGATGCCCATTGGCTGATTCCTGCAGTGCCTCATGTCATCACTTGAGCCGCCATTTTTGGTTGGTCAGCAGCTTAATATCGTTTTTTTTATTATCTTCGTGCCAGCCTGCCATCGCTTGTTCAGTGTATTTCTTCCGTGACAGGCACACCTGCATGAGGTACTGTGTACTTTGATTACATTTTCTTCCGTTACCTTGATCTCCCCATACACTTTGTTGGATTGGACTTTCCACGGTGCTTAGCAAAATACATGGAAGAGTCTTCAGAGATCAGGTATTTTGTGAGGAGTTCGGGTGAGAGGTTGCTCACCGGAGACGTCAAGTGTTGGCATGCTAACTGGTAATGTAGTGGAATGCTGGAGCGCCTGGTGATGTGGTGGAATGCTGAAACACCTGGTGATGTAATGGAAATCTGGTGCGCCTGGTGATGTAATGGAATACTGGAGCACCTGGTTATGTAGTGGAATGCTGGAGCTCCTGGTGATGTAATGGAATGATGGAGCGCCTGGTGATGTAATGGAATGTCTGAGTGCCTGGTGATGTAATAGAATGCTGGTGCGCCTTGTAATGGAATGCTGGAGCGCCTGGTGATGTAATAGAATGCTGGTGTGCCTGCTGATGTAATGGAATGCTGGAGTGCCTGGTTATGTAGTGGAACGCTGGAGCGCCTGGTGATGTAATGGAATGCTGGAGCGCCTACTTATGTGGCGGAATGCTGGAGCACCTGGTGATGTAATGGAATGCTGGTGCGCCTGGTGATGTTATGGAATGCAGGAGCGCCTGGTTATGTAGTGGAATGCCGGAGCGCCTGGTGATGTAATGGAATGCTGGAGCACCTGATGCAGTGGAATGCTGGAGCGCCTGATGCAATGGAATGCTGGAGCGCCTAGGGATGTAGTGGAATGCTGGAGAGCCTGGTATGGTTGTGTGTCAGTTGGACTGTGTGGGCTGAGCAGCAAAGATGCTGCTCCTGGTGGGACTATTTACCTGCTCCTTACCTTCTTGGCAATTGCCTGTAACTAAGACCTAATAAACCTTCTTCTATAGCTTACATGACTGGCTACTCGACTACTTGTAGACAAGCCCCCATCTTCCTTTACAACACTCAGGTACTGCAGGAAACTAGGCTTTCAGAGTGGAGCCTGTTCATGCCCCACACAGACAGTCGATAGGCAGTTTATTCCAGCTCTAGGTTGCTCTTGCAACCTTACACTCTAACTGACAGCGCAACCTAAATGTGATGTGGCCTGACAGCTTGATCTCCCGACATTGAAACGGTTGCGCTGTCAAATAGAGTGTAAGGCTGCATCTGCAACCTAGCACTGGAATCCTGTCAGAGCGCCTGACGCCCTTCGGCCAGGTTCGGCTCATGCAGTTTTATATAGTGTGAACTTAAACCAAGGGCATTATCGCACTTTTCATGAGAAGCACAAGTTCTACATGAAAGCATACTTTTTTGTTTTTATGGCATGGGGAGGTCAAATCCCATAAAAACAAAAAAGTATGCTTTCTTGTAAAACTCTTGCTTCTCATGTAAAGAAGCACTTTAATGTCCTCGGGCCAAATTTGCTCTTTAAAATGCTGCAATAAAGAACCAACTACGCCTTGCACATATGAGCCGAAGGACAGTAGGGTGCTATACATGGAAGAAGAAAATGCTGGTATTAGTAAATGTCTGCCTAGTTGCCACCTCACCAGATACGCCCGTACCAGAACCGCAAGATCCACTCTCGCAGCCACCTCACCAGACATGCCCCTACCAGAACCTCAAGACCCACTCTCGCAGCCACTTCACAAGACACGCCCCTACCAGATCCTCAAGACGCACTCTCGCAGCCATGTCACTGGACACGCCCCTACCAGACATTCAAGACCCACTCTCGCAGCCACGTCACCAGACACGCCCCTACCAGAACCTCAAGACCCACTCTCGCAGCCACGTCACCAGACACGCCCCTACCAGAACTTTAATACCCACTCTCGCAGCCACATCACCAGACACGCCCCTACCAGAACCTCAAGACCCACTCTCGCAGCCACCTCACCAGACACGCCCCTACCAGAACCTCAAGACCCACTCTCGCAGCCACTTCACCAGACACGCCCCTACCAGAACCTCAAGACCCAATCTCGCAGCCACATCACCAGACACGCCCCTACCAGCACCTCAAGACCCACTCTCGCAGCCACCTCACCGGACACGTCCCTACCAGAACCTCAAGACCCACTCTCGCAGCCACCTCACCGGACACACCCCTACCAGAACCTCAAGACCCACTCTCGCAGCCATGTCACCGGACATGCCCCTAACAGAACTTCAAGACCCACTCTCGCAGCCACGTCAGCAGACACGCCCCTACCAGAACTTTAATACCCACTCTCGCAGCCACATCACCAGACACGCCCCTACCAGAACCTCAAGACCCACTCTCGCAGCCACCTCACCAGACACGCCCCTACCAGAACCTCAAGACCCACTCTCGCAGCCACTTCACCAGACACGCCCCTACCAGAACCTCAAGACCCACTCTCGCAGCCACCTCACCGGACACGCCCCTACCAGAACCTCAAGACCCAATCTCGCAGCCACGTCACCAGACACGCCCCTACCAGCACCTCAAGACCCACTCTCGCAGCCACCTCACCGGACACGTCCCTACCAGAACCTCAAGACCCACTCTCGCAGCCACCTCACCGGACACACCCCTACCAGAACCTCAAGACCCACTCTCGCAGCCATGTCACCGGACATGCCCCTAACAGAACTTCAAGACCCACTCTCGCAGCCACGTCAGCAGACACGCCCCTACCAGAACCTCAAGACCCACTCTCGCAGCCACCTCACCGGACATGCCCCTACCAGAACCTCAAGACCCACTCTCGCAGCCACGTCACCGGACATGCCCCTACCAGAACTTCAAGACCCACTCTCACAGCCACGTCACCAGACACGCCCCTACCAGAACCTCAAGACCCACTCTCGCAGCCACCTCACCGGACACGCCCCTACCAGAACTTTAAGACCCACTCTCGCAGCCACCTCACCGGACACGCCCCTACTAGAACCTCAAGACCCACTCTTGCAGCCATGTCACCGGACATGCCCCTACCAGAACTTTAAGACCCACTCTCGCAGCCACGTCACCAGACACGCCCCTACCAGAACCTCAAGACCCACTCTTGCAGACACCTCACCGGACACGCCCCTACTAGAACCTCAAGACCCACTCTCGCAGCCAATTCACTGGACACGCCCCTACCAGAACCTCAAGACCCACTCTCGCAGCCACGTCACCAGACACCCCCCTACCAGAACCTCAAGACCCACTCTCGCAGCCATGTCACCGGACACGCCCCTACCAGAACTTTAATACCCACTCTCGCAGCCACATCACCAGACACGCCCCTACCAGAACCTCAAGACCCACTCTCACAGCCACCTCACCAGACACGCCCCTACCAGAACCCCAAGACCCACTCTCGCAGCCACCTCACCGGACACGCCCCACCAGAACCTCAAGACCCACTCTCGCACCATGTCACCGGACACGCCCCTACCAGAACCTCAAGACCCACTCTCGCAGCCACCTCACCGGACACGCCCCAACCAGAACCTCAAGACCCACTCTCGCAGCCACCTCACCGGACACGCCCCTACCAGAACCTCAAGACCCACTCTCGCAGCCACGTCATCAGACACGACCCTACCAGAACCTCAAGACCCACTCTCGCAGCCACCTCACCGGACACGCCCCTGCCAGAACCTCAAGACCCACTCTCACAGCCACGTCACCAGACACGCCCCTACCGGAACCTCAAGACCCACTCTCACAGCCACCTCACCAGACACGCCCCTACCAGAACCTCAAGACCCACTCTCGCAGCCACGTCACCAGACACGCCCATAGCAGAACCTCAAGACCCACTCCAATTAATTTGATGAGGTGCAGCACTTCTTTTTGCATTTAAAACACTAAATTCTAGGTGAAATCTCCAAACAGCCACTGTCATCCAAAATCTGCATTTTTTGCAGAAAGCTCTGTGGCACGCATTCGGCCTGTCCTTAGCTATAAACACACACTAGCGGCCCTCTGCTTCAGTTCACAATAACCCAGCAGCCCTCATGAAGAGCCACTTCTCATGACTAAACACACACTGGTTGACTCCAGTGAAGGCCACAAAGGCCTGAAGAGAGCTGTGTGTGAGAAAGCGGCCTTCTCCGGTTACATGCTCTTTGGAGTGGAACACTCAGTGTGGTGAGGGCAGCCGGACCTCTCCTTCTGTGTGCGGCCTTTGTGTACGCTCGCCCTGTGACTGACAGCTCTCTTGTGCCCCCCCTTGCCTGGGCCATGAAAAGCCAGGAGTGTGCTAATGGTTCTGCTGGCAGCTTCCGCTCTCACCGCCAGCTTTAGCCCAACATGGGCCTGGGGCTCTGTCCGAAGGTGCAGGCGGGCCGGGCAGCCACATTTATCTATGGCACTAGAAAGTTCAGCCGCATTTTTCTGAAGTGCGACAGGCCGACATTTTAAATCGCATACCTGGCGCTCAAGGTCGTCTAGTCAGAGCTTGAATACATGGGCGGGTCTTAGAAAACAGAAATAACTACATCTGTACCCCGAAAGGACTTAAGTCCATTAAAAACAAGCATTTGCAATTCAATAGGACTCGCATTTACTCGTGACCTATTGCATTGGAAACAGGAGTGCAGGTGGGAAAGAAGGCACGAATGGGAGTGGGGGGCAGGGGAGAGGGGCGAGAAGTCACAGACTGTGGGAGGGGACAGGGGAGACAAGAAAGAAAATTGTGTTCTAAGTAAAGGGGCCAGTAGCCACGGAAGGATACAAATGGGGACATGGCCGTCATGAGGAGGGACTAACAAGCCTAAAATGAATCAGAAGACAGCATTTAGGACCTAAGCCAATGAAAAAAAAGATGGGTGGAGAGCGGGCGGAGCTTCCACAAAGCTTCCACACTATACTGAATACTGCATGCCTCGCAAAGTGGGCAGCGCATGCGCTGAAATGCTAGGCTCGACCTAAAAATGATTTCCTGTGACAATTAATGGTGTCATTGTTGATATAGTAATAGACATTCAATCCCCTCTAGTTCCATTGTGTTTTTTGTTTGTAATTTCATCCAGGAACCAAAGGTTATGTGGGCAAACCCTATTGTTTATGTCCTATTGCTTGCTGGGCAATAGATCGCCCCGTGTGTCAGATGACATCTTGCTTTATTTAATTAAATTTCATCCATGGCATTTCTAGAGCTGGCAGCCATCTTTTTCTTTGTCTGAAGCAGGATTTAGAAGGGCTGCACTGCAGACCAATTTAGCAGGGCATTCCAAGGTTTGGGGGCCAGGTGTGTGAAGGAACGCCCACCTCTTCTTACTTTATAAATGCGAGGAACTTGGAACAGTTTTAGATTATTAGATCTGGTTTGCGAATGGGGCTTCAGTTTTCTCCTAGTGTAAAGAGGACCTTTATGAGTAAAGATGAATCCTCTTGATGACAGGGAGTCAATGAAGGTGCCGGAGGTGATGAGAAACTGGCGAACGCAGGGAGATCTTCAGTACTAGGCGTGCAGGAGAGTTTGTGAAAGCTTGGATTCGGCAGGCCTAAATACAGGCTCTTGGCGTAGTCCAGTCTGGACATGACCAAAGCATGAACAATTTTTTTCTGACAATCCTCCAAAATCACAGGAGAATCCTCCGAAGAGCCCTCGAAGTGACAATGCAAGCGACAGTGAGAGACTTAATTTGAGGCTCAAAAGTGAGATTGGAGTCATTTTTTATCCCAATGTTCTTCACCACCAGCGCCAGGGAGCGGGAGCACATAATTCCGATGACCACCAAACATTAGCATCCAGGGCGGACTTGGTGCCCAAAAAAAAGATCTCCTTAAAAAAAATGATGTTTCAGACTGCTTCCATTCTATTGCCTTCAAGCAAGTCTTGAAAGAGCTAAAGGTTGCTGGCACATTTTTGTGGAAAGCCAAGAGGAGCTGGGTGATAATCGTATGAGAAAGCACCTGTCCCCTCCCACCCCCCAAGACTCAGCAAGTTTAGTCAGAGACTCCAGATAAATAATAAAAAAAGGTGGGTGATGAGTGCTGTACCATTGGCACACTGCACAAAAGAGGCTTAGATGAAGAGGTGAGAGGAGGCAGGAAGACAGCTAGACAACGATCTTTCAACAAGCATTTGCAATGCAATAGGTCTCGCATTTGGAAAGTTTGAGCTATTGGTATTGTAAATGATAATTTTTTTATTTATGTGTTAGTTTTGAAAACAGCGAAATTAATGGCTTTGTCGTTTACAATGCCAATAGTTATACCTTTCGCAAATGTGACACCTATAGCATTTGTAATGCAATATGTGTTGTATTTACGTGACTTAGATGTATTGATATTACAAATAACAGTGGCTTTTGTTGTTTTTTAATAATTAATACTTAAATAAAAGGTATTGTAATTTATAATGGCAATAGCTTAAACTTTTGTAAATAACTTTTGTGAAGATTATGTTCAGTGTATTTTATTGTGACGAAAATCCAAGAACAGAAGTGAAATATTAACATCTTTTTGTGATATTTGTAATAAAGCTTGAAACATTGAGAGAACATATTTGAACCAGTTGTTGTTGAATGGTTGCACAGATTGATGCTGTGGTGGCGCTGAGAGATGTTGTGGTGGCGACAAGTGATGCTGTGGCGTTTAGTGATGCTGTGGTAGCGCATAGTGATGTTGTGATGCCCCTGAGTGATGCTGTGGTGCCCCTGAGTGATGCTGTGGTGGTGCCATAGATTGAGTGAGGGAGATAGATAGCTAGAGGGAGGGCGAAAGATAGAGTGAGGGCGACAGAGAGATAGAGGGAGGGCGATAGATAGATAGTGCAAGGGCGATAGACAGAGTAAGGGCGATAGACAGATAAAGTGAGAACGATAGACAGTTAGAGTGAGGGCGACAGATAGATAGATAGATAGATAGATAGATAGATAGATAGATAGATAGATAGATAGATAGATAGATAGATAGATAGATAGATAGATAGATAGATAGAGAGAGAGATAGATAGATTGCCACCATGAAAGACCACCAAAATGAGAACAAGTTTACGCACTTATACATCACAGGCAGCAGCAGTGTAAGCTTTCCTCCGCTTCTGTAACTGCGCATTATTGCATATGATGGAGAGTGAGGTGTGTGGTGTACTAGAGTGAAGTGCGTGCTAGTAAAAGATCATGTTTGACATGGTGCAAATCACAAGGTGAAGGTATCGTGTATATGAGTGATAGAAATATTTGCAAGAGGGAAAAGATAGCAACACATGATTGTTGCAAGTTCCTTCCTGCACGTCATGACGTACTTTTCCACACAGTCCAGGATGACATGGATAAGTGAAGAGGGGGCGTAAGGGGGAGGGCTGGAGTGCCAGAGAAAGGGAGAGACAGTGTCATTGGTCCGCTACTATCATCATGCCTTTATGAGGCTGTAAGCCTTCAAATTTGTACGAGGGGTGCTCTGCTTTGAATATTTATGCTACAGCAAAGACAAACATAAATATGTTCTATTTACAGCAACTCAGCACATTTCTTCGGGCATGCCAGCCAACAAATCAAACACAGCCCACTGTCACTTGTACAGAATAAACAAAGCGTATGGAGTATTTAAAAAAATGCAATCATTAAAAACTAAAGTAGATAAAGTGGTAACATGAATCTGTGAACACCCAACATCACAGGAGACCGCACGCCCTCCTTTTACACCTAGATACAGTGGAACATGGATCTGTGAACACCCAATATCTCAGGAGCTAAGTCTTTCAGAACATAATCTGGTGGCATTATGTACTACGGCGCACGTCGTTAACGCACATGCTGGAATTACTTTTACATTTTATTAAAACCCAGTGTTATTCTGCAATTAATGGACGAGCTGAAAAGGCTGCTCCCAGGAGAGAGTGTGTCTAGAAATGGTTTGTTTTATTTGCAGATGTGCCCAGTAGAAGTGCTCTGGGGGCAGCTGGCCTGAGCAGTGGGCAATGAATGGAGGCTCTGCCAGACTGGCCAGCCTGAGCCATGCCACCGAGGGGCAGGCTTTATTAGCATACCAGATGTTAGGATGGGGGGTATGAAGTAAATTTATGTAAGGTGTGAACAGTCCATTCACAGGGGATTGGATTTTTGGGGCATATGAATCACTTTCAGAATATTAACTCCTTGTGCATTGCCTAGTTAGTTTGAGACACATTGTAACAGCCTTAAAGCGCACATGCGGAGACCAAAAGAATGAAGGCGGTGGGAGTGTAGAAGCAGAGGTGTGAAGGTTAGCAGGCACGGCATGGAAGGGGGGACAGCAGAGAAGACAAAGAAGGAATGGAGGGGGTGTCGTAAGGAATGGAGAGAGAGAAGAGGAAGAAGGAATGGAGGGGGAGAGGGGAGGACGCAATGAAGAAGGAGAAAAAAGCACAGAATCACGGGTCAGAAGGAGAAAACAATGGAGGGCAGGGATGCAAGCTCGGCTGACTAAGTGAAGTCCCGCAACAATTTAATACA
The DNA here is from genome assembly GCF_964261635.1 of Lissotriton helveticus. Taxonomy (NCBI): domain Eukaryota; kingdom Metazoa; phylum Chordata; class Amphibia; order Caudata; family Salamandridae; genus Lissotriton; species Lissotriton helveticus. The sequence goes on along the minus strand of NC_136061.1, from coordinate 1,513,896,743 downwards.
TCCTTCTTAACAAGCTGACAAAATCCAAAGTGACATTTTTACAAACCACCGCTATCATGTGTCTTAAAGACTGTGAGCCAGTTGTTCCTGAAACTTCTTGCCAGGGCTGCATTACTCCGCCAAATGGAATTACGTTTTATAAAGGGGTTGGCATAATCCTAGCCTTTGAAGTGGCACCCACGTCAGTGAGAACTTCTGGCCAATGAACACTGCTGCCCACTGGCCTTTGTACAAAGGGCTTCAAAACAGCTTTTCACATTTCTCTCCAACAGAAAACTGCGTATTGATTTTAAATGTAATGATTTTATGATTAAGAAACTAAGATAAACTTATTATAAATAAAAAGGTGGCCAACAACTGCCCATGTGACTCCACAGGGACACTAAAATGAAGACTCCCTGTGGCATACTGCCTCAAGGGACTTAATGGGCACCTGATGACACAGGCAAATACAGTGTGAAGGACAGAGGTTTTTCAGCTATGTACTTGCTAAAAGGTGCCATATTATTTCGTCTGTTCATTATGTGTTGTTTACGGCTACCACTGGAACAACTGTTCACCTGAAATTGAGACGTAACTATCCAATATCAGTATCTAGGAAAAACATTCAAACATACTTATCAACTCACCTGCATTTTGCGGGCGTCACCTGCTTTTTACTGTCCATTCATCTATGTGCGCCCTGCAGTAGCTGGCCCTTAGTGCGTGCACGATTCTGGATTGTAGGTTGCACCCTGGCTCTGATACAAAATGTCTCTGCCGCCTGCACTAACAAAGCGGGCAGAGTTGTGTCCTGTCTGGAAAAGAGTAAACTTTGAAGTTCCATGATATAGGAAGTGACGCCGAAACCCCCCTCTCCCCCCCCCCAACTCCCAGAATGGTGGAAGGCTTAGATGTGTAGCTGAATATCTAGGATAATTGATAGAGAAGGACTATGTTGATATGATTGATGGTTGATCGGGAAAAAAGGAGTGGGAAGAGATGCAATTATGGGCAATGAAGGATCCAGGGGCAAGCGCACTGTAGAAATATAAGAATTTTGATGGTAAATATTCTCTAAGTTAGGTGTCCTGCCATGAGCATGTCAATATGGAGTCCGCCTCATGTGGTGTACGGATCTCCTTAGCCCCGACGGGACCGTGAACTTGAAGATGATCTGAAATTATTCAATTAAGACAGTGTGATCTCTGACTCTGATGGAAGGGGAGGTCATGTGAAGGAGTGATGCACCTTCAGCTGGCCTAGAGGGATGCAAAGTCACCAGGAACTAGATCACATTCAGAGGGAGTTCTCTTGGCTTTCATTGTTGCTGTCTGTGTGACTATCATATTTGGGCGCCCGTAGACTGGTTATTGTGGAGACTGAGGACCTAAGGGGAAGATGCCAGACTCCCTCCGAATACATTTCGCAAAGTGGCAGAAAGTTTATTTAATACGGATTTGTAACCAGATTGATCATGTAAATAGAGGTCTTTACAAACCTGCCCTTTCCGGATGTATGACGTTACAACGCATACTTTTACAACGCCTACCTTTACAACGCGGTTTTTACCACGCATACCATTACAACGCATAGCGCTTTGGGGTGCTGGATAGTGAATAGTTTAATTTACTATTCCAACTCCAGTCCCCGTGGATAGTAGGGAAGGTTATTGGATAGTAAATTAACCTATTCCCTATCCTAGAGCGCCCCCCAGAGCAATGCGTTGTAATAGTATGCGTTGTAAAAGTTGCGTTGTAATGGTAGGTCGTTGTAAAAGTTTCGTTGTAAAGGTTACATACCGCCCTTTCCATCTGTGTCTTGTTCAGAATAGAAGCTTGCTTAAGTGCACAATGTGAGTGTTAGATGGTGACACCATAAGTCAAATTTCAAATAAAATGATCAAATTCTGCATAAAGGCATATATAGTGCCTGCAACTGAAGCTCAATTGAGAACTGGATGACACTCTCCTCTGAAAGCAGGAAAAAGACCCACTCAAGATAAGGAAAAAGTGTCAGATGTAAACACAGGAGCTCCATAAAAACCTTGATGAGGGTGTCTAGAGAGCCTGGCAGGACACAGGAAACTTGGTTCGTGTTTCTACGTTGGGTTTGTTCGCGGGAGACTGCCCCTTCAAGCTGCAGTCACTGGCTGCTGCAGGGCCCACAATCCCTTCCTTTTTCTGTGGAGCCAACCCCTGGCACTGTGGCAAGCTTGCAGAGACAACAGTTCAGAGGTGTGAACGTTCCACAGCCCAGAGTAAGTGGTCCAGGAAAGGGGAAAGTGTGTAAACATATCCTGAATGCACAATAACTATTACTCACTGACTAGTCTTGCCATTTCTTACCATACGTTTACTCAAGGAGCTTGGTGAAGGTCTCCAGTGGAAGACCCGGCTCCACAGACCTCAAAATGAGTCCTGTTGTGCAGAAGAAAGGTTTTGGGGACCTCACCTTTTAGAAGGCAACAGCTGCAGATAACAGCAGAGCCCTGGCATGAACCTGGGAATCGCCCACCCTGTTTAGAGTTGAGGATTCCTTGAGACAATTTCTGAAACAAATAGTACAAAGATTCCTTTTATTCAACCAAAAAGGGCCTGCACCAGCAGTTTAGAGTGGCAGAAGTGGCGGTTTCCCTAGGAGAGTGGCAGGTGCCAGATCCAATACAGAATTAGACACATACCTGTGTTTTCCCAGGATGTCCAGTGGGAGAGTCGAGAAGAACCGCCTCGCAAGTGGGAGCTCGGTTTTGCATTAGAACACGAAAAGGTCCCCTACGCCGGGCACACACTCGACCCGGTCTTCTCTTCCAGCAAGGACATCACCTTCAGTCACGCCACGGGACTCCACTGGACGGACCACAGCTGCGTCCACTTCAGCTTCAGGAGGACCACGCTCCACCTTCACCAGCAACAGGTTCCCCGCAGAAGCTGGAACAAGATCACTGCAGACCAGCTCGCTACTTCCCTGAGCAAGAACCCTCCCGCCAGCTCAACGAACCCCAGCCAAGCGGCCACCAACCTCACGAAGTGGATCAGCAACTGCGCAGACGACCTCGCCCCTCTGAAGACCCCGCCGAGCAGACCCGGCAGCAAGAAAGCCCCATGGTTTAACGACGAACTCAAGAGCTCCAAGAAGAACTGCAGAGCACTCGAGAAAACCTGGCGCAGAGACCCAACACCGGACAACATGACTGCCCTCAAGCTCGCCACCCGAAAACACCACCAACTGATCCACACCACCAAGAAAACCGCATTCAAGGAACGACTGGACAACAACGCACACAACAGCAAGGAACTCTTCAACATCGTGAAAGAGCTCTCCCACCCCAACGCCGGAAACAACGACATCACCCCTTCACAAGACCTCTGCAACTCCCTCGCCTCCTACTTCCACAACAAGATCGCAGACATACACAACAGCTTCAGCACTCAACCGACGCACGCCACGACCGAACCACCGCCCCCCACCACCACTCTCCGCACATGGACCCCGATCAGCACCGAAGACACCATCCGCACGATGAACTCCATCCCCTCCGGATCTCCGACCGACCCCTGCCCTCACCATGTCTTCAACAAAGCCGACGCTGTCATCGCACCCCACCTGCGGGACATCGTCAACACCTCCTTCGACACCGCTACCTTCCCGGAGAGCTGGAAGCATGCCGAACTCAGCGCTCTACTTAAGAAACCATCAGCCGACCCCACCGACCTCAAGAACTACCGCCCCATCTCGCTGCTCCCGTTTCCGGCAAAAGTCATCGAGAAGACCGTCAACAAGCAGCTGGCCGCCTTCCTCGAGACGAATGGTTCCCTCGACCTCTCGCAGTCCGGCTTCCGGGCCAACCACAGCACCGAGACCGCCCTGATCGCAGCTACCGATGACATCCGAGCCCTGCTCGACAACGGAGAAACAGCGGCCCTCATCCTCCTGGACCTCTCCGCGGCCTTCGACACTGTCTGCCACCGTACCCTAGTACAGCGCCTCAGCAACGTCGGCATCCAGGAGAAGGCACGGGACTGGATCATCTCCTTCCTCGCCGGAAGGACACAGAGAGTCCGCCTCCCCCCATTCAGATCGGAGGCCACCGAAGTCATCTGCGGCGTTCCCCAAGGCTCCTCGCTCAGCCCAACACTCTTCAACGTCTAGATGAGCCCCCTCGCAGCCATCGCACGCCAGCACAACCTCAACATCATCTCCTACGCCGACGACACCCAGCTGATCCTCTCCCTCACCAACGACCCCGCCACTGCCAGAGCCAACCTGCACGAAGGGATGACAGACGTAGCCAAATGGATGTCGAACAGCCGCCTGAAACTGAACTCGGACAAGACGGAAGTCCTCATCCTGGGATCCTCACCCTCTGCCTGGGACGACTCCTGGTGGCCCCCCGCCCTGGGCAGCGCACCCAAACCAACAGACCACGCACGCAACCTGGGCTTCATCCTGGACTCCTCCCTCTCCATGACCAGACAAGTCAACGCCGTCTCCTCGTCGTGCTTCAACATCCTGCGCATGCTACGTAAGATCTTCCGGTGGATCCCCACCGAGACCAGGAAGACGGTCACCCAGGCCCTCGTCACCAGCCGACTGGACTACGGCAACTCCCTCTACGCCGGAACCACTGCCAAACTCCAGAAGAGACTCCAGCGGATCCAGAACACCTCAGCATGACTCATCCTGGACATCCCCCGCCGCAGCCACATATCCGGACACCTGAGAGATCTGCACTGGCTCCCAGTCAACAAAAGAATCACCTTCCGGCTCCTCACCCACGCACAAAAAGCCCTACACAACCAAGGCCCAGGATACCTAAACAGCCGCCTCAACTTCTACGCTCCCAAACGCCAGCTTCGATCGACCAGCCACGCCCTCGCCGCCGTCCCCCGCATTCGAAGAGCCACCACAGGAGGAAGGTCCTTCTCCTGCCTGGCTGCCAAGACTTGGAATTCCCTCCCGGCCCACCTCCGCCTGACCCAAGACCACCTCACCTTCAGGAAGCAGCTCAAGACCTGGCTGTTCGAGCGGTAGCGGACCCCCCACCCCCCAGCGCCTTGAGACCCTCCGGGTGAGTAGTGCGCTATATAAATGCTTTGATTGATTGATTGATTGATTTCAGGCTAGATCCAACCAACTCTTGGAACAACCCATGTCTGTCGATTTAAGCTCTTGTTAACTCACCCTTGCAGCCTCTGACCCACCTGCATTTCTAAGGGCCAGTCCAATATTTAGACTTTCTTGCCTGTATTACTTGATGTGCTATGCAAACAAATGATGGACGGATTAAATCCATTGTTATTTTGATCACCAAGCCACCCCGGTTTAGACCCAGCCATATGCAAATCAGTCTTGACCCTGTGCCTCTTGGGAACAGTCCAGACCGAACTGCCAAGCCAGGTCCTCCCTGGACCAAAACAAGCATCCTGGGACCGGTTTCTGGGTTGCTCACAAGGAACAGGGTCAAGACTGATTTGCATATGGCTGGGTCCAAACTGGGGTGGTACGGTGAGCAAAAGAATGATGGATTTAACCCAGATGCTTGTGACTTGGGGTGAATGCGCGCGGAGATACTCCTTCGGGAGTTTATTCGAGCGCGCTATAAACCCGCAAATAAATGTTTGCATTGTCCAGCATTCCGCCCATCAACTGTTTCTTTTGCATAGGTATTACTTGCTGCTCCTTTTTGTAGTGCGCCTCTAGTGGAGTATGTAAACTGATTATATATATATTCAGGCCCCTGCCCTGAAGGGTTGGGGGCTCCTATGTTCGGAGGACATACGATGGATATATATTTAGTGGAGTATGTAAACTGATTATATGTGTGTGTGTATATATATATATATATATATATATATATATATATATATATATATATATATACATATATATACACATATTTATATATATCAATCACAAAGAGGTCTACATGTAGTATGACAACTGATGTATAAAACATACTGCAGATAGGATGTTATATACAGAGTAATACGAATTGTATATAAATAGATAGGAACAGGGCTTATTACCTGTGGTACACACAAGCCAGTTTGTTGACTAACATACTTTAACAGTAAATTGCTACAAGTGATATTTTATTAACCCTCACCTCAAGGAGAATGTTTAAACCAGTAGTGAGAGGAAACGTTCAGACCATCCATATGGAAAGGTTCAACGGGCTTATAACTGTCTCCTATCTTTCCAGAGGGCCTCCTGTTTGCAGTGCTTCATTCTGAAATTTTGAATGACTAACTCTTTAAACAGCTGTCATGAGCGAGATACAATCAGCCACAGCGCTGAACTGAGTGACAGCAATTGGGACTTAAAGGCTGAACACGAAACCCGCAGCAGACATGATGCTGTTTTTGCCAGAATAACCAGGGCCTAAAGTGTAACATTTACATATGTTTCTCCCTTGCCTGTCTCCTCAATCACTGTGTTGGCAACACGACTTTGTACAAGTCTTTGGAAAACCGCACACAAGTAGTCAGTTTTGGCAACATCTGTTCAACTTAGACCTAGTTATTGAACTTTGTGTCTGATGTTGATATGGTGTAAAAATACACAAATTGTCTGAAAAAAAGCAACAAACAGCTGAAAGCAGCACTCTCTCACAGGCAGAGTGCTAGTACGTTGAAGTTGAAAATTATATAAATCTATATAAATCTTTGTGCTAAAATAGTTAGCAGCAGTTTGTAAAAAGAAGTTGTCTAATTCTTCACAATCTGTCGATGAAAGCACGGCTAATGCTACCGGAAGAAACATACTTCAAAGGCCTTCCATTGCTTTTTGTCTGACTGACCTTTAAGGTCATTTGGGGCACTGCCTCGTCTTCATCACCCCTAGTTCTAGCGCCCCTAATGCTTTGCATATGTCTGGTCTCGGTTTGGAAGGTTAAAGTGGGCGAAAATCGATTAACTGGAATGCACCTGCATAATTAATTCAAGACTCCTCCCAGAGAGAGTCTTTTCTAACAACTGCGCAGGTACAATCAAATGTGTATGTGCACGTACAAGTTTCATAAAGCAAATCTTTGGAAAGTTCCATCCTGGTGTAAATTCCACTTGACCGGCTATAAATTGTTTCTACTGGATCCAATGGTTCGTTTGAGTTTTTTTTTATTAGGACTGGCCTAGAGACGTTTGGGAAAGGCACAGCACCTCAACGAAATGAAGAGGGTCCCACAGGACCAAGGCGCGGGAACCATCGAGCTAGGGAGATGATGACGCAGAAAGCGGTGGTGCAGTACTGGTGGTCGTGATATAACGCCCAGTAGCAGTGATGACAAGCCTTAGGATGTGACAGTCAGATAGGCAGAACAGAGTTTTAATAATCAAATCAAACTACTAAGTTAGGTCTCCTTTCATAACCCACACCCTTCTTTATTTTCTTTTTACAGTTTAGAAATAGTTCACATATCTATGTTAAGTGTTCGCACATCTGCTAGTTAGGTGGGATATTTTGTGACAACTTTGTAGATTGCTCTGCAGATCGTGAAAGAGGTTAATACAGAGTGACGTCACCTTCGCCTGGAAGTGCAGAAATAGAGGAATCACCAGGCGGGCAACTAGAGCCAAATTTCGGGGGGTGAAAATATTTCGGGTAGGGGCTAATTCTTCCAACCACGGACAAAGTGGCTGTGAGAAGGGGTGACCACACAATAAAAGCCTCATTTACAACTAAATGGTCTGTAAAGACCTGTTAAGTACTCGGGTGCGGCTGCAATTACATGCTCACCAGCCCGCGAAGCTGCGTCAGCCCGGGCTGACAGGCACGCCTGGAAGTCACTAGTATTTCCCTTACCTCCCCACCTCACCATCACCCGGGTACTTACTTATCGACCCCTGAAGGTTGACACTGATTTCCACCTTCCTTCCGAGGGACGGAGCCCGTGAATCATAAGCTCTACACGGCCGCATTACCACACTGCGAGTGACTAAACGTGCAGCCTATTCCAGGACTTTGTATGACTCAGTGCCCCCAGCATGGCATGATCAGAGGAGTGTGTAACCGAGAACCTGCGCGAGCTCAGAGGCGGGAAAAGGGGGGGTGGGGTATCGGTATGTGCTCGTCACCCACTCCATTGCACAGTAACCTCTCCGATCCTTCCACTGACTCCAACTTCTCTCTGAAAATGATACCATTATTACCCAATGCCTTTTCCCTCGAGAGGCAGCGCAAAGCTCGTTGCCCGCTCGTGCATGCTTCCAGAGTTCACGTAAACAGGCGCAGCAACAGTCCGCAGGGGCTGATCAATGGCGGAGAGCTCGGGGGTGTACGCACTTCCCGTCGCGATGCGTGCGTGCTCAGGTCAGGAAGTGAGTCACGCGCCAGGGCGTTCAGATAGGGCGCTTTGAGAGCCGGGTGTTTCCAACCGAGAAAGAGCTGGCAGGTGGAGAGCCGCATGAGTGTAAATTCAACAAAAGTGCCAGGATGGTGGAAGGAGCATCAGCAGGGCACAGGTCCTTTAACAAGCAGAGGATCGCCCGGCGTGAAACAGCGCGGTGCGGGCGCACGAGACGAGACGCAATGCCGTGAGCGTGCACATCAGCTGTAGCGGTGCAAGCTGAAAATCGTCGGAGAAGACACGCCGACCTCCGAATCTGCCTACTGCCGAGACTGACCAGCCCCGGAGGGCAAGAGACATGCGGAAATAGCCCGGTGAGTGGGGCGGGGGGGGTGCCTGTGTGTGTGTGAGTGTGTGTGCACGCCAGCATGCCATCTCTTGTCTCACTGTAAGCAGTGAAACTGAATGCTGGTTTGCCTGCGGGACAGGAGATGTGCGCACGTGCGCGTCCACGGTCCCGAATCGCCGCGCGTGCCCCTGTCTGTATCACTTGAGAGCCCATCTCAATGACAATAGGTCTCGAGAGCTCGACCTAAAAAGGAAGGTATCATTACAAACGTTTGCTTAGTAAAACTTAAAAAAATTAATAAAATAAACGCTAGGTTATTTTATATATAACAAAACTGATATATTTTACTCAGTTTTGTCACATTAATTTTTAGCTTTCTCACCTGAACCCCAAATACTGTGACTCAATGATCCCTGTCGGCCAACCTTCTTGTACTCATCACCTCCTCTCACCGTGGATCAACTACCACGCCCATCCACTCTCTCCCCAGCTCCAATCTCAACGGATTCACACTCTCCCATTGACTCTCTAATTTCCATATTGCAACATCCTGTCACCATCATCTTGTTTTACACACCTCTGAAGAAAGGCTCGAACACTATGCACTGCCCCTTCCTCACCCCTAGCCACTCTCTCCCAAGCCATACTGCCAGGGGCAGCTCCTCCCTTATGGCGGAGGAGCGTCCCCCCTCTGCTTTTAAGCAGTGGGAAGGTGACATCGAAAATGATAATAACTGTGCGTTATTATCATTTTAAGCTGCTTTCTACTGCTTTGCGGGTGGGTGAGAGGAATGTCTGACATAATATTGACGTCAAATCCTATCTACATTATGGTAAGTACAGAAATATAGAGAAAAAAATATCGTCAAAAATATCGTTGTTAAAAATATCGTATTTTTTAAATGTTTAAAAATAATGTAACATTCAATAAACAATACATATAATTTAAATAAACATAGTTAAAAATATGTTTAAAATTATACGTAATACATATAATGTAAAAAAAATTAAACATATACCTATAAAATATAATATATATATATACTTACTTAATAATATTTACAATTAATTATTCCAATAAATTATAAATTGTTAAAAAATATTTTATAAATTATAAATGCATACATACACATACGCTTATGTCTAAATAAGATTCCCTTTGGGGTATTCTGTTAGCATACAATTTGCACATACAACACTTCAGTACACATTCATACTTCAGTGTTCAACAATATTGTTAAGCATACAGTGGGTCAGTACCATCAGTTACCAGAAAGTCAAAATGTAAACAAAAAAAAAGATTTTCCGTTGGAAACACTTATTTAACTAATTCATGTAAAATCATTAAAAACCACTAAAAAGTAGCACATCAATATACACAATAAAAAAATAAGAGAAACCAAGTCACAAAAATACAAAATGTTTATAACGACAACCTTCACATTCATATATCGTTATTTGCACTGTTACAAAATAGTGTACAAATACATTTTATCATATGTGAGCAAAAGACAGCGACGCGTTTCAGAGGATTATATTGGTCCCACCTCCTTCTTCAGGCTTGCTATAAATGTATTCCAACACTGTGCATCTATATAAATATACATACAACATTTTTTTTATATATTATATTATACATAACGTAAACAATATACATAATTACTTCATATGAAGGAGGTGTATGGTAGGTTTGTAGACTTAGTTAAACTTGCAAATCTATACTATTATTTGAATTACTGGTATTACTGACAAAAAAAAAACACAATACTCCACAATCACTCAACTGACACATTCAGCTATATAGAATATATTGGCTTGGAAAGCTCTATATGTAACACCTTAAATGTCCCACCCCACTTGTTTATTTACATTAGTGAGTTGGTATTCATGATAAATTTCACATCTATTTAAGGGATGAATTATATGGATATAAGGGGTTTACCAACCTCCTTCGTTATATAAACACATACATACCCACCATATTTGGCACAGGTTATCCCAACAATCTTCAGGGGCTCTCAGCTTATTGCCTCCAGAATATGTTGTAGGGACACTTCTTTACAATTGCCTGTATCATAAAAATATGAGCTCAAGGTGAATACCTCAAGTTGTATTAAGAATTATTCAGTTTGCTCATTCAATTCATATTCAAATACCTACCACAGCCAATAAGATTCTGGCGAACTTTAGAGGGGATTTTTCATTTTCCACCAATGGTAGGCAACCAATCCTAAAACAGAGATCACACCCCAATTAATAATATGGTGTGATTATATAGACCAGGCTCCCATATTTATACAGAATGTAGATATAAATACCTGTAAGTATCTTATGTTTATCACACCATCTTTCTTCTGAATTCCTTTCTGTATTTTTCTATTGTAACCAAGGCATCTAGCAATCCAGCCTAAAAACGACAACATCAAGATATTTTTATGCTTAATCTTATCCATTTAAGTTAAACCCAAATTGTAACGAAGATTTTTTTTGCTACTATAGTGCCCCTTATACAATTATGCGTAAACCAGGCCTGTCATCCATTGGTTACCCCCCAACATATTTACATTTGGATTTCAGTTAGCCTCAATTGCCTAACAACTTCTACATCTGGACCTAACTATCGTAGTTATTATAAATACAAGCGGCCCATTATATGCCGCATTACCTCTAATATCTCAGTTGGTCATAAAGCGTTAGCTGGCAAAATGCCCAGTTCGTATAACATCATAGAGCGTCATTTTACTTTCAGCAAATATACTTCTTACCCAACGATGTCTTCAGACCAGGCTTGGATTGAAAACTTTAAACAGCCTACGAACACATCGTGGGGCCTATTAAGATAGGGCGCCACGCTGAAAATAATTTCTATTGGCGCGCTCAATGGCTTCTTGCCGGGCGTTCAGATGTTCCTGTTTTATGCGCTACAAGCCTCTATAAATCTTTCGCTATACCAGCCACTTTTTGTATTCATACTAAATAGGCAGGACTATCGCCACAAACTAAGTTTTTGCACAAGGCGACGATAAACTAGACATGTCGCGATGCCAATTCGTCCCCGCCATCTTGGAACGATGTTCTAAATTTTTTACCCATATTTGCTAAAACCGGATTTATCCGTATGACTGAAGCCAAGTGTGAACAACAGTCCTATGACAATCTCTGGGCCAATTAATAAAATACCTCACGTATAGCTTATCTAGTAGCGCATAGTTGTTACTTACCGTGATTCAAAAATCTCCTGCTTCGAATGCCACAGTCATCTATAGACGTGCGCATTACTAACCTCTTTTATGCTGATGTTGATTAAGCAAAGGCATACGTCATCGCCACTAGGTTCACTATCAGCGATGAAGGACTAATCCCGAGGCTATATTATCGCCGCCATTTTGAAGTGGTGTTAATTAGCAAAAAATGTACAATCTTTATTAGTCACAACATTATTGGCAATGCTAGGCGCTCTTATAATGGGATTTTCCTACATTGTTAAAAGTTTGCTCCGCCCATACACATACAGCAATAATATAAATAAAAATATCAAAACTATATATACCAAATTATTTTAAACAAATTAAAAAAATATGCACTACATTAACTAAAACAGTAAAAATTGGATAGTGTAGGGGTTAACATTACTATTCCAACTCCAGAGGGTGCAACAGTAGGGAAAGTGTTGGATAGTGTACGGGTAAAAATTACTATTCCAACTCCAGAGGGTGCAACAGTAGGGAAAGTGTTGGATAGCGTAGGGATTAAAATTACTATACCAACTCCAGAGGGTGCAACAGTAGGGAAAGTGTTGGATAGCGTAGGGGGTTAAAATTTCTATTCGAACTCCAGAGGGTGCAACAGTAGGGAAAGTGTTGGATAGCATAGTGGTTAAAATTACTATTCCAACTAAGGAGGGTGCAACAGTATGGAAAGTGTTGGAAAGTGTAGATGTTGAAATTACTATTCCAACTCCAGAGAGTAAAACAGTAGGGAAAGTGTTGGATAGCGTAGGGGTTCAAATAACTTACTAATAATTAGAAAAAAAAATGTCAAATATAATAAAAATGTAATTATTAAATTACAATAAATGAATTAACAATACCAATAAATCATTATTTAAAAATAATTACCAATTAATAATAAATTAACAATTACATTTATAATAAATACAATTAAATTTTAATTATTAAAAATGTATTACCAAATAATGATAATTTAAAAAAACAATACCCAAAAACAATAATTATTAAAAAACCTTTAGCAATTAATAATACATTAACAATACATTATTGATGAATACCAATACATTATAAATAATCAAATGTAATGACCAATTAATAATTAATGAACAATCAATTAATTTCCCCCAAAATATAATACTTATTAAAAAGTTATTACCAATTAACAATTGATTAAATGTAAATTAATTATCAGTGCTCAACACTAAAATAAATAATTACTTAACTACAATTAAATGACTTCCCACCCTATTGCCCTATAGCCTCACAACACACGTCAATAATACATTAATACACTTAATATAATTACAAATTAATCAATTAATAAAAATGAATTCCCAATTAATAACAATTAATTACCATCTAATGATTATTTAACATACAATTAATTATCAATACCAATAAATAAAAATGTAATAATTACTTAATTACAATTAGATTACTTCCCACCCTATTCCCCTATAAACCCACAACACGCTACGGAGCAAAACCGCAAAATATATTTAAAAATATTTACTAATTCCTAAACAAAATTAATTTAATTTACTATAGTTAAATTACTTCCCACCATATTCCCCTATAAACCCACAACCTGCTACAATACTAAAACGCGTAAATTACTTAAAAAAATGATTACTAACTTCTAAAAATGTAATACATATATTGTAAAACTAGTACAATAATTAACAAAAATTATAAAAACAAACATATAAAATGCATAATAAAATACATAATACTAATATTAATATCGATATCAGTAACATAAATAGTTTTGCTATCGATATTAATAACTTCGATATTAACAAAAACGATATTTCTTACCTTCAGGACGATATTCTGGTTGTCAATATTCTTGGGTTCGATATTCTGTCCCAACGATATTTCCAACTCGATATTCTTGTAGGGCGAAAGAAAAACTTGATATTTAGACCAGGTGAGAGGATGAGGCTGCTCTGCTCTTTGAGCAGGGCAGGGGCGGAGTGGTTTGCCCCCTCAAGTGTGCAATGATTCTTTGTTAGGATTCTTGAGCCACCCAAACCAGTCATGCGCACTTTCCCCTATGCAGCCTGCATGGAGAATAAACTCAGGCCCCCATTCCCTGGTTTAGCGTCAAACCAGGATGCTCAAAACTAATCACAACGCTGCATTTCAGCACTGTGATTGGTTTGTGGGGCCTGATTCCTGTTCCTCCATGTGCTCGAGGAGAGCAGGAGCAGGGACATGGGACCTGGTCTGTGACAAGGTAAGTTTATTTTAAAAAAAATGCATTTCAATTAATCCATGCACAACACCCGCAAGACCCCCCATGCGATTCCCCTGTAACCCACCCATGTGAACCCCCCGCCCCTCTCACCGGTGAGCCATGCCGGTTGTCCCCGCACACTGTCACCATGTTTAATATTAGGAGTTGCCATGGGTCACAGCTATGAATCTTGGCACAGCTTTTGCGACCCCTGGCCGCAGATGTGGGAAAATCAATACCAAGAACACAGGGTCGGCATCGCCCAATAAGTGTCAGTGCTATTTCAACCTCTTTTTCTGTCAGTTTTGTAGTATGATAATGGTGAAAAATTAATTGTAATGTATTCACTATTAGTGTAATAAAAAATATGAAGCATACAGAGCTAGAACAGGGCTTTTGCAGGTGCTTCTGGTGAGTACAATAAAATACCTTTGAATGTAAGCTGTGTGTATGCAAGTGAGAGAGTGTTTTTCTGAGACCACATATGTATAGGTAAGCATGTCTGTTTGTGGGAGCAGCATTTGTATGTGTGTCTGTGTGTGAATGAGAGTGTGAGTGAGAGATAGGTAGTGAGTGAGTATGAGTGAACTTGAGGGGCAGATTTATCAAGACTTTTTGCCAGTGCAGTCAGACAAAATGAAGCAAACTGGCACAAAGTAGGGGTAAATCATCTACTTTTCTGGGCAAAACATTTTATGGCATGAACTGTGCTTTGTACTACTTTTCCCTACTTTGCATCATGGGGGAGTTCTGTTAGTTTTAGCTGGGTATTCACATTCACATACTAAAACCATTGTTTTTTTACAGAAAGCCATAACTACTGAAATTGTTAGACTTTCGTTTGAACCCAAAAAATGTTCATTGTTTAGATGTCTGAAAAATTACAACAGTTTCAAAGTTTGCTTGCGCATAGTAATTTGTAAACATAAAATCGATATTTTGCAGTACAAAAACTGTACTAGACATCACACACAGTTTGCACTGTGGTGACTGCAAGCAAGAGTGAGTGGATCAAAATGAACAAGAATAAGTATTTAGAAAGTATGACTAGGAGAGTGGAAGAAAGTGAGTGTATCTGTGAGTTAGAATGAGTTAAAATGAGTCTGACTCAGTTCAAGTGAGTGTGAGTGAGAAAGTATGAGCGAGATTGAGGGCGAATGAATGAGTAAATCAGAGTGAGTGAAACTAAGTGAGACTGATTAAAAATAAAACAATAGATGGACATTGAGATAGAGTAAATAAGAGTGAGTTAAAGAGAGTGGCAAAGAGTAAAAGTAAGAAGGAGTGCAGAGCAATGAGGGAGTTTAAGTAATGTTACTATTAGTTGAGGCGGGGTGATAACCCACCTCTAATAACAATCACAGTCCCTGTAAGGGTGAACCTTTAAATCAAATCAAATCAGGGACATTTGTACAGCGCGCATATCACTCGAAAGTCTCAAGTCACAAAAAAAATGCTTTTCCCTCTAGTAGCGTGGTATAAAGGAGTCAGGCTTAACTTAGATGTGTGAGTATTTATGGAACACTCAAGCAGTAATAAAGTGAAAACACAACAAATGAAAAATCTCTAATTAATTTGGGAGTATAGAGCAAAGTTTAAAAAATAAAATGGCACCAAAACAACAAAAATCCAATAAGCAAAACCTGAGATATGATTTTTAACACTTTCGGTGCTCATGACGGCTCCCGGCACAGTAGAAGTGTGCTCATGACGGCCGGGATCCGTCAGAACATTGCCGCTCCACCCGCGCGTGGTTAATTCCCCGCCTGTGTGGGAGAATTAATCAGTGGGGGGTGTTCTGACGGCTCCCACCCACTGTGATTTATGACGGCCGGGAGCCGTCATAAGTACCTGAGCGCCACGTCCAAACCCACCCCCCCTCGCACCGCGGCAAAATTTGTGCCGCGGTGAAGGGGTTATAAAAGTTTGAAATAAAAATAGAACCAAAAAACACAACATGCCAACTGCGGTCATCTGGTCCCACTAGATATGGACAAAGAAAAAGGTTACAGCAAACAACGATGGCGAGTTTACCATCTGACTTAGAAAGTTTTATGGAGAAAAAGTGATTGTCAACAAGTCATTGGTGTGGCAAATTTGAAGTTGGATCCGGAGGAGGGCTCATTGATTGCAGTTTGCTGAGGAGCTGGGTTCCAGTGCAGTCATCGATGAAGGGGGATGGCCTTGATGTTCAAGGGCTTTTGCTTGGAGTGGGTCCTGATGAAGACCTCTAGTCGGGCATAGACACTTTTCTGGAAGTCAGATTTCCTCCAACAGGGCAAACCAGTAATCTGCAGCCAACCGGAGAATCAATGTCAAAGGTTGCAGCTTTAAAAGCAATACCGATCCTTATCTCTGCTAAAATAAACAGAGACAGCTGTAACCTTACACACTACACCCCACATCACAACCCCCCTCACTTGCACTCATCTACACAGCAGCCATTGAAAAAGATCTCCGCCAAAGCGACCGTTCGGGGTACCCGTTGGGCATTGCAGCACCAACCTAACGAGGAGTATCGCACAATGACGAGCATGACATCCTCTAGGGGATGTGTGAGGGCAACATAAATTGTCTTATTGACTGTCCACTCCCAATACCCCTGCAGAAGCACCCTCTACACTTTGGAAATTCGTACCTCACTTAGGGCATCAATAGGATGGCGGGACCACCCGCCATATGTGCGATGGTCCCGTGGGTGACAGTAGAATGCGCCCACCACACTGGCGCTCATCCTGCATTTTTAATATTGCGGCTGGCGGTGCTTTCAGCACCGCCCCCCCCCCCCGCAATGCCAAAAATGCATGTTGTGCAAGTGCATGCACAACGTGGCAGGCACAGCGCAGTGCCTGCCATGTTGTGCATGCACATGTATGGGGTACCCCCATGTTCACCCTGACACCCCAACATCCTGGGGGCCTGCACCAGGCCCCCAACCTCGACAACTGCATGCCTTTCCTGCCACCATGGAAAGGCTCCCTCCCGCCTGCATCCTGATATGGATAGCGGTGTCTAGCAGACACCGTCACCATATGAAACCCTTTTCTGTCCGGTCGACTTGTCGATCTGGCGGAAAAGTGGCGGACGGTCTTCCCGTCCACCACGGTCCCCCCGCTATACTAATATGGCGGGGGGAAATGGGTGGTGGGCGGGCTAGGATGTAGGGCTGATCGCCACCGCCATGCGGGCAGTGGCGATCTACCCTATATCCTAATGGGACCCTTATTCTCTAGTTTTACAAAGGAACACTAGCCCTATGATTGCATTTTGGAATTGCCTCTAGGAGCATAGGCTTCTAGACCTCTTGAACCAGCTCCCCCTCTCCCCTGAACCCCTTTCCCTTCTGAAGGGGTTCTCATTTGAAACGTACAATAATGGAAAATGCTCCCTTGTGGTCATTCCAAATCAGCTCCTTCCTCCCACTGGGTTTAGAGCTACGCTGACTTGCAAGACAAAAGGGAAGCAGGCCTAGGTGTGAGCCTCATCTGCCAGTGACAGGGTAGGCATCCTTTGGCACTCAGGATGGAGCTGGGCCCTCCATGCCTTCCTGCTCAAAGAAGAAACCAAAGCCCATTCTCATTGTTTGAAAGGAGCTATGCTATGGAGTCAGGAACATTACATGTAGCAGGATCAAATGCAGATAACTTGGCCAAGAAAAAGATGTTAATTTACTTTGACTTTCCTTGGTAATGAAGAGATGGGTGGTAAGGGCCCAAAACATTATTGTCTGATTGATATCGAGAAGCTTTGGCGAGCTTACAGGCTAGCGAGCCTAGGGCCACTAGATTGGCATAGGCAGTGGACTGAAAGTGAATTTGGCTTATGTTAGAGAAATCTATAACTAGGCTTTTTCTATGTTTCTAGTTTCAACAAATCAGCAAACCTGATTCAATTGAAATAATGTTCTGTGTGAGGTGCAAACAAAGAACCCTGTATTGGTAGTAACCATTTAAACGATTTAAAGTTGTCTTTCCAGGTGTCTATTTTAGGGCTAGAAGAGCTTCCAGGGTTTAATGGTCTTATTTCCTGATTCGGTCTCAAAGTTTTTCAACATCTGCACCTATATTGGTGGTGCTGAGACTAATTTCGCTTGTATACCCTGTGCCAAACCCGAGATGCACTGTCTAGCAGTCATGAGGTACCAAGTTTCCCTTGGCAGATAAATGCATGCAGATTGGTGTTGTGTGAAATTTCAAAGATGAACGTCTATAAACTTTGCTATTTAAAAAAAAAAAACACTTTGCCAGCTTCACATGAAAGACCCTTCTCATGCTGCCATGTGGCTAATGGGACTCTATATTTCAGTGAAGTTAAACTTTGTGGTTGGTGAAGTCAGATGAAGGAAATTTTGTCTTCCTTTCTCAAGGGTGAAGTTGCACAAATTCGTCGGACGTTGTGAATGAATTTAGAAATGTGTTGAAACCTTATGAAGACTTGCCCGTCAAGTCTCCCAAGAATCCGTCTGTGCACAGAGTGACCACCAAACATTCTTGTTAAAATTAGTCCCATTTGGTCACACTTGATACAGAGAATCTAAGTTCCTCCAACCACTATTAGCTTTATTTAACTTTAAAACTTAACTGTGTGGAACCATGGAGGTAAACTGTTAGAAATGGGATTTCTGGTTGGCTAGAGCAAGCGCCTAAGCGAGACAGAAACCACTACTCTATTCAGGACAAGGGAGTTACACACTGAAGATAAACCCTGCTCACCCCCTTGGTAGCTTGGCAGAGCAGTCAGGTTTATCCCAGAAGCAATGTGTAAAGCGTTTGCGCAACACACACTCACAGCAGCAACACACTAGGCACACCACAAAAGAACCTTCACACAAGGGTATAAAAAATTGCATTTGTATTACTCACAGAACACATTAGAATGCAATCACATTTATACACTGTGCACCTGGCACTAGGTATGACTATACAGGGGATTATATACACTTGCAGGCCAACCAGGCCCCTGTAAGAACCTCACACTTCACAAGGAGTGAAAACAGCCAGTAACTACTGGTAACCTTGTACTTAGCATAAATGCATTAGGCACACATTACCACCATAGCACAAACTCTTAGGGACACATCATAGTAATACTTAGAATATGATGAAAAATATAATCAACAGAACGGTAGTACATCATAAATTAGCACCAGCGCACAACCACACCTGCTACGGTGCACATCACATTAGTCCCCTCTCGGGCGTAAATATAATTGCCCACAGGCAACACTATGCCACCATGTCCCTGAGAGCTGCTGGCCCCCACAATGGCAGTCCCAGTACTCCTGCGCTCTCTACCTGGCCTGCGTGGTAAGTCTGTGGAGGGCCTCTCCTCCACCAAACTTGCCCCCTAGCTGCCTGTGCAGCAGAAATGATGCTGCAATGCCAATGGGCAGGGTTGCAACTCACCATTGTCTCCTTAACTGGAGAATGACCCAGATGCTGCACGAAGTATACGTCTGCCTGCGATCATACAGCATAGATGCACTCATGCCAGGGAAACAATAGGGCTGGTCAGGAGCCTCTGTCGAGGTATCTCTCCGGGCCCCTCCTTGGCGGCACATGGGGCCCTCAGGGCTCCGGCATAAGTTTGCTGCTAGCCCTGCCCACAACCAGGTGCCGTCACACCTAACTTTGTCCCTGAGGCACAAAAGCCTACAAGGCTCCAGCTCCATCTAGCCTACCGATCACGCTTCTGACCATGCCTTGGCAACCCCGCAGGCTCTCCTTTCCAGCACACATACAGAGATACTTTTGGCCATAATTACCCTCACAGTATCTCGCCACACTTTTTTAACATTGTCCAGTTACTTGTAAATAAAATTTATCTCCCAACTAAGTTAAACCAGGACAATTTTTAACACACTTTTTCTGCACTTACAGTCACAACCTGCTTCACTGTATTCAGGTGTTGTAGCACACCCTGGTGATGCTAGGCCACCAGGGTGGACCCCGATGATGCTGCATGTCACCACTAGGTTGGTGAGTGAGGGGTTTTTAACAAAAGGATAATTCCTTTCCTTTTGTCAGCCATATACCCCATTAGGATTCTCCTTGATGGTGGTACAAAGTCAAATAGCACACAGAAATGCCAACATCTAAAAGTGGCATTTCTAAAATAGTAACAGTAAATCTGCTCACACCATTATGCAGCATTTATTATCACTATTCCAAACATACCAAACTTTGGTACACAGACAAAATATCGAAAATAAAATATCGGAAAGACAAAATATCGAAGTTAAAATATCGAAGGTAAAAAATATTGGGAAGCAAATATATCGGATACAAAAATATCGTAATAGGTAAGTAAGTAGAAATATCGAAAAAAATAATATCGTATGACAAAATATCGACAATACAAAATATCGTGTAGTAATGGAAAAAATAGTGTAGGAAAAAATATAATAATTGTAAATAAAAATTTGATAAAAAGGTCTATATTAAAAAATTACAATATATTTAATATAAATATATTTTTTAAAAACATATATAGTTTTAGGAGCGGGTTATTGGGTTTATAGGGGATAAGGGTGGGAAGTAATTTAAAAATAATTAATAAATTAATATATATTTGTAAAAAACTTTTTATTAATAATTAATTGGTAAATAATTAAAATTAATTAGTTAATTAATTAATATAATTTAGGACATTATTTTACATAATAATTAATTGGTAATTAATGAATATTAATTAGTTAATTATTTAATATAATATCTTACATAATAGTACAAAATTAATAATTGGTAATTAATTATTATTAATTAGTTAATTAATTAATATAATTTTGGACATAATTTTAAATGATAAATAATTGGTAATTAAATAATAATAATTAATTGGTAATTAATTAATATTAACTAGTTAATTAATTAATATAATTTTGTATATATTTTTAAATAATAAATAATTGTTAATTAATTATTATTAATTAGTTAATTAATTAATATAATTTTTTACATATTTTTAAATAATAATTAATTGGTAATTAATTAATATAAATTAGTTAATTTTAATAATTAGCTTCATTTATTTTAATATATATTTTTTACTTATTGTAAATTAATTTGGAAAAAATAATATTAATAATTAAATTTATTTCTTTACAGGTAATGTGCTAATATATTAACTTTATTGTTATTGTTAATTAATAATTAATTTGTAATTACATAATAATAATTATTTTTGGGTAAAGGAGTATTGTTAGAGTTCAGGGTCAGTTTTCAGTTCTTGGTTAAAGGGGTATTTTTAGGGTTCATGGTCAGTTTTCAGTTTTTGGGTAAAGGGGTATTTCTTGGGTTCAGGGTTAGTTTACAGTTTTTGGGTAAAGGTGTAGTTTTTGGGTTCAGGGTCAGTTTTCAGTTTTTGGGTAAAGGGGTATTTCTTGGGTTCAGGGTCAGTTTTCAGTTTTTGGGTAAAGGGGTATTTCTTGGTTCAGGGTCAGTTTTTATTTTTTGGGTAAAGGGGTATTTCTTGGGTTCAGGGTCAGTTTTCAGTTTTTGGGTAAAGGGGTATTTTTAGGGTTCAGGGTCAGTTTTCAGTTTTTGGGTAAAGGGGTATTTCTTGGGTTCAGGGTCAGTTTTCAGTTTTTGGGTAAAGGGGTATTTTTAGGGTTCAGGGTCAGTTTTCAGTTTTTGGGTAAAGGGGTATTTTTTGGGTTCAGGGTCAGTTTTTAGTTTTTGGGTAAAGGGGTATTTTTAGGGGTCAGGGTCCGTTTTCAGTTTTTGGGTAAAGGGGTATTTTTTGCGTTCAGGGTCAGTTTTCAGTTTTTGGGTTAAGGGGTATTTTTAGGGTTCAGGGTCAGTTTTGGGTTTTTGGGTAAAGGGGTAATTTTAGGGTTCAGGGTCAGTTTTCAGTTTTTGGGTAAAGGGGTATTTTTAGGGTTCAGGGTTAGTTTTGGGTTTTTGGTTAAAGGGGTATTTTTAGGATTCAGTGTCAGTTTTCAGTTTTTGGGTAAAGGGGTATTTTTAGGGTTCAGGGTCAGTTTTGGGTTTTTGGGTAAAGGGGTATTTTTAGGGTTCAGGGTCAGTTTTCAGTTTTTGGGTAAAGGGGTATTTTTTGGGTTCAGGGTCAGTTTTAAGTTTTTGGGTAAAGGGGTATTTTTAGGGGTCAGGGTCCGTTTTCAGTTTTTGGGTAAAGGGGTATTTTTTGCGTTCAGGGTCAGTTTTCAGTTTTTGGGTTAAGGGGTATTTTTAGCGTTCAGGGTCAGTTTTGGGTTTTTGGGTAAAGGGGTATTTTTAGGGTTCAGGGTCAGTTTTCAGTTTTTGGGTAAAGGGGTATTTTTAGGGTTCAGGGTTAGTTTTGGGTTTTTGGGTAAAGGGGTATTTTTAGGATTCAGTGTCAGTTTTCAGTTTTTGGGTAAAGGGGTATTTTTAGGGTTCAGGGTCAGTTTTGGGTTTTTGGGTAAAGGGGTATTTTTAGGGTTCAGGGTCAGTTTTCAGTTTTTGGGTAAAGGGGTATTTCTTGGGTTCAGGGTCAGTTTTCAGTTTTTGGGTAAAGGGGTATTTTTAGGGTTCAGGGTCAGTTTTCAGTTTTTGGGTAAAGGGGTATTTTTTGGGTTCAGGGTCAGTTTTTAGTTTTTGGGTAAAGGGGTATTTTTAGGGGTCCGGGTCCGTTTTCAGTTTTTGGGTAAAGAGGTATTTTTTGCGTTCAGGGTCAGTTTTCAGTTTTTGGGTTAAGGGGTATTTTTAGGGTTCAGGGTCAGTTTTGGGTTTTTGGGTAAAGGGGTAATTTTAGGGTTCAGGGTCAGTTTTCAGTTTTTGGGTAAAGGGGTATTTTTAGGGTTCAGGGTTAGTTTTGGGTTTTTGGTTAAAGGGGTATTTTTAGGATTCAGTGTCAGTTTTCAGTTTTTGGGTAAAGGGGTATTTTTAGGGTTCAGGGTCAGTTTTGGGTTTTTGGGTAAAGGGGTATTTTTAGGGTTCAGGGTCAGTTTTCAGTTTTTGGGTAAAGGGGTATTTTTTGGGTTCAGGGTCAGTTTTTAGTTTTTGGGTAAAGGGGTATTTTTAGGGGTCAGGGTCCGTTTTCAGTTTTTGGGTAAAGGGGTATTTTTTGCGTTCAGGGTCAGTTTTCAGTTTTTGGGTTAAGGGGTATTTTTAGCGTTCAGGGTCAGTTTTGGGTTTTTGGGTAAAGGGGTATTTTTAGGGTTCAGGGTCAGTTTTCAGTTTTTGGGTAAAGGGGTATTTTTAGGGTTCAGGGTTAGTTTTGGGTTTTTGGGTAAAGGGGTATTTTTAGGATTCAGTGTCAGTTTTCAGTTTTTGGGTAAAGGGGTATTTTTAGGGTTCAGGGTCAGTTTTGGGTTTTTGGGTAAAGGGGTATTTTTAGGGTTCAGGGTCAGTTTTCAGTTTTTGGGTAAAGGGGTATTTTTAGGGTTCAGGGTCAGTTTTGGGTTTTTGGGTAAAGGGGTATTTTTAGGGTTCAGGGTCAGTTTTCAGTTTTTGGGTAAAGGGGTATTTTTAGGGTTCAGGGTCAGTTTTGGGTTTTTGGGTAAAGGGCTATTTTTTGGGTTCAGGGTCAGTTTTAATTTAATGTACGCTGGATTTGGTATAGTAATAATTAAATTATTAGAGACCAACATATAGTCACATTTAATATACAGTGCAAAATTTCTGATAAGATTGTTACATTATAGTAAGATAATGATACAAATAGTTCAACATGATTGTAGAAACATTATTTTTATTTATGTTTCACAAATAAAATTTTATTTCATTACAAAAATCTTTTTATTACATTTGGTTTTATAAACATATTTTATAAACACAATGATAAGCAACTATACAGAAGCATTATTATTTTCATACTTTTTGTACAAAAATGAATATTATTTATTATCTCTTTTACATATTGTAATTTCATAAAGAAATGTAGAAATAACAAAAGTATTTTTTACACTTTATTTCAATACATAAAATATTTATTATGTAAGTCACATATTTTTAACACATTTTTCTATTATTATAATTTTTGACAATGTAGTTATATTTCTAGACATTGTTAATATAAATATTATTCTTTTCATAATATGTATTTATAACATTCATTTACATATTTGTTAATCAAATCATTGTAGGATTAAAGTAAATATTTCTTTACAATAATAGAAACTTAATGTTCATTTTTGCATATTTAGTGAAGTATATATATTATATTTTATACTTGGGACTATTTTATTGCATTTGGGTGCTTTATTTTGTAACCGGGTTAGGTCGTTTTGGGTTATTTGGAAGAAGGGCTGATCGCCGTTGGGAGACACTTCACGTCGCTTCAGGTAAGGTTTATTTTATATGTTTTATGTGTATTTTAATGATGTTTTGAGATTAGTGACCTTATATTTTGTGTTGTTGAATGTGAGGGAGGTATGTTTTAGATTTCGAAAACAGATAATTACTTATGGTATATACACGTAGTGTTAGTTAGTTAACTCATTATATATAGAGTGAATTTTAGTCTTTTACGGTATATCTACAAGTGAAATCATCTATTTTAATATGTTTGTACCTAATTACTAGCTAATTAATGTGGGTGGGAATGTCTGTTTTCTATGTTTTTGTCATAGGTGTACGCTACATCGGAAGTTCCGTTTTTTTTTAAAGGAAGTGTTTGTTTGTTTAATTTAACACTGCTTTACAAACACTTCTTTACATTTTTCGGTTTTGCTGGAGCGATTCTTTCTATTTTTCAAATTTTTCGGGTTTTTTATGCTTATTCGATGGCTCTGGATAACGTGGATGTCTTAATTTTGGAACAGTTGTATTTTTACATTTTTTGGGGGTTAATTTGGCACTACCTGGATTACTTTGGTGGACAAGGAGGTTATTGGATTGACAACATGATTGGTAAGTCCTTGCTTTCTTATTTTGTGTGGATGGGTAATGTTATTTTTATTATGGAATAGTTTTTTACTTGTTATTTAGTTTTAATGTGTGCATATATTATAATAATATCTCTATATATTGCATACATTAAATACTTTAGAAGCTCACGTTACATATTTTTCCATACTTAGGTGATACTTTTAGTGTTTTATAACATTTTGGGAATTAATTAGAGTAGTGTTTTGGCAATGATATTTAGGTATTCTATGCCTTTTGTACTAGGGTAAAGTTTAACTTGTTCTTCCAGGTACTTGTGCATTTGTTTATTTTGCTTTGATGTTTTAGGGACAAGTTCAGTTACAGATTGGTCCATTCTAAATTCCTGGTAGCTCTGTTCTTTCTGTAGGCATTTAATGAAATGTTCTAGAGTAGGTTTGGTTCTGCCAGTTGATTGTACAAATGCATTGTGCCAACCTTCCACTGCATTGTTAGTTTTTGAATCTCTGTTAAGGGTACTTCTGTAAACGTTCCACCAGGGTATGAGGAA
Source organism: Lissotriton helveticus (assembly GCF_964261635.1). NCBI lineage: Eukaryota > Metazoa > Chordata > Amphibia > Caudata > Salamandridae > Lissotriton > Lissotriton helveticus. The sequence continues at coordinate 1,513,871,301 of NC_136061.1, read as the reverse complement.
TTTGGGATTTCGTCTGTGGCCAGATCTGTGGAGTCTGCCTACCCAGGTGTCTTCAAAGTAGTCCAGAAATGGACTTAATTTAGCTTCATTTTGTTTGTAGAAGGGGCTGTCTATAAGAATGTTGTAGTGTTCAGCTACGTCTGTTTCAGGTACATAAGCAAGTGCAATGAGTTTTTTAATTTGGAAAGCAAAAGATGAGTTTGTAGCATATTCGACACTTAGGGTACTTTTTTGAAGGTGTCTCCATAAACACTGGTTTAAATGATAATAGCAGCCTTGAATGCAGGTATGGGGGTGGATTTTTATGATAGTTGAGAGCATTGCTTGCTCAAAATCAAGAATGATACTTTCAGGAGAAAAATCATTCGTTTTTTGTTTAATTATATTTATTAACTCCATATATGTGGAATTATTTTTGTTTGGTAATAGTGCATATAGCAAAGGTATGTTGCAGTTGTGGTAGAGGCCATGTATTGTGTATAATTGGAAAAATGGTTTGGGACAGATGTTAAATGTTCCATCCATCATCCAATATTGGCTTTGCTGCAGTTTAACTAAATTCATACTGGTACCAAAAATTATAAGCCTTTTGTCATTGTTTTCGTTGTCGTAAACTATAAATGGTTGTTTATTTAAAGTTATTATTTGGTTAGCAGTTAAATTTATATCCTGATATGTTCTGGGAGATGGTGTTGTAGAAGTAGTAGCTTTTTTAGTTCGTGCTATAGTTCTTTTTAAGGAGAGGATATTTGGCATTTGAGTTGTGGCAGTTTTGGGGATTTTAGGAATGGCTTCTTTTAAAATGACATTTGTTTGCTTTTGGGAACCTGTACTAGCTTCTTTTATATTTTCCAAAGCTGTTCTAACTTCTATTTCAGTAACATTAGGTGGATGATTGTGTTCCCTAGTATACAGTACTGTAGCTTCTTTAGTTGTTGCTCTGCCATAGCACTTGTTAGAATAATATTTACAACATTTCCAATTAACTTGCATGCCATATTGCTTTTCTTGTGTATAAGTGTAACCCATGTAGCATAGTAATAGTTTTCCTTTCTGGCTGGTCACAAATTCTATTCCTTCGGTCATTTTGTACTTTGTATATCTATAAAATGTATATATAATAGTTAATGTCAAATTAAATGTGATAAATAATCTATGTTAGTGATAAGTAGGAATGTTTATACTTACGTGTTTTTGAATTTACAGCAAAATTAGGAGCTGCTTGCTTCTTTAGTTGGGGATAATTGTTTGTGATGTTGTTGTAGCTGTTATGAAAAACATGAAAGTAGTATATTATTAATTAATGTTTCGGTACATTTGCAATGTTAGAGCTCATTTCTACTACAAAAGTGTATCTTCATGATTCACATTGTGAAGATACTTACATATTTTTTTAGGTTGGTCTTTGCCAGTATAGTTGTTTCTTCAGCTTCTGGAGAGTAGTTTGTAGTGTTATCTTAAATAAAAAAGGAACATATGTATTAGAATAATCACCATGTTGGTATGTTTTTTAATAGATTATCTGGTAATTATGTTCTTTAATATACTTACTTTGTGAATATTATCTGTATTATTCAGAATGTGGAGTTCTGTATTATGTCTGTATATCTATTCATTGTGTTTGCTCTGTAAATAAACAATAGATAATAGAACATAATTAGAACAGTTCTAAATGTTTGTATTGTTTTTCCACATTTATTTCAGTTGCATAATACTTACGTAGTAAAATGTATTGGAGAAATAGTACTGATGTCCTTAGTTCATTAGTAGTGCAGTTTTCAGTAGTAGAATCTACAGAAAAAAAGAAATATGTGGGGCAAAAGTCATTATTTCTGTGTGTTTAGATTTATGTGCACATAATGAATCAATGTGAAATTACTTACATAGTTATTAGAATCTGTATTCCTAGGGTTTGTTCACAGTTATTTTGAGTAGAATATTCAGTACTCGTTGTATCTAAAAAAAATAGTTTCATATAATTATTTAGCATGTTAAGTAGTATGAATTGCAAAGGGGCACTGGGTATTTAGCAGGTAAGTAAGTAGTAATTACTTTGCTATTGGTTCATTTAAAAAATTAGGTTTGTGATTGGTTAGTTAGTATATTTGAATTTCAGTTGTGATTACTTTGTAATAGAAGTGAAAAACAAAAACAAATTATAAAATTATACAAAGTAGTATAGAATATTTTTATATGTGTAGGTGATATAATTATACCAATAGAATATTTTTGACAAATTAATAGTGTGTCTATAGTATTAATTTAAGTATTGTGTGTTTATTTAGATGTGAAAACATATAAAACGTTAATTAATTATGCAAACAGATGCATATAAAAAGTCGATATAGCTGATAATCCGATATTGAAGTGCACTATATTTTTGATGTCGATATTATAGTTATTGTCATTATTTTTTGTAGATAGCGATATTTTTGTTTTCCGATGTTAATGTAGTCGATATAAAAGTAAACGATGTTTTTGTATATCGATATTAAAAAATCGATATTTGTGTATATATCTAGTTAAGTATAGGAACCCGATATTTTTGATTTCGATATTTTTGCTCCGATATTTTTGTACGTCGATATTGTGAATCTCGATATTTTGTCAGACATTCCCAAACTTTATCACATTGCCCCTCTCATATCAGGAGTTGCCACTGAAACACTTCCTATGAGAGGGCATCCTCACAGCAGTGAGAAACCAAAATGGCTGTTTGTCACTACCAGGACATGCCACACAGTTAAGGCACATGTCCTATCTTTTACCTACAATGCACCCTCGCCATAGGGCTAGCTAGGGCCTACCTTAGCGGTGACTGATATGTAGTAAACAGGGTGTCACAGAAATGGCACCCACTTAATGTGCCACATCACAGTGGCAGTAAACTGCATGCGCAGGCCCTGCCATGGCAGAGGCCTGAGACAGGTTTGAAAGGCTACTTTGGTGGGTGGTGCAAGCAGCACTGCAAGCCTACCAGTAACATTTAATTTACTGCCCCCGGGTATATAAGATACCACTTTACTGGGATCTGATAGGTAAATTAAATATGCCATGCAGATGAAGACCAATCTTACCATGTTTTATCATAGAGAACACAAGAGCTTTACACTGAATAGCAGTGGTAAAGTACCAAGAGTCCTAAAACCACCAACACTAGGTCAGAAAAAAGACCAGGAGGAAGGCTTTAAGTTCAAGGATTGCCCTGCAAAAAGGGCCAAGTCTGACATTAACTAAGGATACTTGACTTTTTGGGAAATGTCCAATGATATGTCCCACTTAAAAGAACTGTGATGCCAGAAACCTTTGTAGAGAAATTAGTCATTTTCTTCAGTGGTTCCAATTTCTACCACATTTTGTTAAGATCTGCTTATAAGCTAGCATTCTGTAGATTCCCAAAAAATAAAAAATATATCAACAAGTAGAATTTCTGTCGAACATTTTGTCCTACCTTGTACCCTGTTTCTCATCATCAAGATATCCAGCCCTTAAAGGGTGGGACATCTTATATCTGGGAAAAAGCGAAGCCTAGAACAGATGTTGGAGAGGAACAAATATGAGGCGGGATGGACAGGATGGAACATTGGCAGAAAGTGGGATACATTTCCAGGACTATGTAAAGGTAGAGTGCTGGCATTAACTTGTGGCAGGAAGCAATGTGAGGGCACTAGATAAATCTGGTGATCTGGGGATTTTCTGGAGCTCAGAGCCACATGCACAGGGGAGAATGGCCAATGTGGCACAAGAAGAACTGAGGGGTGGGACCAGGGATCTGATGGGAGACCTCACCCCCTTACATCAGTGTGTAGAGTTTACCTGCAGCAAAGGGCAGCTTCAACTGACCCTCATATATTTTCAAACCTTTTATGAACTTCACACTTTATAACAAAATCCATAGTATTATTTTTTTTAAATTTTATTTTATTGGATTTGTACTGCGCTCAGCTACCCTCAATGGGTTTCCCTGCGCCAGGGACAGACTGAAGAAAGAGAACAAGCAAGTGCAAAAAAGAGATCACGAAATTAGGAGATCAAAACAGAAAAGTCTTCAATTTTTTGCGAAACGCCAGAAGATTAGTTTCTGTTTTTAACGCCAACGGAAGAGCGTTCCACATCTTAGGTCCAAGATATGCGAACGAACGACCTCCCATTTTAGCCAGTCGGATTCTTGGAATCAAAAGATTGCCATTATTAGATGACCTTAGCGAACGGCCAGGTAGATAAGGCTGGACAAGGTTCAAGAGGTAAGTAGGAGCAGAACCCTGACGGATCTTGAACAAAAAACACAGTGTTTTGAAGGTCACGCGATCTGAGATTCTCAACCAGTGTAGGTCACGCAAGGCTTGCATTGCGGACGTTCTCCGTGAAACATTACGCAAGAGGCGAGCGGCTGAATTTTGTACCACTTGGAGTTTGTTAATTGTTGCTTTATCCGCTCCAAGATAAAGCACATTGCCATAGTCAATGCGGGACATCACAAGGGCCTGAAGTAGTGAGTTATTTGACTTTACAACTTCACACACCTACCCATGATATTAGAGCACCTCTGACCACACAGCATTTCCTAATGTCATACTGCATTGGAGAGAGATCAGGCATAGAAGGGCACATATATTACCTCCTCACTCATCTTCCTTGCCACAGTCATTACTGGATGAGCAGTAGCTCCTGTGGAAAGAACTTTTTAAGCAAAAATTCAAAAATTCTAGTTTCCCATCCCTCACATATGCCTGTCTTCCTCAGACCCTCAGACCTCTATCTCAACATAAAAGGGAAGCTCAGCCCTTCAATATCATGTTTTATAGTTTCTGTTCCAAAACTTCAGAGCTAATCTGAAGATCTTCCCTGAAAAAGTGGTGTTGCAAACTTAGACCTATATTTGTCCCTAAAGATCCCTCAGTATTTCATAACTTCAGAGAAGTGGGTCTTCCAGTTTTTGCCTCAGATCATTTAATCTGAGGAAGAATCTTCATTTCATCTATTAGATTTTAAAAGAACTTTTGCAATCTATCTGCAAGGAACAGAAATGTTCCATAAGATGGATAGTTTATTTGTTACCTATGGTCTGGCTGGTAATGATTTGAAACAATCCAGCTCTACTCTCAGCAGGTGATTTAAGCAAATATTTCTAGTGGCCAATGAAGCTCTGGGTAGAGAGGTGGTTATCCTATTGCTGAGTAAACTGATGAGAGGTATCTTTATATCTTTATATCTTAAGGGACCTTTACAGGGGTCGCAATTGAGGAGATCTGTTAAACAGCTACATGGTCCTCTCCACATACAATTAAGGATCACTGTAGGTCGGAGTTGACTGGGTAATCCTTCTACACATTTTGCTTCTTCAGTACTGAACACAAGTATAGGCATGTAATATGTGATTTAACATGTATTACATCATGTCCAGATCTTCCTCACCACAGTCGAACTTTCCCATCGCCCCCAAAACAATTAGAGGTTGGCATAATTTTTATTTTGAGGCTTGTTAAGACAATCAGGATGTGGAATGTTGCTTGGAATCTTCTGTCCGTGGAAGCATGTGCTCATATAGTAATGACTGTGGCGAGGAAGATCTGGGCTTGCAGTAATTAAGATTACTGGTATGAAATCTGGGCATTATTTGCTGCTTTGGTGCCTCAGTGGTAGAATTTGAAAAAAGATCAAAGTGACAAAGTGACTTGAAAATATCACATGCCAGGTTCTCTTGCTTAAAGAGTGATTAATTTACGCCAGCGGTTACCGGTGACCACCGGCACTTAATCACTAACACCAGCCCTTTTCATGATCACCAGTTAAGGATACATTCACTTAGGGGAAGATTAAGCAGTTTGCCCAGAATCACAGGATGAAGAGCCGATAGCCAAGACTCGAACGTGGTTCCTCAGCTCAGAAGTCGGCAGTTTTGGCCATTACACCATATCTTCTCCCCACTTTTCAGGTTAATAGTTGCTTCTGTTTTAGGCAGCGCTAACAAAAGAAATGGCAGGTGCAAGCAGCCTCCAGAGTAGAGCCCAGCACTTATTTTGTTGCCAATTAATTATTGGGCATAACGCACTCATTGGAATCACATTTTATTACATATTGTGGCAGCAAGAGTGCATCAAACCATCAGTACCAGGCAGAACACAGCAAAACAAAAACACATCCGCCTATAGGGGAGTAAAAGTAGAATACTTGGGCACAGATAGCAAAATTAGATTTCCGATTCTGAACTATGGGGCCCATTATGATTGCGGTTTTTCCGCATCCTCCGGGCCGGCGGAAGCCACCGCCGGCCCGGAGGATGCGGAAAAAACGCTGCGGAGCCTCCAAAGACCCACCGCCATATTAGGATGGCTGGTGGGTCTGGAATTCCGTCCGCTGCTTTTCCGCCGCGGTCGCCTTCCGACCGCGGCGGAAAAGCTCTAACATGGCTGGCGGTGTCTATCAGACACCGCCAGCCATATTAGGATGGTGTGAAAGACATGCTTTTCCGCGGCGGGTTTTCCGCCGTGGAAAAGCATACGGACATTCACTTCGGGGGCCCGTTGCGGGCCCTCTGGGTGAAGGGGGGTGCACATGGGGGGTACCTATGGTACCCCCCTGCATTTGCATGCACAAAGCAGCAGGCACTGCGCGGTGCCTGCCGCTTTGTGCATGCAAATGAGATGCATGCATTTTTAACCTTGTGGCGGGTGCAGCTTGAAGCTGCACCCGCCGCAATGTTAAGGATAGAGGACCTGGCGGTCACATCCTAATCTGCTCGGAGGGAACGCCACAGCCCTTGCGGACGTTCCCTCCTCCTCAGGGGTCGCGGACGGATAATAATCGGCCCCTAGGTCTGCATTTGCAAAGCTCTTAATGGATTTTGTGAAGAGAATGAAGCAAAGAGAAGAAAAGAGGTGAAGAAATCAAAAATCCTTCTCAGGGTTCTCACTGATACTTAGGGCCAGATGTAGGTCGCCAATTAACGGTCGGTAACGGCCGATTTCGGCCGTTACCGACCGGTATTTGGCTTTTGAGATGTAGGTGGGTCTGAATTTACAGAATAGGTATATTTACCGATTTGGTAAATTTACCACTTCGGTATTTTACCGAATCGGTAAATATATCGATTCTGTAAATCCATATGTAGGTGACACTCCTAAGAGTGCCACAGGCCCTTAAGAGTCGGAATTTTACCACCCAATCATATTGGGTGGTAAAATACCGAATTCAGGTGTGCATGCACATCCGTGCATGCACACCTGTGCTATGTGGCACACAGACATGCCCTTAGGGCATGTCTGTGTGCCACATGGCACACATGTCTGTTCTTGGGGTGCTAGAGGGTGTCAAAGTGACACCCCCTGCACCCTTGCAGGATTCAGTATTTACCGAATCAGTAAATACCGAATCGGTATTTCACATTGATTCCTATGGGCTTCAAGGCCCGTAGGAATCAATGTGAAATACCGAATCGGTATTTACAGATTCGGGAAAATACCGACTCTTACAGAATCGGTAATATTTTACCTACATCTGCCTCCTTCCTATTTACCGACTCTTAAATACCGATTCGGTATGAGTCGGTATTTAAGAGTCGGTAAATAGGAATTACCTACATCTGGCCCATATTCAGTAAATTTACAGAAACTGTAAATTTATCGAATCTGTAAAATACCGAATCGATAATTTTACTGATTCGGTAAAACCCAGATGTAGGTAGCACTGTTTCCAGTGCTACAGGCCTTCAGAAATCGGTATTTTACCACCCAATCCTATTGGGTGGTAAAATACCGAATTCAGGTGTGCATGCACATCTGTGCATGCACACCTGTGCCATGTGACACACAGACATGCCCTTAGGGCACACATGCCTGTGCCACATGGCACACATGCCTGTATTGGGGGTGCTAGAGGGTGTCAAAGTGACACCCCCTGCACCCTTGCTGAACTCGGTATTTACCGAATCTGTAAATACCGATTCGGTAATGCCCATTGACTCCTATGGGCTTCAATGCCCATAGGAATCAATGGGCATTACTGATTCGGCATTTACAGAATCGGTAAATACCGAATCTTAACGATTCGGTATTTACCGAATCTGAAATACCTACATCTCCCCTCCTCTTTTTTACCACTTCTTAAATACCGATTCGGTATGAGTCGGTATTTAAGAGTCGGTAAATAGGAATTACCCACATCTGGCCCATATTCAGTAAATTTACAGAAACGGTAAATTTACCGAATCTGTAAAATACCGAATCGGTAATTTTACCGATTCGGTAAAACCCAGATGTAGGTAGCACTGTTTCCAGTGCTACAGGCCTTCAGAAATCGGTATTTTACCACCCAATCCTATTGGGTGGTAAAATACCGAATTCAGGTGTGCATGCACGTCTGTGCATGCACACCTGTGCCATGTGACACACAGACATGCCCTTAGGGCACACATGCCTGTGCCACATGGCACACATGCCTGTATTGGGGGTGCTAGAGGGTGTCAAAGTGACACCCCCTGCACCCTTGCTGAACTCGGTATTTACCGAATCTGTAAATACCGATTCGGTAATGCCCATTGATTCCTATGGGCTTCAATGCCCATAGGAATCAATGGGCATTACCGATTCGGTATTTACAGAATCGGTAAATACCGAATCTTAACGATTCGGTATTTACCGAATCTGAAATACCTACATCTCCCCTCCTCTTTTTTACCACTTCTTAAATACCGATTCGGTATGAATCGGTATTTAAGAAGTGGTAAAAAATATTTACCTACATCGGGCCCTTAGTCCTTTTAAACCAACAAAGAAGAAATTGGCACAGAAGGCGAAATATAAAAGAGCATTTTTATTAACCTCAATGAGTGAGAATACATCACACAGAAGCCTTAGCAACTGAATGAGGCAGTCTGAGGAGTACAGAAAACTGGGGCTTTATATATGCTTAGGGTTACATAGTAAGCATAAATGCAAGGTGCAGTCCTGGCTCATGTAAGCATGCAAAATGACTAAGTTGGGCATACAAGATCTACTTGCTCAACAAAGTGGGAGGAGAGTTACTTCTCCATACAGCAGCAAAAATAGCCTGACAGTTATACTAGAGAAGCAGGTGCATTCTACTAGCTAGGCCCTTCTGGGCATGTGTGAAAGTGGAAGATGCTAAGTATAGTTTGTCTCTAGGCAGATTTCAAGAGCAGTTAACAGAAAGGTAGGACAGAGCACATGGTGAGCACATGGCAAACAAAATGGCTGCCAGAAATACAAAATGGCTTTCACAAAGCGGATAAGATAACTTCTAAATACAGGATGGCTTCAGCTAAATGCTAACCCATTGCTGTCAATTTACGACAGAGGGAGACAGATAAACAACCAGCCATGAAAAATGGATATTAAAGCAGATCTTAGAGGAACCCCACAACGTCTGTATTTATGCTTCTGAGCAGTTGTAATGCTTTCTCTGTCTTCCCTGACTCATACTAATGGATCTTAAGAGTTCACTAACGACAGGCGAGGACAGGCTGCACACCTCTGTTCCAGTTTGAATACATGCAATGATGGTGGGGGACATTAAGGCCTCCTCAGCTCGCACAGTCATTCATATTCCATGCAGGCGGAGCAGTGGTGGACCTGAATATGGCTCTATATGCAGACTGCCAAGGGCCAAATAACGGCAGAAATTGATCACTAATCTCACAAAGGAATAATGCACTTTTCTTTCTGCATCAGACAAATCACAAATAAAAAATTAATGTACCAGCAAACACAACAAAACCACACAAACCACATCTATATACCCTTCTTTCTCAGCTACCACACATTTACACCATCACCTACAAACAGTACACAACTCTATCCTAACCACTAACCAATCAACTCATTACTAACCCTACCAAAGTACATACCATACATAACTACAACCTATCCAGACACACACTCCCCATGCTAATTACTCCTAACAGAACCCCTTTTATCATTAACAAACCTATACTCAGCCTCCCATCATTCTACCGCAAAAACAAAACACTTACACTGCACAGCAGCACACATTTTAACTCTTACAGCAAACAAGTCCAAGACAGTCTTAACTCTACTTCATCCCCTCCTACACACAGCATACACTCTACTCACAAAGACATCACCACCCCTTTACCTTACAACTTCCACTCGCAAACAATGCTATATAATCACACCCATCTCATAAAACGAAATCATCAACGCCTCTTTTCACTACTCCTCACAAACAAAACATATCAATCACACCTGCACTATAAAATCTCTCAAGCACAATACCTCATAATACTTAAAGTCACAAAATACAATCATACACCCACCTTTTAAACTATACAAATGAACATACTACAATGCCAAGCGTTCTCTCTTCCATCACACAAAACACACATACAGCAACACAGCAACTCTCTTTGAACCACCTCTCACCCATTGGACAATTTAGAACCGTATTACATGACCCACATGCTGCACCACCACCCCTAACTCATACACCATCCGAACCCTAAACACACAATCAATATAAGCAATGTGCCACACATCACAACTTCGCTTCTCCGTGTCTACTGCACAACAATGTTACACCACAAAAACAACACAGCAAACCAACTCACTTTCAAAGACCATATCCACCACCTACACAAGCAGACCCTTCGAAATGCCTTCTTAGCCAGCTTGACGAGGCCCACATTACGGAACAGCTACACAATTTCTATCCTAATACAGCTAATGCAGCACTAAAAACACATCTGCTACAAACCCACACAATATTGAACACTCTTCTACAAAACAGTGTCTCACTCTCACCAAAGCACCTTCTCTAAACTGTCTAATAATAAATATTTGATTGCTCTCCAAAAACAAACATCACATCTACGACATTCTCACAGACCCAAAACCAGACATACTATTCATAATTGAATCATTGTCGGGAGATGATATGTCTCCAGTCCTGCATGAAGCCGTTCCTCTAGGCTATCAAACGATCACCCAAATTGTGTAGGCAAAAAAGGAGGTGGCCTAGCTGTTGTGTTCAGGCAAACATTGCACATAACTAAAGTTGATGACATCTCCATAAAGAATTGTGAGGCTCTTCTTGCCAGATGCAATCCTACACCATCTTCCTCCTGTAACTTCCTGCTCCTTTACGGACCTCCACCTAGCAAGGCGACATTTTCAGACACACTTCTAGACACGGTTTCAAACCTGATAACAATACACTCCAACCTAGGCATTCTGGGTGACCTCAACATTCGGTTTGACAAACCCAATATGGCCCATCCAAAAACAATAATCACTGGCCTAGACCCACTGAACCTGCATCAGATCATCCACAAACCCACACACATCACTGGAGAAATTCTAGATGTCATTTGTGCTAATACCGAAGTAGTTACCTTTCAAACTATAACTCCAGTCATGTGGTCAGACCACCATTTGCTTGCTTTCCAACATAAAACAACACTAAGCAACTCACCTAAAACCACCTTACGTGTATCCATCTATCGACTGTGGAACAAGCTCAATTTGGAACACTTAGAAACACAACTAACATCCAGTACAGATCTTTAAACAATAAAGTCTGTTAAAAAAACTACATGAGTGGCTACAAGAATCTTTTGATATCCTGATACCACTGAAAACAACACAACAGAACAAAAGAAAACAAGCAGCTTGGAGAAATACAGAGACAAAAGACATAAAGCACCAAATTAGAAAGCTGCAACGTGCCTGGCTCAAAACAAACACCAAACAAGACAAACGTCACCTACAAAAATTTGTAGATTCTACAAGTCAGCTATCAAAAAGCAAAGAAAAAAGTACTATTCAGACAGAGTTCAAAATGCTAAATGTGCAAATAAAGAATTCTATAAAAAGCTCAATCAATTTCATAAACCTACTTGCCTAGAAGGAACTCATCCCGTTACTCAAGATTACACAGACAAAGTGGCAAATCATTACACGGACAAAACAGACATGTTGAACTCCTACTTAAACAGAGACAAAGCACCAGCAACAACCCTTTTACAAAACAACAATCCGAGAGTACTTTAAACCAGCATCTTCGTTCCTTCCAACACTATTCAGACAATACATTTATGGACATGGTCAAGGCAAGCAGGCCTGCCGGCAGCCCTTTTGCCCTGTGTCCACCACATACTTTCAAGACAATTCTTCCAACAACCTCTGCTGCCACTCCAGTGAGAAGAATAATCAATGATTCCTTTACTACTGGAATATTTCCATAAGAACTTGGTCCCGCTGAACTCTGACAACTACAGACCCATTACAAATGGACCTTTCCTGGGCAAACTGATAGAAAGAGCAGCGTTTGCCGTACTTCCAAATGGAATTCCATCCAGAAAGAGGCACATAATCTGCCCTCCATGCCCTCTCGGATGACCTGAAGAACATGGTTACCCGCAACGGGGTTGATGCGCTACTCTTCTTGGACCTCTCGACTGCCTTTGACACGGTTGACCATGACACTCTGATACAAAGACTCCATGAAGCCGGCATACAGGGGGCTGCTCTAGGCTGGATTGCATCCTACCTTCGAAACAGAACTAGTGTAATCCATACCCCACCTTTCTCGTCCAAACCATACTCCATAAAACCAGGGGTCCCTCAAGCCTCTATCATCTTGCCCATGCTTTTCAACATCCACATGAAGTCATTATCGATACTGATCAATCAATTTCACCTCACGTGCTATAACTATACAGCTAACACACACAATACTGCTTCAACTGGAATGCCCCAAAGACATTGGAAACTCACCAGTTTTCAGTTGTCTCAGAGCTGTGGATCAATGGATGACTTGGAGCCATCTCAAATTGAATGCTTCCAAAACGGAAATACTCACATGTGGTGATTGGAAGCATTATGACCCGTTTGTCGCCTGACCTGATGAACTGGGATCACCCCTTAAAGTATCGAAGGAAGTAAGAAACCTCAGAATGACCATAGATTCCAAGCTTTTGATGAATGCCGAAGTGGAAAAAGTAGTAAGATTAAGCTTTGCTACTATAAACACCCTGCGACGAATCTTCCCTCATTTGGGATTTCCATACAAGGTCCAAGCTACCATCTCCCTTGTTCTGTCCAAACTTGATTTCACCAATAGTCTCTACCAAGGATCAGCCTTAACAACCATGAAAAGACTACAACAGATTCAGAGCTTGACTGCCAGACTACTCTTGCATATCAAACCGCAAAACCACATCTCCCCTGCCTTGAAAGCCCTGCATTGGTTACCGGTTGCCAGAAGATCCACGTTCAACCTGCTTTGTATCACCTACAAAGCGATACATGGAATGGAACCACTACCGATCAGGAATAAAATCACCAAACAAATTCAACAAAGAAACCTCTGCTGTAGAGTAACTCCTCATCTCAAAATACCAAGATACAAGGAAAAAAACATGGGTGGCACATCCTTCTCTGTTCAAGCAGCCAAACTATGGATCTCTTTACCCCACGTAAAACCACCTTATCTTCAGATAACAACCCAAGAATTGGCTCTTCCCCACATAAGCCCCATACGCAAACAGAAATACACAGCATATCCCTCTGTATATAAGCATTTATTTGGACTATAGATATATACCTATATATGTGTATTGCTTTGTAATAAACATGTAGAATAATTGTGTTTTATAAAAAAATGAAAGAAAATAAGTACAACAAAGCTTGAAAACCAGACGTCATCTACTGCACCTTTAAGCTACATATACTTACTTCCTGCATGCATCAATATACTTTCCATGTACTTGTATCTATATATTTATTACTTTTCTCCTAAAAAAGCATATTCAATGCACTACCCTATTTCTCCTCCTATACCTCTATCAATATCTTTAATCTACCTTTACTTACTTCATTGCTGCATCTATATTCTTTCCATGTACTTATGCATCTATATATTTATTAGTTTCTTCTAATTCAGCATATTCAATGTACTACCTTATTTCCCACCCAATACCTCTCTGAATATATCTTCTACCTAGACTCTGACTCATCTCAAACCTCTTTCTACTACACTTTCCAATTAACTATCATATTTCTCACCCTATACCTCTATCAATATATCCTCTGCATCCACTCTCTCATTCATCCCAAACCCCATACGACTACTATTATCCCCAAAACAACCATTTTTACTCCCCCATACTCTACCCCTCCTAGCATCATCTGACACCTCTTTTACTATACCGATCCCCCAAGACAAGACTTTTAAACTCTTCCCTCTGACTCTTCCACTACACGTCCCTTTTTACTCATCCCAAGCCTCCTCATACTGCTGTAACCTCCAAACAAAATTCTAAATTATTCACTCTTCTATCCCTTCACTATCATTTTCAATCAAAAAACCAGACTAACATGTCCACTTCTCAAATTTCAAATTTCACTTTACTAATTCAAAACTAATCCTTTAGGGGTTCCGGAGTAGCGTGCTCTTCATCGAAAAAGCGCTTGAACACATAATCAGCGGTGTTAAGGGTACACGTGCTCACGCTGTTATGAGCTCTATAGGTGCTTGATGGCATACATTATAAATCTAAATCCTTGTTCTGGTCATTGTAGATTTCAATGCTTGTTGTTACTCAAACTTTGTTCAGGTCATTGCAGATACCAATGCTTGTAGATACCAATGCTTGTTATTACTTTATTTTGCATGAAGCCAGTATTCTGGAAGAGTAGCACGTGTATTGGAAGCAGGTTGGGCTCCACGTGTATAATATGCTAATTTAAACTGAATCCTACGGAGCCCATAAAAGGAACGCTTGCGCTCGTGACGATCCTTCGTCTCTTTGCATCGCGTCACGACAAGCGCTCCAGCCAGCTCCTACCGGTATCTCCAGAGAACTCTGCGGCCCGCCCTGCAACCATTCCTCGCTTTCTATTCCCTCCTCAGCCCGTCCCCCGCTTTTCTCACTGCTACATTTCTTCGTTCGTTTCCCTGCAACCCGTCGATTCCTCCCGTTTCAACTCACCTCTTCAGGACGGATCTCCAGTGAGCCGGCGGCCATTCCTGATGTTCGCCGGAAGTCTTCTTGTTGGGCCCATCTCCGGAACACGGACACTAAAAGAGAAAAAGAAGAAGGACAGTAAGACTTAAGGTTGCTTAGCAACACAGGCAATAACATCGCGCTATTGAGAGACAATATGCACAGTATCTCCTGTTCTCCTGTTCTAATTGAGAATCGAGTATTGTAAACGGAGTAATGTAAAACCGAATACTGTGATTGTGATTTTGTTGACTTAACAAACCCAAGACAATTCAAGATTATTTATCAAGACTATTGTTATGTTGCAATATGATGTTTGAGGCACAAGAGCAATTTAAAAACCTAGATACCAAGATGTGCAGTTAGCTTATGATCCAATAAGCTAAATGATAATGCAAATTAGCTTATGACATTAATAGGCTGAAGTATACCTATAGTTAATAGTGCACATTACACTAGAGTTTGCTAGAGTAGAGTTTTGTGCTTTCTTTTTCGTTTATTTTACAGACCCCATTTTCCGGTAATCAAGCTGGGATTCAAGGTATGTGCATGGAGTGCTAGTGTTGTTCTAACAACTAACTCTCACTAACCACTTTCAGCTGGTATTTGAAAAACACTTTTAATAATCTTCCTGTTGCTATTTTTTAAGGAGGTACTCAAGAATTAAGATACTCTCCAGATCCAGCGAAGTGTATACAAAGACCGGTCCTTTCAATGGTTGGTAACGATTAATCAATAGATGGGACAATATAATTTATTGTGAGTCACGTTTTCTGGAATTCAGTATTTATTGTATGTTTTGTGACATTCAGAAAATCACGTGCAAGTCGTCAAGACACGAAACCGGTCCAGAACACTTCAAAGAGAAACAAAGACTGAACAAGACCAGTGTTTGTTTGTTTGTTTGTTTCTCTATCCACTTCCCCTTTCCCTTGGGGACAAGTTAATTTAGCAAGAGTTTTCGGACGCCTTGCTTGTTGACTGGTTCTGGAGGGAGTTGGGACTTAACGACTTCAAGAAGGAAACAACTGGAGTGCTTCAGCGTGATTGCGCAACAGAAGACGAAGCCACATCTTGTTTCCTCTTGATTTCGTTGTCTCGCTCCCATGGATGTCCCTCAGCTCATTCAGTTAGTGCAGAAAATGACTGAGGAGATGGAGGAGTTGCAAATGGAGAATCAGTCACTTCATCAAGAATTGGACAAAACAAGAGTTGGGTTTACTAGGTGGAGGGACACGTCCGAGGAGAGGAAACCGATTATAGCTCCTTCCAAATTTGGTACCACTACATTTCAGACACACTCTCCTAACATTCAGTCTTCGGAGTCTCCTGTACAGCTCACTGTAGACACTCCTAATCCAGTCCCATTAGCTAATCCTGAAAGATTCACTGGGGACAGTAGCAAGTATACTACCTTTATAAGTCAATGCCAATTGCACATTATGTGCAAACCACAGGTCTTTACCAATGATACAACCAAGGTAGCTTTCATCATTTCCTATTTAGGTGGGGTGGCTGCAAACTGGGCCATGGCATTGGTTGACACTGATGATCCTCTTCTCCATAATTTAAACAATTTCAAGGCAGCTATGTCCAATCTGTTCACCAAGCATGTGCTTATCCAGGCGTCAGATAACGAACTTTTAAGTCTTCGTCAGAGTTTGAAGGATTTAAACTCCTATGTGACCACTTTTAACAGACTCCTAGCCGAGACACATTGGCCTGTGGAAAAAGGATTTCTTTATTTTATAGAGGCCTCAAGGATGATCTGAATGGCTCTTTGGCTCATATTGTGAACCTACCTGATGACTTCGCTGAATTCCAGGATTTAGTGGTAAAACTAGACCACAGGTTAGGAGAACATAGAAGTGAAAGTCCTAGGGGAGATATAAGAAATTTACATTTTAGATCAGACAAGAATGAGGCTGAGGACAAATCCTTTTCAGTAGAACCCATGCAAATCGGAGGTGTCAAAGGGCCTTTAACAATTGAAGAAAAAGAAAGAAGGCGCAAAGGAAATCTGTGTCTTTATTGTGGGAAGCCCGGACATTTTGCCAAGGACTGTTCGGTAAAACCGGCCAAGAAAAAGGCCTCAGTGATAGATTCAGTTTCTCATTCACAGTCGGAAAACTAGATAGGAGAATGATGAGATCGCTTCTCCGAGAAATGTTGTCTCTACAAAGATCTCTCACTACGCCACCAATGTCGTTTCTTGCGTTCCTAAACATTTCACTATACGGGTGATGTTTATCCTATCCATTCAACAAAGACATAGTATACCAGTGCTTCTTGATTCTGGTGCCACAGGAAACTTTTTTGACGTAGAGCTCGCTCATAAGTTACATCTAACACATGTTCCTAAGAAAGACTCAGAGCCTGTAAGGGCAGTAGATGGGTCAGCATTGTCTTCTGGCTTAATACGTTTCCATACAGAACCTTTAACTGTTGTAGCAGACAACGGTCAAACAGAACAAACAGTTTTTGATCTAATTGATACTCCCCCTTTTGGGGTTATTTTGGGAATTCCTTGGTTGGAATTACACAACCCCAAAATAGATTGGCAAAAAAGAACCGTTACTCTGGACTCCTCCCATTGTAAATTGCACTGTTATCAGGAAATCAAAGACCCGGTAATGCCTCTATTTTGTGCCGCACTGACTCCTGAAGTCAGTAGCCTCCCTACAGAGTACCGAGATTTCTCTGATGTCTTTGACCCAATAAAAGCCACCAAGCTTCCGCCTCACAGGGTTTATGATTGTCGGATTGATTCAGTTCCTGGAGCAGTACTACCGTGTAGCAGAATCTATGCTCTAACGGAACCAGAAAATGAGTACCTGAGAAAATAACTGGACGAGTTGTTAGAGCTGGGGTTCATTCGACATTCAACAAATTTTTTGCCGCTTTTCTTCGTGGCGAAGAAGACGGGCGATTTGAGGGCTTGCATTGATTATCGCGCTGTCAACAAAGTGACAATCAAAAATAGGTACCCATTGCCTCTAATTCCTGTACTGCTCAATCAAGTCAAAGGCTCCAGCATATATACTAAGCTAAATCTCAGAGGGGCTTACCATCTGATTCGTGTTAAGGCTGGCGACGAATGGAAGACTGCCTTCCGCACGAAGTTTGGCCTTTTTGAATATACGGTCATGCCGTTCGGTCTCTGTAATGCTCCAGCAGCATTCCAGTACTTCATTAATCAAGTCTTGCATGACCTACTGGACGTCTGCTGTGTTGTATACATAGACGATATCTTGATATACTCTAAAAATACAACTGACCACATACAACATGTTCGTTCAGTCCTACAAAGATTAAGAGATCACTCTTAATTCGTGAAACTTGAGAAATGCGAATTCAACAAAACTAAAGTAGAGTTTTTAGGATATTGCTTATCTCCAGACGGGATTCTTATGGATCCAAAGAAAGTGGATGCAATTTTAAATTGGCCAACTCCAAACTCTGTTAAAGAAATACAACGAATCTTGGGGTTCGCAAATTTCTACAGACGGTTCATTGCTCTTTTCTCCGAAATAGTATCACCCATCACACAGCTACTAAAAAGGGAAAATCCTTTCACTGGACTGAGGAGGCAAACAATGCGTTCCTCTTGTTAAAAAAGGCGTTCACTTCTGCACCCATTTTAGTGCATCCAGATCCTGACAGACCATTTTTTGTCGAAGCAGATGCTTCCCAAACTGCACTCAGAGGCGTACTTCTACAGAAAAATCCTGACTCAGGCCACTTACACCCAGTAGCCTTTCATTCAAGAAAACTGCTGTTGGCTGAACAGAACTACAGGATAGCCGAACGTGAACTATTGGCCATAAAAGATGTTTTCCAAGAATGGAGGCACCATTTATTGGGAGCCAAACATACAATAACTGTCTATTCTGATCATAAAAACCTGCAATTCTATTCCACAGTAAAAGCTTTCACACCAAGGCAAATGCGATGGTTACAATTCTTCAGGTAATTTGATTTCATAATTACCTATCGACCAGGGAATAAACAATTACTTTCAGACACTCTTTCACGCTTAGTGTGTAGAAAGGATTATGATCAGATTAAAGAATCACCAAGCATTCTTCCTAAAGGAAGGATAATGGCTGTAGTTCAAACGAACAGTTTTCTCGATTTAGTCAAAAAAGAACTTGAGACCCATGACACGCAAGAATCGCTATCTAAGAAGAACAATACAATTAGTGAAGGGTTCTTCTTTCATCAAGACAAACTGTTGATCCCGACTAAAGAATTGCAGGAAAAAATTATGCAATGGAATCATGACCTGGCTATAGCTGCCCATCCCAGAGTAAACAAAACACTAGAATTATGCCAACGCTACTTCTGGTGGGAACACATGATTCCAATTATCCAACAATATATCAGGGCTTGTCCTGTTTGCACGAGACAGAAATCATTACATACACCTCCAATGGGATTACTTCATCCTATGGACCTTCCTCCACAACCATGGCAGTAGTTTAAACTTCATCACAGATCTACCTGAGTCCAACGGTTACACTACAGTCTTAATAGTGGTAGATGTATTATCAAAAATGGGACATTTTATTCCATTACCAAAACTACCAACAGCAGCAGAATTTAGTACCATTTTCTTGTCCACCATTGTTAAGTTGCATGGTTTACCAAGTAAAAATTTTTCGGACAGAGGCCCTCAATTCGTATCTAGATTTTAGTCACAACTCAGTAAGCACTTAGGAATTGAATTGGCTTTGTCGTCTTCTTTCCATCCACAGACGGACGGACAAACAGAAAAAGTAAACCAATATGTAGAACAGGGCTTACGTTGCTTGATATCTACCACAACTACACCTTGGGACGAAGTGTTACCTTGGGCAGAATTCTCATACAATAACACCTCCCACTTAGCTTTGGGTTGTTCTCCTTTTTATTTCCTGACAGGACAACATCCTCGATCTCTTCCCATCCTGTTACCTAAAAAACAACAACCCATTCCAGCCATGGTAGATAGACTAACCACATTGTTAGACATACAAGAACACGCAAAAAGACAATGGATTAAGAGCAAAGCAGCAATGAAACATTCAGCAGATAAACATAGGATACCCGCACCATTATACAAGGAAGGACAAATGGTTTGGTTGTCCACCAGAAATATTCAATTAGAAGGTCCCAAAAAATTAAAACCAAGATTCATTGGTCCCTTTGCTATTGAAAAGATAGTGAATCCGGTATCAGTAAGATTGTGCCTGATGAGTATGCAATCCACTTAAGTAATCAATGGGATAGGGAGGAGGAATGGGCGTCCATTTGCTTCCCCTGGATACGTATTGAGGTTATCAACTGCAAAAAAAATCGCAAAAAATGGACACTTGTAACAGATCTAAACCATTGGGTAGATTGGTTATGGTATTCTCAAAAACACAATGTTTATGATGGTATTGCGGTGTATATTTTTCATCCGCCCCTATATTGTAGTTGTGGCAGTTATCATTGAATACCATAAAGTGCAAGGTGCCTGCCTCATCCAGAGGCTCCTCTGGTCTAGATTCGCAGTGTCCAGAGATCAGAAGGTGAGGTAAAAAATTAATTAATGAAAAAGTGGTAACCCAAAGAAAAAAAAAATTTCAATTTAAAAGTTAGATCAACCCCCAACATTTTTTATTAATGGTGCGGATCTAAAAGGTAAAATAATTGGTACTTGTACTAGATCAAGTGACTGGATCTAGAAGTATGGTGTTAAAAATGGTGTCGACATGTTTCAGCCCCCTATGGCTCAACGGAGTCTGCAGGGCTTTCGTCAGGACTAAACAAACATACAAAACATAAATAGTTACTCACACCATTTGTGTAGTTACTGCGGTGGCTTACTAGTATAATTAGTCAGTTGCCAATCGGGCTGTTTTTACCTGTAAAAGAGGGACACAAAACAGAAGCATACAGTACATATAATGTTATATTTATGTGTGTACGTAGGCACCAGAGTACGTGTTGGTCTCTTCTGAGCTATTTGGAAATTGATTTAGAAAAACTTTTTCTAACGTGGAGTTTAGAACAAAAGGGCAAAGGACTGAGTAACTGGTTAGGCGACTAGGCTGGTAAACGAGTCATGTAACAAAATGGTAGGACCATTGAGTTGCTGCCTGTATAGTTGTGACATTGCTAATAAATACAATTGCATTGCATATCGAACACCGCTATCAGGGTGTGCGAAGTGTGGTGCGTGTATCTGAACGTAGGTAGTCTGAGGCAGAAAACTAGTTCTGATAATGTACATATAAACACTGTTTGTTTGAGACAGGAAGCTATTGTATAACGTTAATGAGTATTTCTCGCCAGAACGCTATCCACCCTGTATTCCATGTTTCCCTTCTGAAACCTCACGATCCAACAACACGACCAGACAATCCTCCTCCTCCAGTTGTGGTAGGAGCCCACCTTGAATACGAAATTAAAAAAATCTTAGACGCCAAACGTATACAAGGTCGTCTCTATTACCTCATTGACTGGAAAGGGTATGACCCCTCGGAACGATCATGGGAGCCAGAAAATAATGTACATGCCTCCAAGCTCATTAGATCATTCCATGCCTTGCACCCGGACAAACCACGTCCAGTAAGACGTCCTTTTGGGGGGGAACTATTAAGTGTACACGTGCTCACGCTGTTATGAGCTCTATAGGTGCGTGATGGCATACATTATAAATCTAAATCCTTGTTCTTGTCATTGTAGATTTCAATGCTTGTTGTTACTCAATCTTTGTTCAGGTCATTGCAGATACCAATGCTTGTAGATACCAATGCTTGCTATTACTTTATTTTGCATGAAGCCAGTGTTCTGGAAGAGTAGTGCGTGTATTAGAAGCAGGTTGGGCTCCGCGTCTATAATATGCTAATTTAAACTGAATCCTACGGAGCCCATAAAAGGAACGCTTGCGCTCGTGACGATGCTTCGTCTCATTGCATCGCGTCACGACAAGCGCTCCAGCCAGCTCCTACCGGTATCTCCAGAGAACTCTGCGGCCCACCCTGCAACCATTCCCCGCTTCCTATTCCCTCCTCAGCCCTTCTCCCACTCTTCTCCCTGCTCCCTTTCTGTGTTCGTTTCCCTGCAACCCGTCGAGTCCTCCCGTTTCAACTCACCTCTTCAGGACGGATCTCCAGTGAGCCGGTGGCCATTCCTGACGTTCGCCGGAAGTCTTCTTGTTGGGCACATCTCCGGAACACGGACACTGAAAGAGAAAAAGAAGAAGGACAGTAAGACTTTAGGTTGCTTAGCAACACAGGCAATAACATCGCGCTATTTAGAGACAATATGCACAGTATCTACTGTTCTCCTGTTCTAATTGAGAATCGAGTATTGTAAACGGAGTAATGTAAAACCGAATACTGTGATTGTGATTTTGTTGACTTAACAAATCCAAGACAATTCAAGATTATTTATCAAGACTATTGTTATGTTGCAATATGATGTTTGAGGCAGAAGAGCAATTTAAAAACCTAGATACCAAGATGTGCAGTTAGCTTATGATCCAATAAGCTACAGGATAATGCAAATTAGCTTATGACATTAATATGCTGAAGTATACCTATAGTTAATAGTGCACATTACACTAGAGATTGCTAGAGTAGAGTTTTGTGCTTTCTTTTTCGTTTATTTTACAGACCCCATTTTCCGGTAATCAAGCTGGGTTTCAAGGTATGTGCATGGAGTGCTAGTGTTGTTCTAACAACTAACTCTCACTAACCACTTTCAGCTGGTATTTGAAAGACACTTTTAATATTCTTCCTGTTGCTATTTTTTAAGGAGGTACTCAAGAATTAAGATACTCTCCAGATCCCGCGAAGTGTATACAAGGGCCGGTCCTTTCAATGGTTGGTAACGATTAATCAATAGATGGGACAATATAATTCATTGTGAGTCACGTTTTCTGGAATTCAGTATTTATTGTATGTTTTGTGACATTCAGAAAATCCCGTGCAAGTCGTCAAGACACGAAACCGGTCCAGAACACTTCAAAGAGAAACAAAGACTGAACAAGACCAGTGTTTGTTTGTTTCTCTATCCACTTCCCCTTTCCCTTGGGGACAAGTTAATTTAGCAAGAGTTTTCGGAAGCCTTGCTTGTTGACTGGTTCTGGAGGGAGTTGGGACTTAACGACTTCAAGAAGGAAACAACTGGAGTGCTTCAGCGTGATTGCGCAACCAGCGGTAACAAGCACTATGTAAATGCAAACCTCTTTCCCTCTTCTATCCCTTGGCTACCCTTCTCTATCCAAATAACTGAATAACATATCCAACACTCAAATTATTTTCAGATTTCACTATACTAATTCAACACTAATCCTTCATGGGAAGCGGAGTAGGGTGCTACTCGCTGAAAAAGCGCTTTGTCGCCCCGTTTGGGGTAGCAAGTGCTATGTAAATGCAATTACAATCGGTGAGGAGGTTAGGAAATAGAGAAAGAGGCACAGTCTGCCCAAATTAAGAACAAAAGTGTGTGCGCACTGTGACATAATACTTTTGAGTAATAGCGGAACAGACAAGGCTCCAGGAGAAAATGATTGAAATAAGAGCTAACTGATGGCTGTCAAGAAAAACGTAGGTATCAGTACAAAACTTTTGGTTAGTAAAACTTAAAAAAATATATAAATAAAAGCTAAGTCATTTTAAATATAACAAAACTGATATATTTGACTCACATTAATTTTTAGTTCTCCCAGCTAAACTCCAAATACTGTAACTCAACGATCCCCAACGGCCAACCTTCTTGTACTCACCTCCTTCTCTCACTGTGGATCAGCTACCACGCCCATCCACTCTCTCCCCAGCTACAGTCTCAACCCGTTCACTCACTCTCCCGTTGACTCTCTGTTCTAATATTGGTACATCCTGTCTCCCTCACCCTGTTTGACACACCTCTGAAGACCTTCTCTACCACTGTGCACAGTCACCATTTACCTCCTTCCTCGACCCTAGCCATTCTCTCCCAAGCCACAATGACACCATGCTTGTCATTAGGAGTCACCGTGGGTCACAGCTATGAACTATGAAACAGTTTTTGTGAGCCCTGACCTCAGATGTGCGAAAGTCAATGCCAAGATCACAGGATCGGATTCTCCCTATAAGTGTTAGGGCTCCTCCAAACATTTCTGTCTATTTTGTATTATGATAATAACTGTGTTGTATTCACTATTAGTGTAATAAAAAAAGGAAGCATGAGGAGATAGACCAGGTCCTTTACAGGCACTCCTCGTGAGTAAAATAAAATCAACTACAATTAGGAGCTATAGAGGGTAATTCATCAGGTCGCCCTCCTCTCATAAGTCACAATAACCACAAAGACCTGACAAAAAAGAGAAGGGCATACAATCTACACAGCTTCCTTTATCACACTGGAAAGGGGGGGAACACAATTTCTATATCCTCCAACACTCTGCTGGATCCCCCCAAAACAAATTCAGTCATTATCCAATCTCAACTGCCCCAAAAACATTTCTAAAAATTGTTTATCAGTCCCCTCACTGCAAACATACCCCTTAATAAAAAAGTGTATGTAAATAAACAAAAAATGGTGTGAAAGTGAGAGAGTCCCTCATGTGTACTTCACCAGAGTGGCTGTTGGTTGGTTCTCACCAGCTTGCCCACGTTTCTCATCATCGGAATCTCTCTCACCAGTGAAAAAAGGAAACAGAGAAAACATGTCCAGTGTAAAGAAAAGAGGTGCAGAAATAAATATGTATGTGTAGAAGAGACTCCGTAATGTGCAAAAGGAAAAATTCTTCCAATATAAAATTGAGTTAGGGCTCACATATACCAAACTTCAATTTTATTCCAAACCGTGTGCCATACTCAAGATTAAAACCAAATTACACATTATAGACCATTTAAAGATGGGGCCAACATGTTTCATTGCCTCTTGTTTTTTGTGGCAATTTCATCAGGGCTTGAGGTCATCATTCACCTCCCTGGACTCCAACTTTTGTGTGAAGAATGACTGATAAACAAAAAGAACAGTAAATATAACTCCCAACCTGGTGCGGTACCTCCAAAGCTGCTATGCATGGGCAAGTCGGAACTGGCTCATGCCACATTACTACTCAATAGATATTTACCATGTGGTAGCCAAAGTCAATCATACCCACTTCCCACCATGTAGAGGGGAAATTATACCTGCAAAAACATGTATCACATGATTAGAACTCATCACAGGGAACCCCCCGGCCAACCTGCACGCGGTGTGTCACTGCCGAGCTATTTCACTGCCAACTACCAAGTCGCTTTATCCATTAAAAATTAAAAACCTTGACATCATGCATACTCTCAATCCAATTGTGATGGTAACTCCACAGTGAGTTAACCTATCATCCACTCAATCATGGGCTTCATATAATGCACAAAAAGATTTCTCGAATCCCATACTCATCACCCTGCCACATCTCCTGCTAGGTGAGCCTTTACACTCTTAGGCCCGCTTCTCTTGTCAAGACGCACTGATTTTATAAAAACACATCTTGACGGAGCTGCATCCAACCCCTCAGTTTTGACCACTGGACACACCCTTACAGCGTCTTTCTGGACTGTTAGCCTTAACAAGTTCCGACGCACTGCTTCTACCGAAATGTAGGATATTTAAATGCAAGCGCATCGGTGAGGCACTCGCGGTCAGCTGACTCCCCTGCATCACGTCGCTGCCCCGATGTGAGCACCATCTTTGAATGGTGCATCTATCCATTGCCAAGTGCATCCTACACTTTATTCCAAAGCTGTATTCACAGCTATACTACATTTGAGAGGTACCATCCATTACGAATAACGTTCACACATTTCCACTGGCAGATCATAAATCTTGGAAACCATTATAGTTCCTTATGCCTTAAATGTTGATTTCAACGCCATTCTATTTTTACCAAACCCCTATATCCTATTTAAATTAAATGCTACCAGAGGGTTGAAGCACTCATTATGCCACCCACTAAAGTATCATTGTAAAACATGTCCCTAGAAATGACAATGCAGCCAAAGTGGGCAGTTTTAAACATTATCAATGCTTGTAAGTCAACCCTATGGTAGACCCTAAAGTCTAACGCCACGGTTTACGCTGAGTAGTCAGTGTAAACCTTGGCATTGTCGTAGTCAACCTAATCAGTTAAATCAAAATACCTACTTTGTACATCATTTTCATTGTATCATTGACTACTCAATTATTTGTATATTTTGCATTGCAACGCTCATGCTGTTTTCTCACTCCTGTGTCACTGTGCCGCTCACCTTCACTAGCACATACAGTGCACACTTGTGTTTTTTGGTTATTCCTATATAAATTATAATGTAGTGCTGATACAACTACTTACACATAAGAATCTATATTCTATCAAACTCTCTTGTGGTCTCCGTTTCTTCTTCCCCTCCCTTGAGTGATTTATACTCTGCCTGCATTTTCGCTGTAGCAAGGCGGACTCTCCCATAGGAAAACACTGGTCACATTATAACTACTTAGATTGCTTAGCTTCAGTTTGAGAGTAGCTAGAAAACTTTCACAAGTACTCGTTTTAGTTATAATTTAAAATTCAACTGACTGCTCCAGTCTTATTTTACATTTCTATCTTTAAAATGACACTTTTAGAACTTTATAATTTTCCTGCCAAAGCCAAAAGGGGCTTTTTGCTAGTGTCCAGTGCCACCTGATGCTGATGGCTTCCCTATGGTGAGATGTATATTGCTCCCAAACAATGAACAAAGGGCTGGAGTGTGAAATATTTGTTTTCTTCCTTGAGCAGGAAGGCCTGGAGGGTTGTCCCCAGCCCCATCCTGAGTGCATACCCTGTCACTAGCAAATTTAGCTCACACCAAGGTCTTCTTTCCTTTTGATTTGCTAGTAAGCTTAGTTCCATGCCCAGTGGGAGGAGGGAGCTGCCCCAGAGCTGATTTGAAATGACCACAAGGGAGGGTTTTCCATTGTAATACCCACACCTCTGGGTGGATACAGGGAGCTGCCATGTTGGATTTAGGTAGCGGGGCACTGTGGGACAAGTGAAAGTAAAACACAACAGTAGTGCTGCAAAAGTGGGTAGGGTCGCCCCTGGGATCTTCCACTCCATTGGGTGGGGAGGGCCAGGAGTTTAAGACACCCACAGCCTGGCACTGGACATAAATGTATCATCCATAGCACCCTCCTCAAAACACTCCTGGACATGTGAAGAATCAGAAGAAGGGCTGCCCTGCTGTCAGAGGAACCTGAAGAAAGACTGAACCTACTTGCCTTGAAGCTAGAACCTTAGAAGTGGCCCCAACGGTCAGTTGGGTGACCTCCTGTTTGAGCAACAGGGACACAAAAGCTTCCAGGGGCTCTTTTCCTGAACTGCCCAGTTGACCAGTACCAACTGGACTTGACCTGAACCCTGCTACTGGCCTCTATTAGACGGAGTCCTAAACCCTAAGGGGTGCCAATCCAGTCCCTGAAACCTTGGCAGGTGTTACCGTGTACTCTTCCTGTCCCCAAAGCACAAGAAGTGGGACTTAGGAACATTTTGCCAACTTATTGCCTTGAGACCTGACGGGAACCAAGATTGCTATTGAAGCCGCAGCCCTTGACATCTAATTGACGGCTGACCTCAGATTACTAGTTTGCCATGCTAGTGGAGATCTAAGTTCCACAAAAGTGTCTAAGTCTGACTAGAGAGTTCATCAGGACTCACTCTGAGCAGCAGCCCTTCAATGTCAAGGCCTTTCTGGGCACAGAATCATACTTCCCCGGCTCAACGTTTTCACCCCTTTGTTGATGACTGCACTGGAACCCGGCTCTTCTGCAAACTGCCATCATTGAGCCCCCCTCCAGATCCAGCTTTGAATCTGCCCAATAAATAACTCGCTGACAACCACTTTTTCTACATAAAACTTTCTAAGTCAGATAGTAAACTCTCAATCATAGTTAGCCTTAACATTTGACTTTGTCCATGTCCAGTGTGACCAGATGACCACAGTTGGCGCTTTAAGCTTGTTTATTCTATTTTTAGGTCAAACATTACAAAATCAAATTTCAGGTATGCTTAGTTGGATTGTTGTTGTTTTGGTGTCATTTTATTTCTTGAAATGTTCTCTATATTTCTAAATAATTTTGGATTTTTCTTATGTTTTGTTTTCACTTTATTACTGTTTGAGTGCTGCATACATACTTACACATCATAGTTAAGCCTGACTCCTTTATGCCAAGCTACCAAGCTACCGGAGGAGAAGCATAGGTTTGGTTAGTGACTTTAGAGGTTCACCCTGACAGGGACTGTGATTATTATTTGGGATGGGTTCTCCCCCTCCTCAACTAATACTAACATTTGTTACCCTCTCCCGTTGTCTTGCACTCACTCTTACTTTTACTCATTTCACTTTCTTTAACCCACACTCACTCACTCTAACTCAGTCAGTTCCCATCTTTTGCTTTTGCTCTCACTCAATCTCCCTTTTTCTCATTCACTCTGATTCACTCATTCCTTCTCCCTTGATCTCAGTCACACACTCAATCACTCTCTCATACTTTCACACTCACACTAACTTGAACTCAGTTTTCTTCTCATTCTCACTCATCTGGCTAACCCATTCTCACTCACAGATACACTCACTCTAACTCATTTTTTCTCATACTCATTCTTATTCATTTTGATACACTCACTCTCACTTGCAGTCAGTCTTTCTCCCAGTCATTGGTTCTCACTCACTGACTCACTCATGCTAATCGGCATTTAGGGTCACATTTACTATAAAAGAATAGTGCAATGCAGTGTACCAATCAAAGCTGATTTTCTGCTTTGCGCAATGGGAAGAGAGCATTGCAAAGCCATATCTACTAGGATATTACATTGCTGCTCTCTTCCCGACACTGGTGCCTAACACAACACATGCACCTGAGTACCCTGGTGAAAAGTGTGTTTGATGTCAAGTCAAGTCAAGTCAAGTCAGGATATTTATATTGCGCACATATCACGTCCAAAGGAGTCTCATGGCGCATGCAGACGATTCTGACCAAAAGGGTAAGTAGCAGAGATTAGCAGAAGAGCCAGGTCTTAAGCTTCTTTCGGAAACTAGTGTGTTCAGAGGTTGTGCGCAAGCTGAGAGGCATTTTATTCCAGAGGGATGGAGCCAAAAAGGAGAAAGCGCGACCTCCGTTCCTGGCAGTTTGAATTCTAAAAGGAGTGAGTAGTGACTCAGTGCTTGATCTCAGCTGCCTCCTTGGCATGTACCATGTGAGTTTCATGGTCCAATATTTTGGGCCCCTTCCCTACATATGTTGGTGTACCATACATAGAGTTTTAAACGTGATCCGTTTTTTCACAGGAAGCCAGTGTAAAGTTGTTAGGCACGGCACAGAGGGGGATCGTCGAGGTAAATCCAAGACGAGGCGTGCTGCTGTGTTTTGCAGAACCTGCAGCTTCCTAATGTGGCATTCATTTGTGGCAAGTAGCAGTGAATTGCCATAATCAAGTCTGTTTATAATGAGGCCTTGTACTAAAGGCTTACGGGCTTCAGCTGGTATCCACTTAAAAACCTTGCGTAAGCCGCGCATGATGCCAAAACAAATACTGACAATATGGTTTACCTGAGCTTTCATGGAGAGCTTATTATCCATGTGGAAACCTAGATTGTGGACCGATACCTTGGGGACTGGGCATTAGCCCAGTTGTGTAGGCCACCAGTCCTGGGCCCAATATTCAATGGCTTTGCCGAACAACATGATCTCCGATTTGCTACCATTCAATTGTAGGTGATTATGACCCATCCAGTTCTTCACCTCAATCAGACAGTTCTTAAGACGGACTTTGGTCTCGTTAATGTCAGGGCCAAGAGTGGCTAGAATTTGAGTATCGTCGGCATAGGATATAACATCGAAGCCAAACGCTCTGATTACTTTGGCCAGGGGAGCCATATAAATATTAAAAAGCGTTGGGCTCAAGATGGAGCCCTGTGGCACCCCCCTTTTGACAGGCCGAGTACTGGCCAAGATTTTACCTATCTGAACTGTAGTCGTACGGTTAGAGAGGTAACTTTTGAACCATTCCAATACCTGTCCTCTGACACCAATCTCCCATAGTCTCTGAATCAGAATATGATGGGAGATGGTGTCGAAGGCCGCAGACAGGTCTAAGAGGACAAGGATGGAAGATTGATGTTTGTCCAAAGCAATTCTTATGTTGTCTGCGACCTCGACCAGTGCTGTCTCCGTACTGTGAGCAGCATGGAAACCCGACTGTGAAGGGTCAAGTAGGTCATTCATTTCAAGATATTTGACCAGCTGTCCATTGACCGATGCTTTCAATATTTTCCCAAAAAATGGGAGCAGGGAGATGGGTCGATAATTTACATGAATGTTTACATCAGCTCCTGATTTTTTCAGTATTGGTCTTATTCTTGCCGCCTTCCAAATTTCTGGAACATCTGCTTCAAGCAAAGATTTGTTAAGGAGGCTAGTGAGACAATCCGCTAGACCCGGGGCAAGTAAGGTAAATAATTTCGGGGGTAGTTGATCATACGGGGAGCCTGATTTAATCTTTTGCCCTATTGTAATGGTCTTATCTTTGTCAAACATTTCGAAAGTAGTCCATCCAGATGGACATTTCTCGATAATGGGATCATGATCTTGGTATTGTATAGGCAGAGGGTCTGGGCTGAAGGATTCACATATGGTTGTGATTTTGTCCTCCAAAAATTTAGAAAGTTCTTCGGTGCATTCTACAGTGTCAGGAGTCGATGATGGATTTTTTAAAGAAGTAAATTCTTTTAAGATATGGTGAAGCTCTATCGATGAATTTTCAGCTTTAACTATACGCTCTGCTAGGTATACCCTCTTAGCTGATCTTATTTCCCTCATATAGTTGATATGCAGGGTTTGATAGGTCTTACGATCAATTTCGTCCTTACTTTTTCGCCATTTTTTCTCAGCGGTTCTTGTGATGGACTTGGTTTCTTTAAGCTGTTCCGTGAACCAAGGTGATGACTTCTCCCTGCACTTGACCGCACGCAAGGGGGCGATATTATCCAATGCCTTACCAATCGCTGACTCTAGATGTACTGCTGCTAGATTAACACTTGCCGTTAAATCTATAGGGTGTTTCTGAAAAGTATTCGAAAAAGAGGTAAGAGTGATCTTTTTCATAGTTCTACACACTTTCAAATTGGCCTTATTGGACTGTCCCGACACACAGCCGTTTATAGTAAATTTTACTAGATAATGGTCAGTCCATAGTAACGGAATAGGGGAGTCTGCCAAATATTCGGGGAGTTGGTGAATAAGAGGTCCAAATCCAATGTGTGTCCAGCACAGTGGGTTGGACCCTTGATCCGTTGACTAAGATTAAGAGTGTTCATGGCGGAGAATAGTTTTTCTGTTTCTACGTCTAACTGGTCATCTGCATGGTAGTTAAAATCACCCAATAACAAAAACCTATCCGCCGTCAGTGCATGGGGGGCAATGGTTTCTAGTAGGGTATCAGGAAACTCTCCTTTAGTCCCAGGAGGTCGATAGAGCAGAGCCCCTTTCCAAACCTCCTTTAGGGGGCCACTCATTTTAAAAACTATAATTTCTGTCTGCTGAATAACCTCGCTTTCTATCACGCAAACATTTATAGTCTCTTTTGCTGCAATCAGTAATCCCCCCCTCTAGCGTCCCTCCTATCTGATCCAGTATAGGTTTTGTACTGGAAAGATCTCCTTTCTTTACAAATTATTATGACCACCAAAACGGTTTCAGCAAAAGAAATCAGAAATCTGGGGGATAACATGCAATAGATGGGCATTTCTCACAGTGAAAACTAAGGAGTTCAATTGAGTTAGCAAGAGAATGAACGAAAGTGGGTGTGAATTAGTGTGTGGGAGTGATAATGTGGCGTTACACTTACAAATCTGCCATTGCCATACATACCGATGGTAATTCTTGCCTTAAAGTGGCACAAAGAGCAAAATGCTACGCTGGCATACTGGAGGCAATTTTTCCCATGAAAGGCACCTGTGACAAAATGGTGGCAATCTAGGGCACACTGAAGGTTTTGCTTGGCATCTGGGGTCACCCCGTCTAAATGCTAGTGCTTGCATACTGGATGTAATTTTTGGCATGGGGTACCCATTAAAAATAGCTGCACTGGCACATTTAAGTTACTCACTGACATTAGGGAGGATAATCATGACTTACGTGCAAGGGAACCATGTCACAATGCTGGCTATGTCATGCTAGAAATACATTATGACATAAAGGTTACCCTTGGTGTATGGGTGGCACGGATCCCTGACAGAATATCGACAGTCAAAATATCGACTTGCCAAAATATCGAGGTAAAACTATAGAATGCCAGAATATCGACTTCCTATCTACAAACAGGTAAGTACAAAAATATCGACTCCAAAATATCGATAGGACAAAATATAGACAGTCAAAATATCGAATTTTTTAAATATCTTAAAAGTAATTTTAAAGTAATATATTAATAAATATAATACATTTAAACATACTTAAAATACTTAAATAAACTTAAAATTAATAAATAATTAATGTGACTTAAAAAAAAAAAAGTTAAGACACATATATATATATACATATTATTAACAAAACATATACAATATTTTTTCCGTAGGATAACGAGAGGGTTAAATGTACTATTCACACTCCAGAGAGTACAACAGTAGGGAAAGCGTTGGATAGCGTAGGGATAAAGATTACTATTCCCACTCCAGAGAGCGCAACAGTAGGGAAAGCGCTGGATAGCGTAAGGTTAAAAATTACTATTCCCACTCCAGTGAGCGCAACAGTAGGGAAAGCGTTGGATAGCGTAAGGTTAAAAATTACTAATCCAACTCCAGAGAGTGCAACAGTAGGGCAAGCGTTGGATAGTGAGAGGGTAAAAATTACTATTACCTCTCCAAAGAGAGCAACAGTAGGGAAAGCATTGGATAGCGTAGGGGTAAAAATTACTATTCCCACTCCAGAGAGTGCAACAGTAGGGAAAGCATTGGATAGCGTAGGGGTTTAAATAACTATTCCCACTGCAGAGAGTGCAACAGTAGGGAAAGTGTTGGATAGCGTAGAAGTAAAAATTACTATTCCCACTCCAGTGAGTGCAACAGTAGGGAAAGCGTTGGATAGCGTAGGGGTGAAAATGACTATTCCAACTCCAGAGAATGCAACAGTAGGGATAGCATTGGATAGCGTAGGGGTAAAAATTACTATTCCCACTCCAGTGAGTGCAACAGTAGGGAAAGCGTTGGATAGCGTAGGGGTAAAAATTACTATTCCAACTCCAGGGAGTGCAACAGTAGGGAAAGCGTTGGATAGCGTAGGGGTAAACATTACTATTCCAACTCCAGAGAGTGCAACAGTAGGGAAAACGTTGGATAGCGTAGGGGTTTAAATAACTATTCCCACTCCAGAGAGTGCAACAGTAGGGAAAGTGTTGGATAGCGTAGGAGTAAAAATTACTATTCCCACTCCAGAGAGTGCAACAGTAGGGAAAGCGTTGGATAGCGTAGGGGTAAAAATTACTATTCCAACTCCAGAGAGTGCAACAGTAGGGAAAGCGTTGGATAGCGTAGGGGTTTAAATTACTATTCCCAGTCCAGTGAGTGCAACAGTAGGGAAAGGGTTGGATAGTGTAGGGGTAAAAATTACTATTCCTACTCCAGAGAGTGCAACAGTATGGAAAGCGTTGGATAGCGTAGGGGTAAAAATTACTGTTCCAACTCCGGAGAGTGCAACAGTAGGGAAAACGTTGGATAGCGTAGGTGTAAAAATTACTATTCCCACTCCAGTGAGTGCAACAGTAGTGAAAGCGTTGGATAGCATAGGGGTAACAATGACTATTACTACTCCAGAGAGTGCAACAATAGGGAAAGCGTTGGATAGTGTAGGGATAAAAATTACTATTCCAACTCGAGAGAGTGCAACAGTAGGGAAAGCGTTGGATAGCGTAGGGGTAAAAATTACTATTCCCACTCCAGTGAGTGCAATAGTAGGGAAAGTAAATACTTCATATATAAATATAAATAACATAAATATTAATTTCAATTACAAAATAATTAAATTATTTAAAATTGCATAAAATATATTAATTATTCAATTAAAATTACAAATAAAAATTAACTAATAATACAAATTACCTACTAATACTACTTATTTACCAATTACCAATAAATTAATTTACAATATATAAATAAATAAAAATTAGACACGAAAAAATATTTAATTAATATAATTACTTACAGTTAAATTACTTCCCACCCTATTCCCCTATAAACCCACAACCCGAAACAGAAAATAAATTACTAAAATTAACATATTTATCAATTAATCAATTAAAATTATTTACCAATTATATTTTAATTCATTACCAATTAATAATTATTTAATAAAAAATAATTAACAATAAATTAATTAACATATTTAATTATTTATAATTAAATTACTTCCCACCCTATTCCCCTATAAACCCACAACCCGCTACAGAAAATAAATTAATAAAATTAACATATTAATCAATTAATCAATTAAAATTATTTATCAATTATATTTTAATTAATTACCAATTAATAATTAACAATTAATTCGAAATAATTAACAATAAATAAAGTAACATATTTAATTAATTATTATTAAATTACTTCCCACCCTATTCCCCTATAAACCCACAACCCGCTACAATTTTTTTTAAATAAAATTAACATATTTATCAATTCATCAATTAAAATTAATTACCAATTATATTTTAATTATTACCAATTAATAATTATTTAACAATTAATTCTAAATAAATAACAATAAACAAATTAACATATTTTATTAATTATAATTAAATTACTTCCCACCCTATTTCCCTATAAACCCACAACCCACTACAGAAAATAAATTACTAAAATTAACATATTTATCAATTAATCAATTATAATTAATTACCAATTATATTTTAATTAATTACCAATTATTAATTAATTAACAAATAATTCTAAATAAATAACAATAAATAAATTAACATATTTAATTAATTATAATTAAATTACTTCCCACCCTATTGCCCTATAAACCCACAACCCGCTACAGAATTATATTACACAAAAAATAATAAATAATATTAACTTACCTTAAATTCGATATTTTTAATGTCTATATTATGTCTAGTCGATATTATGTTCATTCTGTATGTTTAATTCGATATTATGTCCATTCTATTCGATATTAAAATTTTCAAGTTGATATTTTTGTTGTCTATATTATGTTTAGTCGATATTATGTCCATTATATATTTTTTACTCGATATTGTGTCTAGTCGATATTAAAAACTCAATATTTTTACTGTATACCGGGTGGGACTTATGGCAAAATTCTGACACTGGAATATTATATGTAAGTTTTGGGCTAAAGGGGCATCTATAGCATATAGAGAGCACCCAGGGGAAAATGTTGGTCCTGGTACGATAGAGGTAATTTTTTAGTAAATCAAGGAAGGCACTAGGAGTTGATTATAAGGTCCACACCCACATATCATAGTAATGCACAAGAAGGATGATGTTCCTCTACGGGAGACAGAAAAAGGAAGAAAAGAAAAGAAGCTGTTGGTTGGGACCAGGAAGATGATGGACTGGATCCGGGGATCCAAGAGATCAGAAGTGATTGTCCACACACCCAAATGGGTGTCATGCTTCATCATTGGACTGCTCTTCATTGGGCTGGCACTGCAATGACCAACGGGCCCCACAACGTATCTCTTTATTGGAGATCTTCTGATTTTAAGCTGTAGTGATGACTGCAAGTGAAGATGTAAGTGTAATGTGGTGTGCTGAGTAATTTAAAATTGTGAAACGGGTACCAAAGCCTGCTTTAATAAGGAGGTCCCCTTGCCAGTAATAAAAACGCAGTAGCAGTCACAGGAGCCTATGAACCTAGGCAGTTTCAAGATAAGTGACTTAGGACCAACATGTTTTATGCCTTATGGCCCAACTGGACCGTAGGCATTTCTTCAGGACCAGGTAGTTAATGGCGACCCTACACCTGATTGGAAGCGCAGGTGTATGAAGTAAATGTGCCCAATCAAAATGTGTCATCCATACCTGCTACGGTACAGGACAGTGAAATTCTGATCCTGTTGAAGTAGAATAGTGCCCCTTGGGTTTCGGCAGACGACCGCACTTAGCTGCAGAAATAAAGTGGTCCCACATGGTGAATCCCCTGTGACCTACCCTCCTCTGTGGACCTGGAGGTATTTTCTTAACATGGGGCACCGATAGCACATTTTGGACTCTCCTCTGTGAGTGCCAGGTTTCATTTGCATGGCACACCATGAAAGTACTAGCATTTATAATGAGTATCCTTTCAGAGCCTGTGGCTTTTTAGCAAATGCATGTGAAACTATATATTAAAATCAACGACCTGACCCCATTTTTTCAAACAATTCTTATTGGGAAAAAAATCCCACACCTCAAAACCTCCATAGTAGAGGTCAGGCTCTCTTGCTTTGCTCTCTGACTACTATTCAGGGCATGTAGTATGGCCCACCCCTTTCAAAAGGCACTAGTGTCTATTCCAAGAACAAACTTTAGGTTTTGTAAAGTAAAACAAATCAGCAGTGCAAAGTACCATCTTCTGTTTAAATAAAATGTTATCTAAAAAACAAACCTTTGTAAACAAGTTGTTGCCATGTTTTATTATTGTGTATACATAAAAATGAAGTGTTTGAATAAAACCTTCACCCTGTGCTTCACACGAGTGATGGTGCCTTACAATTGATCTTAAATCAAAATGCATTAATAATAAGGAATAATTTAGGCCAATAGCACAGTTCACATTATATATATGGTCTATATCATAAATGTGCACATATAATACTAAAACTAATGTTTTATTCAAAACTCCTTTTTCTGTCCCTATAATTTATCAACTCATTTTTCATTGCAGTACATACTGTGAATTATTAAACCAGGAACATTTGTGGTTTAAATAATTTAAATACCCTGTACTGTTCTTTGTTGTGTGGCACCTTTTTCTCTTCAGATGAATGAACAACTTTTCATGTAACACAAAGATAAATTAATAATGCACCCCTGGCAATAATGTAAATTATTCTGTTGCCAATAGGACTCAGTCCTTGTAACACCAATTCATTCAAAGATTGAAGATCAAACCTCATATCATGCCACTTCCCATGATATCATTATTGTTCAGGATGTATGATATTATCTCCTCTATGTCTATGCATTTTTGTGAATCAATGTCCATGATTGTCATTCCCTGCTCATTCTCTTAGCCTGAGTACGCCCACATCATATCGCCTCATCTAGCCTTTCCCTCTGTTGAATTTGATGTCTTGTAATCACTTTCCAACTGCTCATCCTGTTTCACATGCCCTCAGTTGTGGCATGCATGACTCGCAGGTGTGGGGGGCAGGGGGTCGCACAGGGAGGGGGTTGTGGGGGGGTTTAATTTTAAATACATTTTTTAAAAGTTAACTTACCTTCGCCAGGCCAGTCCGGTCCTGCGTCGTCATGCGTCGTTACTGCTTCTCTGCCCTTCACAGGAAGCAGGAAGCCTCCTTCCCCTTCCCTAAGCCAATCACAATGCTGTAATGGCAGTATTGTGATTGGTTAGGACGCCGACCACACAGGAAAATTACCTAATAGCACCTGCGGTTTCCAGGGGTGGCATCAGGTCATTTTCCGAGAGGAGTGCTTTGACAAAGGTGTGACTACAGGCTCCTCTACCCTTGCAGATCATGAGGAAAAATACAGTATGTCAGTGTATAATCGAATGTATTAAATGTCAGGTAAACACACATTAGGTGTGCACCCCATTGTTTCCTATTCACAGGATTCTTTAGGAGTGGTACGCACTGGGCTGGCCCTTGTGTGGTCCTGGAGAAGAGCTTTAAAGGAAAGCTTGATACATATTGACCCACAGTAGCGGTCGGCAGTAGGTGTTTCTGTAGGGCGGTGACGTGGGCAGGGGGAGGGGCAGGGTGGGGGGGGTAGTAATGTATGGATTACGGAGTTTTACAGGTAAGTAAACATTTAAATAAATAAAACGAATTTCGTTGTGCGCACTGCATCACCAAATGTAATGCAGTGCGCGCAACGAAATTCGTTTTATTTATTTAAATGTTTACTTACCTGTAAAACTCCGTAATCCATACATTACTACCCCCCACCCTGCCCCTCCCCCTGCCCATGTCACCGCCCTACAGAAACACCTACTGCCGACCGCTACTGTTGACCCAGTACTAGGGACACCATACTCATTTCAGTTAGGACTTTCCCTAGTATTAACCCCTGATTTTAAACATACCGACTAGGAGCAGGAACAAAATATTAGCTCACTAGCTAGGTACTTTTAACCCATTTTTCCCACTCCACATCACTACACCACACATATTTTCCAAAAACTAAGTGTTCCTACGTGGTTCGCAAGTCGCAGCACACCTTAATCTTCAGTGGATTAAGAGGACCCAATGATGAAGCATGCTACCTAGGGGTAACCCTGGTGGGTGAGGGGAATCTAGAAAATAATTTTTCTTTCTGGAAGTAGGGTTATTTACACATGTTCAGTGGAATCCCTATTCTTCCTATGGTTAGGTTTCTAATTCCGGTATTCCAGATGTTGTAAAGCAACAGAAGTGACAGGTACAATCGTCGCTGGTGCTTGTACCGGAGGAGAGAGACCAGAGGATACAGGAATCAAGGCAGTAGGTGTGCTAAAAGTCACCATTGCCAAAGATGGCAAAGGCAAAGAAGGAGCAGGGGATGCTGTGGCCAAAGCCATTGAACTAACAGCTGTAGATACGGGAACAGTTGGAGCAGATATAACAGGCTGGTGTGACTGCAAGGGAACAGCAGGATATATCCTCTATGGGGCATATGGAGGTGGGGGTCGAGTGTCTAACAATTCCTACACAAAAGTATCTGTTTCTTCTTGGGCCAAATAAGATTCATCAATATGTAACCGAAACCTCCTATCTTCACATTCAACTCCTGCCTCTTGCTTTTCTCTGTCATATGCTACAGCTTTCTGGGTCAGTGTTTGCATCTTCCCCTTCCGTGCATCCTTTTCCATCTTCAATTGTCTCTGTCTAGCTACTTTTTGCCATGTTCTGAGTGAATTAAATATAGACTGTCTACTACGTCTTTTAAATAACTGTTCCTGTAAAAACCCAATCTGTTGTTCGTCAAAAATGCCAGTCAAAGGCCACTGTAGCTCAGCATTGTCCCTCGTATATTTGTGCCATAATGTACTAAATATAATAGGGCCAAGACCATGCTTCACATACACATCAAAACCGGCTAAGCTACTTCCAATCGAGCATCTGCAGAACAACAACGACAACAAAATGACAAAAGCTTACTGAGACCAGGCATTTTCAAAAAGAAAACACATTCATTATTTTTGCATGGCAAAGCAACTGCAAGTGCTTTTTTCAAAAATGGTCCTCAGGCGGTATCAAACTCAAACCGCACTGGTACCATAGCCACAAAGAACCAAAACAAACTCACCTGATATGAGTAGCACAAACAAACCAATTCTCCACTGCCGACTCTTCAGATCAAATTGTCTGATTCACGGGTTTCGCCATTCAGGACTCAAGTCAGGATGACCACTGAGCGAGGCACCACCCGTCAGGACGCAAGGGGCAGCTGCGAGCAATTGATACTCCTCAGCAGGGATCCCTGAACCGTCTGACTCGACGATGGCCTCAGCCTCCTCCCCTGTCCTCAAAAGGGGATCGAGCAATCACCCAAAGGAGTCCCTGCTCAGGTGCCAACTGAAAGAAGTGGTCTTATTTCAGTCACTTGGGTCACTAATGACCACCTCTCACGCTTCCATACCAAATGAAGAGTCGGTCAGACAGTAGAGAATACAAACCAATAACTGTTTATTCAGAATACACTCAGAGTGGAGCCCAGTCTGCCCAGTCATTAGGAGTGCTGCAGAGGGACTTAAATCGACAAGCATAAAGATACATTATGTACATTTCGTAACTGTGTTAGAACACCCCCATAGTGGATTTTTCCAGTCAGGTGCTGCAAAGCAATGGAATACAAGAAAAAAACACTTTCAGTGCTCATATCTTACACAAAGTTACAAAGTCCAAGGTTGTTCCAGTCAGGCCTGTCACCAGACAAGTGGGAGAAGGCCTTTATCTAGTGAGAAATGTATGCGCTAATAAGACTAGTCTATTCATTAGTGAAGCAAAACCCAACCTTGGTGAAATGAAACCTAGCAGAGGCCTTTTCTCAGAAATAGCGAAGAATTTGTTTTGATCATGACTCAAAATGGAGTTTAAATAGAAAATGGTGCCGCAAATGCTAACTTACACAGGATAATTCACAAACAGACACAGTTCTATTCTAACATAGCGGGGGACAGAGAAAAATGAGGTGGGGGTAAAAAAAAGGTGAGATTCCCATGTTAATTCTCCTAGAGATTTTAGTTGCGACTACAGCCCGAACTCTTGGTCCACAAAGATCCTTTTTTGTTATTTAATGTAAATCCATTCAGCGGTTTTTGAGAAATTAAAAAGAAAAAACACGTTTGTATATAAAGGAACGCAGATCCTCCAAGGATACAGATGTTCCAGTGCTGAAATGTGATTGGCTGCAACACTTCAACCAGAAAGTGTTGACAGTCACACTTGGGACATGGCTTCAGCCAAGTCCCACAAAAAACATTATTAAAAATTAGAAGTGGGCAGAGTAGAAATACCCTGTCTCTCTAGGGCTCTGGGGGGGTCCCTCAGGGACCTCACCTGAGGCGAAAAAGTGCTTTTTATTTTATCATTTTCAGCTGGAGTTGCGCTGAATCCACTGCTCCTGCTTCTCTAATGTTTTGCCCATCGGTGTGACAGGACCCAGGAGCATGTAGAAAAAAGAGAGGGGGTACTTGGGCCCTTCCTGAGGCTCTTTTCAGCCCCGGGGACCACCACCTCCCTGGGGCTTATCTTTGTGTTATGGGGGGGGCACACATGCCCCCTTGGCTGCCTTGGACACTGCCACCTCTCCGGGCTAACTGTTACGAAATTGGGGGCCTTGTTGACCCCTCTTTGCCCTGGGAACACCACCTCTCAGGGGCAAACTTAATAGTAATGGGTGGCCTAGCGGCTACCCCTGGGTCCTTGGAAACACCGCCTACCCAGGGCCAGAATACCATTTTAAAGTGGGAGGGGGCAGCGCAGGTTCCCTCCTAAGCCATATGCAGTGTTGGGGACCAACCCCTCCCCGGGGCAGGCCTGTGTTCAGAGAAAGGAGGGGGGCCATGCGACCCACTCTTGGAGCCAATAATGGCCCTGGGGACCTCCACCCCCCAGGGCAGCCTCTTGCTATGTGGGGGGGGGGGTACACCCTGGGATATAGCTGTTTGCTGTGACTTGACAGGAGCTTTTACAGTTCCCACCAAGTCAGAGCAAACACTCTGCTTCCAGCAAGCAAGAGCTGACCAAATGCTCTTGCTTGCTGGAAGGGTAGGTTTTGTCTGTTTCCCTGTCTGTTGTCAAATGGGCAGGGAAACAGACAAAAGGATTGCTTCTTCATTGAGGGAGCTGCCTTTCAACAGCTCCCTCTGTGCAGCAGGAGTGCCAGCTCCCGCAGGAGGCAGGGAGCTGGCAAGTACCACGGGGGTCTCGAGGATCCCCCACGGTCTTTGGGGGAAAGAGCAGCAAGAGGCAAAATAAAGGTGAGAAGTGAGTAGAAAGAGACAGAATAAAGGTCAGCAATGAGCAGAAAGAGGAACAATAAAGATGGGAAAGGGCAGAAAGAGGAAAAATAGAGGTCATAAACGAGCAGCAAGAGGCAAAATAAAGGTGAGAAATGAGCAGAAAAAGGCAGAATAAAGGTGAGAAACGAGCGAAAAGAGGTAAAATAAAAGTGAGAAACTAACAGAAAGAGGCAAAATAAAGGTCAGCAATGAGCAGAAAGAACATAAAAGGTGATAAATCGAGCAGACTGGAGCTAAATAAAGGTCAGAAACAAGCAAAAAGAGGCAAATTAGAGGTCAAAAACAAGCAACAAGAGGAAGAATAACGGTAAGAAACAAGCAGAAACAGGCAGAATACAGGTCAGAAGGGAGCAGAAATAGGCAAAATCAAGGCTGGCAATGTATACAATAAAAAGGCAAGGTTTGGGTGTGTCATCGAGCGAATCCACGATTCCAGGCTTGAAAAAGTTCGCTTCTTGAAAAATGTATATAGGGTACCATATATATTCTTATAAATATCTTCACACTAATGTCATTAATGAAAGTAGAGGTACAGATTTAAAATAATGTTTTTAGATTTTGGCGAATTCATAATTCAGGGATTCATTGTGATCACGTGTCCAGAATCAATAACCATAGAGTACTTGTAGTCCCGTCTATGTTTTCAGGCCCACCGAAATACTGGGGTACCAAAAATAATAATAAAAAATAAAACTTCTTCAATTACATTTACAAAAACATTATTTAATTTACATTAAGTAGATATTTTTACCTTTTAAAACATATATAAAATATTTTTTAAATGTCTAAATTAACAAACTAAATAAATTGTAGTATACTTAGTTAACTAAAACAATTAAACATTACAAACACATAACACATAAAACCTTTGAAATTCACTGAAAAAACCAAAGGTTACAGGAACATTATAGTTAGGCTCATATTATACTTGCACAAAACCACAGATATTCATCACTTATAGTTACCCTAGCTAACTATTACTCACGCCCTGCAATGCACTGCTTCTGACCTCACATATTACATCACTCATGACAAAGTCTGTGACATCACAGATGATATCACTGATGACATCATCCACAGAACCAATCATACACCCACTCACACACCCACACAACCTCTCAAATACCCACTCACACAACCACTCACACACCCACCCACTCATTCATAGACCCAAGCACATACTCACTCACTCACTCAGCCACACACTTACCCATACACCTACTCACATAGCCACTATCTCACTCATAGTCACTCACATAGCCATTCACTCACCCATGCAGCTACTCACACACCCACGTATTCACTCATACAGCCACTCACACATTCATGTATTCACCCATACAGTCTCTCAATGGAGCCACTCACATATCCATTCACACATCCATACAAGCACTAACATGTCTACTCACTCAGCCATACAGCCACTCACACAGTCACTCTCAATACAGCCACTCCATATCCATTCAGTTAACCAACCACCATCTGTAATAGCAACTCCCTTACCCATACAGCTACCGACACACCCAGTCACTCACCCATACAGTCACTCACCCAGTCACTCTGTCACTCATACATCCCCTCACCTACCCATAGAGCCAGTTACTCACCCATAGAGGCACTCATACACCCACTCACTCACCAATACAGCCACTCACTCATACATACAGCTACTCACACCCACTTATTCACCCAAATAGCTACTCACATATTCACTCATACACACACTCACACACCCACTCACACACAGATGTACACAGTCACACAACCACTAACATAATATATGTTAAAAAACTGAAATCACTCATTAGTAGTACGCAAAGTATACTAATTTTACTTGTGTGGTACCTTAGCATATATGTTTAACACTCAGATGCTTTTAGCAAACACTCACAATCACTGGATGATATCATCAGTGATATCATTTGAGATGTAATCAGTGATGCAACTGACCATGTCATCAGTGATGTTGGACCTGGTCCTTTTTGGAGGGTTATCCCCAAACTTTTTGCCTTCTTCCTCCGATTTGTCTGACTTTTTTTGTTGTTTTTTTCATCTCTGGGCAAGTTACCACTACTAACCAGTGCTAAGTGCCTCTCTGTGCCTCTCTGTCTAAATTGTATTGGTGACTTGTTAATCTATGATTGGCACATTTGATTTACTAGTAAGT
The DNA here is from genome assembly GCF_964261635.1 of Lissotriton helveticus. Lineage (NCBI taxonomy): Eukaryota > Metazoa > Chordata > Amphibia > Caudata > Salamandridae > Lissotriton > Lissotriton helveticus. The sequence goes on along the minus strand of NC_136061.1, from coordinate 1,513,827,445 downwards.
CTCTAGTAGAGTGCAGCAGGTGTGCCCGGGGCCTCTAAACCAAATGCTACTAGTGGGCCTGCAGCACTGATAGTGCACCCACAGGAGTAGCCCTGCAAACATGTCTCATACTGTGTCTGTGTGTGCAGTTTTAAACTGCTATTTCGACCTGGCAAGTGCACCCACTTGTCAAGCCCAAACCTTTCATTTTATTACAAGTAAGGCACACCTACTTTAGGCCTTAGGTAGCCCCATTGACAAGGTGCAGTGTACTATTGCAAGGACCATCTCTCCCATAGGTTATCATTGTAGATGCCTTGTAACATTTTACAAGAGTAACTTCCAATTGAGAACAGATAGAGATTTGGAGTTTGGGGTCTCCAAATGCACAATTTATTAATACATCTTTTAATGAAGCTAGTTTTTAAATTGCATGTTTGAAAATGCCTCTTTTAGAAAGTGAGAGAGTGGATGGTGCACACCTTCCTTATCTATTTGATTTCTGAAATACTCAATTTGAACTTTATGGCGTGCTGCGTTTGCCCATGCCTGCCTGGCATGTACTACAACTCAAAAGTGGCCAGGTCCCGCTCAGGCAACCTAAACTCAAACAGGCACAGCTATGGGGTTAAATACTGTCTAAATCTTACTATCTTCCACTAATTATATACAAATTGAAATAACATTTTTTTCTAATTCTCATTAAAGCACTTTATTGTTCATTGTATAATTAGCAGTTTCTCAACATTACATTTTCTTTATACATTAATTGCTCTGTGATTTGTTACATTTCATGATTATAATACATCAATATGCGACGATTGAGGATTCAGAATCCAGCCCAATGCATTTCGGGACTGGCAGAGCACCATTACTACCATATTCAGGAACGGATTCCAGGGAGAGTCAGACAGGTCGGAGATCGTAGGCAGGTAAGATGGGAGAAGTTATTAGCAGGCAATTTTTTTAATCGATAAGGAGGGTTTCTCCTAATTAGTTACTACGTTTGTCACACAGGTAGCATTAAAATGCCAAAGGCGGATGTGGAACACGCGATAACCTCGCGATAATGATAAAATCCACAAACAGTTCAAAGAAAGCCGGAGAGATTTAAGATTACATTCTGGTAAGACTTGATAACTCTTGAATATTTTACTAGAACATGCTCTTTGAACAACCATGAGATTTACATCTAGTATATTATACAGGCATTTCGAGAGGGTACAGACAAGCATGGAAGTCTGAGAATCGGTTTTAAACATAGCGGTAAGATTTTATATGTCATCGGTGGAGGAAGATTTAGCTTCACATAGTTTACTTCTGGATCGCACATACAAATTTATTAGGTTTTTTAGCTTTTACAGGTTTTCGGACCATAGAATCACGTTTGAAACTCCAATAGATAAACGGCATTGAATTTGAAACAGTTCAGTAAGTTATGTAATTGGTCATATCACTTTTTTAGCCAGGGGACGTTACGTTGGGTTGAATGGTGCACTCGTGACGCACTGGGAGGCAGCACATTTAAGAGTATGATATGAGACTTCTGACATGTATAGCATTTTATAGTATAAGGTCTGGAAATGATAATGGATAATATTCAGAGAATATATTTTCATATGAAGACGGTATGGAATATGTTTCTTCGATTTGTATGGTTTGCTAAAACACAAGTTCTGAATATGATAATGATCAAAGTTTAGAGATTTGAGTATATGAAGATGGTTCTGTATATGTACCTCGTAAAGCTAGCAATTGCAATGAATGTATATATTTTCATAGGTTTGCCCCAGACTAAGGGACCACCAGTCCCGAAATGCATTGGGCTGGATTCTGAATCCTCAATCGTCGCATATTGATGTATTATAATCATTACATGTAACAAATCACAGAGCAATTAGTGTATATAGAAAATATAATGTTAAGGAACTGCTAATTATGCAATGAAGAATAAATTGCATTAATGAGAAAACAAATTCATTTAAATTTGTATATAATTAGTGGAAGATAGGAAGATTTAGACAGTATTTAACCCCATAGCTGTGCACGTTTGAGTCCAGGTTGCCCGAGGGGGATCTGGTCACTTTTGACTTTTAGAAAGTGGCCATTTTCCTGCTTAACCGTTTTCTGCCTGTCTTAAGAATCTACGTCCTGGTGAGGATGACAGTTGGGCTCTTGTGCATTTACTCTAGACACATTCATTGCCTCTTTCCTATAGGTCTGATATGTCTCGGCCCTCTTTCTTAAGTGATACCCATTGATCCCAGCTTTAATTATCATGAGTTTTTGAAGTTTCTCCTGACCATCCAGCCCCATCCTCAGCTATTGGATGTGTTGTGCCTCCAAATTCACTACCTCCTCATACAGCTCCCTAATCTCGCTTGCCTGTTGTTTCAAATAATAGGAGGCAAAGCTTATCATCTCATCCCTCACTCCCGCCTTAAAAGATTCCATACAGCCCCACAGAGGCACAATTTCTATTTAGTGCCATATAATAACTATCCGCTTTTTCCTATGCGCTATACTTTTTGCACTAGGAACAGTTCCTATTAAATGTCTATTTACCAGGGTGTCACCCTGCCCCTATCCCTTCAAGGTCTAAAACTAAGTGGTTGTGATCAGAAAAAACTCTTGATAGCTTTTGGTGAGAATGCGAAAAATCGGTGCGCCGCAGACCAGGAGCATGCAGTCTACTCCTGCCACTAATTATCGATGTGATCATAGGCAGGTTACATTATTTAGCTATTTAACGATGATCATCTTTCTGCTTTAAAGGGAAAACTGCTATTGTTGTGAAATATCCCCTTTTTATCAACAGTTCAGTGGAGGCCTTTCACAAGCAGGTGACAGATACTTCGCTTCTTGTTAGTATTAGTTAAGATGCGGTTGGTGTTCGTCCACACGTTTGTCTCCTGTGACTTACTATTAGCAAATACTTCTTGTACTTTCTCAAATATCCCTTTTGTTCTTCAAGCTAGATTCCCCCATACCGACATGGAGTACTACTCCATCAGTGTGCAGGATTCTTTGTCTTTTAAAATGCTAGTTGTTTTTGATGCTATTTATGATTTCTCTCTTATGTTATCTAGTGATTCTTGGATTTGCATCTCATATAATTGCTCAGGCTCTCACTGTTTGCTGTACCAATGTCAGTTTTGCATCTTTTTTAGTAGTTACAGCAAATATGTATGTGATGTGCAACACCATTGGACACAGATTATTGCCTTGCTCGAATGTATATCACAGATTTGCAGGGACAGTGCCTTAAAGCAAAATGTTCATGCTATGAGTATTTGTATAGTACAGTGCTTACCAATATGTGGCTTCTGGGCACCTGGTACATACTTCTGTCTGCTGTGGTTATTTATCCAGAAGGACTCCTTTAAATTTGGATTTCATTCCCAACCTTTATTGGTGGGTATGAGTGATCCACAGAGATACATTCTTAAAATGTAGTGCGTCTTGCACCCTCAAAGCCTAACCCATGTGATTATTTAGGAGCATATTTATCAAAATGTTGCACAATGCAGCACAGCAAGAGACCTTGCTGCGCTGTGTTGCGCGACATGGAGAGGACGGGATTGTGGCATATTTAACATTATATGGTTCAATCCAGTCCTCTCTTTGAGCTATCTGCAACTATGTGCTGCCTAGCGCCAACATAGGCACTCTTACACCATGATGCAAAGGTGCCTATGTTGCAAGCAGAACTGTTAATGTGCAGGAAAGGACACCTTCCTGCACAAAAACAATCCTTTGAGGCGTTTTCCTCTCTCTGTGTGTGTTGCAGAATGTAGCACATGTAGAAAGAGAAACAAACGATGAAAAATAAATATATTTCTCCTCGTTATGCTTCCCCATGGCTGGTGTAGCTTTTTGATGCATTCCCAAATCTACCACTCATGATAAAGCTGGGAATGCACCAAAATCCATGGATGGATGCATGAGAACCCCACGCTCCATCCATGAAGCACATCCCTGGGGCAGAGAAACGCAAGGCAGTGACTTGTGCTGCCTTGCATTACTCCAGCTTTCCCAAGCACTGCAGGTCCACCAAGGTGGTCTTAAGGGGCTTGGAAAATCTCATCTAGGTTTTGCGTGGCCCTTACTTTACCTTGCATGTGCAAAATTTTGATAAATATGGCGCTAGTGTGTAGTGGGTTACCTTTGTATCCTTGTCACTAGTGAACATTTTGGTCTTGAGGCCATCCTAAATGGTGTAATCTAAAGCAGTACAGTCCTGCAGGGGCAATTGATTGTGTGGTCTTCCAAATGACCTAGTATCCTATCCTTTCCATGAGCCTGCTTGTCCCCATGCAACAAGAGGCGTTTATCATAACTTGTAATCTAGGCTATCTCCAGGTATCTAGAGAGGACTTGTAGTTTATATCCCTGTATAATTCCCCTGCTACAAGGGTGTCCAACATAGTTTCAGGATGGCCAGATCCAAGCCAAATTTCAGTAACTACTGTCTATATAAAATATCTCTATTTAGATTATTTTGGCCTTATTTACAAGATTTTGTCAAAGGGCAGCGCCGCAGGTCTCCTGTGGCGCTGCCCTATAGCAAATTAAAAGGGCAGGAATGTGCCATATCTATCAGATATAGCACATTTCTGTCCTTTTCCCCTACACTGGCACACAATTGGCTGCCATGCGCTAACGCCAGCACCTTTGCACCATGGTGCAAGAGTGCCTGCGTTGCGGGGATGATTGTTGTTTTTGTGCAGGAAGGGTTTTTCCTCTTTCTATGTTCAAGTTCAAGTTCAAGTTCGGGCATTTATATAGCGCAGTACTCACCCAGAGGGTCTCAAGGCGCTAGAGGGAGGGGTTCATTATTTGTCGAATAGCCAGGTTTTCAGTTCTTTTCTGAAGGAGATGTGGTTCTGAGTAAGGCGGAGGTGGGTGGGGAGTGAGTTCCAGGTCTTGGCAGCCAGGAAGGAGAATGATCTGCCACCCATGGTGGTTTTTCGGATGCGCGGGACTGCGGCGAGGGCTTGATTGGATGATCTTAGTTGGCGGGTGGGAATGTAGAAGGACAGTCGGGTGTTGAGGCATTCGGGTCCCAGATTATAAAGGGCCTTGTGTGCGTGGGTAAGAAGGCGGAAAGTAATTCTCTTATTGACGGGAAGCCAGTGGACGTTTTTTAGGTGTCCGGTGATGTGCTCTTGGCGCGGGATGTCTAATATGAGTCTCGCTGATGCGTTTTGGATACGCTGGAGCTTTTTCTGCAATTTTGTTGTAATTCCGGCGTAAAGTGTGTTGCCATAGTCTAGTCGACTCGTGACCAGTGCATGGGTGACAGTCTTTCTTGTCTCGAGGGGGATCCAGCGGAAGATCTTTTTGAGAATGCGAAGGACGTTGAAGCAGGAGGACGATACGGTGTTGACTTGTCTGGACATTGAGAGAGAGGAGTCTAGAATGAAGCCAAGGTTACGTGCATGGTCTGTGGGGGTGGGTGCTGATCCCAAAGCGGAAGGCCACCAAGAGTCGTCCCAATCTGAGGGGGAGGATCCTAGGATGAGCACCTCCGTTTTGTCTGAGTTGAGTTTTAGGCGGCTCTGTTTCATCCATTCGGCTACTTCTTTCATACCTTCGTGAAGATTGGTTTTGGCGGTGTTGGGGTCTTTGGTGAGGGAAAGGATTAGCTGGGTGTCGTCGGCGTAGGAGATGATGTTGAGGTTGTGTTGACGTGCGATAGAGGCGAGAGGACTCATGTAGACGTTGAAGAGGGTGGGACTGAGTGAGGAACCTTGAGGTACGCCGCAGATGACTTCGGTGGGCTCTGAGTAGAATGGGGGGAGTCGGACTCTCTGGGTTCTCCCAGCTAGGAAAGAGATGATCCAGTCCAAGGCTTTTCCTTGTATGCCGATGTTGTTGAGGCGTTGTATGAGGGTGCTGCGACAGACAGTGTCGAAGGCGGCGGAGAGGTCGAGTAGAATGAGGGCCACAGTTTCTCCGTTGTCTAGGAGTGCTCGGATGTCGTCGGTCGCCGCAATGAGGGCGGTTTCGGTGCTGTGTTTGGCTCGAAAGCCGTTCTGTGAGGGATCCAGGGAGTTGTTGGATTCAAGGAAGGCGGCGAGTTGGCTGTTGACGGCCTTCTCGATGACTTTGGCCGGGAAAGGGAGGAGGGATATGGGTCGGTAGTTTTTCAGTTCAGAGGGGTCTGCTGTGGGTTTTTTCAGAAGGGTGCTGAGTTCGGCGTGTTTCCAGATTTCTGGAAAGGTGGCAGAGTTGAAAGAACAGTTGATGACATCGCGGAGTTGGGGAGCGATGATGGAGTCAGCTTTGTTGAAGATGTAGTGGGGACAGGGGTCAGAAGGCGAGCCAGAGTGGATTGAGTTCATGAGGCGAATGGTGTCTTCAGTGGTGATTGGGTTCCAGGAGCTGAGGTTGTTAGTTGGAGGGGTGGGATCTGAAGGGGGTGGGGCGGGTTGGTCACTGGGAGTATTCTTGAAGCTGTTGTGGATGTCGGCAATTTTGTTGTAGAAGAAGGAGGATAGCGCATCGCAGAGGTCTTGGGAGTTAGTGATGTCGTTGGATGCTGCGGAAGGGTTGGTGAATTCTTTGATGATATTGAAGAGTTCCTTGCTGTTATGAGAATTGTTGTCGAGACGGTTCTTGAATGCTGATTTCTTGGCGGATCGAATCAGTTGGTGGTGTTTGCGGGTGGCTGTCTTGAGGGAGGCCATGTTGTCTGGGGTTGGTTCTTTTCTCCAATTCTTCTCCAGGGTGCGGCATGTTTTCTTGGATTTTTTAAGGTCATCATTGAACCAGGGAGCCTTTTTGCTGGATGATTTCAAATGGTGTTTTTTCAGGGGTGCTAGTTCGTTCGCACTGTGGGTAATCCATTGCCTGAGGTTGGTGGCCGCTTGGTCTGGGTCCATTGCTAGGGTGGGGGGGTTTTGGTTGAGTGATGTGAGGAGTTGGTCGGTGGTGATTTTATTCCATTTTCTCCGGGGAATGGGTTGTGGACGGTTGTGGGATAGGGTGGTTTTGTAGCTGAAGTGGACACAGCTGTGATCCGTCCAGTGGAGAGCTGTAGTGCGATCGAAGGAGATGTGCTTGCTGGATGTGAAGATAGGGTCGAGCGTGTGTCCGGCTGTGTGAGTGGGGGTGTCAACAAGTTGTTTGAGTCCGAGATTGGACAGGTTGTCCAGAAGGGAGGTGGTGTTGTTGTCGAGTATGTTTTCAAGGTGGTAGTTGAGGTCTCCTAGAAGAATGTAGTTCTCGGAGGCGAGGGCGTGCGGGCTGACGAAGTCTGTGATGTCGTCGTTGAATTGAGATCGGGTGCCTGGAGGCCTGTAAATGAGGGTGCCTCTAAGGGTGGTCCTGGGGTCGGTGTGGATCTGAAAGTGGAGATGTTCGGCGGTTGCAAGATTGTCGTCAGAGCTGGTTGTGATTTTGATGGTGTTTCTATGGACGATGGCGATGCCTCCTCCAGTTTTTTTATTGGTGCGGTCTTTTCGAATGATCTTGTAAGTGTCCGGTATGGCTATGGCGATGTCGGAGGCAGAAGATGCGTTCATCCATGTTTCAGTAAGGAAGGCGATGTCAGGTGACGCAGTGTTGATTAGGTCCCAGAGTTCTGTTGCATGTCTGTGGACCGAGCGCGTGTTCAGTAGGATGCATTTCAGGCTGTTGAGTTCGGAGCTGTGTGTGGAGGAAGTGGGTTTGGTGAGGGTCCTGAAGCAGTTGAACTTGCAGGAGAGGCAGGCGAATGGGCCGTGGGTACGTCCTGGGGAAGCTTCGCAGCATAGTGGGGTGCGTCCGGGGTTGAGGGCGAGGAGGGTAGCGGCATCATAACTGGTTTTAGTGGGTTGGGAGCGGCGGGGACCAGGGGGACAGGAACTGGGCGCGGTCCAGGCGCGGACGGGCGTAGACGGGCTTACCTTTGGCGCACCTTCGGCGTGGCCGCAGCGCGTGGACGCTGCGCGTTGGGGCATCAGTCATAAATGGAGAGAGGAGGGGGCGGAGCGAGGGAGGGGCTGCAGGGAGGTGTGATCGTGGTGGAGGGGCGGGCTGGCAGGCACAACAACAAACAAAATGGCCGGAAGTATTTCACAGCAAATATTTCAAGATCGGCAGCCAGGGAAAAGAAACGTGCAAGTGGGCAGAGGCACAGTTAAACTTGAAAGCGGGCTGACACAACAATAGGCACAAGCGCAGCAGGCAATTTGCAATTAGCTTTCAAAATCGCGCAGCTTAAATGGTAATGAGCATGAAGGAATGAAACTCAAAATGCGGAGCACAAATGCCAAGGGTGCAATCAATAAGCTAGCGCTACGATACCCAGAGTTCAGGGAGCCTGGGGGAACGACCGGAGCTGCACGAGGCAGGAGAGTCATAGAGGAGGCACAGGCGGGTCAGCACTCTACAGTCCGTGGGAGGGAGGGGCTGCAGGGAGGTGTGATCGTGGTGGAGGGGCGGGCTGGCAGGCACAACAACAAACAAAATGGCCGGAAGTATTTCACAGCAAATATTTCAAGATCGGCAGCCAGGGAAAAGAAACGTGCAAGTGGGCAGAGGCACAGTTAAACTTGAAAGCGGGCTGACACAACAATAGGCACAAGCGCAGCAGGCAATTTGCAATTAGCTTTCAAAATCGCGCAGCTTAAATGGTAATGAGCATGAAGGAATGAAACTCAAAATGCGGAGCACAAATGCCAAGGGTGCAATCAATAAGCTAGCGCTACGATACCCAGAGTTCAGGGAGCCTGGGGGAGCGACCGGAGCTGCACGAGGCAGGAGAGTGTGTGTGCCGCAGATTGTAGTGCACAAAGAAAAAGAAAAAATGAGGAGAAATAAACATATTTTTTTTCGTTGCACCTCCCTTGCATCTCCCCTGGGGAGGTGTACATTTTTAGAGCTGCCTCAGAATCATGATTACTTGTAAATCTGGAACAGTGCCAAAATGCCATGGGTGTTGCTGGGAACGCCCCCAGCATCACCCATTGCATGCCCCTTTAACACAGGAAACTGCGTTAAAGGGGACGATATTTACAAGGCTGTATTAAGCCACGCAAAGTGGCTTAGTGCTGCCTGGTAAATATGGAGAAGGTCCCTTTGCAACAGGAGCGTTACAAAAAGTGACGGTCTGGAGGTGCAGCTGCAATTTTACCTCTCAGCTCTTCCGCAAAACGGGAGGGGGCGCGTCAGCCATTGGCCGACTGCAGCACCAGCGAGGTCGTGCTGCCGTCGGCTAATGGCCTACGGCAGCATGGAAGGGGTTAAATGAGGCACTTTGTTTCTAAATGTTGTCGTAAGAGGAAAATTCTAACAATCTGTCACAGACTTAACCCTCTTGGACCTACATAGGACACCCCTGCCCTTCAGCTCCTCTCATCCGTCGCTCTTCAAAAGAAGGCTGTACCTTTTATGGGCCCCAGTTCTGACAATGTGCTCATCTAATAAAGGGCCATGGTTATAATAATGGATCCATTTTAATGAACTGCCCTGGTGACACCCCACTGACCCCGTCCTATTGACAGAATTCTATTCTAGTCATGAACCCTTGTTCACGATGGTCCCTTTTTAAGTGATGGAACAATGTGTATGACGATTTCATATTTTGTATTTTTTTACAATTATTACATTTTGAAGCGTCCAAATATGGATGATTATAACTAAAATACCATTATGGCGTTGACTTAAATTCAGTTTAAGAGATCTACATATATCTGCCCTGAATTACTTAATCGAATGTAGCAATGTATTTTGGAAAATGTAAAAAAGGCAGTTATGAAACCCAGTTGTAATGAATCATCCTGTTCGAACTATGAATCACGTTCTTTTTAATTAAAGGTTTTTGGAGAGCACATGAATCCTTCATTGCAGCGGGCATATCCTAAGTTACTATGTTGAGGCATTGAGACTAAATATCCAGGGCGTGGAGGGGGGTGAGGGAGGGGGCAGTTGAACGGACATTTAATAATTCGAAAGTTTATTTATCATGAGTTGGAGTAGAGAATCGGAAAACAGCAGTACCGAGATGTCTATCCCACTCTTTCAAATCCTGTATTTTTCCATAAATCCACCTCTTTTTAATGACACATTAGAAAATATCCTCGGATCCTAGTTTTGAAGTCATGGGTTTATATCTAACTGCACGAATTTGTTATTAATAAGTGAAAACAGCAATTTAATTGCATTTATGCACCCCCAACCACCGCTCCCTTTGATATACAATATCTGTCTATTCTCTGCTAGGGTAAGCTTTGATTTATGTTGAACGGTTTATTGTGCTTGTTTATTGCTTTCTTTTGCACTGTAAGTTAAAATACTTTTTTTTTGGTTGACGCTTCTCTTAAAAAAAACATTTCCAATAAACTGTGCTGAGAACAAAGTTTGAGTGAGCGTCAATGACTAAATAAAGTCCTAAATCGCTTGCACTTCTTTCTTCCATGAATACTTCTTGGAGCTGTTCCTTTTGCACTGATACCTTACGGAACTTGCGAATCTGGGGGCACATTATCAAGGACCAGTGTTAAAATTATCGTCGTTTTATCGGCAGGAAACTGCCGATAAAACGGCGATAATGGGCTTGATAATACGCCCTTGTTAATTTCCATAGAAACCCATGTTAAAATCAGAACATGGGCTTCTATGGGAATTAACAAGGGCGTCTTATCAAGCCCATTGTCGCCGTTTTATCTGCAGTTTCCTGCCAATACAACAGCGATAATTTTAACACCGGTCCTTGATAATATGCCCCACAGTGAGCCAGGATAGAGCAAAGGTCTACAAAGGCATGGTGTGATGTGATCTCCTTGGCCCCACTACTAGATGTGTAGTATTTCCAACAGGTGTGGATAACTCCTGTTAGTGGCCCCACCAGATATACAAGTCTGCGGATTTACAGCAAATTTGGTGGGTCATCCAGAGATTCCAGTTTCTAAAAGCGGCTAAAATCTCAAGGTTAAATTCCAGGGAAAAATGAATAATTGGACCCAGAATAATTGATTCCCTTAATAATTTCTCATTCCTGAGATGACACTTAGGGCTTTCTTTCGAGACACCTGGAAATTATAGGAGAAAATACTGGGGCTCGAGTTAATGAATCATTCCATTAACTACCCCAGATTACTGGGCATTACAAGTTTGTGTTTTTTGGTCAAGAATACGGAACAGCATGCGGAACTTGGATTTACCCAGCCTATCCAAGGAACCCTTCAGCACACACTTTTCTCCTGCTTTTAGAAGGAAGGAAATATGTACCACTCATAATAGGGCCCACATGGTCCATCTTGAAATCTTTGTTAACTCCACCCGCTGAGTTAGCAGTACCTGGGTATTAGTAACTCAGGAAAAATCTGGAGCACTTTAAATGAGGTCTTGGTAAACTATTACAAGCGACTGTCAGAGAGAAGCTGGTTGTCCAGCCACACAAGCAGCTCTTTGGCAAGCTCTATTCGCAAAAGCCAGGCAAATACTCCCAAAAGAGAACACAAATAAGCTACAACGGCTGCACAAAACTATAATAAGGCTCCCATGTGCTGCCTCACAAAATGTTCAGCTCAGTGGCATCAATAGTTACATGGGTCAGAAGCTGCACCACAATTTTTCGAACAAATATGAATATGGGCTTTAAGGTGAACAAAACATTGTTCCATTTACATTAAGTTCCAGACTAGGTTTCATAAAAGAAATAGCAGTTGTTTAAAACCTATTAACAGAGCTCTCATGCTTCCCACTTTCATGCATGAGTAGTTCCACTAGCCAGGCATTCTTTTACATTTGGTGACTTGAAGTCCTGGGCATTTAATGTAGTAAAAAGGATTACAAGTCCTAGCATGGAATGAACAAAACATTTTTTGTCTATTACAGAACGGGTACTTTGGAAAAGTTACTTTTGCCTACCTTAACCTTCTAAGGCCTTTCAGTGTCTTCCAACTGTCACCTGACAGCAGAAGACTCCCCTGTGGAGGAGTGTGAATGGTTAGCAGGAGCAAATAAAAGGCTGACCTCAATTTCCAGAGATGACCCACCTGATTGTGATAGAATATGCCGGGGAGGTTGGGAGCATCCCCTTCAATATTGAAGTGTCAAGTCCTGCTTGAATGTCACATTCTATGTAACGGGTTAGCTGACACTTGGGTGGGGCCCTTCATTTGTCCTGCTAGGCTGTCAGGTTCCAATCACAGTGGGACTCTCTTTGACATTACAGTGCCACAGCCTGTATAACATGTCGGCTAAAAGCTCAACTTTGATTTTACCAGATTTCTTTCTCCGAGTTTGTTGGGGTTTTAGGACCAGCTAAAACTAGATTTTAGAGTTAGATGTGGAGGATTCCAGAATTATTGTGGTACAATCTGCACTCATCCTCCCAGGGCCCAAGTTTAGTGTGGGGTTACAGGAAGTGACTAAAATTGGATTTTTGTGTTGGAGGTGGGAGGACACTAGGTTTACCATAATACACACACCACACACACACCCCCAGGCCTCAGAGCCCAAGTGTAGTCTAAGGGCTTTATTATGAGTTTGGTGGTGTGGCAGCGGGTGCCATGTCAGAGCCGGCTGCCAAACCTGTCCGCTCACCGCCCAATGGATTGTGAGTTGTAATTCTGGTGGCCGGTCCTGCTTGGATGTCCCACAGTGGTGCCTTTCAAAGGTTTGTTTGTGAGCCTTAGAAAGGCACCGCAATGGGAGCACCAAAGCATGTTCCTGCACAGCTTGGACTGTGAAGTCCATGCTGTGCAGGTACAGGGGGTGCATACAGACAGTGCCCCCCTGCATGCACCTCCAGGCACAGAGGCAACAGCCAGCCCTATAGGGCCCCCTTAGTTTCCTCACCACCATACTTTTCATGGTGGGCTCACCGCCATGAAAAATGTGGCAGAGAGGAAACTCGTAATATATATGGCACCTCCAAGCACCTACTTCAGAACCCTCCTAGACCTGTGGAAGATCAGAAGAGGACTGAACCTGCTGTCTGGCCTGAAAGAAAACCTAGGAGATTGGACCTGCTCCCAGGACAAAGAATTGGACTCCAAGGGTCATAAGACTGATCTCCATTTAAAGCTACAGGGATACAACAAGCTACAAGAGGACTTTTCCCGCAACTGCTCAGCTGACCAGTGGAAGATAGACTTGGACTGAGGTCCTGGGGGTGCTTTAGAAGAGTACTCCTGTGGTGGATTAGGAATTAAAGGGCTAAAGTTAATGGTAAAATATTTGACCTGGACAATCCTAGTAAATGTATCTGACCCATTCTCCATCATGATCAAATTCCCCCCGGTACTGTTCTCCCACGACCATTAACTGTTATATCCAGTTTGTATTTCATTGCACTATTTCAACTTGAAAATTAAACAAAAATCACATCTCTGGTTCCCCTTTTTAGTTGTTTGTCATTTTGGTGTCATTTTGATTATTAAATTTTACTAATTCTTTTGTGTGTTTTTTATTATTGTGCATGCAAACTTTATTACTATTATAGTAATGCGTAGATTCTTTACATGTTGCCTCTAAATTAAATCTATCTGCTCTGTGCCATAGGTACCACAGGTTTGAGCTCAAGTTTTATTTAGTGACTTTAAAGACTCACCCAGAGAAGGATTGTGATTATTACATGATGTGGGTACTTGTCCCCTAATAACACAGGTTCCTATAAATCGGTTTTCCAAAAGCAGGTGGTTGAATAAATCTACTTCCAACCCTTATCTGAGACCACATGCTGATTCTTCGTTATTTTTGCATTCTGGCCTTGTTAATTTCCATGCAGGCATTACTCCTGAAAGGCCTGTAGTGATGTTGCTTATAGCACTCATAAGCCATAGTCCATCCAGTTCCTTGTTCTCTTTCTTTCCAGTCTGCATCTTTGCATGTGTAAATATTTGACTTGTGTTCCTGCGTCATGTGTGACACCCTCAGATAAACCCGACTTTTTAGCTATCAGTTTGCATTCTGGGACTTGCAGTTCTCTATTCCCATCATAAGTGTTTAATTTGTAAAAGAATGAGTGTTGGTGCCCAAAGCTCTACTCAGAAGCCCGCAGCTGGCACAATTTCATGTAGGTGCGCCAACTACCAAGGCTTTGTTGTCTGGATTCCACTTCATACCTTTTTGATGGATCACTAGACACTACCTGCCCCTTTATCTTACCTCTGCAGCAGGCCCGGCTCCAGGAATTTTTATTTGGGTGGGCCAAGGGTGCATTTGGGTGGGCCACTGCGGGCTTGATTTGTCGCATATATGTCTAGGCTGGCCTGCTTCAGGGCCCTCCTTTATCTCTTCTTAGTCTTACAAGGCCGAGTAAAACTCACTCTTTTCCAAATCTCTTTTTAATGTTATCACTCTCAAAAAGTGTTTTTTCCAAGTAGTGTTTCTTTGATGGGAAGAGGAGGTTTCTGAGGGGGAGTATCAGGCAAGTGACACTCCTCGGGCTCCCTCTGTGCGAGCCTTCAGGTAGAATTCCTCTTCATTACTACCTCCACCTGACCACGGACTCTGCAACACACTCCCTTACAGGCTTGATTAGCCACTATTCCTCTCCAGTGCACCTTATCTCACAGATGACCTTGGGCCCCAGCCCCATATCAGGCACCATCGGGCTCCACTTTCATTTTTCCTGGTAAAAACATTAGTAAAATCACCTTAATACTTAAAACATTGAATATAGCAGTAAATATAATTTGCACGCACTTTAAAGTATGTTCCACAGTAGCCGTTATTGCCCGCCGGCTAATTAAATAAACAAAAACAGAAAGGCCATGACAAGGCCAGCTTCAGCGCTGATGCAAAACTCTTTTTTGGCGCCGCACCAATAACCTATTTCTCCGTAAATACCTTTACTACCACCTTCCAACAGTGCCCCTCATCCCTCCATGGCCCCCCTATTGACCTCTTCCTTGGATTCCCTCACTGCCACACACAAGTGCTCCTCATCGCCACATAGCCCCTCCCTCTTATTATCTCCTCCTCGGATTCCCTCACAGCCACCCTCCACCAGTGCCCCTCAACTCTCTGTAGCCCCTCCCCTTCATGACCTCCTCATCGGACTCCCTCACTACCACCCTCCACCTTTGCCCCTCATCTCTCTGTAGCCCCTCCCCTTCGTGACCTCCTCATCAGATTCCCTCAATGCCACCCTCCACCAGTGCCCCTCACCTCTCTGTAGCCCATTGCCCTCATGACCTCCTCCTTAGACTCCCTCCCTACCACCCTCCATCAGTGCCCCTCATCTCTCCCTAGCTCCTACCTCCACCCCATGACCTCTTCCTCGGATTCCCTCACTACCACCCTCCATCAGTGCCCCTCATCTCTCCCTAGCTCCTCCCTCCACCCCATGACCTCTTCCTTGGATTCCCTCACTGCCACCCTCCAACAGTGCCCCTCATTGTTCCATAGCCCTTCCCACTACCTCCTCCTCGGATTCCCTCACTGCCACCCTCCACCAGCACCCCTCATCTTTATGTAGCCCCTCTCTCATATGCATTTCGTTTGTTGTATAGCGCTACTCATATCAGTGTAGTGTGTGTCAGTACTTTACACCAAGCACACATTATACAGAGACAATGAATCATACAAATATGTAAATGGATCTACAGAGAATGTCACATAAGCCAATGAGGATTACAAGGTGTAGGAATCACATGTCATCCATACTGGTGGGCAGTATATTTTAGGAGGGTTTGGTCTGGGGAAACACAACCTTAGGATTTAAAGAGTATTCCATGGGGGTCAGCTTTACTGATAAAAATGTATATCTGCCCAAACATACTCATTTTAGCAACATTAGAATAATGAAAGACTGGGGAAGTTCTAACTATATAACAAAACAAGAAAAGCGAAGTTCTAACTATACCATTCATGTTTGTATGCAGCTCTTTGGTGAGAGTTCATTGGTCACTGTCCTATGTTAGGATTGTAACTTCTGAACAGCAAGTAACACAAGGATCTCTGTGACAAAGGCAGTAACCCACTGAACTATGCACATAAAATACAGTTCATCTGCATTTAAAAACTACTAACAGACAAATGATTGCTCTCCAGTAGGATCATTAATCACCAGCGTTATCTGGGCATTTTGTATTGTCCTATTGTTGTCCTGCATCGGCCATGATAATGATAAAAACTGTTTAAATGAAGCACACACGAAGTATGTGTCCTGCTGGGCCTGTGCAGATTTTAAAAAGAACAAATAGTAACATGTTCTCTTACCTACTCCATTAGTCAAACTGTGTCACAGCCTGATGTGACAAGCCGCTGCAGGGGTCAGGTAAGGCGACTAGGAATAAACAAACTTCTTTTCTCCTGCACTGCATAGAAAGAGAATATCAATGCAGCAGGACAGTAGGCAAATGTTACCAAAGGTTACCATTGTCAAAGAAAGGAGTTGTTGCCTTTTGCCATGCAGAGATGAAGGGGTGACAAAATAAACAAAGCCTTGTTAACATGTAAATGGTCTTTAACCCCTTGGGCGCAGCCGCGATTCTGCGCCTGTGCAGCACTTCTAAAGAGTGGGCGGGATCATGACGGCCCCCAGCCGTCATCAGCACACGCCCACCGTGTTGCATGACGGACGGGGGCCGTCATCAGAATTGAAGGGGTTAAAGACCTGTGAAGTACTCGGGTGGGGCTGCAATAATCTCTAAAACTGTCTCTGTGTGTGCGCCAGTGAAACTGTCTCGGCCAGGCTGACACACACGACCTGTACGTTGCACACCTGCCTTCAAGCGCTCACTGCGAAGGCTAAGGCTCATGTTTGGGTGGGCCTGGCCCACCCGGCCCACCCCCTAGAACCGGGCCTGCCCTGCAGGTTCCATATTTCCCCTTTGTGTGGTTTTCCTTCTCTTCCTCTCGGGTAATGTTCAATGAGGAAAAATAAGTACCTGTCCCCAAAAATGGGTGCCAGTGGGACCCACCGGCAACCACCGGTTCAAATTAAGGACTGAGTGTAGCCTTAAGTACTGTTCAGTAGCAACTTGTGGCTAATTTTTTTACATGACTAGTCAGCACGTAGCAGTCTTGCAGATATTAGGAGATGCCAAAATGCACCATAAGGTGAAGGTGCCTTGCCCAGCCTTATTGTCTGGCTTCTCTCAAGTACCATGGTCCCATTCTTTGCACTACGTTGCTGTAGAAAGGGTATGTACATTTATTTTTTTCGTCTGCAGCACATACATTAACTTGAAAAATGTCTGAAAAATTGCATTTACTACTGGCAACCGAGTTTAGAAACTGGACAAGGACATTACTGCTCTATATTGCCGAGCTCTTTATCTTCGACCAAAAACTAACTTGTTCAGAGTTGGACAGGAACAGACCAGTCCTTCGTTGGCGTAGCGCACAGGCCAGGTTCATAATACTGGCCCTTGCATTTGATAAAGTATACTAATTTAAAGCGTTGGATAGTCGTTTTTAACAAATGCAAGCTCAGAAATTCTGCTGAAGGTAGATGTTTCAATGTGAAGTAATAAGAGCTCAGATTTTCCAAAATAAATTGCTTTGCCTCATCTCTCCACTAAAAATGTCATATGATGGTTTTACTATTAATTAAATGCAGCTTGCTTTGCTGGCACATTCGCACATTGATTTGACACCGCATACCTGCTCCTTTCATCACCCTACCCTGAAATGAATATGCATCTATTAATTATTTCGTGCTATTTGGGTAATGTACTAAATTCTTGGCGGTACGGCCAAGTGGGCACTTTCTTTCACATCAGTTGGAACTGCACTCCAATACAACACTTTTGGGAATCAGTAATTTCATACATGAACAACTTGTGCGGGAGCAAAATGGAAGTTCCCGCTAAATGGTACCCGTTAAATATTTGGGGGCAGATTTACAAGAACTGGCGCACCTCTGCATATTAGCAGAGATGTGCCAGTTAAGTTGTGACACGTAAACAGACTCTTGCGTTGCATTTACAATGCGGCACACCGTGGCGCAAGGATAGACAGATGTGTGACGCAACTTTTGGCGTAAGGGCAGCGCATTGTTGATATCGTGTCGCAAGCAGAACGCAACTCCAACAATGGTCAGGAATGCCCATTCCTATCATGCTACATCACTAATTTTGCCTGCTTCAAGAAGGTGCAAGGTTTTGATGTAGTGGTTGTAAAAGTGACTCCGTGAAATCTTGTAGAGTTCACTGCGTCAATATTACGAGACTTTCTTGCGCTAGAACGCCCAGCCTGAATACATTATACCTGACACAGGTATAATGTAGCTCAGGGTTTTACAACGTGATGCATCTGCCTAGACGTGTCTCGTTGTAAATATGTTGCAACGTGGCCCATTGTTTACAACCCCTCTGCGCCTGGAGTGAACGTAGAAGACCCTAGGATTGGCAATAGGCAAACACAACATTTCGCACCCATGGGGTGCGGCGCAAGCACCACTATTGAGGGATTGGAAGTGGGCATGCACTGGAGCTTGGCTGAGAGGGTGACATATGAAGCCTGTGGCTGTCCTTGGAAATTGATAAAAAATCTGGGGCAAATGGAATGACTGCGGACGTGGTCCCTCCACTCCCCTCATTTAAGCTGGCTCTGATGTCTTGCCTTCTAACCGCTTCAATCAAATTGCCAAAGTTTGTGATGCTGAAGGACAGGATGGTGAGATCACTTGTACTGCTTAATAAGGGGCGAGGATGTGGTCTCACGACCAGAGCTGCGGACATTGGAGCTGGAAAAAACAAGGGGGCATATTAACAACCCCTTATCGCCGCATTATCGGCACTTTTCTGCCGATAACGCGGCGATACCTGCATCGCCCTATTATCAAGGCAGCGTTAAGTCAGTTAACGCTACCTTGGTAATAGGGCCCCTTTCACGATAAACTCATCGTGAAAGGGGGCGTGCAGTGGGTGTTGCGGTGGGCGTTTCACCGCAACACCCATTCACTTCGACGCTGCCACCTATTATCAAGCTTGGCAATAATAGGCGGCAGCGCCGAATTTAAGAACAGGTCAGACCTGTTCTTAAGGTGGCAAAACGAGGAGAAATGCTTAATTTCTCCTCGTTTTTGCTTTTTCCATGTGTGCTGCCTTGTGCAGCACACATGGAAAAAGAAAAATGCCAAGGTTTGTTTATGTACAGGAAGGTGTCCCTTCCTGTACATAAACAAACCTCTTTTTAAAAATGCCAATTTCTAACTTACATGTGTGCTGCATAAAGCAGCACACATGTAAGTTACAAAATGGCATTTAAGCTTTGTTTATGTGCAGGAAGGAGCTCCTTCCTGTACATAAACAAACCTTCCCTGCCTGCGCTGGCGTTAAGTTGTAAAACTTATCACCATCGCAGGGGGAAACGCTAGGCTGCACCATATCCTTGGTAATATGGTGCAGCCTAGCGTTTCCGAAGTGGTGAAGAGAGGCATTAAGCCAAGGCGGCTAACACCTCTCTTTGTAACTTTGTTGCTAATATGCCCCAAAGTTCGAGCCTTGGGGTCAACTCCACATCCTGTGATTCTGGACAAATCACTTAATCTCGTGCCCACCAAAAAATTAGGGTTTTTTTCTGTAACGTAACTGATGCTCATGTAAAGCGCTCCAATACCTTGGGTCGAGCTCACCTTAAATAAATCTATAAATAAATAATGTGCAATCTGTTGTTTTTTTTTTTGCCGTGTCGATGTATGACGAGATGCGAACGACTTGTCTGCTTAGTGTTTGCCATGTTGCGGGAAAAAAAATCTTTTAAAAAAAACAAACTCTAGACTGTTAATCGGACAAAATGTTGGTGGTGTGCTCCTTAATCACAATCTATCATTCAGAAAGCTCAGTTATAACCCAGAAAGGGGTCCGCCGTAGCAGCAAAACCAATGAATATAAGATAAGTGCCCATTTTCACAGAGCTCTCAAGTTTCATATTTAGCATATACAGCCCAGACTTATTTTCTTTGCACTGCAGTTCTGAAATCCTATTTCTCCCATTACAATTTGGGAGTACATGCGCCAGGAGGGGAACAAAAATACGGATTGGATAAGTGGATCATAATTGAAATCTGGAAACATGACACTTCTACTTTTTCTTCTGTTGCCTGCAATATAGCTCGCCTAAATCTGGAGAGCTGGTATGCAGGCCTCTTCTGGCACAGATAGTGCTACTTTTTCTGACCTGGGCAGCCCCTCTTTCGGGTCAGAGTTGCCCCTATTTCGACTGGCACGGTTGCTTCCAACGCCCTTCTTTCTGATACACACGTACATCCCTGTTTCTAAATGGCATGGCTGTAGTTTCTAATTTGAAACACCCTTATTTGTTGCTTGTGTTGTCATTTCATACTCTTCCATACCTATTTTTGACACAATTGAGGAGAACAGATAGATCCATTTCATCTTATACTTGTCAGTGCATTCTGGGAGGTTGTAATTTTAGTTCATTTTAATTGGGCAACAAACATGATAACAACTCCAGTAACATGTAGTTCTCGGGACACCAACATCCTTCTTTCACATCGTAGCTGTCACTAGTTTGGCTCGCAATACCCCTTTCCAACTCCTCTCTTTAAAAACTGCACTTTCGATACCTGTACACAGGGCTTTAAGTGGGATAAAACAAACTGGAGGGTCTCTCAAAGGGGCGTGGCTAATGCAATTAAGGGCGTGGCTTAAACACTCCTAAGGTAAAAATCTGTGCTTCGCATAGTGTGCCATCTGACTTGTATTTTCTTGTTTCTGTTATTGCAGCCCGATATATGATACAACAAGTAACATCATACCTACAACAAGTCAGGACTATTGGCTTTGTCAATGGTTGTTAGTTGCATAAGATAAATAAGCAGCAGCTATGGCTTGTATATAATATTGAAAAAGCTTCCACTTAAAAAAGCCCTGGTGACACCACAACAATGTTGCTGCTCCTGAGTTTCAAAAAGAGAAGGGAAATCCGGAGAGAAAATGACTCTCTTTAAAGAATTACTCTTCCCCTAAAATGCTCACCTGCCATGACGTCATGCCATAACTTCTCCAGAGGGGAGCAGTGTGAGCACACGCCTGGGCGGTTACTCCGCCCACAAAGTATGGAACCAGAGCTGCCTGCTGTCACTGCAGTCCGGAAAAAAGTGGACCGCCTGTGCCAGGGCACAACGAGCCCGATAGAAACCCGTTTGGAGGCCCCCTTTAAAAAAGTGCCAATGCTCAGACCCAGCGAGACCCGGCACACTTAAAGCCCAGCCTGTACTAGATACCGCTAGACTGGTTATGACGTAAGTGCCAACAGAAAACGTTCTCGAAGGCTCTTGTGCACTGGTCAGAGAAAAGAGACTGAGGCAGTTAGCCCACAAGTCAGCATTACCCAGATTACTTACTGATGATCTTCATTAATCTTATTCCCACTGATCCTCATCAAAGGTATCACTTTTGATTTGAACCCACTGTAGTAGCGTGCGTGAGGACCCCTTTCGGCATGAGGAAGGAGAAAGAGCCATGCAGCTTGTTTCAAACTCCCACACACAACTGTGCATGGGTGGCGCCTACCCTGTTTTATTTATTCGTCCTTGACCGATAATGTGGGCTCAGGGTGTGTGTGGACATTAGCATGATGTTCTCTCTTACAGCCTTCCAAAACTTTAAAGGAAAAATAAACAATAGCATAACAGTTCCAAGGGGTGTTTTGAGCCCAGTCAGGATCAGGGTCTTGAACCTCTCTGGATTCACTCTCAGACATAGTCCTTTCTTGGGTTTTGTAATGTTGGGCCTCAGACTGTCCACAGTTGGGTGCAGACATGGCATTACCTTCTAACGTATGTGAAAGACTTGGTTCGCGTTGGCTGGTTGGAGCTACCACCGGAGGATGGGGTTGAGCTACCTCAATGTCATACTGCTGATCTGCGTCATGCTCTTCCTCCCACTTACGCTGTAACTCTGGGATGCTCGGTGCTTGCTGGTGCCACTTGGTGAAAGCGGAGACTTCTTGACTGTCACCATTGTGTCTTTCCTGTCGGCGACCCGAAGGGGGTCGTGCATCAAACGGAAGACGGAATTTTCCTCCTAAGCACCAATCGCCTACAAGAACCCAGTCTCCTATGTTGATGTCTCGCTCCTGAGCTTTCCGGGCTTTTTGGTTTTTGTGGTGCTCCTCCATTGTGTGGCCTCCTTGTCTAGAGGTTCGGGGGTCCATCCGTCTGCGTGCTGAATGTTGTCTCTCGCCGCCCTTCCTAACAGCAAATCTGTGGGTGAACTTTGGGTGGTGCTGTGGGGAGTATGCCTGAAATCACCCATGGCCTTGAGGATTATGTCTTCAAAACTGGCATGTTGTTCACATCCAATGTGAATTGCCTTATTGAGTGTGTGCATTAACCTCTCATTCTCGCCGTTGGCCTGGGACCAGTGGGGTGTGACTTTCCTGTGGGTTATGGCAAGGGATTGTAAGTATTCATTGAAATCCTGGGTATGGGAGGGAGGGCTTTTGTCACTCTTGCTAGTAACTGGGACTCCAAACAATGCAAATATATTGTTGAGGCATTTCCTGGTGTGGTTGAAAGCAGGGACAGCTTAAGGATTTTGGAGGCCCTGGGCCAAACATATTTTGGGGGCCCCTGTTCAGAACAGCTTTCAATTCATGAACCAATTTGAGCCCCTGTTTCCCCTGCAGTTTCCGCTTCTTCAGCTGCGTTAGAGATCCAGTTTGCATCATAGGCATTAGCCTATATATTCCCGATGAAATTGGTCACGCACAGCTGACAGCGGTAGGATTTAATGTTTCCTTCCCTGCTACTAGGTTTGTAATGCTTTTTAAATTGTATATGTGTGGCTGAATTTCTCTGTGCATTTTAACAATTTTTCCTACCTACGCGCACTTGCACTTTACTTGATTCTGCTTGCCTACACATACTTGGCTGCTTCGATTCGCATCTTGCTTTTTCTCCAGTCCTGGTGCGCCGCTGCTGATACGCCGATTGTGCGGAGGGCTGGGGCTACTATCGGGCTCCTCACTTCCGCCCACACACGATCCAGTTTGCATCATAGGCATTGGCCGATATATTCCCGATGCAAATGGATGCGCGCAGCGGGCGCACCGCTGGCACGCCAAAGGCAAACCCGTCTGCGCCCGGAGGCGTACGGCGCCGGCCATGCTGCCCAGTTCCCCTCTGGTGAGTTTTTTCCACTATATTACAATAGGGAAAAACTGCTTAGCCTTAGGCGGCTATCATTATGCCAGTGTACAGCGGCTGATTCGAACTTGGAGGTAGACTTTCGATGCAATAAGTGCAACTGGTCTCTCCTCCAGCCAAGGAAACTCGGACCCAAGATCCTCCCACGCAACAGTGTGTAAAAACTATAGGAAAACAGAGGACTTAAAGGCCACCCTTTTAAATTGTCTCTCTATGCAAAAGCATGAACCACACATTCATGGCCTACTTTCAGACAAACAGCCTGATCTTTTATTTCTCTCTGAGACCTGGCTGTCTGAAGTCTCCAACCCTACTATCACCTCGGTCATCCCCAATGGGTTAAAAAATCCATAGGCGGGACTGACCGAGTGGGAAGGAGGGTGGTGTCACCATAATTTGCAATAAAAAAGTAGACTGCTCTCCCATCCAGATGGAAAACTTTGAGGGTGCTTAGTCCTTAGACTTCTACTGTACCTTATCCCCCATCACAGCATAGCTGTTTTTCTGATTTACAGACCTCCCAGTGCAATTGGAAATTGTATTACAACGCTTAATACAGCCACCACCTCCCTGGCCTTAAAATACAACAACTGCCTTATTCTGGGAGATTTCAATATATATATATGGACAATGGAAAAGACCCTCAAACAATTTCCTTGTTGGAGATGCTGCGGGCCTGCGACATATTTCCATCTATTTCTTCGCCCATCCATGAGAAGAGCCATACCCTAGACCAAATCTTTCACAACTTTGACATATCAGTAAACCAACCTCTTCCCATTATCTGGTCTGACCACCTCCAATTAAATTTCGCCATTCCCAACTGTGCCACAGCCCCTTGGGCTAACGCAGGGCAGAGGGTCCCTAATTACAGAACGTTCCATAAAATATCCATCCCGATGCAAGCAGACGCCCTTGGTCGTTCCTCACTGGAGCTGTCTGGCTGCCCCGACTCAGACGCCCTCTCAATAGATTCAGGCTCCGAACCAATATTGGTGCAGCAGTACCGGTTGTTTCCCGCTCCTCAAAGAGTTCGGCCACACTAGCTCCATGGTTTAACAATTCCCTCAGATCTAGCAAAAGAAATTGTAGAAAAATGGAATGGAAATGGCATAAATCCTATCTACCTGAGGACAGGAAGGTGTATAAAGACAACTTAAAAGCTCATTACATTTTTGGGAAGACAGCCAAGAAAAACTTGTTTCAAACCAAGACAGAAAATGCCCAAATTAAGAGTAAGTAATTCTTTAGCATAGTTAAATTCTTTACCACCCCGAAAGCTGGCACAAAGGAAGGGCCATGCACTGATGATTGGTCTAAGCAAATAGCTCAATTCTTCCACAAAAATATCTCGTGATCCAACAAGCCTTCACTAACGTCTCAGAGGAAGAGTTGACCTACCTTGGTTCTAAAAGCAAATTTCACCTCTTGGATCCTCCATCTTTACTAGCTTTCCCTGAGTTTCATATTGAACAGTCACTGACCCTTATCCAAAGCATTAAGTCTGGCTCTCTTACCGACCCATGTCCAGCAAATATCCTGTACCTATTAGCTCCCTCCATAAACTCCATGGTAAACCAGCTCTTTAATGCTTCCCTCTCCTCAGACAACATGCTGAAATTATGTAAGAATGCTAAGATTCTTCCACTGATAAAAATGGCTAACGCCAAACCGATTGACCCTGCCAACTACAGGCCAATCTCCTTTCTCCGGCCCTCTCCAAAGTATTAGACAAGCCCTCCAAAAACAGATTGAAGATGGTAAGGTCCTTCATAAGTCCCAATCCGGTTTTAGGGCTAACTACAGTTCGGAGTCCGCTCTGCTGGAAGTGACTGTATTTCTCAAGGGTAAGCTGGACCAGGGAGGCAAGGCTATTCTGATACTACTTGATCTGTCTGCGGCCTTCGATACAGTGCCACAATAAAGGCTCCTGGAGAGACTTGCTAACATCGGTCTGGGAGGACCGCATTAACATGGATGTCATCCTTCTTAGCAAATAGATATCAGGACATCTGGCTCCCACCTTTCTCATCCCCGGTTCCGGCCATGAATGTTAGTGTCCCTCAGGGCTCCATTCTCAGTCCTACTCTTTTTAATATATATCTATTTCCCCTTGTATTTCTGATAGAGGAATAGGGCGCCAAAATTGTTTCCTATGCTGATGACGCTCAGCTGATTTTTACGTGTGAAAAAGGAACTGACTTTGACGGGGCAATGATTAGGTTTTGCCTCACAAAGGTTTTTAACTGGCTTAAGATTAATCAGATGAAGTGCAATCCTGACAAAACTTAAGCTATTTTCTTTGGTAATCCAGAAACGCCTGACTGGAGCTCTTATTGGCCAAAAGATCTGCTGCCTCCACCCGCGGAAAAGGAGAAAGTAAAAAACGTAGGAATTGTCATAGACAAGACACTCTCCATGTGTTTTCATATCCAAAATCTAACTAGAATGTGCTTTTGCATACTCAGAGTGTGCTAAAAAAAAATCCTGCCACTGTTACCGCTTGAGAGCAGAAAGATCATGGTGCTGGCTCTGGTGACATCAAAGATTGACTATGTTAACAGCTTGTACCTCGGTCTTCCTAAATCCCTTATCCGGCGCCTACAAGTGGTACAAAATGCAGTGGCCAGAGCCATCCTGAGATCTAAACCCAGATCTAGTATGACCCCTATTCTTAAGTCTCTATACTGGCTCCACATAAAAGAACGGATCGACTTCAAAGCGATGACCATCTTCTTTAAAGCTTTCCAAGACTTAGGAGCCGGCTACCTAAATAAGTGTGTTAATCGCTACACAACATCTAGACCCCTAAGATCTTCCAATGCCAACATGGCCATTGTGCCTAAAATATGCTGTGCCCGCAATGGAGGTAGATACCTTGGCTTTCTAGGTGTAAAATTGTGGAATAGCCTCCCTGAGTCTCTGAGACTAACCACAGACCTACTCTCTTTCAGAAAGAACTTAAAAATCTGTCTTATTAATAACTGATGGGTCTTTTACGCACGTTGTCCTCCCGCTGTCACACGCCAGGAGACACTAGTCTGAGTAGCTGCGTGCTTTATTAAATACACTATTTCATTTCATCAGGTCCCTGACAGTGCAAAGGAACACTCATGCAAATTCTCAGGGCCTTATTTATGAGGCCTTGGTTCACTTTTATGCCGCTGGTACGCCACTTTTTGTGATGCATCGGCAGTGTAAAAAATGTGCCATGTTGCACCCTATTTATAAAGTAATGCATCTTGACAGATCTGTCACTTTGAGAACCCCTGCACCAAATTATACCTGCACCAAGTATAATGTATGCAGGGTGTGTTTTGCACTGCAAAATGACTCGTAGAAGTGGCGCATTGAAATCTATGAGAACTCATGCGCCACAAATCCATGAGAACTTATGCGCCACTTCTAGGACGCCATTGCATCAATATCTTACACCTGCCTCACAGCACGTGTAAGGCTGATGCAGGCAAGCCCCATGTCAAAGGACACATTGCTGGAGTTGCATCTATTTCCAGACACACCCCAGCAATGCATCACTTTTGCGCCTACAGATACGTCAGAAATACTGACGTATCTGTAACTCTTTGGGACATGATGCGTCATACAGTACATATGACACATCCATCATGTCGCAAGGAGGGCACACTAAGAATTGACGCATCCCTGTTTTCACACAAAGATGCATCACTTCTCATAAATAAGGCCCTAAATGTGTTTACATCTAATATTCAGGGACAGTTATGTCTGTTTTCAATATTGTAACACAGCAGCAGCTCACCAATATTATTACACATAATCTCCGTGACCCCCTCCCGTTTCTTATATGTTAGGCCTTGTTTTGATCTAAAAGAAACTTTTGAAACTTTTGCATGAAACATAAACCCAACATTTCTCTGCAAAATGGCTGTACCAGACTATCACACATCAGGTACATCAAAAATAAATTGAAGGAAAACGGTATTTAAAACAATCTGTTTAAGCAATATTCAAGGTCATTAGGGCAAAACTCTGGAGAACAGAGCTCATTCTGTCAGGTGTCCCCCTGATAGGCTGGGGCCCTGGCCCAGAGTCCACTTTGCCCATGCATTAAAACGTCTCTGGTTGAAAGCTATATTGAACAGCACCTCAACTATGGGAAACTTGGAGAAGGCGTCTGACACCGCTAGGAGGAGCCGTTCTTCGTGAAGCGATAAAAAATCTATGCTGATGTCTCAACAGCAGCCTGCGCTGGGACTATAGGTGGAGACTGTTTGTGGTCGATCCAAAGAATAGCAGAATTGGTACCAGTGGCAAAGGGCAACCTCATCATCATCCACGTCTGCATCCAGGGCAGGCATCCAAACCTTTTGCAGCAGATGGAGGTCTCATCTTAGTTGAACCTTGGTGCCCATGTGTGTGATGGTTAGTATGGCTAATGGAAATTGACGGGGATACCAATTTGGTAACCACGTAGGAGGATTCCTTGTTCCTTGGCGCTAAGTTCGAATTCATTGTTCCACAGAGCAGAGAGTTCACTTTGAGTGAAATTGTCATACTTTCGGATGTCTCGGAGGAAGTCTTTCCACTTTACAGACATGATAGTTTCCAAGATCTTTTGAAAGCATGCATCTGATGTTGTGGTGCTGGTAATAACTTGAAGGGCTGTTGTTTTTAGGCATCCAACCTCTGGGAACCAGGACACATACCCAACGGCATCAGACAGTGGATTCGGTGTGTCCTTAGTGGACCGCCTTGGATGCCTGAAGAGGTAGTCTGCAGGGGTATCACATCCTAATGTGTAGCACACTGTTAGGTGATATATATTGTAGCTGCAGGGGTAATTTTTCAATGCGGGGAGGGGGGGTGGTGCTGTGCCTGTGAAGAGAGGCATGAGTGGTTGATAGTCAGTTATGACACTTGCGGGCCATCTGTAGTCAAGTGCTTCTGTTTTCTATGTGGCAATAGCATGGCATAGCATTTCTTAGTGTCATTAAGAGCCTTGCTGGCAAATGCGGTGGGCTCCCAGCAATAGCCATCAGTGCGTTGCATCAGGACGGATGCGAGGCCAATGGGTCTGGCATTGACTACCATTTCAGATTTCTTTGCTGGGTTAAAATTTTCCACCTCGTGTAGTCGAAAAGGACATTTTTGATGGCCTAGAACATGTCATCCTCATCCTTACCCCACGACCAAGAGGTAGAAGCTTTTGTGAAGCATCGTAGCAGGCCAGTTAGAATCAGCAGATTAGGGATGAACCTCTAGCAGTACGTTATGATGCAGAGAAAGCTCCAGGCCTCGTTGGCAATAGTTT
Source organism: Lissotriton helveticus (assembly GCF_964261635.1). Lineage (NCBI taxonomy): Eukaryota > Metazoa > Chordata > Amphibia > Caudata > Salamandridae > Lissotriton > Lissotriton helveticus. Next base: position 1,513,799,111 of record NC_136061.1, on the reverse strand, counting down.
GTCTGGCTACATCTTTTTTTTTGTCAAAATCTTTTTATTGGGTTTACAAAAACATACAAACTTTATAACTCAACTGAGTTCATATATTTCAACAGGTACATTAGATGGCTAAAGATAGTGTACAGCGTATTCACAAGTTTCCCACTTGCCTGAGCAATCTAGTCAAGAATAGGAAGCCCTATACAAGCAAAATCTCCTTACAACACATTACATGTCACATGTTATTTTTGTTTCCAGTTGTAGGAGCTAACAAAATAAATCTACCTTAAAACACTAAGGGGTCTATTACGAGTCCCCCATGCATTGTAATGTGAACCATATTCAATCCTTTTCCGCCCGGTCGACTTGACGACCGGGTAGAAAAGCGGCCAACTGTCTTCCCGTCCGCTGCGATACCCCTGCCATCATAATATCGCGGGGGGAAATGGGAGGCGGGTGGGAGATAATGACGGGCGGATCGCCCCTGCCATGCGGGTGGTGGCGATCCGCCTGACATCATAATAGACCCCTAAGTTATTAAAAGAAAAAGAAAAAAAGAAAAGAGAAACAAACCTTTCCAAAGTGTAATGACTGCACAGTTACACAATATGGAGGGGTGGGGAGCAAAGCATTCCCCTCCCACGACCAGCGTGAGGAGGCCCGGGGGCGATCAGGCTACTTGAACCCTGGTTGAGTTGGCGCAGCAGGGGGGAAGTTAGCCTTACAAGGTCTGCCAGTTTGGGGGTAATATTGATGCTCAGGTATGTGATTTCCATGCATGCACATCTAAAGGGAGATGTTCCTTCAATGTCCCTCAGCGTACCTGGAGGCATTGTAAAATTTAATAAGAAGGATTGAGAGAGGTTTATTTTGAACCCTGAAACTCATCCGAAGTGGGCCAGTTCAAGCTGTATCGCCACCAGGGAGTCAGCGGGTTTACTGACAGGCAGAAGGACATCATCTGCAAAAAGCTACATTTTATGCTCATCTGAGCCAAAACTGATGCCACTTATCTCCGGGTTGGATCTTATCTTTGCTGCAAATGGTTCAATACTAAGGGAAAAGAGCATTGGGGACAATGGGCAGCCCTGCCTGGTGCCCCGGGCCAGATCAAAGAAATCAGAAGCAACCCCATTTACCAATACTCAAGACTTCGGGACCTATAGTTAGCTTTCACCCTTCCCAGGAAGGCCTCAGAGAACCCAAAATGGCGTACGTTATGTAGTAAGAAGGACCAATCGACACGGTCGAAGGCCATCTCTGCATCCAGAGAAAGCAGGGCAGTGGGTATACGTTTCTTCTGGACTTTATCTATAAGTTCGAACACCCTACGAAGATTGTCATGGGTGTGGAGCCCCTTGATGAAGCCCGATTGGTCAGGGTGAATAAGAGTGGACAAAATCTCCTCTAATCTATTGGCTAGGAGTTCGGAGTATAGTTTACCATCTAAATTTAGCAGGGCAATATGCCTATATGAGGCCCATGCTTTGGGATCCTTCCCCGCCTTTGGGATTACCGTGATTAGGGCTTTCCCCATGGAAGAAGATACAGTTTGGTTCATGGCTATATCTATAAATAGCTCAGTGAGATAGGGATCTAGCTTGGTGGCAAACGTTCAGTAGAACTGAACAGTAAGCCCATCAGGTCCAGGGGCTTTATGCAGCCTAAACCTGTCTATTGCACCTTGAACCTCTTCTTGTGTTATGGGGCGATCAAGCTCATTATTGGCAACTCTAGTGACCTGGGGGAGCACCACTGAGTCCAAATATTGGGTCTGGTCTTGTTCCAGAGGGGGATCGGCCTTATAGAGGGCTCAATAGAAATCACAGAACGCCCCTGCCTTACCTGTTTGGCTCAGTTGAAGGGCATCCTCCCCATCGACAATCTGTTTGACATATTCCCTTTCCTGTTTTGTCCTAAGCTTCCGCGCTAGCAGTGAGCCAATTTTGTCCTTACCCTCATACCCTCGTGCCTGGAACCTTCCCAAAATATTCTCAGCCCTATTAGTGTAAATGGCTTGGAGCTTCCCTTTGATAGCTGTACCTTTCCGCAAATTGGGGATGGACGGGGGGTCTTTGTGCATCCTTTCTGCCGCATGTAACTCCTTCTGTAGTGTCAATCTTTCCTTAGTCTGGAGTTTTTTAAGGAGATGGTGCGTGCAATGCATTTCCCTCGTTTAAAAGCCTTGAAGGCGTCCCAATTGTTTATGTAGGATTTATCAGCAGGGACATTGGTGATGAAAAAGTTCTTAATTGCTTTTCGGTGAAGCCTATCTCAGCATAAAATATTGGGTAAATGTCATCTAGAAAGTTTGATCGAGCACCAGCCAATTTAGTAAATGTTTAAAGGGGCATGGTCTGAAAGGCTTATGGGGTGGAAGTGGGCACTCGTGAATGTCTGTAGCAGTGAGTGACTTATAAGGACATGATCAATCCTGGAATATGATCTGTGGGAGTGGGAGAAGTAGGAGTAATCATGTTTCAAGGGATTAAGGGCCCTCCATAAATCCAGCAGCCCTATTAGCTGCAAGGATGATTTCAGTGTCTTACTAAAGACTCCCCCGTGGCCTTCTGTGGATGAGTGGTTTAAGTCTTAGGATCCCAGATAAGATAAAAGTCTCCCATTAAGACGATGTTCCCTGAGGCAAATCCCTCCAGTGTTGCGAGAAATGTGAGAGGAAAATTCAGCTGTCCAGTATTGGGAGCATAGACCCTGGCAATAGTACAGGGCCGATCCATCAATTCCCCCCGAATCATCAGGAACCTCCCCTCCCTGTCTGTTTTAGAGTTGTGGGGATGAAACTGTATAGAAGAGTGAAACATCAAAACCACCCCATTCTGCTTTTTCACGCAGGAGGAATTAAACATCATGGGGTAGCTTCTATGCTTAATCCTGTGATCTTCCCCTTTCTTAAGATGGGTCTCCTGTAAGGCAACCAATTGTGCCTGCCGATCCCCAAGGAATTTCCACATGTGTTACCTTTTGTTATGGGAGTTGAGGCCCCTAATATTCCAAGACACAAAGTTCACTACCATTTACGGTGTCATAGCGTACTGTCCCTATGAGGACCCCTGTTTCATAGTGTCCTCCCTGTCATCTGGCTCCCCGCCCCCCTTCTCCACCTTCCCCCCCATCAATCCACTCACAAGATCCCCATGTTAGACACCTGGACAAAACATTAACAATGAACTAAACCAAAAAAGAGGTGGATTCGTAAGTCTGCAAAGCCCCCGTAGAGCTTTATTTCCTGGCGGCTTCTGGAGCAGGAGCATTCCCGCTCCCAGAACCCTGTGAGTGTTCATTTTGGACACTGAATCTAGAGTGACAATACTCAGAGTCCATGACGAGACAGAGAGAGAGCGTTCGACGGCAACAAACTGTTCCTCAAATAGAGAAAATACATGGGGTTCTCCTCATCTTTGGTTCCCAGTAACTGAGATCACTTAGAGACTAGTTCCTCTATTGGCGTGACCCTCTCCCTTGTGACAGACCCCTCATCGGAGTAGCAGAAGATGTGAATCCACTCTGTCCGGTATCCGGACAGGGATGCGATTCTATTGTTTACGTTGCACTGATCTGCCCCCCTTATTGGATGTCTGTCGGGGTCTGGGTGCTCCTAGATCCAAAGGCCAATCCGTTCTCCTGTTTCCTGTTGGTGATTCATGCTGCAGAGTCAATTTCCCCTAGCCGAGGAAGACTGCCCCTTCCACCTCCGTGAAGTGATGTTGTTTATTGCTGAGGGAAAAGCCTATCCCAAAGGGGTAAGTATCGCGATATTTTATCTGGCGCTCTAGCAAGGCCGCTGTGGTCAGACAGAATTGTTGACAATGAGCGAGCATGGCCTGGGCCACGTCTTGGAAGAATGCGCATGATGTGCCCTATAATTCCACAGAGTTTCTACTTCTAGCTCTGCGAAGGACCAGTTCCTTGACTCTAAAGGAGCTAAATTTGGCTGTCTGTTTTCGCCTTGTTGTGTCGGGCTCATTCTGTGAACACGCTGCAATCACATCTCTGCAGCGTCTTCACCAAGCACACTAGAGGAGAGGCCTACCATGAATGAGTCCAAGTCTGATCCCTCTCTTCCTTCTTCAAGGCCCCTCACTCTAACATTGTCTCTTCTGGAGCAATTTTCAAAATCTTTGCATTCAGCTGAGCAGTGAGGGATTCTGCACTCTCTTCCAGTGGTTGAGGTCGGCTTTGCAGCTCCTGACATTTTGCCTCCATGTCCAGGGTGCTTGTGCCCATTGAGTCCACATCCTCCTGGAGCGCCACCATTTTTGTTCCCATCTCTGCTTTGAAGGCGTCAAATGATGCACCTATGTCCGCTTTGATGTCTTCCAGCAGTTCCCTCTTGAACTCCTTCAGGGTTGCCAGTTGGTCCTCTTGGGTGAGCGACATCTTATCGGCTGCAGGGTTTCCTTCGTTCTCACCCCTACCAGGCCTGGATGAACCAAAGTAGCTGGAGACCATGTTGGGCTGGGATTTTTTTGGTGGCATAAAGGCAGGTCTCATGGTCTATGCCAAGCCACCCACTGTGTGAGCTACAGGGTCCGGCGCGGAGGAGCGGGCGCTAGGGGGCCCTCACTGTCAAATCCGAAGAGTAGTGGTGCAGAGGTTCTTGGATGCCTTCAGTTCTAGTCCAGGTGATGATTCCTCTAGGGGCCCCTCACAGCTTCCAGGGTGCATAGTTCAATTACTGGGATTCACTCCTCATCTCGACATGCTGTTTTTATTTTCCATATTTGTTAATGACGCGGCCATCTTAAAGTCAGGCACTGGTCTTTGTGTTATACAATTCGCTTTGGGAGGCTGCTCACTTTCCCTCTTGGGCAGCTGGAATCGCATCACTGAGTCGTCAAATAAAATGTTGACTTCTGTCAATTCTTGGGGGTTACCCTCCCGTGCCTTAAGCGCCGCAAGAAGAGCAGTCCTTACCGTCCAATCGCATCTCACAGGGCACGTCACAGAACCTCACCACAACTGGGGCCTGATCATATCTCTATCGTGGTGGTAGCAGAGGTGTCCCCCTGGGCAGCAACTTTTACTTGGGGTGAGCTCCACCAGAGGGTCAATCTGCAGGAAGGCCTCCCGATCCAGCATCTAGCAGCCACCGGGTGCCACTGCCATCTTGGCTTCACAGCGCGTCTCCGTCATTGCAGTCTGGAAGTTGAAGCCACTCTTCTCTGCCGGATAAAGAGCATCCAGAAGTGTCCGCTGATGTTCGCACACTTGGCACCGGCCTTTCAGAGTGTTTTCACCAGGTGCCACGTAGCGAAATGGGCAGACTCACGGGGCACATGACAAAGCCGATCTGAGTCACTTCCTCGCGGCCATGATGCTGGCCACGCCCTCTTGTCTACATCTTTTATGTCAATGCTTTTGGTGGGGCTGACCTTGTTGAAGTTGCTGAAGAAGATGTAGCCAAAGAATTCCATATCTTGGCAAAATAACTGACACTTGTTGAGGGAAAGGACAGCTGTTTGGATCCTGTTGAGGGCCACTCACAGGGGGCTATATGACTCTAGATGGTGAGGACATGAATGAGGATGTCATTGCTGATATTGATGACTCCTTCGAGGCCTGTGGGAACTTTCTGGATTGCGTTTTGGATGACCTTTTCTGTTGATGAGATCCGGAAGTTGAGTCTGCAGTTCAGCCTCCATCGCAAGGTGAAGGGGAAAGGGGACCCTCCGGTGTCGTAGTTCAATCGAGCATTCCATGGGGTCTTTGTTGAGTGAGACCTTTTAGGCATTTAAGGCCAGTGAATAGGAGAGGAGCCACTGAGTGGCCAAGTCAGAATTATATTTTGACACTCTTTTAAGATTCCGGCATCTACCACCATGGGTTACAATACTCTTCTCATTGACTTTGAGTACTTTCATTGGTCTCTAGTATTTGCTCATTCCCTTTACTGTACTCCCTAGAATTTGTATTCTGGCTAGATCTCCCACTTGGAAGTTTACTGCTCTGGGCTTATGTGTAGTGTTGTACCTTGATTTTGATAATTGGAAATTTAGTTTTGTATGGCAAACAAATTTTGTTTGGTGCAAACATTTCTCTAATTCTGCAATTAGGTCACCACAGACAAAGATTCTATATGTCCACAACCTCTTATCGATGGACACAAGATATGCCTGTAAGAGCTAGATGAACACTTTCTTTCAGGTATCTATCAAAAAGGACAACCTGCCCATTGCACCATATAAGGCTGTGCGAGTGTGTCTTATGGTATGGCAATGCAGGAACTCAGTGATCTCTCTGGAAACACAGTTGGACACAGTTGGATACCATTGTCCATGGCCAAAGTCTTGAGAACCCTTCCCTACTGAACATTTCCATTAAAACTCAAGCACTACGGATGTTGTGAGCCTGTCTGTGAATTTAACTGCAGGCCATTTGGAGGAGTAGTCTAAAAGCAGCATTGCATACTGAATGTTTAATGGTAGGGTTTTGAAAGGACCTGAAATATCTAAGCCTAATTTTCTCCAGGGAGTAGTGGGCCAAATAACACTTTTCATCGGAGGAACATAGATTTTGCATTTGATATCTGTGGCAGCGCACACCTTGCATGTTCAATTACACACACTGCCTTGATATCCATTCTTAGCCACCAATAATATTCTCACTAGAAAAATTTAAATGCAGTCATTCCCATGTGACCCTGGTGGTCAACTTTCACCAGACACTTGGGGGGGATGCATTTCTCATTCCTAGAGACCAAGTAATTGATAACACTTAATACCGACTCAATTTTAAAGAACAGACGCAATGAACCTTTCAAGGATTTGGGAGAAGGTCATCCTCTCAGTACATACTCTCCTACTAATTCAAGATTTTCATCCATAGCAGTTTTTAAGATCCACTCACTCTCTTTTACTACAATTTTTACCTACATCACCAATATAAGCCACGACCCTTTGAGTGGAAGTTTAGATAATCAATGGGCAGGTTGGTTGAATTACCAGGTACATGGGCAACTTCGAAATTGTACTCTTGTAATTTTGAGCATAACCTGGCAACCTTTGCCGTGGATTTATCCGCAGCTCCCGGTGACATAATCTGTACCATGGGTAAGTGGTCTGTATGTAATGAAAATCTACTGCCCCACGCGTAGTGTTTAAAATGATCAATGGCCCAGACAAATGCAAGCAGTTCTCTTTCAATCACAGAGTAGTTCCTTTGTGTTCTGCATGCAAATGATACTGTCCACATACTGTTTCTTGACTTTTGTGAGAGAACACTGCCCAGTCCATAAGCACTAGCATCCACCGAGATGATGCACCATTTCCCTTTGACGAAGAGTTGCAATGTGGGGGCCTCTGCTATTTGTTTTTTAATGTTGAGAAAAACACTTTTTTCTTCTTCTTCCTACTCATATTTAGCATCTTTCTTAATAATGAGCACAAAGGTTCCATCAGGGTAGCAAAATGGATGACAAATTTGCTATAATATTCACATAGCCAAGCAAAGGATCTCAGTTTCTCTTTATCATTTGGCAGTATAGCTTGACCTATAGCATCTACCATTGACTTCTTGGGCTTGACTCAGGCTTTTGGTATTAGTTTACCTAAATACTCTACTTCCTGCTGGAAACATTTGCCCTTGTGGTAGCTCAGGACCAGCCCGCCTTCCTGATCCTCCCACATACTTAACTGAGTATTTCTGTGTGTTCTGGTTTCATTTTTGTGAAGATCAGCATGTTTTCTTTAAAGTATTGTATGTTGGTTTCCATGTCTTTGAACATGTTAAACATCATTCTCTAAAACACGGACGCAGCAGATGATAAACCAAAGTGCACCTTTTTTTACAGGTATACCCCAAATTGGGTGACAAAGGCTGTAAGGTGGGTGGTTACGAGGAACATGCCGGTAGGTTAGCGGCCGCGGTACTCCGAAGCTCCGTGTCCCGAGCCCCCAGCAGAGAGAGTACGGAGGGATGATTAAATCAACGCGGCAATGAGCTTTGCAAAACCCGCCTTCGCGATTGCCCCGTAAATGCGGTAAAACTCTCACCCCCAGCCACGCTGATCCCACTTCACTGTGTCTTTTTTTTTTTCCAGCTTGTCCTGCTGCACGCTTACCCCAATGTGCTACGTTCCTCGGGGAGTGGTGCAGACTAATCTACAGACTGATCTACAGGCAGGTTCAGCAGCTTTCTACACCAAGGTCCCGAAAGCTTCACAGAGAGAGGCGCCTGGAGGCGTGTGGCTGTGGCTTCGAGCCGCCCTGGAGCTCCGACGTGGTAGGCGCCTGCGGAGCTTCCAGAGAGACTTTCACCCTGGGGAATCTACCACTCATTGCAGCGATATTGTGCCGTTGGCAGAGGCTGCCGTTGAGAGAACAGGCGCAGAAGGAGCAGCAGATGTAACGCTGGAGAGTGAGGTGAAGGGGACTGAGGAGGGGGGGCAATTAGTCCAAGTCCAGGAATCAGTCTTGACCCCCTCTGCTGTAGTAATCTCCGCATCTAAAGGACCGCAGAGTAAGGGAGTCAGCAGAGTTAGTAGACCAAAAAACAACCGTAAAAAGAGGGGAGGGAAAGTTCAGTCAGTAACCCAATCCATAAAGCCTTTCTGTGAGCAGGAACAGGAGCAGAGGGATTTCGTGCAGCGTGCTTCTATAACATCAGGGGGCCTAGCACTCAGTAAACCATCCTCATATCTAGTAACTGAGGTTAAGGCTAAGCGCACATACAGGGGGAGCAGGGCAATTAAAACAGCACCCATTCCTAGTTCTAAGATCACGCCCTCGCTACGCTCCTTTTTTAAAGTAGTCCCCCAGGTGTTGGACTTAGTCCAGGATAATTTTCCACCTGAACGCGTCTTTACCCCTTCCGGTCCTTTTGAAACCCCGAAACAGTCACATTTTCTGGAAACTCTTAGTGCTGTATCTCCGCTGGCTTCCGTGCCAGCTCTTCAACCTGTGGACCCTTTGGCTTTTGAACCAGCTTCCTTTCTACCGTTAAATATGGAGGGTGCCTCGCAGTCCCCCCAGTTTGTGCAGAACATTGTAGCATCAGGCCATAATGAACAAGACAACCATACTATATCCTCTGCAGTTTTGACTGTGCAAAATGGAGAAATCGAGGAGGTCAGTTGCACCCCCCTTAATAGCAGTAAACAGGGCTCTTCTTATCCTGTAGCGGGAGATTCTTCTTCAACCACACTTTCCAGTAGGGGCATAGAAGGAGGCCAGGCAGGTCACAAGGGGAAGATTTCAGCTGAGCATCTTAATTCAGACGATCTAGACTCCTCACTACAACCAACTCTGGATATGTTTCCAATTGCAGAAGATACGCCAACAGCCAGCGGTCATACCGCCCCAATTATTGATTCTTCCTCCAGCATTACAATGGCTTCTCTACAGCTTATGTTTTCAACTCTGTCAGCTGACATAAAGAGAGGCTTTGAAGAGTCTGCATCAATTCAGAGAGAGAGTAGAAATTATTATGAGTCTCTTGACACTAAGATTGATGGTCTCACTGCAAGAACGGAGGCTCTAGGAGAGACAGTGGGCGGGCTATCTTTACATCTAGAAGACACTAAGGTTGAAATATCAAAACTCAAGAGAGAAGATTTGTCATTAGCAGAGAGAATGGAGACATTGGATAATAATACAAGGCGATGTAACATCAGAATTCTGAATGTGCCAGAGGGAAGTGAGGGTTCGGACATTAAAGGCTTTATTAATCAGCTCTTAAAACAGTCCCTCAATCTCGATATGCTGGAAGAAGAGCTCCTTAAGGATATTCAAAGGATTCATAGAGATCCTTTCAGGCGGAACCCCCCAAAGAACAAAGCCCAGAAACATTTTGGTGAACTTTCATACATATACACAAATAGAACTTATCCTCAATCTAGGGCTATGGCAAAATCTTTATCCTGCAAAGGATTCACCTTTCAAATATGATCAGATCTAAGCAGGATCACCCTGGAAAAACAATGGGAACTGGGGAGGAGGATGGAGGCATTTCGTGATCTGGGCGCTACGGTTCAAATGGGCTTTCCAGCAGCTTTAAAGATCATGTTCAACAACAACATGTTTAACGTTCGTTCTGTTCAGGCGGCAGACGAGCTCTTGTTGTCTATTGGGGGGAAAAAGGGGGCCACTGGCTAACCTAAGAGTAAGCTTCTCTTGGAATAACAACATCAGGTCTTGCAATACTGGTCGTTTCTCTTGGTGGCACTCTTCTTATCTTCTTATCTCAGTGCAGCGTTTCAGTCGAAAATAAAAGGGAATAATGATTGTAGAGTCCTTGTCCATATAAGCAGCAGAAATAAAAGCTAATTAATCATAGTAAAAGACTAAGGATAGAAAGGGACAAATCGAAAAAGTGAAAGTAAAAGAAGAAAAAAAAAGAAAAGAAAAAGAGTAAAAACCTCCAGGGGGGGTCATTGGAATGGAAATGAAAAAAAAAAACATAAAATAAGGAAAAGGGCAAATAAACATAATAAAAAAAACACAGCATCACTCTGCAGGGGGCTTGGGGAGGGGAGGGAGTGCCATCAGCCGGACTTGCACCGGTTAGATAGCACAAGGGTTCCTCAGGGAAGGGGGGGGTAGGTTGGGGCACTGGGGGGGCTAAGGGGTGGACATTAAACACAAAATTTCCTCATCTAAGTTTAGATTTTTGGCTATTTTTTTTCTTTACTCTAATATGTGGGTAGTGATTCAAAAAATAGCAGGAGTAAGAGTTGACTCTTGTGGCACTAAATCTAGAGGCTCCGGTTATGATAGGGTCCTTGAGTTATGAGTAATCTCAGGATCCTCTCCTGGAATGTTAATGGCCTGCGCACCAAGCCAAGAGCAAATAGGATCAGGCTGAGATGCTCGAAGTGGTTAAGAAAAATAGGTGGATTGACACCTCAGTATCCTCTTTCCAAACCTCAAACACAAGGGGGGTGACCATTCTTTTTAAAAAACCCTTAAATGCGAGAATTATTTCACAGGAGGTTGATTCTGGTGGGAGATGGGCTATCGCGTCTATAAATATAGGGGATTTTGTTTGACGCTTGCAGGTTATTACGGGCCTAACCGTGATGATTTCTCAGCTCTTGAATCCCTATTTTTTCATCTTTTAAATTTTCCAGAGCCTAATATTATAGCAGGGTACTTTAACATCGTATTTGATCCCTTGCTTGATAAATCCCCTAGTAGTAGGCAGTTAACTTCTTCAAAAACTAGAGCCTTTCTTCTGAACTGCATGAGTCAATACGGTCTCACGGATATATGGAGGGTGAGAGCAGGATTGGAACCAGGTTTTTCTTTTAGAAATTTCAAATATCGGCATCAATCCAGAATCGACTTTTTTTTAATTAGTCGAAACTTGGTTGATTCGGTAAAAAATTTAAGTTATCTGCCCTCGCATCTGTCTGACCACTCCTTAGTATCATTGACCCTACACGGAATATCTACATCACCTTCTAGATCTTGGTCTTTTGATCGTTCACTCCTTACATCATTGGATGACATCTTATCTATAAAAACTCATACCCGAGAGTTTATGCAACTAAACATTGGTTCAGCGGACCATTCTATAGTTTGGAACGCATATAAAGCTTTTCTTCGAGGGGTAATTAAAAATAAGGTGGTGTTTCGTAAAAAGCAGTATACTCAAGAAATCGCATCTATTGAATCCGACCTCTTTAGAGTGCAAGCAGAAATAGAAGCCATTCATAGTACCTCTAATCAGGATTCTACACCCCTACAGAACAACCTGCGCACCCTGAAAGAGAAAAGGGCCGCGGTCCTGAATCAACGTATCCTCCAAAGATGGGAGAGTAGCAAACTATCCAATTTTGAATATGGGGAGGGAGCGGGCAAATTATTGGCTTGTAAGACAAAACAGACCAGGCTCGAAACATCATAGCCTCGGTAATTACGAACAAAGGCACCCTCTCTTCGGACACAGAAATCAGAACAGCTTTCAAGGACTTCTTTAAAAAGATATATCAGGAGGACAGGAACATCACTTTAGATAATGTAGATAGATGGCTAGACGGTGTCTCCCTTCCATCATTCTCGTTAGAACAGAGTGCTTTTTTGGATGGGGAGATTACAGAGGAAGAGGTTACATCAGCTATCCAGGGAAGCAAGAGTAACAAGGCAGCTGGCCCTGATGGCCTTCCAGCCAAAATTTATAAAAATCTGGCGGCTGAAATATCACCTTTCTTTGTTATACTCTTTAATTACATACTGCAGGACGGGGCCTTACCACCCACATCCTGGAATAGCGCGTCTATTACGCTTATCTTGAAACCAGGTAAACCTGCTAACAACTGTGGCTCATATCGCCCTATATCAATCCTGAACGCGGATTACAAAATCTTCGCATCTCTGTTAGCAAACAGCTTGGCCCAGGTGGCCCCTGACATCTTGCATCTTAATCAGAAGGGCTTTGTTAGGGGTCGTCAGTTACACAAACTCACGTACGATCTCATAGGTGCCATAGACATAGCAATTAAGGATTCTATGCCTTTGTCTATCCTCACGTTGGACGCTACCAAGGCCTTCAACAGGGTTAATTGGACTTTCCTGTCGGGGGCCTTGAGAAAATTCAACGTGGGAGAGGGTTTTCGCAGGGCGGTGAAATTGCTGTATAACTGTCCATCAGCCTCCGTGTTGGTTAATGGGGCTTTGTCTGAACTCTTTGCAGTAACTAGAGGCACACGGCAGGGCTGCCCTCTATCCCTCCTCCTATTTGATCTCTATATAGAGCCCTTCACGCAGAGATTAAGAGAGGATAATACCATCAAATCCTTCTTATATGGAGATTGGGAAAATAGGGTGGCCCTCTATGCGGACGATGTCATGATTATGACCTCGGATATCAGCACAGCATTTCCTGCAGCAATTAAAATAGCACTGGAATTCGGGGAAGTTTCTGGGTACGAGGTAAATGCCCCCAAAACCGAGGTAATGACTTGGAACAATGATGCGAGTGGCTTTAATCAACATCTTAGTGAAAACTTGCATTATTTAGGGTTGAATATCGTTAAAGACATCACCCAGATTGCCCCCTTAAACTTTGCAGCAAGAGCAAAAGAGTGTCGTAAGCTAATGAGATCTTGGCAACACCTCCCCTTGTCCTTGTTGGGAAGAGCGAATCTTGTAAAGATGTCAATCCTACCTAAGGTTTCTTTTTTGTTTAATACAATCCCACTTTTTTTTTACCCTTCTCTGCTGGCTAAGTTACAGGGAGAAATTTCTTCCTTCCTTTGGAAAAACAAAAATCCTAGGATAGCCTGGAAGAAGATCAGGCGCCGTAGGGGGAAGGGCGGACTGGCAGACCCCGATATACAGATATATGCGTGGGCGTTTCAACTCTCGCACTCACGCATGCTTCTCAAAACACCAACAGAAGAGGGAGTAGGCAACATGTTCTCGGCTCTCCTACGCTGTGAAGGAGTTGGTCAATCTGGTTACCTCTTCGCGTTCGGAGATCCCAAGTTTAAAAAAAAAGTAAAATTGAAGGTGCTTTATGGCCTGGCAAGAACTTGTGCAAAGATCAGATCTACAATTAATTTGGGGTACTATTCCAGTAGATCTCCAATTTGGGATCTACCCCTGGCTCCAAGCTGGGCGAGTGATGTACTAACACTCCCATTAAGAGAAGCCGGAATATCTACCTGGGGAGATTTGTTTGGCGAAGGGACCCTGCTTCCTTGGTATTATCTAGTAAAATAAGGTGGGGCCCAATATGTCTAGATTTAAATATCTACAAATATCGAGTTGGGCTCAAGCTGCTACCACTCAATCTGCACGACGAACAAATTTGCCACTAGGAGGAGGTTGTGAACTCGAAACTCTTTTGGTAGATAAACCACCAGCAAAGAAAGAGATCTCTGTGTGGTACAATTTAATATTAGAAGAGATCAATGGTAACTTCCCTCTCCTAGAGTTGCTGTGGGGAGAATTAATGCCAGGAGTACATGTGAAAGATCTCTGGTCATTCTCCTGTAGGGTCCTTTCGGATTTAGTTAAACCAGCTTGGCTGCGTAGAAACCATCTTTTTACCCTACATAGGGCGTATTATTCTCCACAGAGGTTGTCAAAGTTTTCTCTTGGAGGCCCTGTGGCTTGTCCAAGGTGTGGTTTTAAAGAGGCCCCGGATACTCTTATGTTCTTCGACTGCCCCCTGTTGACGATCTTAAGCAGCAAACTTTCATCTTCCTTGGGCTCAAATGTAGGGATTAATCTCTGTATGGTCATCTTTGGAGTTGTGGATCAGACTCGTAGTCCAGCAAAGAACTTATTATTTTATTCCATTCTGGCAGCTCGAAGAGAAATCTGTAAACATTGGAAAGATGCTTCCCCCCCTACGTTTAACGATTGGTGTAACTCTATTGTACAGATTTTGAAATTAGATCTGGCCAGGGCTAGGAAGAAACAGAGAAGAGCTTTTTGGCATTTGTTGGACTGGTCAAATTGAACCTGGGTTTTTTTTCTTCTTTTTTCCCCAGGTCCTATGATTACACTGCCATGGTTCAATCACTCTGCTATGCCCAACTAATTGTTGGCATCAGCCATGATAGCATCTGGCTTATTGGTGTCATCTGCCACTTGTGCAACAAAGTTGGTTTGTTGGGAATGAGTCAGATGTTGCTGAAGGGACATGTTATCGCTATCTGTTTACCGTCCCAGCCAGTTTCGACTGAGTCAACACGATTGTACTCAATGTGCCCCACTACCTACTTTTGGAGCTTGTCAGCTAGAAACCATGAATGTGGATGAGGATAAAAAAATAAAATAAAATAAAAAATAAAGGCTGTAAGGTGACGGGATTCTTTCAACAGCTCAATCTGGTGATACGCATTATGCAGGTTCAACATGGTGAAAATGGTTTCTCCATTCAGCATTGAAAGTAGATCATTGCTCCTCGGCAAAGGATGACTATCTTCAATAATGCAAGCATTGACTGCTCTAAAATACACTCAGTCTCATGTCGCCATCTGACTTTTTTGCCAAAACAACTGGAGAAATCCAGAGGATTCTATTTCTTCAATGGCATCCTCCTTCTGTAATTTCTCAGAGAGTTTCTGTAAATCGTTCCTCGTACTGAAAGGTACATTTCTTATTCTCTGCTTTAAAAATTGTGGAGTTTTCCTTTACTTTTATGTGATAGGTAAAACCTTGGAGTTTTTCAATCTTATTGTTGAAAACTTCCGGAAATTAGTTGACGATATACGTTCAGGAATTCTCTTCAATGATGACCATGGCTGGCTCAGCTACCCATGTACTGAGGACTATTTTCAAGACTTTTTGGTCTCTTCAACCTAGTACTCAAACAGCTGAACTGGCAATGTAGAGTTTTGTGGAGCTGTCTTTGAAAGTCCACTTGGTGCATAAGTGTCCATGCAGATTGATCCTGTTCCCATTAAATGTTACTACCTGGATAACTGATGGGTTCAGTTATATACATTCGGGTGGCCATGTTGCCTCAAGGAGATTTCTGGGAATTATAGTGCAAGGTTACCCTGATTCGGCTAAGAATAATAATTCTGTTTCCATTATTTGGAACACGCATTTAGGTGGTTTCAACTTTTTCATGCGATCACCCTCATCATCTGAGCTGATCATCAGTACCACATTGGTATTTTCTTCCTCACATCCTGTTGCCAAGTCATTTTTTCCTTCCTCTGTTATTTGGTCAACCTCCGCACTACCACAGTGTTTGGCATCCCTTCAAACTATAACAAAGTGTCCTCATCGATGACAGACACTAGGGGCCAGATGTAGGTAATCTCAATTTACCTATTCTTAAATACAGAATTTTACGGATTCGGTATTTAAGAATAGGTAAATAGGATGTAGATAATTTTTCGGTAAAAATTACCGAATCTGTAAGATTCGGTAATTAAGAATCGTTTTTTCCCGGATCGGTATTTACCGAATCGGTAAATACCGATTCAGTAATTCCCATTCATTCCAATGGGTCTGGATGCCCATAGAAATGAATGGGAATTACCGATTCGGTAAATACCGAATCGGTAAATACCGAATCAGTAATAGGGGGAACCCTTTCAAGGTTGGCAGGGTGTCACATTGACATCCTGTTGCACCCCTAAATAGTGCATGGGTGCACATGTGGCACACATGCATGCCCGTCTGCCACATGACACTGAATAAAAAGCAAAACATTGCTTTTTAAAAGGAATTCGTTATTTACCACCAACTAATAGTTGGTGGTAAATAACAAAGTCCTTAAATGTAAGAAGCACTCACTTGAGTGCTCCCTACATTACAGATTCGGTAATTTACCGAATCAGTATTTTAAGAATTCGGTAATTTACCGATTTCTTAAATTACCGATTCGGTAAATTATCGAATCCTGAAATGTGGCCTTCTACATCTGAAAAGCCTAATACCGGTCGGTAACAGCCGAAATTCGGTAATTTCGGCAGTTACCGACCGGTATTAGGCTTCCTACATCTGGCCCTATATTCTTTGTTTAAGGCTGGGCACCCTCTGAAGTTAGCGACATGAAACATGCTTCCACACTTGCAACATTCAATCCTCATTCCAGTCTTCTTGTCTCTATTAATGTAAGTTTTGTTGATGCACCTTTTCTTTTCCATGTAACATAATTCTACTTCCTCCTTCTGGTATTTGACCCCATTGACCTCCTTCGCCCAGGACTTAGACTGTTCCATATCTTTTGAGGATGTTTTTTTATTCTTCCAGAGACTGGTCTCCCATGACCAACAGATGTTCTTGCATCTTTCTCACATCGGTATTTACATGAATTTATCTCTGATCATTTCATCTGTTTTCAACCCGAAATTGCAGGTATTAGGGATGCTTCATAGGGCTGTCAGAAACTCATCAAAACATTCATCATCTCTTTGCCTCCTAGTATAGAAGTAATACCTCTCTAGGGTAGTACCTATAGTAGGTTCGAATCTAAATTCTAGTTTCAGCTTATCTTCATTAAATTAATCTAAGTCCTCTTTTTCTTTGGGTGATTGAACTTTGCGTAAAGATCTGAACATTTCTTGGCCTTCTGACCCTGACAGGTGAAGTAAAATACATTGTTTTCCTTTCTATGGGCATTTTGTCTGCATCTATAGCTTTGAAGTAAGTAGTAAATTCTTCTTCCCACCGATCTCAACTCAATTGGTGGTTCTCACTTCGCTTGCAACAATGTGTGAGATAGATTAAACTGCATTACGCCTTGAACAAGTGTATATTAATACTATGTGGATTGATGAAAGGAGTAGAAAGTGCACCCAGAACAACAGTCTCCTAATCTCCTAATGGAGGCAGAGATGAAGATAGCAGGTGCAGATAAACAGTCTCCTTATTATTATTACTTTTCCTTTAGGTAGTGAGTAATTAATGTCAAAGTTCTGTGCAGTTAGCTGTTACAAACTCTCCCTGTGCTGTAGAAGAGTAATTTATAGCTTAAAAATGGCAGCACTTCCACTGAAACACACAGTTTAATAAGATTCTAGTGGGAAACAAAATGGGGGCCGCTGAATGAGAGCGAGGCTTGAGCCGCCACTCTACTGAGAAGAATGTGGCACATGTGCGTTGGAGATGACTCTGTCAAGAAATCAATTTCGGCGAGCAAGCATCTCATACCTTGAAATCCACTGGTCTACCTCTTGGACATAGGTGGAGCCAAAGTGGGAAGTGCCCACCTCACACTTTTCAGATACTTGTGGTATCTTGTTCTGAATTTGTGGCTGTGTTCCCAACCAGCTGGTGATGACTACATTCGCTGAGGGCTTGATATTGGCGATCACTACCTATCCCTTCACTCATCACCAATTGTGTTACGTTTTGATGGTAAATAAGACAGCGGCAAGCTCCAGATGAGGGAGACGCTTTTATCGCAGAGGCTTCACCCAAAGGTGGCTCGCGAGCGGCGCCATAACTCAGTGTCGCGCCCCGGACAGAGAAGGGCGGGGGGACCACAATTTGCGCATGAAAGCAGGACAGAGGGCAAGGGAAGCCCCCGCCCCCCCCCCTGGCCACAGGACTAAGCATGCGCCAGAAACCCCCCGGCCAATGGGGGCCAGGGCAGGATTCGAACTCCCCAATGGAGGGAGCCGGCGCTAGAAGGCAAGCTCGGGGGGGCATATAAGCGCTGCTCCCCCAGGCAGGCTCCTATCCCACCCACCCACACCTAAGGAGCAGCAATGTCGCAGGGCTGAGGGAGAGACGGGGCGTGGCGAAGAACTACCCTGATATCGGTTGGTACGGAGGCACACCGGAGTGCGGTGCACCAGAATAGGTCCACTCACCTTCAGATGCCTCGTGGCTGGGTGAGTTGGCCTAAGGACAGCAACTCTGGGATGCCTTACGGCTGGGCAGCTTGGCCTACCAAAGGAGGGGGTAGCAAACAGAGACGGCGTTTGCAGCCCAGCCCCCGCCGGATGGCAGGGCACAACAAAGACGAACAAGGTAGCGAGTCGGCCAAACTCCGGGACAGAAGCTACTCCCTTCCCGCGCAAAAGGGGCACAAAAATCCAACCTACGCCAAGAAACGGCCCAGAAGGGCCAATAAGACAAGACCAAGGAACTGTGTGATGACGTAACATGCAAATGCCAAAGTATATACATGTTTCCTTGTATCCCTAATAAAACTGCGGCCAACAAATGACCACCAAAGAGACAAATGTGTAGTTGGCCTTTTTTGCGGGAGAGGGAGTACCGGAAAAAGGAAAGAGGGATTGCATAGCTATGGGAATGGGGCAGAGTGCGAGGGTTATTACTTTTCATTGCTGGATGGCATCAACAGATTATCACGTTAACGCTTCTCTTGGACTCTCCAGAACCTAACATTCTAGGAGGGAACAAGGGGTGCAGGAAATGGGGAGTGGAAGGAACAAATTGCGATTCAAGTGTTTAATGCTAATGCAATCACATTATGAAATAACAGCGGCGTTGAAGAGGAGGCCCGCAGATGTCTGCGATGTCACTGTTGTTAGGTCCTTGTGCACTTAGCAGTGCTACACAAAAGCAAAATCAGAGCTGCACCTCATAAGAAACAAAAGAGTAGACTTTCACAGTAGAGTACTTCAGAGTTTGATAATAACAATGACTGCACAGTCCGTTTGTGTTTCTTCTTTTATTGCTGTGTCATGTAATATTCATAAAAACATCAGCCAATGCCTTTTGTCCAGTAACATTGAACTTCTTCAGGGCAGAAAAGATATTCAACATCACTATACAAATCCAGTTATCTTATCCAATGGTCCAAAATCATTCCATGGAGTTCAAGCCAAAATGTGGCATCTGTATAGTATGTTGGTTACTTGATACTTTCATGCAATTGGCGAGTCGAGAAAACATCCAAAGGTCGATGTGTGGTTTCCAATAGTGTATGACCATTGCATAGGGAAATAACAATTTTGCCGAATACAATACGAGGTGAACAAATCATTACAACGCAACTATTACAACTAACTGCTTTTACAACGCAGGATCCTTTACAACACATGCCATTACAACGCATGGCAGTACAACGCAGATGTCATTACAACGTATGCCATTACAACGCATTTTTGGGTAAGTTTGATATTGTTTATTACATCTTTTTTATTTATTTTTTATATAAAAGAGTATTTATTTAAATACTAGAGTATTTTTTTACTAAAAGGAAATAATTTTTTTAATAAATAAAAGATTTGGTTATGTTTTATACATTTTTATTTTAAATTTAGAGTATTGATATGCAAATATTTTTTAAATTAAAAAAAATTTAGGAATTGTATTTTTTTATTAAACTTGTTTTTATAATTTAATACTTAAAGAATTAATTTAAAATTGAAAAAATTAATAATCTAATATTAAACCCCCATGTTGTTAGAATACTATTTTATAAACTTCCACTATCTTACACTTACCCTACTTTTAAATCCCCTTGGAGTTAGTATAGTTATTTTTACTTCTACACTATCCAACACTTACCCTACTATTACACCCCCCTGGAGTTAGAATAGTAATTTTAAGCCCTACACTATCCAGCACTTACCCTACTAATACAACCCCCTGGTGTAACAATAGTAATTTTAAACCCTGTACTATCCAGCACTTACCCTACTAGTACACCCCTCTGGAGTTAGAATAGTAATTTTTACCACTACACTATCCAAAACTTACCCTACTAGTACACCCCCCTGGAGTTAGAACAGTAAATTCTACCCCTACACTATCCAACACTTACCCTACTATTACACCCCCCTGGAGTTAGAATATTAATTTTAACACCTTGAATGCTACAGCAATTCTCCCCTGGTGCTGCAGGCCCTTAAATCCCATTGTTCATGACGAGCTGAGCTCGTCATGAGCACACGAGCAGTGTACTGCATGACAAGCTGAGCTCGTCATGAGCATGGAAGGGGTTAAGCCCTACACTATCCAGCACTTACCCTAATATTACACCCCCTTGGTGTTACAATAGTAATTTTTATCCCTACACTATCCAGCATTTACCCTACTAATACACCCCCCTGGAGTTTGAATAGTAATTTTATCCCTACACTATCCAACACTTACCCTACAATTACACCCCCCTGGAGTTAGAATAGTAATTTCAACCCCTACACTATCCAACACTTACCCTACTATTACACCCCCCTGGAGTTAGAATAGTAATTTTAAGCCCTACACTATCCAGCACTTACCTTACTATTTCACCCCCCACGTGTTACAATAGTAATTGTTTTCCCTACACTATCCTGCACTTACCCAACTAATACACCCCCCTTGAGTTAGAATAGTAATTTTTACCCCTAAAATATCCAACAGTTACCTTACTATTAAACCCCCCTGGAGTTAGAATAGTAATTTCTATCCCTACACTATCCAACACTTACCCTAATATTACACCCCCCTGGAGTTAGAATAGCAATTTATACCCCTACACTATCCAACACTTACCCTACTATTACACCCCCCTGGAGTTAGAATAGTAATTTTAAGCCCTACACTATCCATCACTTACCCTACTATTACACCCCCCTGGTGTTACAATACTAATTTTTACACCTACACTATCCAGCACTTACCCTATTATTACACCCTCCTGGAGTTACAATAGTAATTTATACCCCTACACTATCCAACACTTACTCTACTATTACACCCCCCTGGAGTTAGAATAGTAATTTCTACCCCTACACTATCCAGCACTTATCCTATTATTACACCCCCCTGGAGTTAGAATAGTAATTTATACCCCTACACTATCCAACACATTCTCTAGTATTACACACACCTGGAGTAATAATAGTAATTATTACTCCTCCACTATCAAATACATAGTCTGGTTTTACAACCCAATAGACTTAAAATTAGTTTTTTTTAATTGGTAAATAATTACATTTTAAAATAAATAAACAGTGTAAATTAAATTACAAAATAATTAAAGAATATTTTCTTTAGATAATTTAATTTTTTTTAAATAATTATATGAATTACAAATAAATTATAATTAATGTTAAAAAAATTCACACGCTTTATCATTAATTGCTATGTAAAGAATTGTCCTACATTTATTTCAATAGCTCTGTATGTGAATGTCGCGTATATGAAATAAGAAGCTTGCTGGAGACTAAAGGGGTTTGTTACACATCCAAATTGGAGTATGGATAAGGTACCATTTCCTACCTTACAAAATGGTGGCTCCTTTTATTTACGTTTGTTTAATCTGAATGAAGGATTTTAACTTGTCGTTCTTTTATACACTGTATTTTATGGAAATTTTGTTTGGTTTGTTTATCTTTTAAAGATCTTTTTTTTAAATGTAAAATGTATAAATTTATGAGTATTATTGTTTATACCAGAGTATTAATTTTAATACCTGAGTATTAATTTAGTTAAAATACGTTAGTTTTCTTTAAAAAGTACGTTCAGTCCCTTTTTCCGTTTTAATACACTTCCCCACCCAAAACCCCTATTTTCCCTGTATCCCGTGCTAGGTTGTAGGTTACAAAATTAATATTATATATATTTTTCGAAAATATATATGCGTTGTAATGGTATGCAGAGTATTGTCATGTGTTGTAATTGCACTTTTATAGTATTTAATAGACTTGCGTTATAATGGTATGCGTTGTAATTTCAATCGTTATGGTATTTGCGTTGTAAAAAATGCGTTGTAATGGTATGCGTTGTAAAAGTATGCGTTGTACTGTCATACATTCCAATACGATTGGTGTCAACAGGGTCAGGAAAACCCGCTACGGACCACGACGTCTACTTAGATGGAGCGAGCAAGGGAAGGTGTGCAAGATGGGTGCAGTGGGGCTGACTCCTCCTCGTTTCCCCTGTAGTGGTGCAGAACAAGGACCACTGTCGGCATGTGGAAGGAAGGAGACAGAGACATGCAGCGTGTTTCAAACTCCTGCATGTAACTGTGCATGGGCAGGTCCTTCCCCTTGTAACTTATTTGCCCATGACCTCCAAGGTGGGGTCCGGGTGTGCATGTACTTTAGCATATTGTTACAGGGCATGGCCATGTGCCATCTTACATCCACTTCCTGGACAGGAAAAAAGAAGGGAGCATTCTGGAATGAATCCCCGCCAAACCTTCTGGATTCTACATGCGGGAAAGCATTCCCAGTATCTTCCTGTGTGTGTTTTTTCTGTTTCTGGATGGATAGGGACGCTGGACACAGCGGGTGTATCATCTGACTTGGATGATTGCACTGAAGAAGAAAAAAGGGATCACAAGCCTACTAGGTTCATGGGAGACCTTCTCTGCAATGCCCACAATCTGCAGGGCATGGTAGCAATATTTATTCAAGTTTGACAAAGCTCCTTCAATGCTCTCTCAAAGGATGCCCAGGTGGATGAATTTGGATCGGACAAGTGAAGAGCGGCATGGTCTGCACATGCCTGTAGTTTTAGTTCAGAATTCGTGGAATGGGCATTTATTTTCCTTTCCATAGTTGAACCACCCAGGGGAGTGGAGGTAAGTTTTAGTAGTGATTATATAGCAATTAGATTATTATTTTACTGCTGATGATTTAAGGAGTTTCCTGATGTTTGCAGTACCTGAAATTAAAAAACTTATTTAAAAGCTACATTTTGGCAAAACATTCAACAAAAATGGAGACATGCTGTAATTCTTGACCCAGAGCTCCAGAAACATTTCTTCCTTTCCTTAAAAGACAACGCAGAGGCAGAGGAGTGGTCGATAACGGGAGAATTAGGATGATTGATTTGGAAACATTTAGAGCCTTTCAAATGATAATCTTAAGCAGGACTCAAACAAGAGGTCGACAGAAGACTTGTTGGTTATATCAGAAATCTCTTCAGATTCAGAGAACTGTTTCCTTCTATAGAGCAAAAAAGAAAATATATTTCTGAAGAGATGCTTCAGGGGGTTGCAACTCAGGTTCCTCTCAAGAACAGATACTCACAGACACATAGGGATCCTTACAGAGAAAGCTCCACCATAGAGTTTGGTGGGATGGAGAGGAAGAAGGCACTAGAGGAGGACCTTTAGGGGCTCCTTATAGAAACAGACAAGGTGCACTCATTACAGTGAGATGGCTTCTTATGACAGCTCCTTACCTGTATAGACTTGGCTACAAAGCCTAAGGAAAGAGTGATAGGACATCTGGTGTTATTAATTTTCTATTTTAACTGACAGACAAAACAAGTAAATTACCAGTATCTATCTCTGGTACCCGGATATGTTTGGTCTTCTCCATGTGTGATGACTGGTGCCAAGAGTGTTGCTGAAAGGCATGTCAAATTTCCAGCACCATCAGGCTACTTCATCATCAGGCCTGCTAGCATGTAGGTGAAACCCCACTGTCACAGTTACTGCAGAGATAGTTTAACACAGGCAGATTTGCTACATTTCTCCACACCAATACTGGCCAGAATCTTCTCATAGGTTCAGAGTTAGGAGATATACTGGAATATCGGGCCACAATGTCCACTTCTAGCACATTTGCCCACAGAATGTATGAGTTCAGTATCACTTAAGTTCAACCATAGCGAATTTACCCAGGCAGATAACACAGATCTATTTGTACATTTTCACTTTTTATAGATTTCATTTAAAGACTAAGGGCATGATCACTAGAAACCTGTTAAATTGTGACCTCGGAACAAACAGTGGTGCAGTGTTTTTATAACCCAATAATTACCAGGTCTTATAAAGATGGCACCCTTTGTAAAATATCAGCAGGTCAAACCTGCTGGAATTTAACAAGGGGAGAGCTTCCAGTATGTACAGAGATGTGTGGATGTTTATACGGTAACCACCACAATCCGCAAGCTGTTCCCCAAAAACTCAGTAAGGTTGATAATCATCACTTCTGATGAATTTCGAACACCTTAGTGTACAGTTTTTATCAGATGTGATAATTATCGGTCTACTCATAATACGGGCCAGATCGATTTAGGTATTATTGTGCATGTTCTCTCACCGCAGACCTGCTCAATCAGTTACCAGTGTCACTGTTGCACATAGTCAATTGCAGGAGATGTGCCCACACACCTACTTGAGTATCATGGTACATGTTTGCTTGGGGAATTTCTCCCACAGATTTTGGAGGTATGGCTGAACACACTTACTCGTAGTATATAACCACACAAAGTAGCCCTCAACATGAGCTGCCTGTAATTGGAGTGATATTTATTGCTCCTAAGTCAGAATTTATTGAGTGTGATAAATACCACCTAATTACTAGTCTTTGGCTAACTGCTCCACAATTAGGCCTGTGCGAAAAGTAACCCACATCATGATTTGTGTGATTTCTGGAATTTCTCATTACTCCTCCAACATGAAATTCTCCAAATTATACTATTAAGCAACCTTGAGAAAATACGCAACATTTGCAGTAAGCATTTACAGCATATGGTGAGAAATACGTAAAAAATGAACAGCAAATGCACAGGAAAAACAGAACATGAGTGGCTGTTGTTTCCTCCAAAATATAGCACAAACTGACAGATTTTAATCAGAGGGGTAGATTTTATCTTGTACTTACATATTTCTCTACGGGCCAGCAGTATCAGATAGATTATCTATGTTTTCGTATTGTTTGACAAGGCTTTATATTATTCCGGGATCCCAAAGAAAACAAAGGTTTTGCTTTCCAGGAGCGTCTCTCCAAGTATTATGAATATAATATTTCTTACGTCCAACCAGAAATCCTGAACCTCAGGGCATTCCAGGAACATATGTATATCATCTCCTTTTTCCTTGCCACACTTTGGACATCTCGGCGTAGCACCTTTCCCCAATTTGGACAGTTTATACAGAGTCCAATACATCATGTGAAGACAGAAAAGGTGGTTCCATCTTAAATTTGCAGCACGAACCGTGGAGTATAAAAAATTACAAGATACTTGCCATAGATCTTTCATCTCTTCTCCTGGCAAGATCTTCTCCGACAATATCGATGGTAATTTGAAGTCTCCATCTGATAAATCCATTAAAAGCAAGTGCCAGCTCGCAACCTCTTTTTTTCCTGGTCACATTGATCATCGTCCGAGATTCTAATTAATTTAATAGTCCCAAGCCAGGACCAGTCGAGAGGCACCAGATTTTTATTTGAAGATATTTAAATCTTGACAGCCGATTCTTAGCTATTCCTTGTCCATTGTCCCAGGAGATTAGGACCCCATCCACTATCAATTGACCCCAGTTTATTATACCTGCTTCTTTCAATGGAAGAGCCAGGCTATCCTTGGACCACTCCATAGACCAAGGAGAGATATAGACAGGAGCCATTCCGCTGTAGTAGTTTAGTTTTAATTCTCGCCTGATTTTGTACGATGTAACTGCAATAGATTGCAGGGTCTTAAGTCTCACTTTTTTTTTTAAACGTGGGTCTCCATATTTATATGTGAAACCTTGCTCTCCCCCTATCACATCCTGAAGTATTGCCTTAAACACTTTCCCGGCATCGGAGTCATCTGGTGTTGTGAATAGGAATTTCCCTAATTTCAGAAGGAAAACACAAGCATAATAAGATAGGTCTGGCAATCGTAAATCCCCTTTATCATACTGTTGTCTTAACATTTTCCATGCAATTCGGACCCCATTGGAGGCCCAAATAAAGCTTGAAATTTTTGATTGGCCTTTTTAAGCCATTGTTCCTTAAAGGCCATAGGAATATTCTGAAACAGGAAGATGAATTTAGGGAGAATGGGCATTTTCATGAGGTTGACTCTGCCATATATTGTCAAAGGAAAATGAGCCCAGCTAAGTAGTAGTTTCCCCACTTCCTTACTAATCTTTTGAAAGTTGGATTCTGGGATTTGTTCTATTTTTGGAGCAATTTTAATGCTCAAATATCTAATTTCCTCCTTGATACAGTTCAGTTGCAAATTAATGTTCCAAGTCATTACAACCGTTTTGCTCTCATTTATCTCATATCCTGAGATACAACCAAACCGTGATGCCAATTCATACACCACAGGCAGTGAAGTGACAACCTCGGAGGTGTAAACCACGTAGTCATCAGCATATAGCTCAACTTTTTTCTCCCAACCACGAAATTTAAAAGAGGGAATACTATCATGATTCCTAATCTTTAACGCTAGAGGTTCAATGTATACATTAAATAGGAGGGAGGATAATGGAAACCCTTGCCTGATCCCTCTAAAGGCCCTAGTCGCGTCCCCTGTGATAAATGCCAGTGGAACTTTATACGTAGTTGCTATTATATGGCTCCAATTAAATGATAGGTCAGATCTTTAATTACCCTTCCTCGTACAAAGCCCTTCTGATCTTAATGAAGGAGCTCCCCCACCACCCCATTAAGCCTATCTGCCAGTATTTTTGTGAAGATTTTATATTCCAAATTAAGTAGCGAGATAGGCCTATAGGAGTCACAGCAGTTTGATGGTTTATCTGGTTTTAGTATCAGCATAACAGTGGCTTCATCCCAAGAAGGTGGAATCTCACTGCCATTTTCAAAGGTAGCTGTGAACAACTTGACCATAACTGGGACTATATATTCCTCTAACATTTTATATATCTCCTTAGGGACACCGTCTGGACCTGCTGCCTTGCTTGATTTCCCTGCTCTAGTGGAGTTTCTAATTTTGCCTTCTGTGATTGAGTTATTACTAGCTTTCCTATGGGCACCAGAAACTTTACGGGGGACTTTAGGACCAAGCCATTCGTCCACCTTACCTCCCTTCATAGTTAGATCTTCCAAATATATATCCCCAAAATAGTTTAAGAAAGCCTCCTCCATACCATCCCTTGTCAGAATAGGGCTCTCTATATCTCCATGCCTTAGTTCTTTAATAAAAGCTTTTTACCTGGTCATTTTTCACCTTCCACACAAGTAGCTTGCCACAACCTTATTAAAATGGTCCAATTTGCTAACTTGCCACCTTTGTTTTTGTAGTTTTCCTTCCACTACCCCTGCAAGGTCCATTTGAAGAGCCTGAATAGAAGTTTGCTGAGACCGTTGTCTTATCATGTTGCCTTGTAGCTGCTGTTCTAACTGCCGGATCTTACTTTCGATATTCGCAATCTACCCTACGTTGCTTATTTTTATAAGACTGAATAGATATTATTTTCCTCCTTAAGAAAGCCTTATAAGCATCCCAGACTATGCCTATTGCTGCACTTTCTATATTATTCTAAAAAAAACTCTTGTGATTCCGTTCCAAGTTTGTCTACTATATCCTCATCAAGCAGTATAGTGTGATCCATGGTCCATCTCTTTTGTGCTGCAATACTTAAGAGGGCCAGAACTAAAGTAATAGCTGAGTGATCCCACATGATTAACATCTCTAATGAGATCTTTTATACTTTGACTGATTAGGAATAGGTATAGTCTTTATTGGTGCCCATACTTTTAATTATTGAATGTGAAACTCTTTAAGGCACCCATCCTCTCCTTCCATATATCGCGCCGACCTAGTTACCTTATTGAGTTTTTTTATCAAGGATCGAGTTTTATTGTGTATTACAGCTCTGCTTTTAGTGGAGCGGTCTAAATTTATATCTAAAACCACATTGAAATCCCCTGCCATATAACAGGGTCAGGGATATCCAAGAGTTTTGAGAGTAGATTACCGAACAGAGTAGGGTCGTCTAGGTTAGGGCCATACTAGCCAACCACATTATAGGCCTGATTATGGCATCTTAGCTTAACAAACACGCATCTACCGGCCTTGTCCACTCTATTATCCTCTATTCTTATCTGAGGATTAGTTTTACCCAGAATTGATACCCCTCTAATACTAAGCTGGTGGTGAGTAAACACAACTTTCTGTAACCATTTTCTAGATTTAAATACCTCTCTCATCTCTTCACTTGTTAGATTGGTCTCTTGCAGAATTATGATCTGGGCTGGAGCATCTTTTAAATATTGTAGGATCTTTTACCTTCTATGTTTCATTCTAAGCCTGTTAAAGTTCTATGATAGGACTGCTATCTGTATTTTCTGGCTGGTAGTCATAGTTTATTCCTCAAATCAATGATCTCATTAGGGCCTAAGTTCCAGCTCATTCGATGGGGATAAATATTTTTTGTATTTTTTACCCACTGCTCCCTCACCCATGCACTAACAGCTAAATTGGGAGATATCAGATCTTATTTCAAAATTAATGCCATCCACTATTAGCATTTTCCTTTTTAAGGCCTTTATAAGGATTTCTTCCTTAATCTTATAGGTATTAAAATTGACTAAGATTTTCCTTGGTTTTGTCTTGTTCGGATTTGCCTTAAATGGGTCTCTATGGACCCTCTGTATGTCCTCAACCAAGTCTTCTTCTGTACAGTTAGTTTGTGTTCTCAGCTTAACTAGTCTTGCTCTAAAGGTCTTCATGTCCTCACCCTCTGTTTCTTCTGAGATTTTTAATACACAGAGGTTGTTCCTTCTCATATTATTCTCTAACGATTCCATCTTTTTTTTTAATGACACCTCAATCCCCTTTAGTAGCATAATTTCCTTTGTGTTGGCTTGTGATTGACGTGATAGATCTTTCACTGAGGTTTCCAACTGTTAGGTCCTAAAAGCAATGTCATCCATCTTCCTTTCTAAACTATGACATGCCATTCGTATTGCTCTTTGATTTGATTCCAACATTTCAAATCTATTCATCACCTCAGCTATTAACAACTGAAATAGGTCTGTGACTAATTTGGACTGTGGTTGGGATTGGGGTTGTGATTGTGTCTGTTGTTTATGCTGCACCATCCTTACTCCCCCCCATCTTCAATAGATGATGGTGGGTCTTCAAGGGGTACCAACTCTAACTGTGTTTTCCCATATGTAGAGGGGGGTTCCATAACCCTAAGGGAGGGTGATGCACTTTCCTCGTCCTGACCTAGCCTGAGTTATTTCAAGACGGCTACCTCTTGAGGCTCAGGGATGTTTGCCAGCATCCCACTCTTGCCCTCAAAATTTCATTCCATAGGCTAGGATCAGGTAACTGAGTCAGGTATGGAAAAACAATATCCTGGCCTAGAGTAGATATAGAAAATCTGATAGAAGGTGTCTTACTCAGGTAGGCCAGGTGAAGTGTCCCGGCCACCTTTGCTGCAGACTCTTCCAATACTTGTTTACATGGTAAAGGGGACCAGTATGCAATTGTGCCACAATCTGAATGGAGGTTCTTGATACAACTTAGTCTATTCCTTACTTCCCTTGCCCACCTTCTTTCACTCCATTGAATCACATGTCAACAAAGTTTGGATCCCTTAATCACTTCATCGTCCTCCGAGAGACTATTAAAGAATCTTAAAGCCCGGGTAGATGCCAACAAGTTCCAGGAGGTAAGGTTGTACTCTCTCCTTATACCCTGGACCATGGTGCGTGGTAGAAGCAAAAGAAGACTTTAAAGAACTGCCCCTTCTAATTGGTCCCACTGATTTGAGAAATCAAGGGAAAAATCCTCTCCCCCATACAAGCCCAGCTGAAGTTTTTTTTCCTTGTTTACCAAAGACCAATACCTTGGTCTTCTCTAGATTAACTTAGAGCTGGTTCTGCGCACTGTATGACTAATTTGGACTGTGGTTGGGATTGGGGTTGTGATTGTGTCTGTTGTTTATGCTGCACCATCCTTACTCCCCCCCATCTTCAATAGATGATGGTGGGTCTTCAAGGGGTAGCAACTCTTACTGTGTTTTTCCCGTATGTAAAGGGGGGCTCCATAACCCTAAGGGAGGGAGATGCACTTTCCTCGTCCTGACCTAGCCTGAGTTCTTTCAGGACGGCTACCTCTTGAGGCTCAGGGATGTTTACCAGCACTTGGAATCTATTTGATCTTAGGATAGCTTGATCTCTGGCCCCTGCCAATCTCCTAAGCCGCGCAAGACCAGGTGGAGTTCCGGCTGGTCAGCCCCGTGGACACCCCTGAGGCCGCCTGCTCGTTCAGGGTTCTCCCCGCAGCTGGCCAAGCCATGATGCGCCTGGAAGATCACGTGCTGCCACAAGGTGATTGTTATGAGCATCTATGTTGTATACTACTAATAGTCACTCGAATATGTGTGCTCGGGCTTTATGTTGTTTGTAAGGCAGATCCCTAGGGATCACACTTGGGGATTGGGCTGGTCTCCCCCTCCCTGGAGCACCATAATAGTTTGCACTAAGCATAAACATAACCGTCAAGAGTGAGCACCAAAACCACATGGTGCCATATCACCCACCTTGTAGTTATAATTTCCATTGTACTGTCATAGTTGTGACAGAAACAAGAAAATTTATTGTAAAACCAAAAAACAATATAAATGAAAACATGGGTAACCGAAATATGAAAAATGAAACATTGAAATGTGAACGAAAAACTACAATAGACAGAAAATCCAGACAGGTGGTACATTTCAGCAGGTTGATGGTGAATGGGCTCCTACCACCCCTCAGACTTTCTACCTAGTTTTAGTTGTTGAAGTTGAAAACAATTTATTTTTAGATAGAAAATAAGTTTATTCGGACAAATGTCCATAAAACATTCTAAAAACACATAAACACATAAACAGTTACAGTGTAAAATCGATTTAAACCCATTTGATCAACCCATCCCCCTACTAATGTAATTCATTGGTAAAACTCTGCTTGACAGAACGTAAAAACCAAGCAGTTCCTACTGCCACATCTAAAAATCAATTTCTGTCAGCAGCTCGAAAGCCTTCATCCTTCGAACAATTCTATATTTAAAAACAAATGTCTTAAAAACATAATGTGATTTGAAAGGTAAAAAGCACAGTCAATAAGTATTTGCAGTAAAGAAAATTCTACATTCAGGGGGCAGGGACAATGACTATTGTTATCATGGACCCTGGCCCAACAAGTGCGGGATGAGATTACATCCCACTCTTGCCCTCAAAATTTCATTCCGTAGGCTAGGATCAGGTAACTGAGTCAGGTATGGAAAAACAATATCCTGGCCTAGAGTAGATATAGAAAATCTGATAGAAGGTGTCTTACTCAGGTAGGCCAGGTGAAGTGTCCCGGCCACCTTTGCTGCAGACTCTTCCAATACTTGTATACATGGTAAAGGGGACCAGTATGCAATTGTGCCACAATCTGAATGGAGGTTCTTGATACAACTTAGTCTATTCCTTACTTCCCTTGCCCACCTTCTTTCACTCCATCGAATCACATGTCAACAAAGTTTGGATCCCTTAATCACTTCATCGTCCTCCGAGAGACTATTAAAGAATCTTAAAGCCCGGGTAGATGCCAACAAGTTCCAGGAGGTAAGGTTGTACTCTCTCCTTATGCCCTGGACCATGGTGCGTGGTAGAAGCAAAAGAAGACTTTAAAGATCTGCCCCTTCTAATTGGTCCCACTGATTTGAGAAATCAAGGGAAAAATCCTCTCCCCCATACAAGCCCAGCTGAAGTTTTTTTTCCTTGTTTACCAAAGACCAATACCTTGGTCTTCTCTAGATTAACTTAGAGCTGGTTCTGCGCACTGTATGTTTTGATAGCATATAATTTCCTCTGCAGACCAATGGGGGTACAATCTAACAATACCAGATCATCTGGATAAAGCAGGCAGGCAATATGCTGTTTCCCGACTTTAGGGAAGAAGGACTTTGTTTGGTATATGAAAGTAGGGAGATCATCTAAAAATAGGCTAAAAAGCAAGGGTGCTAACACACAACCCTGCCAAAGGCCATTCTTAATGGGGATTTTCTGGGATTGCTGGTTAATTTAGCTAGCTCCACCTGAGCCCAACTGGCAGAGTGTAGAGATTGTAATACACAGAGGAGGTTTGGAGGGAGCTACCAGGTGGCAGGTCTTCTCCATAGGGTGCCCCTGTCCACCAAATTGAAGGCTATCCTGAAGTCAACAAAACAACAGCACAGCCTTTGAGTCACTTGTAGAGCCTTCTGAATGATGGCCATAACCCAAAACAATGATGTATGGTGGAATGGTCCTCCCGGAAGCCCCCCTGCCAAATTGAAATTATCTTAGATTCAAAGGCCCAGTCTTCCAGCTTGGGTAGAATAATTTCAGAGAATACTTTAAGAGAAATATCCAAAAGTCTTATCAGCCTATAATGTGCTGGGGCTGAGTCATTCCCTTTTTATAAAATAGACTTTACTACAGACCCTTTCCACAAAGGATGATATAGACCAGTTAAAGCAATCCAACTGAATAAGAGGGAGTATACCATTGCCTCCAGTCAGTATTCGATTTGATTATTACCGCTGGAATGTTGTCAGGGCCAGCAGCCATAGAAAGCCTAATTCTATCACAAACTGCTCTTACCTCCCATATTGACAACCGAGTGAGAGGGAGTTTTTTATCAATAGTTCCCTGGGATCTAAATGAAACAGAAGGGGACCTATGTAGGTCTGCCAGATAAGATGCAGATTTGGTTTTTATTTTTCAAACAAACCACATAAACAATGTATTATATACATTTGTATAAAACAAGTAAAAACATCAGAAAAATACTTTTAACACATCTATATTAACTCAACACATCTCATTTTAACTCAAATAGAAAAAAGATTCACTAGGAGCCTAATGCCAACTAATTCCTCATAACACATCATCTAAAATACAATGTCATCTTTATTTCTTCTTGTATTTCAACGACGCATAATTGAAATGTATCTGATTTCTGAAAAACAGTACACTGTCAACAATTACATGTTTAAAATTTTCTTCCTTAAAAAAGACTAGTAGTCTGGTAGGAGTTACATTGTTTCTTGGCTCAAAGACTTGTTATATGGCCAAATCTAAATTGTGTCCGAACTGCCTGCTCATTAACAGTGTGCAAACCAATAGCTCTGCCACCATAGTTATATAGTGTGCAGTACTGAGTGTACAATGTTTTTTTTTCCTTTCTAGCATGCTTTAGTAGTCTCTCAGTACATTTTTAAGCTAGTCTTAAAAAGGCTATGGGCCTTATTATAAGTTTGGTGGTCCCATTGACTGCGAAACCTTTAGAAGTAGGGTGGTCAAACCATCATGGGCTCGCTGCTGCCGCCAGTGATCCACGATCCCTGGTGGTCTTGCAGTGGTCTGAGGCCCCTAATATTCTTGCGGCCCCACCTAGCATATTAGGAGTTTTCTCACCATCACAGTTTTCATGGCGGTGAGCACACCATGAAAAGTGTGACAGAGAGGAAACAAAGGGGGCGCTAAAGGGCCCCATGTTGGCTCTGCGCCACAGTATGCATGCAGGGGGGCACATAATGTGCCCCCCTGTATGCATGTCCCCCAGTACTTGCAGGGCATGGACTCAAATGTCAATGCCCTGCAGGAACTTGCAATGGCATTCCCATTGCGATGCCTTGCAGGCCGGAGCTGTTTGAAATAAAATAATATACAGGGTCCATTGCGGACAGGGGTTCGAGATGGACCCTGTACATTCATTTATTTCAGCCCTGATAGAAAGGGACAATGTATTTTGCCATTTTTATAGCTAAGCCTTTAAGCAAAGGATTAGCATAGTGCCATACATGCTGGGCTGTAAAATGACAAAAGCCATTTATCACTCCAGGGACAGTATTACAGCTTTGTATTGGTAAAATACCATCCAAGCCAACCTAAAATGAATTAAAGAAACCCCTGACACATGTTCCGCTATCATTATAGCTCTTCAGAGAGTTTTAGCTTTGTCCAGACACAAGGGAGCACACAGTATAATTCAAAACAATACCCTTGCAGGCATAGAGTGTCGCTTAAAGACTTAGGGCATTACGACGTCGGGCGGAAAGCCTCCTCCCGACAGTCGGATTCCCCCAGACAGTGTTGGAACCCTTCCAACTGACTTGATCGGTTTACAATCCGCCCGATCGATTACTAAGTCTGCGGTCGGATTGTAAACCACATGGTCTTTCCGAATCGGTTCTGACCGGCTCTTGGAGAATTTGTGTCAGTTGGAACTGACCGGGCGATTAAAATGCCGGTTTCCAACAGCCTTCCCAGTCGGCCTGTCCGACATGTAAAAACTGTTGAAAACTGACTTTGGGAGCCCCTGGCAGGCCCCCCTTCACCCTGCAGCCTTCAGTTTGGGCTTGAGGGGGTACCTAAAGGACCCCCCTGTAAAACCTTACAGTGTGTGGTAGGCACAATGGGGTGCCTGCGGCAGGGAGCAGGGTACTCTGCACACACCCCATTTACCCATAGGAGCCTGTGTTCTCGGGCAGAGCCCAGGCTCCTATAGGAATCAATAGGAATCCGACAGAACAGTCTTCGGTTGCATCCAAAATGGTGATCTGTTTTGCCTAGTTTGTGCATGGAAAGTATCAGGGTGATCCATCAAGCGTGAGCCAGGAAAAAAGAGGGTTGCCAAAACGCACTTTCCCCCTTCATTTTTCATAGCAATTTTAGACACAGACACAGCCCAAATGACTGAACGGATTACACCAAATTGGGGAGGAATCTAGATCTTGGTCCAGAAACAGTGCTTTTTGTCATTTGGTGTAAATCTGTTCAGTAGTTTTTAAGCATTTGGATATATATATATATATATATATATATATATATATATATATATATATATATATATATATATTCACTGAGAAAACAACGATTAAAGTGCTGTTATAATTAGGAAAAGTTGCGAGTTGCACCATTGCATTTTAAACAAAAGAAAACACTGGTTATCGGTAACTGAATTAACTATAATTCAAGCCCTGAAGTAACTATACGACACATTACATTTCAGATGTCTGCAGTGATGTTATCAATGAACCAATAGAGGATGCTTTATGCTGTGCATAGTGCATTATTGTTAATTCATTAAGAAAACTAGTTGTAAATGCTCACATGGGCGCTGTGCTGGGTGGCCCTGCATCCTCTCCTCTACCGTGGATTCTTAGCCTCGAAGTCCTTGAAAAGACCATCGCATGCAGTGGGATCACAGTTCCAGTTTTTTATGCCCACCCGGAGCTGTGCTGGGAAGCCCCATCTCCTCTCCTCTACCGTGGATTCTGGGTCTCAGAGTCCTTGAAAATAATTTGAATGTCAGTCTTTTTTTTAATTTATAATGTAATGTTGCAATTGCTGATGTCACCTAACAAAATGTACCTTTAACCTTTGTTTTTTCAGTGAATTTTCAAGGTGTTTTTGATTACCTAACTAAGAATGTTAGTGCTTTTTAAAGTTTTTTAATTTAAGTCACTGTCAATATACCAAAGGCAGAATTACTGGATTTGTCAAAGGATCAGTACAATGCCAGTTAATAAACATTTTAATAAAGCATTTGTAATGAAAACAACATTAAACATGAGTAAGAGTAGAGACCCGAGGGGATGCAGTTGGAGGCTTTTAATCGTGGTACATGGCGGATGCATTTCTGGCTTAGATGATAGCCTTCTTCAGCGCCCAAAAAGCCTCCACGAGTGATGTTGCACACTGTTGGTAAGTCCCGCCCCTCTTAAACCTGATGTCACAAGTTCGCACCGCCCCCTGTATCCAACTCAGCACACCTGTGTAGCGCCCAGTGTATGCAGGGAAACTACAGGTCCCAGAGTCCCTAGTAATAGGTCCTTGGAGGTGTTGCTGGGGGGATGAAGTGATGGCATCTTCGTTGTGCGTGCGTGCGGGACGCAGGGTGAGCCCACAAAGAACAAAAATCAAAATGTGATGAAATTGTTTGTTTCGGCTGATTAGTCCACAAGAAAGCGCCTCCTCAGCTCCCCTACACCGCCTCAGCTTCAGAGTCCAGGGATGCATGCGGCAGGGAAAACATGGCAGTGCACGCTTCCCAACGCGAGGCTTGTATGACCTCGCAACTGCCAAATTTCTTCCCGGGCTCCAAAGCGGGCATTGGACACTCCAAACAACTTTGGCAACACAGGAACTGCAGCAGCTCAAGCCAGCGAAGTCCAAGCCCAAGGTGAGGTGGGGGTACTCTGTAGCGTGTCTCTGGCTGACGCGTAGGTATGTGTAAACAAGCTTCTCCTTCCCAAAGAAAAAGAGTAAGAGTAGAGACCCGAGGGGATGCAGTTGGAGGCTTTTAATCGTGGTACATGGCGGATGCATTTCTGGCTTAGATGATAGCCTTCTTCAGCGCCCAAAAAGCCTCCACGAGTGATGCTGCACACTGTTGGTAAGTCCCGCCCCTCTTAAACCTGATGTCACAAGTTCGCACCGCCCCCTGTATCCAACTCAGCACACCTGTGTAGCGCCCAGTGTATGCAGGGAAACTACAGGTCCCAGAGTCCCTAGTAATAGGTCCTTGGAGGTGTTGCTGGGGGGATGAAGTGATGGCATCTTCGTTATGCGTGCGTGCGGGACGCAGGGTGAGCCCACAAAGAACAAAAATCAAAATGTGATGAAATTGTTTGTTTCGGCTGATTAGTCCACAAGAAAGCGCCTCCTATATATATATACCACAGGAAACATATGGTTAATTTTCTTGAAGTATTTCTGGGGAAATGCTGTACTACCTGCAGCCCCCCACAACACTTAAAGAAGCTAGTGGTGCCTCCACTGACAGGCTGACACCTTTTGGGGTAAAGATCTTGTTAAGTAGGGATGTCACTTAGTCTAGTGTAGGGACAGACTAACCTGAATTTTCCTTTCTGTAATGACTCTTAAGTTGCAACTTGTATCCATTCTTGCAACTCTGATGATTTTCGAACTTGTACTTATTATTCTGTTTTGTAGACTCAGACTATTCAAAGAATTTATGTTTATAGTGATACCAGTATATCTTTTGAATCTCATCTTGAGAAGTTTGTATCTTCAGTTATCTTTGACTTTATATTAAATTTTTGAACTTTATCATTGGTCAGTGGTCATTTAGAGTGGTGTAAGTTCTTAACTGATTGACCTAGTAGTAGATTGCCTTTTACTCAATGACAGGTACCAACGATCCAGTCGACTTGATTTGGGATCTGGTAAGGTAACTAGAAGCCAGAAATCCCGCGTTAACAGTTGGTAGCAGTGTAGGATGGTTATCTTCTTGAGGAAGGTAATCTAGAGAGGTTAGTTTACCCCAAGGCCCCTAGACATCGAGAGACAAGCAGCGGAAGAATCGTGCGTCGAAGGTGCAGACGGGGCGAGAAAAGCAGCAGTATCGGAGGAGAGTGAGTATAACAAGGGT
Source organism: Lissotriton helveticus (assembly GCF_964261635.1). Classification (NCBI taxonomy): domain Eukaryota; kingdom Metazoa; phylum Chordata; class Amphibia; order Caudata; family Salamandridae; genus Lissotriton; species Lissotriton helveticus. The sequence continues at coordinate 1,513,761,679 of NC_136061.1, read as the reverse complement.
CATGCGTGAACAGATTGCGGTGTTTTGTGTTGTATTTGTAGTGTAATGTCTTGCGGAGTTGAATGCCTGTAGCGTGATTGTGAGAAGGTTGTGAGCGCGCGCAACCTGGTGAACTGGTTACCTGGTAAACGGGTGAACTGGCGAATCTTAAGTTCAGGCCAGAGCTTAAGTGGTTTTGGGTGTATCGAACATCCAGAGTAGTTGTCGACCATAGTACGGAAGTCATGAGGTACCATTGACCGCCGTGGGACCGAGATAGGGGGAGTGTAAGAGTGAGCGTATGAGTAACGGACGCTGGTCGAAAGTTACTGTGTGTAAGCAACCTATCAGAGAAGGCGATTGTCTGGACGTAAACGGAAAGACATTTCGTCACGTTAAGGTGACAACTACAGAAAGACTGTGGGCGTACAGTCAAGAAAGGTGATCGCTTGGACGGAAGTAATCATTTTTCAGAGTATGAATGAGATGCATGCATGACCGAGGAGACGAGCTGAAAAAGGAGGGGAACTGCTGCGAAGGGGGACGGGTGACGTTGGTTAGAGCCGCGCTGTGATTGAGCGGTTGGTGTGACGTTAGCTAGAGCCGCGCTCTGGTTGGGTGGCTAGAGTGACGTCAGTGAGAAGTCGCGATCGGATAGGCCAGTTAGCGAGAACAGCGCGGTGATTGGTAGATTGTCATCAGGAAGTAAACAAACGCGGAGAAAAGAGAAATCATGAAGTGCTTTAAGTGTTTGAAAGGGATTTTTAAAAGAAAAAGAAGTGAACATTATTACGGGGAAGAGGCACCGCCGGAGGGTACACCAGCTCATTATATGGCAGCGAATGTGGGGCTGCATACAATATTATGGATTGGGGCTTGGAATAAGCTTACGGAAGGAAATGAGGAAATGCAGTTCCCGAAGTACGGGACGTTTAAGTTAGAGGTGTTACATCGGCTAAAAGCAACCATGTCCTCATTGAAACCCTCACCTAGACCAACCCAGTTTGAGGCCCTTAATGCATGGATTAGGGCGGCGCACGACAGGAATTTGAACAGGCGTCAACAAAGATTGACTCGATCGGTAAGAGCAGTGCGAGATTCTAAATGGGACGAGGAGGCAAAGAGATGGAGAGTACAGGCTATTGAGGTAGAGAAGTTGTATCCAATGAGGGAGGTGGTAGGTGGGAGGAACCTCATGGAAGAGGATGAGGAGAGCGAGTCGGAGGACAATGTGATAAACAGATTGTTGATAGAAAGACCACCTCCGAGAGTTGGGGAAATTGAAGATAGAGGGCTCGCAAGGGAAGATGGGACTGCCATAGAGGGGTTTACCCCACTCCCTATATCGGAATGGACACCTATCAAAGGCGAGGAGACACCTCAAAACAACACAGTACAGAGTGTAGTGGGAAGGTTTGTGGTACAAAAGACGCCAAACACCGAAAAGGTTGAGTCTTTTGGATTACCGGATGCTCTTCAAGTACCTGTTACCATAGGACCTATAGTGTCGATTTATAATCCAGATCATGGGAGAGGGGAAGAGCAGGCACGGTTAGATAGAGAAAGGATTGATATGGAAAGGAGGAATAACACGACAAATGCATGGAAGCAATTTGCCAGGATCGGTAACGTGGAACACCCCATTCGATACGACTGTGGGTCCCAACACAGGACAGGGAGGTCAGAGAGGACCGATGGACCTGAGGGGACCGCGGCCGAAGTCCTATACAGAATCAAGAGCTGATTTGAGGGAATGGGATGGGTCCGCAGTAACCCCGAGTAACAGGTCGAGAACAGAACCCGAGTGGGAAAGCAGAGGTAACGGGACGGTATCTCATTGCGGGGCTAGCGAAAGCAGTCAGGGGCGAGAAGGCCAAAGTCAGGAGAATAGAGGAGTTACACATCCTATAGATGAGAGGGAACAGCAAGAGCAAAATAGTAGGAGTGTGTAGTGTGAGGAGATGTCCCGTCTCTGGGAGAAAGGTGGAGACCAAATGGTACAGGCATTCCAGAATAGGTTTAGGTGCCTTCATCATACACTCGGAGAGGACGTTCAACATTGGAGAAAGGAGAGCAGTGATAGGTCCCGCCATGCCTTGAGTAATCAAGAATCACAGGGGAATAGTGAGGAAAGGGGGAGTAATGGAATGCCTTACTATGCATCCAGGGAAGGCAGGCAGGACGGGGAAGCTGGGAATAGGAGACGCAATGGAGTGTTTCACCATACACCCCGAGAGGATGGAAAAGCATGGGATCTGGAGAGGTGGGAGCATGGGAAGACTCCGCATAACTCACCGGAGCCTAAACGTAGAACTCGGAGCTGGGATGGGAGAGATGTGGATGGAGTAACTAGATCTAGTGTGATAAAAGCTGCAGTAAAGGCAAAGAGGCTTGATGTCTCCAGTTTAAAATCTGACGTGGATGAAATAATAGATGGTACGCTGCCTTTAGAAAGGATAGAATTGTATGAACAAGATGAGCTGCTGTTTATGGCAAAGGATGTTACTAGGAAAGCTAGAGCAATTCATGAGAAACTGACTAATTTGGCAGACAGGTATGCCGTAGATTTATCTAGAACAAGGGCATTGCAGAGTAACCACAGATTGCAGTACTCAGACCAAGACCTGGATGAGAAGAGAACTACTGGATTAAAAACACACATAAGAGAGTTGGTATCAGGAATAAGAGTGTGGAGAGAACTGGACAAATGGGAAGAAAGGTGGTCGAAAAAGGGCACAGTTAGACGAAGTACAAATGTGATGACCCCCGAGGGAAGGGTAATGCAGATGGAGGCATTCCCTTTGCAAGAAATATCTAATGGGAATTATGTACACGTACCCTGGAGTAGAGGAGATTTAGCTGCATTTACCAACTCATTTCCGAAGTTAAGGGACAATCCAGTAGAGTGGTATAAGCAGGTAGAAAGGTTCGTAAAGATCTCGAAAGTATTGTGGATTGATTTGAACACTTTGTTTGACATTGTGGTCCCATCTGACTTGTGGACATCGTGCAAGACTAGTGTTGAATGGCCAACTACTGAACCAGTGAGGGATGCTCAGACAAATGGACCGTCTGAAATTGTCATGCAAAAGTATGAGAGGGTAATAGCTTGGCTGAAAGATAAGGTACTACCTCAGGACATAGATTGGGTAAAAATAGATCGAACAAGGCAAGAACCAAAGGAGACAGTTCATGAGTTCTATGAAAGGTTGTTGAAAACATTCAAACAATACAGTGGACTCGATGTAATGGATCCCAAAGATATAGGACAGTTTGTGTCAAAGTTTGTTTTGGGGTTGAGACCTGATATTTGTTTGATGATTCAGCAACATTTAATTTGTTGGCAAAACAAACCACTAGATGAAATCTTAAGGTATGCCAGATACTGTAGCGATGAGATAGATTCCAAGACAAAGAAAATGAAGGAAAAGCTGATGGTGGTACAGATGCAGTCAGCCGGAAAGGGCGGACAGCAGAAACAGGGAACGGGGACAATGGGACGGAAGTCGAATGGTCAGAACAAGGATAGTGAAGAAAGTCAGAGACCTAGAATAGACTTTGCCACTTTAAAGTAAACGACAAAGTGCCACCAGTGTCACCAGGTGGGACATTGGCGACGCAAGTGTCCCTTTAACCCTGAGAATGGAGAGCTAGAATTAGAAGAGCAGGTTCAAGAGGTTCCAGCTCAAAAGGCAACAGTCCCAGGGAGCAAGGTGGTAAAAGGGGGGACGTTGGCTCCACGAGCTCAGTTCCCACAGCCACCGAAAATAGCGACAGGGGGAAAGGTCTTTAAACAAATGCCTCTTTTTATCGAGGAAGAAAAGTGTTATTATGTTGATCCATTGACAGGACAGCGTGTGAATAGGGAAGAGGACTGTACCCTCGGAGCAGTCCTAGAGGTGGATCAAAGGGGGCCATTTGTTGAGGCTGAAGTGGCAGGATGTCCTACAACGTTCTTGGTGGATACTGGAGCTACTCGATCAATTCTGAGATCAGTGGTGGTTCCAGATTTACCGATGTCAGTGGAAACAATTCAAGTAGTAGGAGTTGCAAACAAAAGGATGACTAGTCCCTTGACTGAACCAGTATCCGTGAAAATCGGAAACCATATGAATGAACATCAGTTTGTAGTATGTGATTCGAGTCCTGTATGTCTGTTAGGAAGGGATTTGTTATGCAAATTGAATTGCACAATATACTGCACCCCGCAAGGAGTGGAGGTACAGACCACAGACGATGATGCTACTTTCAAGGTAGCCAATTCAAAATCTTGCATAGAACTATATCCTACTCTGACTGTAGAAGATCTTCCCCAGGACCTACGAGATGCAGTGGCGTCAGAGGTATGGGACTTCACAGGAGAGGAAATAGGATTGATTAAAGGGGTAGAACCAGTAAAAATAATGGTAAAGCCAAATGCCGAGTTTCCCAGAACCCCGCAGTACAAATTGTCCCAGGAAACGATTGCAGGAATAAAACCTGTGATCGAGTCAATGATTCAGCAGGGAATACTAAAAGAAATCGTGGGAAGTCCTTGTAACTCCCCGATTATGGGTTTGCAGAAACCTAGTGGGAAATTCAGGATAGTACAGGACCTTCGAAAAATTAACAATATAGTTGTTTCCTGTTGTCCAGTGGTACCGAATCCATCAGTGATACTGTTTCAGATTCCATGCCAAGCAGAATGGTTCACAGTGATAGATCTTTGCCAGGCTTTCTTTTCAATCCCATTGGATGAAGAGAGCAGGTATCTTTTCGCTTTTAAAATGGAAGATCGCGTTTCAACATGGTGTCGAATCCCACAAGGATTCACAGACAGCCCATCCATCTTCAATCAGTTGTTGAAGAAGAATCTCGAAAATCTAGTACTGCCACAGAATTTGGTTCTGGTCCAGTACATAGATGACCTACTTGTTGCGTCAGAAACTGAGGAAGCTTGTAAAACAGATTCCATTGCCTTATTGAACCACTTAGCTGAAAATGGACATAAGGTATCTCCGAGCAAGTTACAGTACTGTTTGACAGAAGTACAGTATTTGGGACACCGGTTAGAGAAGGGAAAACGTAAGGTGTCTCCAGATAGGATTGAGGCGATAATGAAAATGAATGCGCCTACGACTCAGAGAGAAGTTAGGATGTTTCTAGGAATGGTTGGTTATTGTCGACAGTGGATAGTTAACTTTTCACTGAAAGCAAAACCCTTACAGAAACTGACGCACAAGGAGGTGAGTGATCCGGTACCATGGGACGATGAATGCCTAGTGGCATTCCTGCAGCTGAGAGACGATTTGTGTCGTGCTCCGGCTCTGGGGATGCCCGATTACGAGAAGTCTTTTTCACTTTATTGCTGTGAGAGAGAGGGATGTGCTTTGTCAGTTTTGGCACAGACCCATGGAAATGCCCGTAGACCAGTTGCCTATTTTTCGGCTACATTAGATCCAGTAGCCGCAGCGTTGCCCGGATGTCTCAAATCCGTTGCTGCAACGGGTGTCAGCATTGAGAGGTGTGAGAGTATTGTTATGGGACACCAGTTAGTGGTGTATGTACCACATTCTGTAGAATTATTAATGACCAGGACCAAGACGCAGCATCTGACCAATAGCAGGCTCACACGCTACGAGCAAGTTATCCTTGCTGCGGAGAACGTGACCCTTAAGAGATGCTCTGTTTTGAATCCTGCTACATTGATGCTACTACCTACTGTAATAGAAGGCGAAGAATGTGAAGACCACGATTGCCTTGATGTGACTGAACTATGCACGAAGCCCAGACCAGATATAGTAGATGAGCCGTTGACTGACCCTGATGAAATTTACTTTGTCGATGGCTCATGTTTAAGAGACGATACTGGTTGACTGAGAGCAGCTTATGCTGTTTGTACCATTACGGGAGTTGTGGAAGCCGCTTGCCTGGAAGGAGTACATTCCGCACAGGTAGCAGAAATCATTGCCCTAACTCGTGCCTGTATAGCAGGAAACGGAAAGAGAGTCACCATATACACTGACAGCCAATATGGTTTCGGTGTGGTTCACGATTTCGGGCAATTGTGGTCTCAGAGAGGTTACATGACCTCTTCTGGTTCGCCCATTCGAAATGGAGAATTTGAGCGGCTGTTGTTGGAAGCATTGCAAGGTCCAGCCGCCATTGCGATTGTAAAGTGTGTAGCTCATACTAAGAATACAGATTTTGTGTCACAAGGTAACCGATATGCTGATGAAGTCGCCCGCTATTGTGCGGAGCAGGACTATTGCTTCACAAAGGTAGAAATAGATGGGGCGGAAGAGAAGACAGAATTGAGTATGATGTTGGAAACTGTAGACACTTGGGAGGATTTGAGGATGATGCAGGAGAACGCACCTGAAACGGAGAAAAAGGCATGGGAAATAGCAGGGTGCGTGAGAAGCGAGATGGATTTTTGGATTTCAGCAGATGGGAGGGCTGTGTTACCTGAGGAACTAGCGAATCCCATGGCAAGGCAAATACATGGTCCAGTACACCTAGGAAGAGACGCTATGCTGAGAGTGTTTAGGCAGACTTAGTATTGCCCTAAATTTAGGATAGCGGCAGAATCCGTGTGTAAGCGATGTGTTACCTGCCAACAATTAAATATAGGGAAAAGAACACCAGTTACACTGAGTAACATTGGGAGGTCTGGGGGGCCTTTCAATAGAATGCAATTGGACTTTATTGAAATGCCAAAAATCAACCGCCTTCGGTATGTTTTGGTGGTTGTATGCATGTTTTCCAGGTGGGTTGAAGCATACCCTACACGCAGGTGCGATACACTCACAGTAGCCAAACTGTTGCTCAGGGAGTTGATACCACGCTTCGGGGTGCCTGCTTCTCTGGAATCGGACAGAGGAAAACATTTTAACAGCGAAATTGTGAAGATGTTGTGCTCTACATTAAAGATCTATCAAAAACTGCATTGTAGTTATCGACCAGAAGCCTCAGGGATTGTGGAACAAGTAAATGGCACTCTGAAGAATCGATTAGCTAAAGTCTGTTCATCCACATCTTTGAGTTGGCCAGATGCTCTTCCTTTAGTGCTCATGAGCATGCGTAGCACACCTGACAGGAGGACAGGTCTCTCTCCACATGAGATTCTGATGGGGAGGGCCAAGAGACTTCCTACAGTTCCAACTGCTGCCCTATTGAATATCACAGATGATCTGATCTTGGATTATTGTAAGGGACTGTCTGACGCCATCCATTCTGTGTCCCTTCAGGTGCAGGCGGCTGAAGTTCCATCATCAAGGAACCTGTGTCATGATCTGTGCCCAGGGGACTGGGTGTTGGTCAAGAAGCACGTCCGGAAGAACTGCCTAGATGTACGTTGGCGTGGGCCCTTTCAGGTAATCCTGATCACGAATACCGCGGTGAAGTGCGGAGGGCTGCCAAATTGGATCCATGCATCCCATACTCGGAAAGTTTCAGCACCTCTAGAAGAAACAGCTCCTCTCCCAGACGAAAGTCCAGTAGTGGAAGAAGAATCCCAAGGGGGGACCAGTCAAGCTGTGGTGGTGTCGGAAGAAGTTGGGAACGCATCTGATCCAGAAGAGGAAGGAAGGCCGAACGGCAGTGAGACCGAAGACGCAACTGAAGAAGAGAGCTGCAGTGAATACGACTCAGACACAGATCAGTACCAGAGCGATCAGGAATCGAGTGTGAGGACGAGAAATAGGAGAACAAGGCGTGGAGCAGCCACCTGGCCAGAAAGAAGGAGGAGGTTGAGCTTGAGGTCTGCTCGAGAAGAAACGTTTGCTCCTATATCCGAAGACTCAGATCCGGAAGAAGATACCCAGGATCAAGCCCAGGAGGGTCCCAGAAGATCAAGGAGGGTGCGAGTGCCTAGCAGAAGGTACTCTACTCCTGATTGGACCTACCTCGTTGCAGATGTCCGTGGGACACAGAACCGGGAGGGTCAGGGAAGTGAACCTGATCAGAACTGATCCGATCATCACAGTGCAAATACGGTTCCTGCTACCAGGGGTGGAGGCCGAAAGGTTGCTGACACTCAACATCGTCTATCCTCCTCTCCTGAGCGGAATAAGAAAATTGATTTTAGAGACAGTTGATTTCCCGGTTTGCTGTTCAAGATATCCAATATTGGAGGGAACTCTTCTTCGACTGGAAATGCTTGAGCGAGTAGTGGAACTTCTTGGAACACTCATAGTTTTAGATTGATAAAAGACTTTTGAAAAGAACTTTGTAAATATTGCTGCAAGATAACCTAGCGCCGAGTGGAAGAAGAAAAATGGTAGGGTCTTCCTTTTAGAGGATGGAGAAGGGCTAGGGTTGTCTATTTCCACAGGACTCTAGAACTGTTTTGCGGAGTAAATTGTCAGCTTCCAGGTCTTCAAAAGAGAGACATTGTTCAAAAGAGAGACATTGCTCAAAAGAGAGACTTTGTTCGGAGAGAAGGAGACGTTGGAGATAGAAGAACGCCAAAACTACCCTGTTTGAGATCATGGAGGCTGGCAACCCGAACCGCAGGGCAAAATGCATAGTTGGCACACTTTTAGGGGTGGTGATTTCACTTATAGTTTTAGTAGTTACTGTATCATATATAGTGGGACATGAAAATGAAACAAAGACGAGATTAGAAACTAAGAAAACATCAACACAAAAGCCTATCACGGTTGCTGAGGTAAAAGGAGAAAACACTGAGAAAGAAAAGGTTTTGTTAGATGCTGAGATCAAAAGATTACATGTTGATGAATCAAAGGGGAACTTTAGGTCAAATGCTTATGCCAAGTTGCTTTACGAATACATTGATGTCATGGAGGCGAAGAATTGCTACGTTTGTATGCAATTACCAGCTTCTGTGGATGAGGGTATCAGATACCATCATCTTCCATTGACATATGGAATCACATGTAGTTTGTTGTTAAGCATATTCTATGGACGAGAGGGGTTCGAGTATTATTTCTCGAATTTTGACTCGACATTGCCAGAGGTCCCAAATTACAAGCATCTGAACAGGTGGGACTATTACAAGAGCAAAGACAGATTACACAAATGGTTCATTCCATGGAAAACGTTAGATACTTCACATGCCCGAAGAAATAATCTGACTTGTCAAGTGTCAGAAATTGAGAAAAAGTTTATAGGGCAGGTGGATACTAGATACAGGAGGCAGAAGATTCTAAAGGCTTCAGGACAATGGGAAACAGATTGGACCAAGGAGGAAAGGATACAGCAAAGAAAGGGTAGCTTTGGTCCAATTGCTCTAGACAAGGAGAAACGGGGGAAACTGTGCATCCACAGGAGTTACTCCTATTATGAGACTCTGTATGTAGGTCAAGTCAGTTGTGAACATGCTTTCCAATTGGAGTACTACTCCAAAGATTTTTTGAAAGAGATGCAAGCAATTCCAAATGTATATTTTGTATGTGGAAGAAATGCATATGTGAAGCTACCAGATAATTGGTACGGATCATGTTATCTAGCAATTGTCTTCCCCAAAATATATCATGTTGAGAATTTAGAACCGACCAAGAGAGGAATACCAACAAGAGGAAAGAGAGGGTTAGGCGCTGAAGAGGTAATTGGGGATGTATTTGGTGCTGCATTCCCTATCTTGGGATTGATACTGAATGACATCAAAATTAGAAGATTGGCTACAGTCGAAGATAGGTTATCTGCCAGTACTGCTAGATCATTAATGCTGGTGGAGGGTGAGATGCAATCGATAAGGGCAATGGTTCTTCAGAACCGACTTGCTCTAGACGTTCTGTTAGCCAAAGAGGGAGGAGTTTGTAAGGCTTTGAAGGTCCAGGAATGCTGCACTTACATTCCGGACAATTCAAAACCTTTAGAAAAGTACATACGAAACATCACTGCAATTCACCACGAAATTGAGGATCTGACAAAAGTGAACGTGTGGGAAAAAGTAGGTCATGGAATGGGTAAAGTTGGAGGTTGGTTTGCCAACCTAGGAAAAGGTATCGTTTGGTACATACTGAAACCCATCATCATAATTGTGATTTGTGTAATCACTTTGTGGGGATTGGTGCGTTTGTATCAATGGTATAAAGCAAACAGGTTGCAGAGATCTATGAGAGAACAGGAGAGAAGGTTGACAGCGATGCAAGATACGCAATATAAGAGTCTGAAGGCATTGGAGACAATGAAAAGAAGTGGTACTGCCATGACTTCACTTTGAAGGGTCCTACATTTTAGAGATGGTGTCTTGATGGTGATGACTCCTGAAAGTCATCAAAGGGGGGACTGAGAGAGCACAAATCTGAAAAATGTATAAGTGCACCATATTTACAAGCACGTAGTTAGTTTAAATATACTTTGCACAAGAGTGTCTTATACCCAGTAGTAAAATGTATAGAGTGTTTAAGTAGGGTAACAATAACCATAGCAATGTGAAGACTAATATAGAAATGTTAGATTGAATATGGAAACCTCACGTTCTCATGTTAAGTGATCATGTAAGAGGAACTTACAAACCAGTTAAATTGTGTAGGCCTCATGGCAATTCACAGTAAATCTAAACGTGCTGCTAAAATAATGTGAGGTGGGGTTAACGTGGTTCTTCCAAAATGTATTATCGAATTTAGTATTGAAATATATGCTTTATAGATGTGTTGCATTTTAGAAACGTGTGTTAGTTAAGAATACTGTTTAAATCAAGTTAAATGTTTTCAGAGTGCAGGGACCCGCTTCATGTAAATCAAGTAGACCCGAACAGATAATGTTGTTTCTTTGATCTGCAATGTGCTCGTTAGAGAAGAAGTCGAGAGGCGCCAAGTACAGAGCTTTACATATGTTTTATGACCTATAGATATGGTGGAGCCCGGAATTTGAGGCCCACTGTAGGACGGCCTGTATGCAGGTGCGAGGGGTCTTAATCAGTTGAAATGAATGGGGCTTTGTTCAGTGGCGCTTGGCGCAGGCCTGTAGGAGTTTCCAGGAATTTCAGGGGGTACCGGCGCGCTGGAGAAGAAGTCTGGGAACCAAGGTCAACTTTAACGAGGGTCTTGAAGAGTACCATCATGGAGTTTGCCGCTCAAAACTGCACCACGTGAGGGGCGTCCCGAGGGGCGTTCCTATTGGAAAGGTGATTTTGTATTAGGGAAAGCGACCCGGGAGGAGAGCAGAGCAGATGATTTTGGAAGCCTAAGAGAGCGGTTGGGTAGGCAGATAGGCTGATCACAAGAGACCGATTTACAGAAGAGACAAGGAGAAGTGCGTGATCTTCTTAGGAAGTCACCACGGCTGACACCTTTTGGGGTAAAGATCTTGTTAAGTAGGGATGTCACTTAGTCTAGTGTAGGGACAGACTAACCTGAATTTTCCTTTCTGTAATGACTCTTAAGTTGCAACTTGTATCCATTCTTGCAACTCTGATGATTTTCGAACTTGTACTTATTATTCTGTTTTGTAGACTCAGACTATTCAAAGAATTTATGTTTATAGTGATACCAGTATATCTTTTGAATCTCATCTTGAGAAGTTTGTATCTTCAGTTATCTTTGACTTTATATTAAATTTTTGAACTTTATCATTGGTCAGTGGTCATTTAGAGTGGTGTAAGTTCTTAACTGATTGACCTAGTAGTAGATTGCCTTTTACTCAATGACAGGTACCAACGATCCAGTCGACTTGATTTGGGATCTGGTAAGGTAACTAGAAGCCAGAAATCCCGCGTTAACACAAGTATGGTCCCACCCTGCGGGTTCAGATTTTCTCTGCTCCCGCAACAGAAGCAAACATTCTACCCTGAACAAAACAAATTAGTTTGTCCCTCCAAGTGGTTGCATTACTGCTCCTGCCAGATGAGAGAGCCATTCCTAAGGACCTGGAGGATGGGATCACCTGGGCTGTACTACAGTTAGGGGGGATATATCCCCTCTTGAGAACAGCCCCTGGGTGCAAGAGTCCCTTTGGCTTTCCCAAGGCTTGGGGACACGTGCTGCACATCCTCTCCACAAAAATATCAAAAATGGCCTTGGAGAATGGAGTAGGGTGTTCCCTATGCTCGGGGAGGTGGGGCGCAGGCCTATCCTTTTATGTGCAGAGTTTTCTGCCCTAACTGTGGAAACTCCGCAGTCATAAAGTTACTATAAATTTGCAGTTTTGTGAATACCGAAAAATAGTAAACTTAACCCCTTCCACGCTCATGACGAGCTGGGCTCGTCATGAGGTAGCCTCCTCGCACGCTCATGACGAGCCCAGCTCGTCATGAAACATGGGAATGAGAAAAACTCAGCACAGGAGGGGAAAATGCATAGCATCGATGTGGTTAAACAAATGTCTAAATTTACCTTTGGAATTAGGCCATGAGTGTAATTTTACTACTAGTACTTTTACTAGTAGTACAATTGGACTCAGTTTGTGAGTACCAAATAGAAGTAAAGTTACTACAGCAAGTGTAAACTTACACCGAGTACAAGTTTATCTTTGTGAATCAGGCCATCAGCATGTAAAATATGGTCCTCGTCAGCCTCAGGTTTGATTTTGTTGTATTTACTTCTATTACTGGTCAGTTGTATAACATAAAATGAAGGAGCCTACCAGTAGAATTTGAATAGGGGCCCTATGAGTTCAAATATCTCACAAATATTAATTGACCGTGGCAGAATCGGGCCCCTCTGAAGAGTTTGGGAGCCCATGAAGGGTTGGGGGACCACCTGCACTGCAGGGGCTACACGGAGCTGCATTACGCCCATGTTACTCGTTCAGCATTAACAGCATTTAGAGAATAGAACGGATAATTATACACACTGTTAATCTCATTCTCACCTAAGTTCTTCACTCTTGACACTTAACAAGTACTACATGCCACGTCAAAGTAATGATGTCTTCTTAAGGCTAAAGGGAAATTGCTTTAAAACCGAATGGACCAAAAGGAGGGCAGCAGGTGTGGTTACCCACAAGATCTTCATTTCTGGACTTGTGCTTCTTCCAGCAACCTTCATCTGCTACCAAGCCTTCACTATGTATAGTCCATTTCAGTGTATCCTTCTCATAGGGCACTCAGCAAGGCACAAAACAGGCACAGAATAGGGTGGAAAAAGACACAAAGAGTTGATGGTGCTGCATAAAAAGGACAGAGTACCTTATCTAGGTTAGCAAAAACTGTTTTGTATTAATGGCCAGTGTCCCCTTGGAGAAATATATATGTACCTTGTAGAAAGATGTGTACTAGCTCACAGCCTTGAGATTATAATAGAATGACAAGCGATATAATCTCATATTTCTCGTTCCTGTTCTAACATACGTGAAGACATATCATGCCAGCACCATCTCATGGCACATCACTAACATGACACAGATTGGAAAACTCCTGAGGCGAAAAGCCGGGAGACGAATTGTGCTGCTGTTTGTTTGTTTTTAACTGTGATTTTCATTGCTCTTTTTAAAATTCACTACCTTCCCTGAGCACTCACTTGTGAGATAGGGCGCTTCCCGAAGCAGACGCGCTGCGGATTTAGCGCTGACTCGCTGCACAGGGAATCTTGACGCCACTCCCCCAGCCACGCACAAGCCACGCCCATTTTTGCGAGGCCACGCCCCTCCTGACGTTTAAAAACCGCGCTGATCACGAGCGCGTCAGAGATTGGAAAACTCCTGAGGCGAAAAGCCGGGAGACGAATTGTGCTGCTGTTTGTTTGTTTTTAACTGTGATTTTCATTGCTCTTTTTAAAATTCACTACCTTCCCTGAGCACTCACTTGTGAGATAGGGCGCTTCCCGAAGCAGACGCGCTGCGGATTTAGCGCTGACGCGCTGCACAGGGAATCTTGACGCCACTCCCCCAGCCACGCACAAGCCACGCCCATTTTTGCGAGGCCACGCCCCTCCTGACGTTTAAAAACCGCGCTGATCACGAGCGCGTCAGAGATTGGAAAACTCCTGAGGCGAAAAGCCGGGAGACTAATTGTGCTGCTGTTTGTTTGTTTTTAACTGTGATTTTCATTGCTCTTTTTAAAATTCACTACCTTCCCTGAGCACTCACTTGTGAGATAGGGCGCTTCCCGAAGCAGACGCGCTGCGGATTTAGCGCTGACGCGCGGCACAGGGAATCTTGATGCCACTCCCCCAGCCACGCACAAGCCACGCCCATTTTTGCGAGGCCACGCCCCTCCTGACGTTTAAAAACCGCGCTGATCACGAGCGCGTCAGAGATTGGAAAAGTCCTGAGGCGAAAAGCCGGGAGACGAATTGTGCTGCTGTTTGTTTTTAACTGTGATTTTCATTGCTCTTTTTAAAATTCACTACCTTCCCTGAGCACTCACTTGTGAGATAGGGCGCTTCCCGAAGCAGACGCGCTGCGGATTTAGCGCTGACGCGCTGCACAGGGAATCTTGACGCCACTCCCCCAGCCACGCACAAGCCACGCCCATTTTTGCGAGGCCACGCCCCTCCTGACGTTTAAAAACCGCGCTGATCACGAGCGCGTCAGAGATTGGAAAACTCCTGAGGCGAAAAGCCGGGAGACGAATTGTGCTGCTGTTTGTTTGTTTTTAACTGTGATTTTCATTGCTCTTTTTAAAATTCACTACCTTCCCTGAGCACTCACTTGTGAGATAGGGCGCTTCCCGAAGCAGACGCGCTGCGGATTTAGCGCTGACGCGCTGCACAGGGAATCTTGACGCCACGCCCCCAGCCACGCACAAGCCACGCCCATTTTTGCGAGGCCACGCCCCTCCTGACGTTTAAAAACCGCGCTGATCACGAGCGCGTCAGAGATTGGAAAACTCCTGAGGCGAAAAGCCGGGAGACGAATTGTGCTGCTGTTTGTTTGTTTTTAACTGTGATTTTCATTGCTCTTTTTAAAATTCACTACCTTCCCTGAGCACTCACTTGTGAGATAGGGCGCTTCCCGAAGCAGACGCGCTGCGGATTTAGCGCTGACGCGCTGCACAGGGAATCTTGACGCCACTCCCCCAGCCACGCACAAGCCACGCCCATTTTTGCGAGGCCACGCCCCCTCTCCCCTTCCCTATTGCCTCCATAAAAACATGTGCCTTTTCCGGACGCGCAGCGGACGGGCGCAGCGGGCGCGCCGTTTGCGCGCCAAAGGCGCGCCTAAGGCAAGCCCGTCTGCGCCCGGCCGCGACCGGCCGGGCCCAGGGGCCTTGCAGAATGGAGAATTCACTAGTTACTCCTTCGGTGAACTCCGCGCCTTACAGAACTCTGGCCCGTCTCTCCTTGATCCTACTACTCATGCCCGCTTAAAGATCAATAACATTCATATCCACCAGGTATCGCAGGAGCCATCCTCTGTCGCGTCCCAAAGTCTCAACTTATCTACCCCGCCCTCACGTCCTGATGTTCGGACTCTTAACTGCTTATACCTTAACACCAGATCCCTGGTAAAACATCAAGTAGATATTTTCCTTCTACTTCAATCAGACAGGCCTGACATACTGTTTGTCTTAGAAACCTGGCTCACTGAAGACTCTTTGCCAGATATTCTCGCAGCATTACCATCAGACTATTATATATTGTCCGCGAACAAAAAAACAGGAAAAACGGGTGGAGGCGTCGCAGCTATTATCCACAAAGACCACACGTTCCCCACCTTATCCTTTCTAGACCTGCCAGATACTGATAACCTGGTAATTAAATCAGACAACGACATAGGAACTATGGTACTAGTTTCAATTTATCGCCCACCCATACCTATGCCGTCCTTTTCTATCTCTCTTTCTGAGCAACTGGCTGGCCTGACCGTTGACTTTGACAAAGTCATTATGATAGGAGATCTTAATTATTGGTATAACCACCTGGAGGCAGGACCTCACGCCTCAGAACTTTTTGAGCTTCTTTCCAACTTAAATTTTTATCAACATGTCCAAATTCCCACCCATGATAAAGGTCATATCTTGGACCAAATCTGGTCACACAATATCCCCATCTCCAGTCCTACGGTATCACCCTGTATATGGTCTGACCACCATCTGTTGCAATTTTCCATCACTTTGCAGGGCAATTTGAAAACTCCTGCGCCCCGGGGAGGGTCGGCCAGGAAATGGAGATCGCTTAGCCTCCCGGAGTTCTTTTCCACCTTGACAGACTCCTTCCCGGTTCAGGGCCAGGACATTAACCTGATGGATAAAGCACTCAATGAGTGGCTTTCATCTGCTTGCGAGGCACATGTCCCCCTAACAAAGTTCTCTCGCGCTCGTCGAATGGACGCCCATAGGTGGTTTTCCACAGATTTAAAAACTCAAAAATTAGCACTCCGTCAATCAGAAAGTAAATGGAGGCAGGGCTATCATGAAAAAGACAGACGTTCATTCACGACAGCCCGGAGGAATTATAATAGTTCCATCCTAGCCGCTAAGGCAGCCTTTTTCTCTGATAAAATCTCTACGGCTCTTAATAAATCGAGAGAAATTTTTAAAGTAGTCAACGATCTATGTAATGATACCCGCACCTCCCCCTCCCAACCCCCGACTCAATCACTGTGCGATCAACTCAACGATTTCTTCAGGGAGAAGATTGATATTATAAAAGCTAGCATCCAGACGACTCATACCAGGGCAATAAGCAAGGAAATTTGTGAAAACCCACACAAACTTCAGTCTATCCCCCATATTGATTTTCCCAAACTGGTGGAGCTTATGAATCGGGTAAAGTCTGGTTCCCCTAATGATCCTTGCCTCCCGCATATTCTGAAGGAAGTTTATTCCATATTACCTCAGGGAATCCTTCCACTTCTGAATAAATCTTTATAACTTGGAATAGTTCCAAACTCATTCAAAAATGCCATTCTGGTCCCATTAATTAAAAAGCCAGGCGCAGATGTATCTGTGCTCTCTAACTATCAGCCCATATCTCTTCTTCCGTTTGGGGCCAAGCTGCTTGAAGCTCATGTGGCCAGTTGTATCTCTAATTTTATCGAGACATCCGACTACCTTGAGCCAAATCAAGCCGGGTTCCGCCAGGCACACTCCACCGAGGCGGTTATTCTTGCGGTCCTCGACACGTTAAGGTTTAATGCCGACAATGACGATCATCAGGCCCTTGTACTCCTGGATCTATCGGCCGCGTTCGACACGGTGGATCACACCATCTTATTACACCGTGTCGAACAAGCCGGCCTTGGCGGGTCGGCTCTCGCCTGGGTCAAATCTTTCTTAAAGGACCGATCCCAGGCAGTCAAACTGGAAAACTTTATGGCACCTAACCTCCCCACTACATGCGGTGTCCCGCAGGGCTCGTCATTGTCCCCCCTATTATTCAACCTATACCTGTAACCATTGCTGCAGTCCCTAAAAAATAGGAAAGTCACCATCTACAATTACGCAGACGACCTGCAACTGGTCTTCCCTTTAAATTCTGCGGACGCGGCTGAAGAATTTCAGTCCACGATGATGCATATTCAGGGCTGGATGGACGAGAATCACTTAAAGCTCAACCCCGGAAAGACTGAGCTGGTACTCCCTGGTAAGAGCGCGACTAGTTGGGGCCCTCACTTCTGGCCACCCTCGATGGGATCCCCTCCTAAGCCTTCCCAATCGGTGAAGAGCCTTGGAGTTACCCTTAACGCCGACCTTTCTTTGAAAAACCAGGTCGGAACAGTGATTTCTTCCAGTCTCTTTCAACTTCGAAAGATCAAGAAAATTACCCATCTCCTGACACATTCTGCACTCATCCAAGTGGTAATTGCCTTGGTTCTTTCTCGCCTAGATTTCTCTAACTCGATATATCTTGGCCTCCCCCTCACTCTATCCAAACGACTACAGATCGTCCAAAACCAAGCTGCCAGGTTAATATTCAAAAGCAATCGTAGGACTTCGGCGAAACCCTTGCTAGCCTCTCTTCATTGGCTTCCTATTGGGTACCGGATTACATTTAAAGTAGGATGCTTAGTTCACAAGGCCCTCCATGGCAAAAGCCCAAGGTTCATTAATCATCTAATAAATAAATATAAACCGACTCGCAACCTTCGCTCTGCCCATCAGTCCCTCCTCAAGCTGCAACTGTACAAGAGAAAACGACTTGGCGGATGTCGATTTGCTAACCTTGCCCCTAAGACTTGGAACAGCTTCCCCCTGTCTCTTCGGTCTTGTACTAACCTGGTGAAATTTAGGGGTGCTTTGAAGACCTGGTTATTCAAGCAAGCGCACGGTTAGACTATTCCCTCACCATCTATCTCCTCTCAGCGCCATGAAACCTCTGGGTGACCGTGCGCTTGACAAATTCCGAATAACATAACATAACACAAAGAGGACGTGCTAAGCCAGTTTCAGACAACAGTGCAGGACACTCCTCAAAAGACCAGCTCATAAACTAGGCACCACATGCTACCAGAAGCACAGGTGACTTGTGGAAACAATGGAGAGTTATGCATATTCATGGACCCAACCCAGGCAAATAGTCTCAGACCTAGGAGGGGATAGAGTGACAGTGGGCTGAAGAATATAGACAAAACACTCACCTTAAGGAACACCGTGCCAGTGCCAAAAAATAACCTCTAACTCGAGGAATTATGAGATTCCAGTAGGTACGAACAATAAATGGTATGCAACACTAGGCCAAACTCCAGGCCTGGACAAAACAACCCTCTAGGGGTACCACAATGGTGCATGAAGAGCCCAACATCCATGCAACAAACTGGCAAGTATGGACACATAGAAAAGTTAACCATTGCTAAGGCGAAGGAGAGCACAAGACCAGAAGAAGGCGATAGTGACAGGAGTAAAGATATCAAACCTCAAAAAGCACTCATCCAGAAAGCCCTGGAGTGCGAAAAGCAGGGAAACATCCAACGAGGCATCTAGACCAGGAAATGACAAGAATAGCTGTCACCACAGGAGCAGAGGCAGACAGATACTGCAGCACTAAACTGGCAGCTGTGAGCCATATAGCCACTGAGGTACCATACAGGGGAAGCATAGGAACATTATCACCAGCTACGCTAAACCCTACAGAGCTCCCACTAGTATGCAAATGCAGATCCAACTAGACAGCCCCAGAAAAAACTGCACTACCACCAGCACCCAAACCAGAGTGGATCCAAAACATGAACAACCCAGGCTTTCAGGTTTCCAATGCATCATGCATAATTCTATAGAGCCAAAGCACCTACGAGACAAAGGCAACCAATATCTTCCTGGAGAGCATTAATTCTGCTAAAAACAGGAGGGAATAAGCAGACACAGGGCTTCGTCAAAAAGAGGACAGCACTATGCAAAGGGAAACAGCATTTACATCGCTGTCAGAACAACGCAGTGCCATTACTGTGCTAATACGGAGTGCACTACAACAAACGTGTCGTTAGCACGTGTTCCATTACAACACAAGTCATTACAATGACTTCCTTTAGGAACTCATTGTTGGCTTTTAAATCCAACACCTTCCCTACTGTTGCACAGACTGGAGTTGGAATAGTAAAATATACTATTCCAAACTTCAGCACTTCCCTAAAGCAAGTCGTTGTAACGACTTGCATTGTAAGGGAACGCGTGGTAAAAACGCATTCGTTGTATTGCCCACGTTGTAAAGGCACGCGTAGTAAACGCGTGCATGAATACGTGGCCTATTTCTATGTAAAATCACCCCTAAATTTTATTAAGATTGGTACAGGAAAGTAGTCCCGGAGCTACTAGGAGCACAACAGTAACTGAGGTAAGGTTTTAGTGGCAGGGCACTCAATTGGGTAGATGAAGCATGTGCATACTATATTCAAAGAGGAGCACAAGGAATCTCCAATTCACCTTGCCCCACGTAGTGACACACTGCTGAAGTCAACGCCTTGATTGGTAGAAGGACCAGAGGAATAACCAGGACACTGGAAGAGAGACATACCAAACTAAGGAACAATCAGAAGACACAGGTGCATCAGAAAGGAGCCTGATGAATACAGAGAGACAGGGGCTGAGCAACCTCCAAGCTGGCAGGGACCGAGGAAACAGTAGTCCCCACCAAGCCTGATAGAGAGGCAGCTGACATTCCATAAGAGAATGTCCATGTTTCAAGCATTGAAGCCGGAACAAGATACCAGCTACCAGGGCCCAAAACTGTAGTTTAACCCATAAAACAAGTGTCAAGCCACCCAGAGTAAAGTGAGAGTAGGGAAAGGCAGAGACATCACTCCAAGAGGAAGGATTACCAAGGAGACGTCACACAATCCAGTAGAGGCATTAAGCTAGGCGCAGCTAGATCACGAAAAGCAAGAAGGCCCAAGAAGATAACCAAATGTATCCCATGAAAGTGAGACAGCAGTCATGGTCAAACACACATAGGACCATGTGAAATGCAACCCGAGAGCTCTCAACACTCAAAAGGAAAGTGACAAAAATGATTAGAAGTAATCTCAACGTCACACATCGCAACAACAGCCACATGCCCCAAGGTCCTGGACCCTCAGAAAAAACACAGAATGCCCCGAGGAAGCCATTGAAGACGAATCTTGCTAGAGCAAGAGAATAAAAAAGTCAGAACATCACTTATAGTAAAAGTACGGTGATTGCCACCACATTGGGGATGATTGCAATGCCTGGAATATACATGCTTATCAGACATGCAACAAAACAGGGCAACACAAGCAGAACACAGGGTACCCCGTATGTAGGAGCAAACAATGATGGTGCACATCAATGGAATATCCAAGTAATATCCTGTGAGGATAGATATTTCGATATTTTGTGCAAAGATAATCTGTGCAGCAGGCATAGTGTCCTGAGTGAATAAAGAGGTTGAGTGGACCACTGCATTCCAATCATGAGAGAAAGGAAGTGCTGCTTCCACTAGGTGGGAAAAAGAAAACATCCTTTTTCCAGTTATCAAATATATGGTTGCTTGTTTTGGGTGAAGACTTGCCTCACTTACATAAGGACTGGAATATAGAGGACCATGATGTGTTGATTTCATTAAAAGACCGGAGGCTACATTATGCATTTACCTTTAATGCAGATCACAATATAAACATTCGAAATAGAACAAAGGCAGCCTCTTTTAAATGCGGCTCCCAAGCAGATAAGTTGAACTCTATCTTTACTTAGATCTGTTTTTTATATTGTACTTATTGCGCATTATTGGTTGTTTCTAGGGTGTGCTCATGATGTGGCTGCTTCCACTAGGTGGGAAAAAGAAAACATCCTTTTTCCTATTATCAAATATATGGTTGCTTGTTTTGGGTGAAGACTTGCCTCACTTACATAAGGACTGGAATATAGAGGACCATGATGTGTTGATTTCATTACAAGACCGGAGGCTACATTATGCATTTACCTTTAATGCAGATCACAATATAAACATTCGAAATAGAACAAAGGCAGCCTCTTTTAAATACGGCTCCCAAGCAGATAAGTTGAACTCTATATTTACTTAGATCTGTTTTTTATATTGTACTTATTGCGCTTTATTGGTTGTTTCTAGGGTGTGCCTATGATGTGGCTTGATCCCCCCAAATCCTTTCGCACCCCTTTCCTCTATTAATCTCCAATTTATGGAGATTCACTTTCCTTTACCCTGTCTGCCTTGTGATTTCTTATTAAGTCTAGTTTCTATTTTTAACTCTTCTCAATTATACTATTGTTCCGATATTGCCACTCAGTATGTTTTTATTCGGTTAATACTATTGCCCATACTTTGTCTCAGTGCGTTCAGTACTTCATGTTATTTCAAGTGCCTACTGCGTTGCGACGTACACCATTGCCTGCAACTACCGTGCCCTGCCGGGCCCATTACCACGTATAACCGACTGGTTCCGTTGCCTTGCCTCGGCGCTTACCCCCGCACTTAATTTACTAAAGTTATACAATAATCAAAAATCATTTCTCTCACATCTGACCTCAGGTGAGTTTTCTTTGGCAAAATCATGTTAACCCGTGAACGCTGTTCATTGTATCGTTTCAGTTGTGCTCACTCAAATGCCGACAGGAGCGTAAACCAAGTTGGCAAAAATATCGAACGTGCGGAGTTACCTTCTCCGTCTGCCTAACATCTTTGTAAAAGGTAAAAGCATTGCCTGCTATAGTGTTTCCGCTTTGGATCTCAGAGCTTTAAATGCGTTGTGACATACAACGGTTCATCACAACAATATCTACATGATGTCCACTTCTTTCCATTGCAGCTGCGCTGACAACATACTTTAACGAAGCGCCAAATAAGCTAACGTACACAACGAGCACCAAACGCTACTGGCTCTAACCGTCCTGGTTGTGTAAATAATATGACCACAGGTAAAACCGTGAACGTGAACATTTAATATGAGGAATGTTTTCTAGTTTAACTAACGTCAATTTCTAGTATGAGAAATGTCTTCTAATTTTAACTAATGGTGACATCTAATCTTGGCAGTATAAATGCGCTTTGAAAATTAATGCGCTGTGAAAAAAGAATGAGAACAAGTACTCAATGGGCTGCATGTTTTAGACCATACATGTAAAAAAACGATGTCAACGATAATATGAGATTCCCCCACTTAACTTGAAAATAAATTAACTTTGCGAATATGAAGTTAATAAAAACAGCTCTTTTTCTTAGATGATGTATCACCAATGCGGTCTGACTAACCTAAATATGGTATCTATGAACAACAAATATTGAAGATTTCTTATCTCAATACGGTAAGCCAATATTATAATGTGCCGCACGTTATCTGTAAATAATTAGGTAATAGGGAATCAAGATGTATCTACAAACTAAGATACCATCTGGTAGTAATACGATCAGAGCATAAACCTATTATATTACCTGCTATGTAATCTGACATATTTAATTAGTTATTAATGTCTCCCATACTACAGAATATTATCATCTTTGATACCCGATTTCATGCAGCATTAAGCACAGTCTTGCTTAGGCCGTAGAAGCCTATTCTGTTTCAAGTCCAAAAATAGGTAAGCATGTCTAAAATATGAGACACCAACAGATAGGAAGTAAAGTTCAGACTAAAAAACAGACCTCCTGTACTCGGCTAGTATGAAATTTAGCTACCCAGGCCGTAGCAATAGTCATATAGGACAACTAATGAGAGAATAATTGAAAATCCAAGTAGGATGCAACCTTTAGGATGTTCATGAGTCAAAACACACTATATCTCTTCTATAAACTAGGTCTTTTATCCTGAGCATGCAATTTGTAGGTGTGCAACCTTCGAGATCTAAAATTCTTCTTTTCTTTTACTCTATTTTTTCTGATAATCTGTAAAAATTAGGTTAACCAATGGCACAATGAAAGCTCTTCCTGTGATAATATAAATGAGGCATAATTTTGTATTTGCCATTAATGCATACTAATGTATAACTGAAGTATATATTCTCATGTGTTTTAAGTTATACACCTAAAATTTGCTATCAAGACTTAGTATGAATTATAAATGCCCATGTTTTCATCTTATACGGTAAAAATATATATAGTAACCATAATAGGTAATAGAAAGTATTTAAATACGTAAGCGGTATTATCAAATGTTTTTTTGTTGAGAACCATAATCTAACACATGAATTAATACAGTAATAAGACTGACTGGTTTGTATATGGAATTACAACACTGTATAATCATGCATAAATATATATATATATATATGTCTTTTTACAGATTGATGGTACAGTCCTGAAGAAGGCACGCTAAAGTGTCGAAACGCGTAGACAGGATACAGTAAAAACCATCTAGAGGGGGAATTTTTTTTTTTTTTATGCTATAAATTGTTTTATATTTTTGTAATCATGCATATGCTATAATGCAAAATACTTTTTATATATTATGTGTATAATCATGTCAATTGTATCAACTAGTATGCAATTGGAATAAGTATTAAATTTGTATTTTGAAAATGTACAAACTGTAGTGGTTTACTTATTCGTATGTGTTAGTCGGTTCTGTTCAATTTGCCTGGGTATGTTACTCACACTTGATTTTCTTTGGCGATAAACATCGTTTTTTAATCTCGGTGTTACATCGTTTTTAATCTCGGCGTTACCAGCGTCCCCGCACCTTTCTCGCGTCGGATGCTTAGAGGAATGGCCATTAGCAAGGAGGACGCGCCGTTGTCCTGTTGCTAAGTGCACTTCTCTCCTCTCCTCCGGCCCTCGCTAACACGATCTGAGGCCGGGGGAGGGTTGCTATAGCAACTGCTCAAGCTCCTCGCTCGAGCACACTGATCCTTCGTTTGTGAGGCAGTTGGCAGTCATTTGAGCTGTGATTTGACTCCGTTTTTCTTACAGATTTTGTCCCAATATCTCCCTATTTAATATCCTGAATTTGTACCTGGGAGAAAGTGAATAATAAGCAGCCTTAAATTTTTTTTTTTTTTATTCTACTGGTTCCATTTGAATACCCTTGCTCATTACGTCCATTTGAATATCCTTGCTCAATACCTCCTAATATCAACCACAGATTCAGATGAGGCTTCTGCCCCTACAGCGAATCTAGACAAGGATTTGTTCAAGAAAATGCTCCATTCTGAGGTAAAATCATGTATGATGGAAAGCCTCTCCTATCTTATATCCTCAAAACGTCCGTCTCCGGACTAAGAAGTAACACTTTTTTACAGTCTGGCCCTGGAGGTAAAAGGTTGAAAAAGAGCAAACATAAGAGCATGGGAGGTCTTAACACCTCTTGGAGTGATGGAGGTCTTCGCACCTCAAATCGTATGGGTGTCCTTGGCGGCACAAATGATACAGGTGTCCAAGGTGACACACATGCAAGAAATGCTCAGTTTGGCACTTACAATGGCGATTCAGACAACTCTGAATTTATTGATGAATATTTCCTCAACCTCAACGAGGAGGACCAGGATTTCGGAGATGCAGTTGAGGATGCACCATCCTCTTCAAAAGACGTTATCCATAATCCCTTGGGTGAAGAAATGCTCTCACCTCAGAATTTGAGACATCCGCACAGCTCTGAATGGTGCCCACAGGAACATGTTATGAGGAAATGGGTTAGAAACCCCTTAGAAAGAGAAACACACAACATTCTGAGGGCAGAGTGTTCTAGGCCCTCTGTTGGGGACAAGACCTGTTATACCCCCAACCTTGACCCTGATTTGATTAAGTTCCTTTTTAAAATGGGGCGCGACCCTAGAAAGGGTGTGGAAAAATCCTTTAAGACAAGTCAGGATCGTCTCCTTGACGTCCTAGGTCCTCTGACAAGGATCCTCGACTCGGCTGAAGAGAGCCATGCTCAGGGCACCCGTCTCGATACAGATGTGATAAGGGGATGGAGCCAGAGGGCAAGCATCAACGCAGAGAGGCGTAGAGTTGTCCTTACTTGGATCAACCCAAAACTTAGTGCTCTTGCAGATAAGGAACCCTCTACAAACCATAAAGGTCTACTTTTTGGTGAGGAACTGATAAAATCAATAGGGAAATATGTTTCGACATTTACTGCCCTTGATAAGGCCCAACAAAACATGCGCAAATTATTTAACAGCGGCAATAACCTTTTTGGACGGGCCGGAAGACGCGGCCTACCTTCTCTGTGAGAAGCAGGATATCCCAAGTGTTGGTGGAAAGCAGTAGCCAGATATCACTGGTATGGCGGGGGAGAGAGCGACAGTTGAGCATGCCAGATGTGAAGGTCACAACATGACTGGGTGGCATGGGGATATTAACCTGTGCAATAGCACGTTTTCCGGGAGCTTCCAAGGTAAAAGCGCAGCATCTGCATTTGAAATGAGGCAGTTCAGGCCCGAGAATTTGCAGCGTACAGTGGGGGTGCAGGCCCGTAACTCATCTTCAACAGCTGAGACCTAGACCAGCAGCGCGGAAAAATGGAGGGGCAACCGACAGCAAGGTTGGCGCTAGGCGTGGGACAGGCGCGGACGTGCGCAGACGGGCTTGCCTTTGGCGCGCCTTCAGTGCGCCAGCCATTACAAAAAGGGGGGGTTGAACCCATGCAGTCGCGGGGACCTGGGCGCTATATGGTACATAAACAAGAGGGTCCCCGCAAGAAAAGTGTATTGTGAACTACATACACTGGAGACTGAACAACATACAATAAAGTACTAGAAGAGTATAAGTATTGGCATTTATTTGTCAACACCAAGTATTTGCCGATAGCAAACAAGATACACAATAAATTGATAGCCCCAAGGGGAAGGGGGGCAAGGGACAGGAAAGGAGGAAGGAAGGTGCTTGTGGAAAGGGTTAAGAAAGTAAACACAGTTCAAAGAAATAATTAATTACAAATTTATCAATCAATCATAATACATCAGGTACACAGGCCCTAAATCAGGGCGGTCATTGGAACTAATTAAACAAATGACATTCAACGGTCACATACAAAATTTGAAAAAATCTGGGGCATGTGCCGGAAGTCCAGGAAAAACAGTTGACGTTTCGACCCCTATCTATAGGCTATCTTGAGTCCTTTGTCGGGGTCTTCATCAGGACATGTAACCGGGATGTGGGGAGGAAGGGTTGGGGCAGTATTATCTGAAAAATTAAAAAGGAGAATTCGCACTTAGTACAAACAGGTTGGACTTAATCCAGCCATCCATGTGGCATTCTGAAATTCAATAAGGTAGTTAATTACCATGGAGTAAAGGCCCGTAGGGGCTCTGAACATGGAAGAAAAGATGATGCCACGCAAGGTGTCGTGATCAATCTCATCAGTAAAAATCCGCAACTACAGAGGGGGACAATAAGTCATGAGGGTGAGTTCAGGACTCAAAACATCAGAATGGTATATCATCAGTTAACAATATCTCCTTAGATGGAACACAAGGAAGGACTTACACATGACTCAAGAAATATTTATGATGAACGGTAAGTGAGTCAAATCAAGTTCAAGGCCGGTCCAGCCCACAAAGGCACAGGCTGTGAATAG
This sequence comes from Lissotriton helveticus, assembly GCF_964261635.1. Classification (NCBI taxonomy): domain Eukaryota; kingdom Metazoa; phylum Chordata; class Amphibia; order Caudata; family Salamandridae; genus Lissotriton; species Lissotriton helveticus. The sequence continues at coordinate 1,513,734,949 of NC_136061.1, read as the reverse complement.
ACATCATTACAATAATTCAGAATGGATGAACCAGTTTAATTAATGATAAAGACATTAAAGGCAATGCTATTAAAAACAATGCTATTAAAAACAAACAGACGGACCTCAACTACCCGTGTATTATAAGTCAAAATTAAACTTACATACAGTTACGGTAGCGTTCAACCCAACATGGATTTTGTTGAAGTTTAAAGGGATTTTCAATTGTGGTAGATGTTGCTGTAATGTACAAAACAAGGACTTAGTTGGTAATCAAATGTGTCATACAACACTTCGTAGGGCAGAGTCTGTAACATACCTCCGAATGAACAGCGAGGTACGATGAGATGTAATTAATTATAGAACCTTGGTCAAGGTTGATTCATTGTTGAAGTTTAAAGGGATTTTCAATTGTGGTAGATGTTGCTGTAATGTACAAAACATGGACTTAGTTGGTAATCAAATGTATCATACAACACTTCGTAGGGCAGAGTCTGTAACATACCTCCGAATGAACAGCGAGGTACGATGAGATGTAATTAATTATAGAACTTTGGTCAAGGTTGATTCAATCATGGGTGACACCAGTAATCTACACTGTAAAATAAATAAATAGCCGGGACTCAGTGTTAAATTATATCATACATTACTTCTAAAGAACAGACGAAGTCTGTTGCCTACCTCCGAGTTTAAACGGCCGGCCTGGAAGCAGACTCGAGTAATGGCCGGCACCGAGGGCGCAGGTGCAGAAAAGGCAGGGTTTAAACGGCGATCGTTCAGACCGCCTGTGCAGAATCAATCCTGCAAATGACAAGAGAAACGCCAGATGAGCGTGTGATCTGCCTATGATCTAGACCGATACTTGGCAGACCTTTCGCTACTTACATGTGTCCGAAGGGGTGCTGCCGTGTAAACCGCTCGTGAGGAAATCAGCAAGGACGCTACGCGTAGTTAGAGGCGGAGTCCGTAGACTTAACAAAAATGAAAATGATGAAAAGAGAAGAGAGACTCTTCCCTAGTGTACGAAGCGTTAGTGAAACTCAAGGAGGGACCGGTGAAATAATGATATACGTGAACAATGCATAATCAGAAGGAAAGACAATACATTCCAGTATCATTATAACTATAATTATACTTATTCCCGTGCAACTCTCACACAGGAGGTTGTAGACGGGTGTGCTGCTACTAAACATATATACCACAATGCAAAAGTCTTTTAGTTGGTAATTTAAACAACAGCATTGGATGAGCAAACCGATCAACAGTATTAATAAGCATTCATGCGCAACTCTCTAGACATGAGGTTGTAAGCGAGACATTGATTCATCTTATTACTAATCTCACAAGGTCCAACAATCCAGTACACTTCTCCAACATGAGAGTGTAAACAGGGTGACAGAAATTGGGGGCAGTATCAAGTAAGTTAACCCAATGATGCCAATTGTGCCAAACTGCTGTCCTGCTCATTAAGCCCATTATTAATTGAATCAAGGAGGGACATCCATTTAGATTCACGTGTATTTAGTACCATGAGAAGGTTACCTCCTCTTCTACCAAGGGCCACCTTTTCAATTACAAACCATCTCAAATCAGATACAGTATGGCCTACTGTCTGCCAGTGTTCTACCAGCGGCGCGCCCGCCACTTTACATGTCATTTGTTTAATTAGTTCCAATGACCGCCCTGATTTAGGGCCTGTGTACCTGATGTATTATGATTGATTGATAAATTTGTAATTAATTATTTCTTTGAACTGTGTTTACTTTCTCTTAACCCTTTCCACGAGCACCTTCCTTCCTCCTTTCCTGTCCCTTGCCCCCCTTCCCCTTGGGGCTATCAATTTATTGTGTATCTTGTTTGCTATCGGCAAATACTTGGTGTTGACAAATAAATGCCAATACTTATACTCTTCTAGTACTTTATTGTATGTTGTTCAGTCTCCAGTGTATGTAGTTCACAATACACTTTTCTTGCGGGGACCCTCTTGTTTATGTACCATTCAGTGCACCAGCGGCGCGCCCGCTGCGCGTCGTGAAGTTCATGCAATTAAATACACTAGCCTGCTAACCCCTGACTCCACCCTCGTACCCAGAAGTGGGGAAAAACAGAGAGAACGCCCCCACTACCCTCCACAACAATCGGGCAGCGCCGGCGGTGGACCGGGGTAGGGGGGGAAGAGATGGAGAACCAGGTAAGGCAATAGTGAGTTTCAGAATACGAGTGCCAAATTCAGTAGTAGTCAGCAAAAGTTAAAATCATTTTTAAAACAAAGCACTGATCAAGCAGCTAGTGCGAAACCAACCTCATGGTAACGTGCGTCCCCTGAGCGTCGTCAAGTTCATTCAATTAATACACTAGCCCGCTAACCCCTGACTCCACCCTCATACCCGGATGTGGGGAAAACAGAGAGAACGCCCACACTTGCGAAACTTGCGATTCCTCATAGACTTCAGCAATTGGAAACTGGACATTTCGGTTTTCAACACTCTGAACCAAATCTGGGGCCCACTAGAAGTAGACCTTTTTGCGAGCAGATTGACCTTTCAAATCCAGAATTATTTCAGCTGGATGCCCGATCCGGGTGCTCTGGAAATCAATGCCTTCCTTCAATCATGGAAGGAAACCCAGGGTTATGCTTTCCCCCCTTACGCAATGATTCAGAGGGTCCTTCAGAAGATGAGACTGGAACAGTGTTCTCTCGTTTTGATAACCCCCTTTTGGCCTTCCGAGGCAAGGTTTCCGACCGCTCTAGAACTGACTTGCTGTATTCCTTTCTTGATTCCTTCCATACGGAATCTACTTACAGACATAGATGGCCAATTTCATCCTCTAATTCAGAACGGGAGTTTATCCCTTCTTGCCTGGAGAGTGTCAGGAGATCTAACGAAATCTCAGGCCTTTCGGAAACGGCTTCAACTCTCCTCAGAGAATCTTGAGCACCAGGCACACAATACAGATACAATAGAATCTGGAAACTTTGGGTATGTTGGTGCATGGAAAGGGACCTGGATCCCTTGGAGGCCCCTATTGTTGACATAACCAACTTCCTTGTTGAACAATTTTAAATGGGACTTAGCTACAGATTCATCAACTGTTTTAGATCTGCTATTTCTGCTGGTCATTCTCTCATTAACGGGAAGACTATTGGTAAAAATGTCATCATTTGTAGAATTATGAAAAGTATACGTCTAAGGAGACCTCCTAAAGCCAGATATGAAACTCTTTGGGATGTTAATTTGATTCTCAGGGGCATATTATCAAGGGCTTTATCTCCGCTTTTTTGGCTTTAAAAGCCAAGAAAGCGGAGATAAAATGATCTCCCTATTACCAAGCTGTCGCTAACACCAGTTAGCGACAGCTAATAGGAGATAGTGACCATCTTGGGCCCCGCTTTGCATGTCAGTGATATTTATCACTAATGACATGCAAAGTGGGCGTGCCAAGATGTTAGCAACTGGAAACAGTCGCTAACATCCCTATCTCCTATTACCAACTTTTGGAGATATTCGCGCTAAGCGCGAATATATCCAAAAGCTAACACCTGCCCAGGAGCAGTTCTTAGCCATGTTATCCAATGGGAGGTGGATAACATGGCTAAGAGCATTTGCTCGATAATGCATGAATATCGCTGACTTTTCAGCGATATTCATGCATTGCGGCCGTTTTTTATCGCCTTTGCGATAAACCTTGCTAATAGCAAGGTTTATCTGCGATAAAAATCGCCGATTTGCGGCGATCATTTTTGTCTCTAAACAAGTTAGAGACAAAAATTATCTCTATTGGTTGGTAATATGCCCCTCAATCTCTTCAATAATTAGCTACTCTGCTATCCCTAGTTTCTTGCAGAAGAAGTTCCAATGTGGGAGGATTAAAATGTTACTAACCATTCTAACAATATGTTTGGTGTCAAATTTGATATTCATAAAAGAACAAAGACGATGTCTGATTACATTTTTTATCCTCGCTTTGACCTTTGCGCAAACCTCTGCGTTGTCCAATGCATGAGAGAATATGATCTCAGAATATCTGATCTCCGCCCTCCAGGTGTAAATCAATTGCTTATTTCTTTTATTAAACCTCATAAAGGGATTAGCTCCTTTTCTATCGCTAGATGGATCAAAGCTGCTATGAGTTTGGCAGGTATAGATTTAAATACATTTCAAGCTCACTCCCTTAGAGGTGCTATGGCCAGTAAATCCCTTTGGTCTGGAGGTAAGTTGGACGACATCCTGAAGGCCGCAGACTGGTCTAATGCCAGTATCTTCGCACGTCACTATTGTAAACCTATTCAACACATGTCTGAAGTTGTTTTAGAAAGCTATCAACATGCATAATGAGGCCTCCGGTCTTGTAATGAAATTGCGATTCTCATATTAACATGACTAGAGAATCTGGATTTCATTAAAGACACGGAGGTTGACATTATCCCCCTCCCATCTCTGGTGGCATTTCAATTTACAATGTTATCTTTTACATTTTATTGTAATGCATTCTTTTGACTCAATATGTTTTACTATTCCTATGTTTATGAATATTTGAATGTTTACTCCTATTATTGTACTAATTTCTTTATCTTTTCAGATAATTCTTGATTACGGACTTTACCACCACTTAATCGTTGGTTTTTTACTCCATGGATTCCTTCACCTCCATCTTCCTCCTTCTTCCATTAAAGTTTTGAAGAACATTTCAAGTTTCTAAAGATGTTTCAAGTTTTACGTCTCAAGTTCATCTAGGACTTATCTACTGCTCATTTAAAAGAGGCTGTCTGTTGTTGCCTCGTGGACTTTACCTGTTGCCTTTGTTCTATTTGGAATGTTTATATTGTGATGTATGCGGCTTCTTGGGTCTGCATTAAATGTAAATGCATAATGTCAGCCTCCGTGTCTTTAATGAAATCCAGATTCTCCAGTCATGTTAATATGAGAACTGCAATTTTCAGTGTTGCTGCTTACACATGATAACTTTTGTGACAGTGTGCTGTTCAACATGTCCTTTTTTACCACTAACAATCCTGTTCTGTACAAGATTTACCTCTCAGAAAACAACTAAAGTGCTGGAGCTCTGGCCCAATCAAACATTTATCTCCAGATCGACAAACTTTATAGCTGCATGACAGGTGAAGGGATAAAACTATCACTTTTTGACTTCTCAATACAGTGTAACCAATTAGGCCACACAATAACCCACTGAACAACTTAATCTGAGGTTAGTAGGGTTTGATTATAAATTTAGAAACAAATCAATATAGCCCTATCTCAACATGATCATGCCGAAATACAGAAAGACCAAGGTAAGGCCAAATCTTCTGAAGAGATTTACCCTATATGATTTTAAGCAGATGACTCATTCAATGATGATGATACAGATGAGAAGGAAAAAGAATTGAATATTAAATGGCATCAGATGATTTTTAAAAGTAAGCATGAGCAAGTTATCTCTCCCTGCACTACCTTAAAAGGGCAACCCTAAGCTAAAAAGCATTTGATAAGGTGAAATCAGAAAGGTTTCAGCTGTTGGAGTCTTTTGTAGAAGGCACTCCAACGATGGGTCATGTAGTGTAAAGCCACACCAGCAGAAGCATAGATCGGCTCTCCATGAAATCCTAACATATCAATTCCAGTCAGGGTAGATAATCCCACATGATCCTCGCCAGTAAATTTCCATGGCTCCGGCACAACTGGATTCTTGCACCACCTTTCCCACATCGGTGAGTTGCAGCTTCTTCTTAATGTTTTAACATTAGTTTACACATTCACATTCTAATTTAGTAAGCTCACAATGGGACACAAATTATGTTAACTTCTCCTGTCACATTATTACATAAATGTAACATAGACCTTTATTAATCACATTCTATACACTAATTGTTCATGTGGAGAACTCTAAATAGGCAATACTCCTATCTCCTTAGTGACATTAATCACACAAAATATATTCAAGTGCTGACTAGTCGGGATTATGATGCACTCCTACAGTATCTCAAATGGGATCAAGATTACACTTTTCCACCGGCCTTGACTATGTCTAAGGAGGTGAATTCTGACTCTCTGAGCGAGCCTGCCTTTATGGAGAGACCAGCACCCCAAGTTCTGCACTAAATATCACTCTACACTGTTTTCCCCAGACTAATTTTGCCAGGCAAAAACTTGGCTACAGTTATCAGAGGAAAATTCCTGGGAAAAAGGCAAATGGTGCATGTTTTGTAGTACTAAAGACCAAGGCCTAGATTTATGAAGCCTGTGCATTGTCACTGCGTTCCACAATGTGACACAAGGTCTTCAGTAATATTTAAAAAGCCATGGAAGGGGTAATTTGCACCACCTTGTGTGGCTTTGGAAAGAAGTGTATTGCAACGCACATCCTTGCACTGTGTTACATTACATTTAAAACTGGGAGGCATTCGATAAGTGGAACATATGTGTTCCCATGAATCCACCCCTGGATTCTGGTTCTTTACCCGATTTACTAAAGCTTGTAAACCTGGAAATGCATCAAAATGCTCTGCCTTCCCCATTGAGTCATATTGTGAAGAAATATCTTTCTTTCTTCGTGTTATTTCCTCTGTCCACATGTGCTGCATTCTGTAGCACTCATAGAAACAGGAAAATGTCTTTACGGACTGTTTATTTACATGAAGGTGTCCCTTACTGCACAAAAACAATCCAGACTTGAACACAGTCAACCTTGCATGACACAGAGTGCTCCAGTGCACGGAGACAGCTGAAATGCTCCATATCTTTGCATAAATGGAGCATTTCTGTTCTCTCCATTTCATGCAACACAGTGCAGCAACATTGTCAGCATGCCCTCAAATCTGCATGTGATGCCGCATTTCCATAGAGGGGCAGGTCATTCCAGGTCTTTGCGGTGATATAGGAGAAGGAGCAGCTCCTGCTGTGGCTGGGACAGATGCAGGGGTGTGCTCAAGGGCTAGCGAGGAGGAGCGAAGGTGTCTTGCGGGTTGATGGAAGTTGAGTCGATGGTTGATGTAGGCTCGTCCTTGATCATGTTGGTCTTTGTAGGGAATGCATGAGAACCTTGAACTGGCATCTTTTCTGGATGGGGAGCCAATGGAGGAGTCTGAGGTGGGGTGTGATATTGGTCCATCTGGGGAGGCCCAAGATGTGTCTGGCTGAAGAGGTCTGCATGGTCTTGGGTCTTCTGTGTAGCTGGATGGGAATGCTGGCGTAGAGTGTGTTGCCATAGTTGAGGCAGCTGGTCATGAGGACCTGAGTGATGGTCTTTCTGGTGTTGACTGAGATCCATCTGAAGATTTTGTGGAGCGTATGAAGGGGATGGAAGCAGGAGGCTGAAACAGTATTGACTTGTCATTTCATGGTCAGTTCACTTTCGAGGATGATGCCTAAGTTGTATGCGTGGTCTGTTGGTGCAGGTGTGGGAGCGAGTTCTGCTGGCCACCACCTGTGCTCCCATATGGATGTATTCTTCACAAAGATCAGTACTTCTGTATTGTCAGAGTTGAGTTTGAGGCAATTGGTTCTCAACTAGTTGGCTCCATTGGTCATGGCGTCTCAGAAGCTTGTTCTGATGGGGTATTTGGTGAGTGAGAGTGTTGTTTGCATAAGAAATTATGTTGAGGCCTTGGGATCTGATGATGCCTGCAAGGGGGGTCATGCAGGTATTGAACAATATCGCTCTGAGAGAAGATCCTTGGGTTACACTGCATATGACTTTGGGTTTGGAGGTGAAAGGTGGCAGTCAGATGCTCTGTGTGCTTCCTGAATGGAATGAGGTGATCCTCTTGAGAGCATTTTGCTGTATGCCAATGTTCTGGAGTCTGTTGAGGAGGGTGTTGTGGGATTCTGTGTTGAACACAGCAGAGAAGTCGAGGAGGATCAAGGTTACCATCTCCCTGTGGTTGAGGAGGGTTCTGATGTCATCTGTGGCAGCAATCATCATCGTCTCCATGTTGTGATTGGCACAGAATCCTGAGAGGGAGACGTTAAGCAGGTGGTTTTGTTCCAGGATTTTGGTGAACTGTTGGTTGATGGCCTTCTCGAGTACTTTAGCCGGGTTAGGGAGCAAGAAGATTGGTCGATAGTTTTTGTGTTCGCTGGGTTCGGAGGAGGGTTTCTTTAGGTGGGGTCTGACCCCTTCCTATTTCCATCTGTCCGGAAAGGCTGCTGTGGAGATGGAGGTGTTGTTGATGGTGACAAGTTCCAAGCTGGTTTTAGTTGGTTCTGAAGTTGAAAAGACGGTGGGGGCATGGGACAGTGGGTGCTTGTGAGTAGATGGATGACCTGATGGCCATGGTGGTCTGTGTGGTGAGTGTAAACCCTGTGGTGATCACTCAGCTAGTGTACACTGGTTGACTGAGGCTGTTGAGGTTGGGAGTAGTGGGGTGGGAGTTGAAGTTGTAAATGGTACTAATCTTGCTGTGGAAGTAGTCCGAGAAGGTCCTGCAGAGCTCTTGGGAGGGGTGGATTTTTTTTCTCTGTGGCTACCAGGTTGGAGATTTCATTGATTATTTGGAGTAGTTATTTTGTTTGGTTAGCTGCTGTGTTGATATGGGCTGTGATGGTTGTTCTCCTGGCTTCCTTGATACTCAGGTGGAAATTGCTGAGGGCTGCTCTGTGAACGGCTTTATTTTCAGGATTCCTTGAGGAGCGCCATTGTTTCCCGAGTCGGTAGCAGTTGCGCTTGGTGGATCTGTTCTCAGGGGTGTAATAGCTGGTGTGTTTTGAGGGTATGTTGGTTTTGGCTGGTTTCTTTGGGGTAACTCTTTTTGTTTATTTGGCAATCCATGCGTAGAAGTTCTGGACGGCCAGTTACAGGTCCGATGATGGTTCGGGTTGGGTGGAGCTAAGAGCCTGAGTCCACTGAGTCTGTGTTACCTTGCATCATCCATGGTGGGTGGAGCGATGATGTTTCGTGACGGTGTGCTAAGCCCCGGAGATGATGAAGTGGACAATGGTGTGGTCGGACAAGGTGTGTTCTGTGATGTGGCTGAACTTGACTGTGTCGCTGGAGGTGAAAATGTGGTCTAGTGTGTTTCCTGCTCTGTGGGTGGGTTCAGTGATCAACTGTGTGAGACCGATATTGTTCAGATTCTCCTGGAGGGTGGTGGAGCTGGCATTGTTGGGGTCGTCGATGTGAAAATTGAGGTCGCCTAGTAGGACGTAGCGGTACGAGTCAATGGCTAGAGCGGGTTGAGGTAGGAGATGGCGTCGCAGAAAGCCAGTCAAGGGTCTGGGGCTCTGTATATGAGGATGCTGCCTATTGTAGTCTTGGCATTGGTCTGTAGCTGGAAGTTGAGATGTTCCATGAGGGGAGTGTGGTCGTCGTCGGTAGCAATGCATTGGATGGCTTCCTTAAAGATGATGGTGCCGCCTCCACTGTGCTTGGTGCAGTCTTAATGGGTCATGTTGGAGCTGATGGGTATTGCAGTGGCAAAGTCAGGATTTGAGGAGGGGCTGAGCCATGTTTCGGTGATGAAGGTGATGTCAGGGGAGAGGGTAGTGATGGTGTCCCTGACTTCTGTGCAGAAAGGTTGTTTATTAATCAAGATGCAGTGGAGTGGTTCTGGGTTGTCCGTGGTCTTTCAGGTAGATGTTGTGTGGGTTCCGTTGTGGAATGGTGTTCCTGTGTTTTAGGAGTAGCGACAGTGGTGGCAGGTGAAGGATCCTTCAGCTGTTCGCGGGAAGGAAGTGCAGCAGTTGATGTTTCATTGTGTAGCAGAGGGTGATGGGAGTGCCAGGGCTTCTGGCACTGGGCGCAGTTCAGGTATGGATGGGTACAGACTTGCTTGCCTTTGGCACATCTGCAGAGGACCTGCAGTGCGTCTGTGCTGCGCCTCCATTAAGTAGGTCCTGCCAGGGGTGCTTGGGAGGTGGGAGGCGGGAAGAGTGGGAAAAAAGACACAGGAGGAGTGGGAAAAATGGCACGCGAGGAGTGGGAAAATGGTGAGGTGCTGGTACTGGGCCTAGGGACAGGGCACAGACAACATTAGGGCTGAGCCTAGAGTACTAGACCCAGGTGGGCTGGCATTGCAGGCTGGCTGCTGATGCTGGCATCAGGCAGGAGCAGCCTGGCAGTCGCGGCATGGACAGATATCAGGAAGGGCTGGTGAGAACAACTTCATTGATATTACAAAAAAACTTGACACCCAGATAGCTTCCTCCATGCATTTTCAGTCTCTTACAACTATGCCTTACATACCCCATGCATCCCATTCACTTAACCCAACCGGAAGCCCTCAATTAAGAGACGTTGCAGTTACTCACACCAGGAACTCAACTTGATAACTCTTGGAGTGAGGTCATTCAAGAAGTACCATGCAGGTAATCATGGGTATAAAGCAGGCCTCCGCAGTCCCTGCTAAGTAGGGAGAACCCACCTTTCAGGGGGTCCATCATTAAGACTAAGATCAAGGAATATCTGTGAGATATAAATTCTCAGGGAGCCCTCACCACATTCTGCATCAAAGCCCCATCTTTTGAGTTAAGGTACCAACTGTAGTGTTGACTCTCTGCCTTTCTTTTGTGCTGTCCTCTGAACAATTCACAAATCCCAGCCACTGTAGGGCATGTTTTTATTCATGCTTCGGATCACAATAACCTTTTCACTTACCATCTCTGGTCCTTTATTTCACTAGTTTCCATAATATATGCTGAATTAACTGCTCAATGAAAAAGCTTTTTATCCTGTCACCTGCTTTATATATTTTGCTATACATCCATAATAACATTTGTACGCTTGGTGGTGTATATATGGTCAGAGGCAAGCCTTTAATTGCTCCTTTAGTAAGTCAAATTCTAGTTAATCAAGGCGCCCTATTCTGACATTTTGTATGAGGGAAATTTGATAGCTCACCCTGGAATGAGCTGTGTGCTACAACGAGTCCTCATTATGAAACTTGCAATGTTTAAAAGTCAGCGCGTGACCTACAAGTATCCAGCTCCAGAAGCAATTAGGGTTGAACTGGCATTTTCAATTCTTAACACATCTCTGCATTTGTCTCAGTGTAAAAACTTGGTGTGAAAACTAGATGACAGTGTTGATCAGGAATATTTTTGGGCTAATACGGGAGCAGCACAGACCACATACTTGCTTCTTTGGGTGTGAAAAGGCCACTTTTTTAAAGACAGGTGCACATTACAACATTAAACCTAGGCTTTTGCCTTACAAAACTAAGCCTCACTATGCTACTAATCACCTACGGTCACTACACCCTCCCCTATTAATCCCACCCACTTTACATTTTCTCTTGCAACTCTGTAGCTTCTAACCTGCTGTTAAACTGATGACTCTCACTCCCTTAACACTTTAGCCTACATCTATTATTCTCTAACTATCTAAGTTTTCAAATCTTAACTTTTAATTTCATGCTTCATTCAAGTGTAACTTTATTGCCACTCTCCGTTTTCCTGATTAATGTCTGTTCTCAACAGTCATCCTAATCTATAATCAATGCAACTTAACCTGCCAGCCGCCACTCAGATAAGGCTTCCCCTGCCTCCTCCAAGATGTATCTGACCCCCTCTCTAGGTTACCTGCCTCTCCTCCTCACAGTCAACCTCTTTTTCAAAACTTCCTTGACCTGCATCAAGTAGCGCTCCATCCTGTAGCGAGACAAGTGAACCTCATTCCTCATAAAGAATTCCATAACATCATATCTCAATTCTAGGTGTTCCACCCGTCCAAAGCCCTCATCCCTACTGAAAATGCATATGTTCCTATTACTCTTGCTACTGGCCTTATTATTGGCAGAGGGATTTTTGTACCCTTTCATTGCCTTTGGGGAATTAATTCTGTCTATATCACAAAGCTTCCCAACCACTGCCGCTTAATTTCGAACAGGTCCTTCTTCATCTCCTTCAACAAGGCCAAATTCCTTACACACCACTAAGTCATTTTCTCCCAAATGAAGTACCAAAACATCCGGACATCTTTGATGCTTCAACAAGTTTTCCATGCCAGGGAGCTTTGAACAAACGTTCATCCAGTCCAAGGTTCACTCCTCAACCTTTCTGCATTTCAGATCGCTCCACCCACTTAACAAAAGAATGTCCCACTATTCAAATGGACAGCTCGACCGACTCAGGACCAGCAACTGCAGCTGGGAAGAAAGAAATGTGAGGCACAATAGAAATGTAGAAACACTCTAAGGACCATTGTCCCAATTGCATGTTCCAATACCCCGCCACACCGCGCCACTTCCATGGCCACCCCGATCCTAAAAGAATGGGTGCCACATTCCCCCGGATGTTCCCCCAGTGTTGTCAATGCTTTCCGCATGACGATAAATGCTGAAAAAGGAGTTACCCTAGACCAATCAATGCATTTAAAGACCATCCCCTGTTTTGCAACACTAATGGTCCCCAAGATTGTCGCCCACCTTACTGGGCATAAGCATATGGAAGACCTGTAAAGTGACTGTCTTCCCCATAGACCTCTGATCAATTTTAGAATGGTGAAGGCACAATTTCACCCTGTCAGCCATACCTCCTACATTCCCCCATAACAAGCCTAAAACCTCTTTGTGCCCCAAGAGTTCTGACTCTCAGAATGCCCCAAAAAACATCCAAGACATTAACATTGAAAACAAAATTGTATTCTCCATGCCTGTATATATAGCCGGAAGGACCCCCGATATTTCCCCAAACATTTGCCTTGACAATGGCCTCCTCAGTCACGTTTGTCACCCCAGTTCCCTTGACCACCCCTCTAGCATCCTCTTTCCCAGCTCCCTGGCCGATGGTGCATAGCCCCACAAGAACTTGCCCATAATGCAATTTCTGCCAGCTTCCCTGCTATCATGATCCTTGATAAACCTTTGTCAATCAGGGATAGAATGTAATGGACCACGTCCTTCTCGCTAGCTCACACCTCTGACCTCTGTGTAGCCCCACCAGCTAAGAATTCCTGCCAAGCCTACGCATGTGACTTCCGGCTGGACTCCACCAGAGACCCTACCATCAATTGAAGCATCCTTTCTCTTCTATGGTCCACATTTCTGCCAGCCTCAGTGTCTTGAGGTTGTCTGCTTCCAGGGACAGCCCATGGAACCTCACCCACTGTGAAGCAAAACTGAGAATCCTCAATGTCATTGTCCACCTCTGGCACATTCTGAGCCCTGAATATGACATGGTGTCTCAAGCACCCCATCACAAAATCTCTCAACAGTTTGAACACCTGCTCATCCCTTGCAGACTATCTAGTGACCACATGCACCATATAAATGTTGTCAATTTAGAACAATACCTTCTTGAGCACCAAATCTCATTTTTTTAAAACCTTCTTTATTATGCACTAGCAGCCCGTCCCGACGTTGTCCGGGTATGAAATAGAATGTGTGTAATGTGTGTATTTGGCAAGGGCAATTTATTTTAAAATCTCACGGTAGACAACATTTTTTATTTCATTAGAATAGGGACGGAGAAGGGCCAGCTGCAGCCCTGGTTGATGTTAGTGGGCGCGTGTAATTGGTGTAGTGATCCGCCACCTGAGCCCGGCTACAGCCCTGGTTGATGTTAGCAGGCGCATGTAATGTCGTTGAATGAGAGAGTTATCAGCCGCGGGTAAATCCGTTTAATGAGAGAGTTCAGTGACAGCGAGTAGGAGAGGCTGCAGTAATTGTCCCCGCAGACACGCTCATTTGCGTGTTCCCCCGCTTGAGGCCCAGATGCAGGCCTGTTTGATGTTAGCAGGCGCGTGTTACTCCGCTTGAGGCCCAGCTGCAGCCCTGGTTGATGTTATCAGGCGCGTGTAATTAGTGTACTGATCTGCCGCCTGAGCCCGGCTAGAGCCTTAGTTGACGGTAGCAGGCGCGTCTAATTTCGTTGAATGAGAGAGTTCAGTAACAGTGCGCAGGAGAGGCTGCAGTAATGTTACTTACCAGCCCTCCAGCTGAACGCGTTTGTCATTCCCCCAGAACACGGCCACAGCAGATGATCTTCTGATTAATGTATGACCCACATGGCATGAAGGGCGGAACGTAGCACACGCCCCCAGCATTTCTCACGCCCCCAGGGTGCCCCTTGATGCGGCGCAATTGCGTTCACATGGCATGAAGGCCGGACACACGCCCCCAGCGTGCCCCTTGATGCTGCGCAGCAACGTAATTGGCGCTTGTATGTACGACTCACATGGCATGAAGGGCGGACACACGCTCCCAGCGTTTGTCATCCCCCCAGCACACGCCGACAGCCCACGATGTGATGGCCGTACCACACGCCCCCAGCGTTAGTCACGCCCCCAGCCCACGCCCACAGCACAACGCAGACACGCCCACAAGGGACTACTTTGCTGGCAGGGTTCATTTACCTTTTAAATGTATATGGTGTCCTACGGTATAATTGTATGTCTTGCACTGTATGATTGTGATGAACACCACTGTTTCTTGAAAAGTTATAAAAAACAATATAAAAAAAATAAAAAAAAATGTAAATGGTGGCCGTCTGCATAGCCTATGTCCTTCTGCTGCAACTGCCCTTTCCAACGCTGTATTGGGTGTTGTGATTGGTGCTGTGGTTACTGAGATTACCCGCTTTAAAGGATTGGGCTCTCTCTTTATAATATTAGTATGGATTTTATTATTTTTAAACACCCAGAAAAAGGCCAAACCCTTAACCCCCTCCCCCACAGCTATTGAGATATCCCGATTACAAATATATAATTAATTCTTAAAGCTCTTATACACAATAATACATTAAATATAATCCATAAAACCTTCTCATGTAGAAAATGTGATAAAAAGACAGCAAACCTTTGCACTCCCCCCGATCTCCATGTAATCTAAAAGTGCCCTGTGCTATAGCAGCAATCTATTAGTGATCCAATCTATCCATGCCAATACTGCGGCCAGCCGTGGCCCAAGCAGGTAAGAGCAATGGGGTGGTAGTGCCGGCTGGGTGTTGATTTTAACAGATGACCATAAGGGAAAATTAAATAAATAATTAATTGTCCTACCGTCCGACCTCTCTTACCTGCATGGGCCGCGTCTGACTGCGGCCCCTCGCAACCCATTCTGTCAGAAGAGCCCAAACTCTCAAACCTTTCTGCTGAGCACAAGCCCCCTCTCTTGCATAAATGGTTTTCTCCAGGTTATAAACCATCCGGAACTGGGCTAGCTACTGCTGGAAACCTGGGGGGCTGGGATCTGGCCACGATGAAGCAGTACACAGACTCAGGAAAGCCATAGCAATAAAGATCAAATCTCGCCCTGCTACGTCTACCTCTTCCACTGCCACTCGTAGCAAAATTGTAGCGGGAGAAAGGATACATTTCAGCTCCAATACCTCCCCGAGAAATTTTGTAATTTCTTGTTTCAGATTTGTGAGCATACTACATGAAGCAAAAATATGGACAATGTCTGCTTGATGCAATACACATCGAGGCCAACATGTTCCTTTATCCTTTCCACATTTAACGATCTTGTATGGGGTATAGTAGAGGGAAAAACAGGTCCTACACTACTGTGCTTGCAGTGGAGCAGGTAACAAAATATTTTGGGCCAATTTGCAAGACTGGAGAAATGACGTGTCTGAGATCCCGACGCTCTCTTGCCACTTCTGAGAGCATTTCTCTAAATGGATGAAAAGTATTTGTACAATATTGCATCTGCCGACTATTGATTAATGGAGACTATTCAATCTTAACAGATCCTGTTTAATTTTGTTTAAAAGGGGTTCTGTATTATCCTTAACTATGCTGTCTATTTCTGCCGAGATATTTACTCCCAGATAAGTTGCTTTCTCAACAACTCTTTCATCCTGTATTGCTATATTTTCATTAACAACCACCTGGGTTTTGTTTCAGTTAAGGGCATAGCCCAAGAGTTTCCTAAACCTCTAGGCTTCCTCTTCTACTTCCTTAAGTTCATTCATGGGATCAGTGGTCAAAAGGGCAATGTCATCAGCTTAAGCTAAAACCTTTGTTTCCCACCCTTGTGTCTGGATTGGCAAGATTGCTCTGTTACTTTCAAGCCTACGAATCAGGGGGGTCTATGAAAATGGCAAACAACATCGGGTTAGCGCTAACAGCAGAGTACAAAGTTCCCCAGGGGGCGTTAAACCGTGTGGAGCAAGGAGTTGGTATTATGAATACCGTGGCTGTGAAGAAAGGGTTCCCTAGTCGGAACTTAGAGAGCCTCACACACCCAAAGTAATAAGCGTGAAACACACCCTTACTAGAGGGTGTCCGGTGTCATCATCGGCTCACTGCCCCTCGTCAGACCGGCGCTGCAATATCTGACGGAGTCCCCAAAGGTACTCTTTTGACGGGGTTCTTTTAGTTCCTTGCCGAAGGTGGATGTGGGTGAGGATGAAAAGGAAGGTGTAGTCAGTGCAGTGGTGAGTGAAAGCGATAAAAAAGGTAATCAGTCCACTTGCAACTTTAATAACGTGGCTGATTCCTTAGTTAAAAGGGGTGGGAGGGGAGTTTAGAGACCGTAAAAGGTGTACAGAACAATAACTCTACCCCCTAGTGTGGTCAACATGTTTCTCGCCGAAAGGCGATTCGTCAGGACCTAAAATAAAGTACTACACAAAAAGAAAGTGAACTCAATGCTCAATCTATATAAAGAAAGCAAATACAACCTCGCTGGGTCGGAGGACAAGAGGGCCAAGGGGTCCTGCTCTATTTAGGCGACCCTAAGGGGATTAAGAATGGGCCCCGCAGCAAGCTCCCGTGAGGCCAGCGTAATAAGGATTGGATACACCTTTGAGTAGACACTGGAATGGCGGAACACCTACCCCTCACGCTCGCGGCATCGGGTAACATGGGCATCCTTGTCGGGTCCTCCGGGTTATTGGAAATAGGTCAGACACTGCCCCATTCCCAGAAACCCTCGCCACCGGGTGGTGATATAGCATCTTAATTGCTTTGATAAAGCCCTCCTTGACACCCACATTTGACAAGGCCGCTCATAAAATTGCCAGGAGACCCTGTTGAATGCTTTTTCAGTGTCAAGCAGAATTAGTGCCATCGGATCACCTGTTGTGCAGGTGGTGTCAAAAAGCGAAATCACCCTCCAAACACGGTCTGTTGTCTCCCTTCCTGGAATAAACCCTTGATGCCAAGTTGATACTACCTTATGAATAATTGGCGATAGAAGGAAGGCCAGGATCTTACTATATATTTTAGAGTCACTATTTATCAAGGTGATCGGGCGATAGGAGCTAAGTTCCACTATCAGCTTGTTTTCTAGGGGGAATACCATGATTTTAGCTGAGGAACATGAGCTAGGAGGCCTACCTCCCTTAAACATGTGGTCAAACAATTTGGTTATGCACTCCTTAAGTTGTTGAGCAAATATCCTATACATTTCAATAGGTATACGGTCCATGCAAGTGGCTTTACTACTTGGTAGACTGTTCATACCTAATAGGATCTCTATCCACTGCAGTGATCTTCTAACTGCTTTTGTTCTTCTAAAGAGAATTGGTCACAAGGAGTTGAGTCTTAGGGTTCTATAAGGATGGCGGTCGGAAAACCATTGTGACGGCCATGGTCATGGTAGCAGAAATTAACCGACCGCAGGTACCGCGGCAAAACCAGTGGTCAGATTAGGATCAACCACCAGAAAAATCCGACTGCGGCAGAACGATGCCACAAAAGACCGCAAGTAGGGGGCGGAGCAGGTGAAAATCTCTCCGCGGCGGTCGGATTAGCAGCGGAAAAACCCAAACCCGCTGCAAGGCCAGCGGAGTGAAAGCAAGCACAATTCTGATACCATTGATGTGACAGCAGAACGATCTGCTTTTTCCGAGCGCCACAATCACCAACAAGGGTGAATGGGAGAGCAAGCGGAAGGGCTGTTGCATACCCACATGCCGGGGCCGCTCCGCAACTATTATGGCGGTCGGAAAAAAAACACACAACAAGGCCACCAAAGTGTACACATCAAGCAAGCTCAGCCCCCAAAAACACCTAACACACCCCAAGGACCCACCCCATCGCAACTAAAAAAATACAAGTCCTAGGACAACACACACAACACACCTAGCAGCAGTACTCCATTTTGACACACCCACACAGCTGCGTATATAACCAGCCCCTTCCTTGACCAGAATCCCTTGCAATACTCCAGCCCTGAAGGAACTAAACCCTACATCACAAAGGAGAGGCAAACCACCACACATCTCACCAACACAACAACACACGCACATACACATCACTTACATCATCCCCACCACCCTCACACCTGCACCTCAAACCATTTGCACATCACACACCATGGCACAAAAGAAAATGCCCAAATTCACTGACAATGAGTTGTCAGTCATGACAGATGAGATAATCAGAGTAGAACCATAATTGTTTGGTAACCTGATCCAACAGACACCATTAGCCACCAGAGCACAAATGTGGTGAAGGATAGTCAACAAGCTCAATGCAGTAGGGACCACCCCGCACACCAAGAAGGAGATCATGAAGTGGTGGAATGACCACCAGAAGCAGGTGAAACAAAAGAACTACAAGTACTGTCAGCTGTCTAAGATGACTGGCGGTGGCCCTCCCATTCCACCAAGAACATTCACTGCATGGGAGAAGGTGCTTGCCATACTGCATCAAGAGATTCTTACAGGAATAGCAGGGGGAGTGGAGGCTGATAAGTACAAATAATTTTCAACTATCACACTGCTATGTACTGTCTTGCACAACTACAAAGCTACACCTCCGAGGCCCAAATGCATTCATGTGCACCACACACTCCCCAACATATGTCTCACAGATCCAACATTCACTCAATCTGATTCACCTAAAAGGTAGCTAGCAACATTCCCTTGGTTGCATGTGGACAGGCAGCCAGCACTACAACTCCCACCAGGACCCTTTGTCCTAAAGCTGAGCAAGATGGAGTACTCCCCCCCAGCCAAAAGCATGTGGCAGCCATTGTACATCCCCAACCAAACGTATAGGTAGGTAGCCATCTTTACAGGGAGGGATGTGTGCGGGTGGGAGGCCAGCACTACAACTCCCGCCAGGCCCCCTTGTCCCAAAGCTGAGCAAGATGGAACACTACCCCCATCCAAGAGCCATGCGTAACCATTCCCTCCCTCTGGTCCACAGGTAGTCATCCATCTTGACAGGGAGGGGTGTCTGTGGATAGGTAGCCAGCACTACAACTCCCACCAGGCCCCCGTCCCACAGCTCACCAGGATGGAACACTCCTCACACCCAAGAGCCATGTGTAACCATTCCCTCCCTCTGCTCCACAGGGAGTCTGCCATCTTAACAGGGAGGGGTGTCTGTGAATAGGCAGCCAGCACTACAATTCTCACCAGGCCGCCTTGTCCCAAAGCTGAGCAAGATGGAGTACTCCCCCCAGCCAGAAACATGTAGCAACCAATGTACATCCCCAACCAAACTTACAGGTAGGTAGCCATCTTCACAGGGAGCGGTGTGTGTGAGGGGGAGGCTAGCACTTCAACTCCCAACAGGCCCCCTTGTCCCACAGCTCAGCAGGATGGAGCAAACCCACCACCCAGAACCATGTGGCAGCCATTCCATCAATCACATCAAACTCACAGGTAGGGAGCCCTCTTAACAGGGAGGGGTGTTTGCTCAAATCAAACTTACAGGTAGGTAGCCATCTTAACAGGGAGGGGTGTTGATGGGTGGGAGGCCAGCACTACACTTCCCACCAGGCCCCCTTGTCACACAGCTCAGCATGATGTAGCACTCTACACACACAAAACCATGTGGCAGCCATTGAATTTCACTCATCAAACTTACAGGTAGGTAGCCATCTTCACAGGGAGGGGTGTATGTAGGTGGGAAGCCTACACTACAATTCCCACCAGGCACCCTTGTCTCAAAGCTGAGCAAGATGGAGTACTCCCACCAGCCAGAAGCATGTGGCAGCTTTTGTACCTCACCAAACAAACTTACAGGTAGGTAGCCACCTTCACAGGGAGGGGTGTGTGTGGGTGGGAAGCCAGCACTTCAACTCCCAACAGGCCCCTTGTCCCACAGCACAACTGAATGGAGCACTCCACCCCACCCATAAGCATGTGACAGTCATAGCATCGTTCCATCCAATCTTACAGGTCGATAGCCATCTTATGCACTCTTGTCCCACCCCTGAGCAGGATGGAGCACCCCCACACCCACAACCATGTGTCAGCCATTGCATTGCCCACCTTCACCTAACAGGTAGATATCCCTCTTAACAGGGAGGGGCTGGTTGTGTTTGAAAAGTCTGCACTACAACTCCCACCAGGCACCTTTGTCTCAAAGCTGAGCAGGATGGAGTATCCCCGCCTCCAGCCATAAGCATGTGGCAAACATTGCAGTTCTCCCTTCAAAATCACAAGTAGGTAGCTATCTTATGCTCTCTTGTCTCACCCCTAAGCAGGATGGAACACTTCCCCCACCCAAGAGCCATATGCAACTTATTCCCTCCCTCTGCTCAACTTCAGAGGAAGGGAACCATCTTAACAGGAAGGGGGATTTGTGGTTATGAAGCCAGCACTACAACTCCCACCAGGCACCCTTGTACCAAAGCTGAGCAATATGGAGCACTCCACCACCCACCCAGAAAGATGTGTCAGAAATTCCCCCCAAATGTACCACAGACCAGGTAAGTAGACAGTGCATGCACCCCACCATTTCTCTCAAAAAGCATGGAGCCGTATGACCACTCCAGCCCTCACATCCCACCAAACTTGGCATAGATCCAATTGTCACTTCCAGTGTTTAGACAGCTAAGCGTATGTAACTGTCACAGAAAACAAAGTGTGACTCACCAAATCACATGTATTCAAAACTCTGGGCACAATAATGCACAGCACTGAGTGCTATCTGTAAGTGCCATGGGGCAGAGCATCAAGGCCCATATGAAAACAAAACAAGCATGGTCTGTAGTAAAAAGAAAGGAAACCAAATGACATGACAAAGGTATGCATGAGATTACAATGTCTAGTTCATGCTCAGATGTAAAGTCTTCCATGCAGAGTAATTAACAAAGATGCTTCACATAAAGTCATTATGCTGCTATTCGTTAGATGACAACATGTCACAAAATATGCATGTGGCGCATGGTATCTATTGACATGTCACACCATAGACAAGTAATGTATATAGCTCCACACCATGTCATGATGCACAGTACTGTGCAGACATACAATGCTGTAAACTGTGTGGTGTATAACATCTAACACCAAGCTTGAGGGCTGCACTTCAATGACCATTTCCCCTCTGTTCCACAGGTGATCAAGAACTGACAGCAGAAAATGATCACACCAACGTGCAGAGCCAGTCTCCACCCCAGAACATGGACTCTCTGATGCTGACTCCCTAGATTTCTTGGATGCGTAGCAAGAAGCCAGCCCATCAGGCATGATTGGGCGCAACAGGTCAAAGGACCCCACTGTCCCCCCGCCACCACCTCAGCAATAACAACTACGCTGACCCCTGCTGTAACGTCCTGTGCGACCTCCACCACCACCAGCAGCACCACCAGTGCTGCCTACAACACTCTCCCTGACTCAGAGAATGACCACCCCACCCAATAAGGGAGAGTACACGGGTGCGTAGAGTGGTGACGCCACAGGTCCGGGACAGCAGGGCAGGTGGGTGGGCAACTCGGCATCAGACCCAACCGGACACTGGGACCAGGCCTTAGCCAAAATCGCCTTGCCTATGAACGAGCAATGGGGAACACAGGCCAGGCTCTTGAAGATTCCCGTGAGCTCCCCCTGCTGCTGAGGTCCATAGACACCCACATGTGCCAAATTGTGGACCTCTTGGGCCAACTTGTGGGGGTTCTGAGAGACAGGCCTGTGGCTCAAACAACAGCTCCACCTCCCTCCAGTTGTTTGCAGGATGACAGTTCCCCCACCTCCCCTGCAGCCACAGAGAGGGGTGAGTCCTCAGACCCCTCTGAGCCCACAGCTGAGGCCCCCCAGCCAAACGCTCAAGGGGCCATCCAACGAAATCCCAGGGAGGATCCCGTGGCAAAGCACCAGCCAAACACCAGTCAAAGATCCAGCCATAATGGGACCCCTGTTCACCTTGCTATTGACTTTGTTGACTGTCCTTACCCACACTGTCAGGTTAATGGCATGTGTCTGTTGGACTGGGTCACCACATCCATGTGGTAACTACTCGATTGTGTCATCTACCATCACTGACAACTCATTGATTCCCTTTTCACCATTTTGTAAATATTCACTTCCCTGTCACATGTACCCATTGTAAATAAACACTCATTACACACCTATGTTTTCGTGTCAGCTCCATGTTTATCACAGGATGTACAATGTTGACTCTGTTTACAATGTACCAGGAGCACTGATTATTTGGACTCAACAGGCAGCAGTCACAAAGCTCACCTAGGCCTTTTCACCAATAAAATCAGCAGACAATGCCACCGTTGTACATTTTCACTCACCTTCAAAGGAAGTAGCCGTTGATGAGCTGTTGATGCAGGTCAACACCTTCCTCCTATTCACGTTCCTCATCACTGGACATGTGTGGGTTTGCAGGCGGTGGCCTTGGCTGCTCATCATTGTCCAGGAGCAGGTAGATCTCCTTGCGCAAGGCCAGGTTGTGGAGCATGCAGCATGCAACTACGATCTGACACACCTCTTGGGGAGAGTACATCAGTGGACCTCCGGTCTTGTCCAGGCAGCGAAATTGTGACTTAAGTAGACCAAAAGTACTCTCCACCACACGATCAGTCCTGCCATGGGCATCATTGTAGCAGACATCACCTGGGGTCCTGGCATCCCTCAGTGGGCTCAGCAACCAAGGCTGGTTGGGATATGCAGACTCACCTAGGTGTGAGATACACAGACCAATGTTGTAGGATAAACAGTAGCTAAGAACAGCATGTAACACATACAGCACACTACTTGACTCTACATACTCACCCACAATCCACGCACCCTCTGGGGGCAGATTTGCCATCAGCTATGGTACGATGCTGTTACGCAGGATGTAGGAGTCATGGGCTGATCCTGGAAATTTGGCACAGACATGGGAGATTATGATATCCGCCTGGCATACCACTTGCACATTAATGGAACGGAAATGCTTCCTGTTCCTGTAGATGTGCTCACGTGCCTATGGCGGAACCAGGCCAACATGTGTGCAGTCAATGGCACCAACAACAATAGGGATGTGGCCAAGGACATAAAAATCACCCTTCACAGCCGATAATTCATGCCTCCTGGGGAAATGGATGTATCTGTCCTTGTAGGTCATCATAGAGGACAGGACATCACGTAGCACCATGCTGAACATAGGTTGCGACACCCCACCTGCGGTGGACACTGTGTACTGGAATGAATCAGTAGCAAAGAAATGCAGGGCCGTCATCTACTTACACATTGGTGTCAAAGCAGTCGAATAGATTCTGCGAGGCCTCAGATGGTGCTCCAACAGAGCACATAGGTCTTGAAGCACGTGAAGTGCTGTCGCTTAGTGTTAGGATTTCCCCCCAGGACACATTTAAAGCAATACTAATCTACCGCCCCCCGGCCCCAGAGTTGTGTTTCTTGATTCCATTGACACCCTCTTGGAGGAGGGGCTGTATGCCACCTCTTTCACCATAATGGGGGATTTTAATTTTTATTGGGATGTTCCTTCGGACCCGGACAACCTGAGGTTGAAGGAAATTATGAACGGAGGAGACCTTGTGCAACCGGTAGATGGCCCTACTCATATAGCGGGACACACCCTAGATGGAATTTTTCTAATGTTTCCAGTCTTTTCCATCACTGATGTACTGCCACTCCCCTGGACAAATGATGCCGCCATTATTTTTACATCATTTAAGATCCCTCATTTCCAATATAAACCAGAGCCTAAGGAGAAGATTGCCATTCAGGTCTGGAAAAATGTGGGTAGCCTTGAATTAGGGAATCTTCTGGAGGCAACAGCCCCTAGTCTTTGAGCTAATGTGGAGGATGCCACGGGTGCATATATGGGTTGGATTGTGGCTGCATGCAACAAACTAGCACCGGTTAAAATGCATAACCCTAAACGTGCCCGCCCCTCAGCCCCCTGGTTTTCCGACAATTTTTAAAAGCACAAATCAGATTGCAAAAGGCAGGAACGGGTTCGGAGAAAAGGGTATAACACCAATAAAAATGAGGTGTACAAAGCGAGCCTCACAAACTATAAGTTACTTACTGAAACTAAGAAAGCATATTTTGCCGAGCAGATTGATGAGGCCAAATCCTCTTCTAGAGAACTGTTTAAAACTATCACCAAGCTGACGGACCCTGCTAGACCTCAAACATACAGCATCCTCGCACTCTGTGAATCATTAGCCTCCTCCTTTAGGAACAAGAGGGAAGTCATCTTTTCATGATTTACCCACCAGCAATTAATGGGGGTGTCAGTCTTAGTGGGGCCATTGCCTGTTGCCATACCATCTGCAGCTTAATAAGATGGTTTTAGACCTTTCGAGAAACAGGATGTAATAAACCTTCTAATGGCAACCCGATCCAGATCTCCCCTGGACTCTTGTCCTGTGTCTGTGATCAAAGGCATCCCCGAAGTTATAGCTTCCATCCTTTCCCCTTTGTTTAATACTATTTTCAACTCTGGCCAGTTTCCTAAACCGTGGAAATCAGCTTAAATTCTTCCACTGATAAAAAAGCCAAATCTGGATCCTTGTGATCCCAATAATAACAGGCCTATTTCACGCCTCCCACTGCCGGCCAAAATGATTGAGAGGACTATGAACGCGCAACTCAGCACGTTCATAAAGATCAACAACTTTTTAGATCCTACGCAATTCGGCTTTCATGCAGAATATAGCACAGAGTTAGTCCTGATCAAGGCCACAGAGGAGGTTTGAGAGGTGGTGGACCAGGGGTGTGCAGCCTTTGAAACGGTTCATCACGAAGTTCTGATGGACCGTCAATTGACTGTGGGGGTTCAGGACAAAGCCGGAAATCTTCTAAAATCTTTCCTGGCTGATAGAACTCAGATGGTGGATTTGGGTAGGAATAGGTCAAAGCTGTTCTCCCTTCCTTGTGGGTCCCACATGGGTCATCCCTTAGCCCCACGCTCTTTAATATCTATGTTGGCCCGCCCTGATAAGATCATTTGGGCTCCAATTAACATCCTATGCAGATGACACAAATTGTGTTGTCTCTACAGTGAGACAAAGAAGTGGAAGCTGGCTTAAGATGCCGTGACTGCATGAAACCCATTGCCGGCTGGATTTTCTCAAACTGCCTGAAACTAAATGCAGGCAAAGCGGAGGACATCATTTTCGGCAAAAATCCTAATCTCTGGACCCCAACTGGTGACCTGAAGAAATGGTAACGCCACCAAACCCTACTAGGAAAGCCAAGAACCTGGGGGTGATTTTAGATAACAGGCTTACTTTTCAGGTCAGTGTGGTTGTCTGGACAAGCTTTTATCTCCTCAGAGTACGGCGGAAATTAAAAAAATTCTACCTGAGGATAGCTTTAGGAAGGCAGTCACAGCACTCATTTTGTCTTGGTTAGAATATTGCAACAGTCTGTATTTGAATATTCACAAGAAACATCTGAACAGACTCCAGCTGGTACAAAATGCAGCAACCTGATTGCTAATGGGCACACCAAGGTTTGTCTGAGTCAGAAAGGGACTTTGGGATCTCCACTGGCCTCCAGTAAAACAACGTGCACAATTTAAAGCGCTTAGCACGGCTTTTAAGTCCTTGACTGGTAGTGGCCCTGACTAGCTGAGAAAACGCCTTCAATGGTATGTTTTCGGAAGAGCATTGCGTTCCTCGGAAGCAAAGCAAGTGGCCATTCCCCGAGTGAAAAAAGCGAACTGTGGTGGCAGTAGTTTTATCGCTTGTGCTATTAAAGCTTTGAACAACTTACCAGCTCATCTCAGGAATGCTACCGCGCTCCTCTCCTTCAGGAAGGGACTGAAAACATGGTTCTTTTCTGAATAAGTCATCTCCTTTCCTGGAAACCAGTTACGAAGTGCTCAGCATCAGGACACCCTTGGGTAGAAGTGTGCCTTAAAAGCTTATTAACATATCATAACATAACATCCAGAAGGAATTATCGTGTGATGTCCTCATCCTCCATGTCCACCAGTACTGTGTATAGACGATGTACATTTGGTCGCCTCCTAGGTGAGATAAAATGTCACACATGTCAATTAAATCCCCCTATGTGATGTGTCCAACATCTTACATGTTGACTGAGACAGCGTCAACAATGATTGGCAAAAACACTTCAGCTTACAGCACAACTCACATGTAGGGACACCTTGACCTAAATTAGTCGCACTCTTGTCCAGTATTCACACAGAGATTTCCCCCAAAACACATTCAGACTATGTAAATTCAAAAAGGTACATCCCAAACTCTTGTGCCACCAGCCCCGAGAGTAGTTGACACAGCACATGTGTGAGACAGAAACACTGCTAGCTTCAACGTAGCTGCTGTACCTGCCGCATCTTCTTGCACAATTCGGACAGGGCACACATTAACAACACAATGTGCACAGTGTGTGCACAAAGATCAAGTATTGACATGAGTTCAGCAATCTACACAGTGAAATAGGCACAATATGTGGTCAGACCCTCATTACTGTGTGTCGCTTAAACATCTCACACATTGAAATGTGTACACATGTGACACATGTGAGAGTCCATCACACCACAGCTCTGTGTCCATGCACAACAATTTCATAAGTGACATGTGAGTGAGTACATGCCTGTGCCCTGACATAGCATGTGTAGTCATCAGTGGTCTAAATGTCACACTAGCACTGGTCTGCACTATTCTGGTGGCATGATTCATGTGCTACAGTACAATGTTGAGAACTGGCCATTGACACTGCCACAGCATGATGTGTCCATAGGTGGCATAAGCGTGCACCGCCAACACAACCACGGCCATGGGCACCAATACCAGGCTGCCAAATCACGGTAGTGACCGCCTGGCCCATGCGGTGTGCCACCGCCAATGCCCACTGCAATCGCAGTAGTGACATACACAGTGTAAAATGGTGGTTGGTGTGCTCTGCCACCACAATCAAGGCCATGGGCACCAATACCAGGCTGCCAAATCACAGTAGCGACCACTCGGCCCCTGCGGTGTGCCACCGCCAATGCCCACCACAATCGCGGTAGTGATATACACATTGTAAAATCACGGTTGGTGTGCTCCGCCACCACAATCATGGCCATGAGCACCAATACCAGGCGGCCAAATCTCAGGAATGACCACAGGCCCCCTGCGGTGTGCCACCAACAATGCCCACCACAATCACGGTAGTGATATATAAGCATGGGCGGATTTTGCGGATCCACGATTCGCGGATTCAGCGGATTCACGGATCGTGGATCCGCAAAATCCGCGGATTCAGCGGATTTGCGGATTTGGGGGCGGGGCTTCCTCGAGCGTGTGGGCGGGGCCAAACGGACGGGGCTTCCACGCGAGCGCACATGCCTCTTGTGTGTCTAAAAGGTCAGAGACCGATCAGAGCAGCAGATTAAGAGACAGAAGCCCCTGGTCACAGGAACAGCACGGGGGTTGCGCTCGTATGCTGAATGAGTCACTGCATTTGCGCTTCAACTAGTTCCAGCGACCAAGTGTGTGTCACTATGCAATCGCGCCGAAGTGCGCAGGGGTCCCTTGAGTGAAATGTCCATCATAGTGGGTAAATGGCGGGAAGACGGTGCACACCTCGAGTGTGTGGGCGGGGCCAAACGGACGGGGCGTCCATGCGAGCATGCCTCTTGTGTGTATAAAAGGTCAGAGACCGATCAGAGCAGCAGATTAATTTTTGGGCTGATGAATGAGTCACTGAATTTAAGCTTCAACTAGGGCACATGCTTTATTGATATTTGCAAGTGTTTCCTGTTGAGGTTTATTTTTTTGTGCCAGGACCGTCGTGCCCGAATGAACCCTGCCCTTCATATTTATTCAAGAAGACACCACTGTTGAAATAATTTACGATGGCGCCGGCAAGCTGCCAGCGCCATCCTGCAAAAGTTACTTAATTAGCTTCAACAGGAAGCTCCAACTGCTAAAATAAAGCAGGCGCTCGAGCCCCTGCTGTATCTTATCTGTTAGAGCTTCCTGTTGAAGCTAATTAAGTAACTATTGCAGGATGGGCGCTGGCAGCTTGCCGGCGCCATCGTTAATTAGGCGCGCTTGAACTTTTGACCGCAAAATCCGCTCCGATCGCGGATTGCGGATTTTCGGCAAATCCGCGAGAGTTCGCGGATCGCGGATTTGCCGAAAATCCGCAAAATCCGCGATCGGAGCGGATTTTGCGCTCATGCTTAGTGATATACACATTGTAAAATGGCAGTTGGTGTGCTCCGCCACCACAATCACGGCCATGGGCACCAATGACAGGCAGCCAAATCACGGTAGCGATCGTCTGGCCCCTGCGGTGTGCCACCGCCAATGTCCATACCCTTACAGCCAATGGGAAACCAAATCGCGGTAGCAAAATGCAATTTTGAAAATCGCGGTAGGCGTGCTCCGCTACTGCAGGGCCAGTCATTGGATGCAATTGTAAGATGCACGATCGCGGTAGCAACCGCCTGGCCCCTGCGGTGTGCCACTGGCAAAGCCCATGCCCTTACAGACAATGGGAACCGCAATTGCGGTACCCAAATGCAATTTTGAAAATCGCGGTAGGGGTACTCCAATACCGCGGGCCGGTCATTGGACGATTTTGAAAAAAACTGACCTGGAACAGCGATTGGAGCCGCTTAGTACCACTGAAACAACCCCAGGGGGCTATATATGTGTGGGAGAGAGCCACATATTTCCACTGCTTCCAAACACTGCTGACTGACACCTTTCACCACCAACTGCTGCTGTTCCTGGCTCATGGACCCAATGATGGAGAGGACTGAGAATATCAGGGCCCTTCCCTTGACCACAGAGGAGCTGGAGGTCATGGTGGACGAGGTGCTCAAACAGTATGGGAGGCTATATGGTGCTCCTGATGTCATGGTAAGTTTTTCAGAGTGAAAGTAGGGGAGTGCAGGGAGTGCCCAAATGAAGTGTATCTGCTGCAGTATGTGCCTGAGAGTGAAGGTGTGTGTGAAACACTGCCTAGCATGCTGACTTCAGGGGAAAAGGGTCTGTATTTTACACATTTCCCTGGCTGCATATAAGGATGGGTGGGACAAGCAGTGTTTTTGCAGCAATACAGTGACACTGGAAGTTTGGTAAGTGTGAGGCAGGATAGAAATTACCTGTGCTAATGGATGTTTGGGTCCATGAGGGTCTTCTCAGGCTCATCTGTGACATTACAAAGAGTTTCCGTCCAGAGGGTACTGATGGAAGTGTATTTGACTTTATATTGCCACCATGGATATGTCAGCAATATGCACAAAAGTGAAATGCCTAAGGGTGACACTA
Organism: Lissotriton helveticus; assembly: GCF_964261635.1. NCBI lineage: Eukaryota > Metazoa > Chordata > Amphibia > Caudata > Salamandridae > Lissotriton > Lissotriton helveticus. Next base: position 1,513,705,650 of record NC_136061.1, on the reverse strand, counting down.
TTGTTGGAAAATCACCTATGACACCTATGATTGTTGTACTTTTGATACATCCCCCTTCCATTTTTTTCATAATGTGTAGGCACATTTTTCCCCACATATTGTACATGCATGTGACAGTTCTGATGACCCACGTCAGACCACAGTGTGAGCCTCCCTGGCATGCACAGTTACTGCCCAATTTGTCAGGGACCCATGACTGAATGGACAGAGTGAGACATATGGGTTGTCTGTTACCCTATCCCTCAATGAGCTATCTTACGCCTGTGTATTGCACAAGACAGACCTTGTGTGAGGGTGTGAGACTGTAAGATCATGTCCCTATACGTGACCTCCATGACACAGGTAGCTATTCACAGGCCAAGTACATTGAGGGGTGTGCACTGTTGGACACAGTGAGTCTGCCCCAAAACATCATTTCCAATGTAATGTATGTCTTGCTCCCTCACATACTGCATTGCAGATGTGGGCCATCTTCACCTTGCTTTCTGTGCTGGTATTCTGCATGTGTATGAGATGGCCAGGTACTGTGTCCATACTCATACCTGCATGCATCTAGGTATGATTATCTCACGCTGGTGTACTTCGTGTCATGCTGTATTGTCTCTGCTAAACATATCTGAACACCTGTGCTTGGTGTGTGCATTCTCCTGTACTGAGACACAGTGATACATAACCCAGTGTCACTGATATTTGCTCTCCTTGACTCACATGCCTACAGCTCAAAGTCCACCAGCGTAAGGCCGTATGGAGGGCCATTGCATGCAAGGTGGGGGCTCTGGGTGCCTCCAACTGATGGCACACACTGTCACAAGAGGTGGGATGACATCTGCCAGCTGAGCAAAAACGTGGCAGAGAGGATGCTGGGGCTGCTCCCTCGGACTGGCAGGTTGACACGCAGGAGCATGACACCACTAATGGCCCGCATATTGGTTGTGACACAGCCAGAGCTGGATGAATGTTTGAGGGCCTGGGGAGGGTGTCTTTGGTTGTGAGTGATTGTATGTATTGCAGCTCTGAGCCAGTGCTGACTTCTGTGATGTTGCTAGTGTGATGCAATGGCTTGTAAGTGTCCTCTCTGTTGGGTGCAGCTGTCATGCATTTTCGCAACATGTACTTTCTCATGTCAGTAATGAAATGGCCCTTGACGTTGCATTCTGAGTTGTGGCCTAATGGCATCGGCTGCATTAAGGGAGTCAGGGACATCCATGGCAGTGAACGGCAGTGTATCTCATCTGAGTGTTCTATTGTCAATGTGTGCAGTGCCTGAGCTCAGAATTGTGACAACTACACATCTGACACCAATGTGCAACTGTAGTTGTGCACCAAAGCATGACATGGTGGATGGCAAGAGCTCATGGCCATTGCTAAATGACATTTTGGAGTCTGTATCTGTGTTGTCCCCTTATGTTGACTTCATATGTGACTGCGAAAACATGTCGGGATGTATATCTTTTTCACCCACAGGTCCCTAGGTATGCTCACAGGGATCTGCATGTCAGGTTACATGGAGGTACGGGCAAGCTTGTTGGCTGTGTGGACATCATATGGGTCAATCATGCAAAGTGTGCATGTTACCATGCATCTTTTGAGTTTTTAATTAAGGTTGCACAATGTGACTGCACAGGGTTGTGTGCAACTTGGGGGTATCATCATTTTGTTTTGTGCTTTGCTTGCATATGATGTTTGTGTGTATGGCACTAAACTGACCCTACGTCTCTGTCTCTTGTAGCATCTGCCAAGGGCACAGAGAGCCAGGGGACGGACACCAGTGGTGAGGCACCTTGCAGGACTGCTACACATGAGCTCACTGATGTGACCAGCGCCTCGGAGGGGGACAGGAGTGTCCTTGAGGAATCACACCCAAAAACACCAACCTCAACGTCATCTGATGCCAGTGGTGACTCCTCGATGTTGACAGGCACAGGGAAATCTGCCTCCTCTTCCACCACACATTGCCCAGTGCCCGCTCTCCCAGCTACTTCCACTAGTGCTGCACGTGCCCGCACCAGTAAGAAGGGAAGAGTGTCCTTCCGCCCAGGCACCACTGCCCCTGCCCATGTGTCCCCTACTGCCCTCAGTGTTGAGGCAGTGGACCTTTTGCGCCAGCTGTGTACGGGTCAGACAACTCTCCTGAATGCCTTCCAAGACCATGACAAGAAGTTGGCACAGGTAGATGCTTTCATGGAGGGCATTTATTTAGATGTGGGTGAGCTACACAGGACTGTCCAGTCTTTGTCCTCCACAGTGACGGCAGCCATTCAGCTGTCACAGGCTCAGAGTCCAGCTCCAGTCCCTTTGGCAACCCCCCTGCCAGTGTCTACATCTGACGAGAGTGACCACACACCACAGCCCAAAGGCTCCAGGTACACCACAAACAGCACACAACAGCAGCACTCCAAGTGGGCCAGAGCACAGACATCATCCCCAAACAAACTAAAGTGACACAGGAGCACAAAGGCAAAAGCCCTTCAGGGGACACTCAGGGCCATCAAGCCAAGAAGCAGGCCTCAGGCTCACATGCTTCAAAATCAGCCCCATCCAAGGATACTCCCATCCCAAGAGCATTTCCCAAAGACAGGCAGACAGTTGCCGTGCCTCCTGTGAAGCTGGTGCCTGCTAAGAGTCCGCAGAAAAAGCCCTATAAGGCAGTTTCTCCCACAACATCAACTCCCACCCACACCTCTGTGAAGCTGGGAAATGAGGGCACTTTAGGGGGTTCACCTGGTCAACAGGGGAGGGAGGGGAAAAGGCAAGGTCAAGCATAGCGCCCAAACCAGCAGATCCCCAGAGGGAAGGCCACCACCTGCACCTGATGCACCTGTGGTGGAGAATGAGTCTGTTGTGCCCGCCCCACTTTCCACTCCACCCAAGACAATTATTCCCTATCGAATCCCCAAGAAGTGGAAAGGCAGCCCTTCTCAATCACCCTCCCACACCTTTACAACGCAACTTTTACCACGCAGTGCCTTTACAACGCAACTTTTACAACGCAAACTATTACAACGCATTGCGCTGTGGGGCGCTCTAGGATAGGGAATAGGTTTAATGTACTAACCAACACCTTCCCTACTATCCACGGGGACTGGAGTTGGAATAGTAAATTAAACAATTCACTATCCAGCGCCTAAAAGCACTATGCATTGTAATGGTATGCGTTGTAAAAACCGCGTTGTAAAAGCATGCGATGTAAAAGCATGCGTTGTAATGTCATACATCCGTTTCAGGGCAGCATATCTCCACCTCCACATGCCATCACGCCACCCGGTACAAGCAGCCCTCGGGCTCCCAAAGCCACTGATGCCTCTACCTCAGCTGGTCCTCTCTCTCCCAGGTCCAGTCTTCCAACTGGCCCTGACAATCAGCCACCTCACAGTCCAACTGACAGCCAAGTCTGAGGCTAAGTCCCCCTCCCACACCTATCTGTCCCACAGCGGTGCCTGGACTGCACCATTATTATCCTCCTGGCTGTATTTCTTCCCATGGCAGTGTATGGTGTCACCAATTCAATGTGCAGGTTCTCAAGCACATGTGTGCCTACTTTGAACTATGGACTGGCCACTGGCCTTGCTGTTTATCACTTAGGATGCCCATTCCCTGTGCAAGTTGTCAGGCACACATGTGCCTACTTTGTATGATTGACTAACCACTGGCCTTTCTGTTTGTTACTATGGATGCCCATTCCCTGAGCAGGTTCTCATGTACCTACTTTGCACTTTGTACTGGCCAATGGCCTTGTTGTTTATCACTTTGGATGCCCATTCTCTGTGCAGTTTTTCAAGCACACATGTACTTTATTCTACATTGTACTGGCCAATGGCCTTACTGTTTATCACTTAGGATGCCCATTCCCTTTGCAAGTTCTTATGCACACATGTGCCTACTTTGAACGATAGACTGGCCACTGGCCTTCCTGTTTGTTACTATGGATGCCCATTCCCTGAGCAGGTTCTCATGTACCTACTTTGCACTTTGTACTGGCCAATGGCCTTGTTGTTTATCACTTTGGATGCCCATTCTCTCTGCAGTTTCCCAAGCACACATGTACTTTATTCTACTTTGTACTGGCCAATGGCCTTGCTGTTTATCACTTAGGATGCCCATTCCCTGTGCAGTTTCTCAAGCACACATGTACTTTATTTTACTTTGTACTGGCCAATGGCCTTGCTGTGCATTAATTTGGATGCCCATTCCCTGTGCAGTTTCTCAAGCACACATGTACTTTATTCAACTTTGACCGGCCAATGGCCTTGCTGCTTAACACTTTGGATGCCCATTTCCCGTGCAGTTTTGATGTGTGTGTGCCTCTGCAATGCCAATTGCACACATGTGTGACGCAGGAGCTGGGTGCCTTTTGTTTCAATATTCTGCCATGTTCTTGTGATTGTGTGCACATGTAGGAGTTGTAGGTTGTGCAATGTGCAGTGTGTTGGTGTGTCCTTGCACTCCTGGGGGACACCTACTTGCTGAACTCAGACAAGACGGAGGTCCTCATCCTCGGATCCACCCCTTCGGCGTGGGATGACTCCTGGTGGCCGACCGCACTGGGAACCGCTCCAACACCCATCGACCATGCACGCAACCTAGGGGCCATCCTCGACTCCACCCTTTCCATGTCTAAACAGGTCAACGCCGTCTCTTCCTCCTCCTTCAACACCCTCCGCATGCTCCGCAGGATCTACAAGTGGATCCCCACTGAAACGAGAAGAACGGTCACCCAGGCCCTCGTCAGCAGCAGGTTGGACTACGGAAACACCCTCTACGCAGGAGCCTCGGCTAAACTCCCGAGACGGCTCCAACGCATCCAGAATGCCTCTGCACGCCTGATCCTCGACATCCGTTGCCACAGTCACATCACACCCCACCTGAGAGACCTGCACTGGCTCCCGGGCAACAAGTGGATAACCTTTAAGCTCCTCACCCACGCACACAAGGCACTCCACAACACCGGGCCAACGTACCTCAACAGATGACTCAGCTTCTACACCCCCACCCGCCAGCTCCGCTCCACCGACCTCGCCCTCACCACAGTCCCCCGCTTCCGAAGAGCGACCTCCAGTTGCAGATCGTTCTCCCACCTTGCCGCCAAGACCTTGAACACCCTCCACATCCACCTACAGCAGACCCAAGACGTGCTGACCTTCAGAAAACTCCTCAAGACCTGGCTTTTCAAGCAGTAGCAGCATTCCCCACCCCAGCGCCTTGAGACCCTCACGGGTGAGTAGTGCGCTTTACAAATGATATGATTGATTTATTGATTGATTGATTGCTGCCAGTTGTGAGTATGCAGAGTGTGTGACTGCCAAGTCTGTGTTGAGTTTTGTTGATCAACCATGTGCCTTTTTACTGTTTGTGCTCACAATGCAGACCTGCTCAGCCACACTGACATTGTTGGTGAGTTTTCTCATGCATTGCATTTTTGGCTTCAGTATGGTATGTGGGATGTGGAGTCATACCATCCTCTATCTGTGCTTCTGATGCCTACCCATTGTGAGTGACTCCTCCATGTATTTGTGTACAGTACACTCCTGACCTGTCCACTACTGACGTACAAACCAGTTCAATCTCATGTCATATACCACTTGGGTTGCCACTGTGGGAGCCTCCACACCACTTCATTTGTTATACTATGCTTTGCTGTGCTGATCTGTGCACATGACCAATGTGCCACTCAGGACAGTTTCCCAATTAGTTATGTGTGATTTCCTTGTACTAGTTTGCAGAAATAGTTGCTCATGTGCAGTGCAAATGTTTGGGCAGCACAGTCCCCTGGTAATGTTGTTTGCACCTGGGTGTCCCTGAGTTGTGCATCTGTGGGTGTTGGGTTAGCTGTATGTGTGTTTGCTGAGGTACTGCTACCCTTCCTGAGTGTGATGTTGTCTGTGTGCTGTGCTGATTTGTTTTGTGGGGGTACATGTTGTGGCACTGAGATGTGTGTGCTACTGATTTGGTTGGTGTGCACACACTGCTTGGCCAGCATTCAGTGCTGTGCGTGTATGTTGCCTTGTACTTGCCTGGTGTGCATCCCCCTGATGTCCAGCTGAGTTTGCAATGTGATGGATTGGCATGTGCATCTGTTGTGTTTTTGTTGTGGATGTATGCAGTGTTTGGCCTGTGTTGACTCTTTCTGTTGACACATGCTCTGTGTGTGATGTTCTATTTGCATGACATTGTGTGTGAGTAGTTTGTGCATTGTGATACATTCTGATGTGTGTTGCAAGTGTAGTGTGTATTCCTTTTGTGTCCTGTCACATGCAGCAAGGTGTATTCTTGGTACTGGGCTTGTTTTGAGTGCACACTAATACTATGTCCTCCTATCTTTGACCTGTCACTTGTCAGGATGTGTATGCTTGTGGTACACTATGACACCATGTTGATTTGATGGGTGGTGTGGTGTCTCTGTCTGTGTTAGCTTATTGTCCCATTGATCCCAGTTTGTGTTCATGATTGTTTTGAGATGATGCAATTCTTGTCTATGTTGGGGTATAGTGTCTGTGGATTGGTCCTTAGTGACAATGTTGTGTTTTCCTGTACTGTCTGGGGTCCCATTGCCTTTCCACTGTTTGGCAGGCCATATGTGGGCTTGTACTTCTGGGTATGTTGTTTGTGAGCTTTGTGTTTGGCTATTGTTTTTGTGGCAGCATTGGTTCAGGCATCCCTGATTTTGTGTGTGATGCTTTTGGATGCACTCCATGGAGTGTGATTGGTTGTCAGTGTACTGCCGAGACATCATTTGCACCATTCTCTGTTTTTAACACTGGTGTTGAGTGCTGCAGGTGTGAGTTGGGTCGAGGAGGGGTATGTGTGAAGGATCCAACTTGTGCTTGACAGTCAGGGAGTGTGACAATGAGCCATGTGTGTTGTGCTGTACATACACATGTCAAGTAAGTTGAAACAGATGTGTGGCTGATCACTCTTTGACTTCAGACATTTCCTATCATTCCTGTGACTATGCATGGTTTGCCTTCATGTCTCCCTGAGTTGTTGCACAAAGGTCACTATTGTTTTATTCTACTCACTGTGCCACCCCTGTCTGATTTGATGGCCTAAGGGTGGTGTGATATGTTCCTTCTCTTGCATGTGATGTACACATGTTTTGGGTCTTGCTCCATGGCTTTCCATTACTTTCCACTTCACTTTTGGCTAGCCCATTTATTCACCTACATTGCTGGTGCCCTATGGTATTAGTATGTGTCTGGGTGTCAGTATTGGGTGTTTGTGTGTGACTTTACAGGCAGTGTGGACAGTTCAGTGGTTGTTCACATGTAGTGTAGGAATCAACGGCCGAGAAGGGGAAACAGATGGCAGAGAGCTTTTTATCCAGGCTTTAACATGCCTTTCTATCCGCCGTTTGTACCACAATATGGAGGAGGGTGGATGGACCCTTTCAATCATGGCATACAACAAATGCCCCAGCTAGGAGAACAACAAATGGCAGCTAACTCCAACATGCACCAACAAGAGCCACCTTTTTTTATCCAGGGGCCAAAATCAACCAAGAGGCCGAAAAAAGTCGTTAAGGTGGCAGGATCAACAGAGAAATGTCCAGACCCGAAGCATGGCAGCAACCCAACCATCAACAAGCAAGACCAATCCCTCATAGTGAACCTCTCTGAGTTACAATTGAATGAAGACCAAATAGAAATCCTGAATAAAGGCTTAAGTTTTGTGCCAACACCTCGACTGGATACTTTCAAACTGAAAAGTGAGCTAGCAGAATTCTGTAGGACACTTAAGCTGAAAGCATTCTTTCACAATACTACCAACAGCCAAATTGAAGGTGACACTACATTACGTAGAAATCAACTTTTAATCCTCCACATGCTAGTGTCCCTCCAGAATTCCACACTTTTGAGCAATCCCTAATGAAAGGAGTGGACCAACTTGATAAGGATAAAAAAACCTTTCAAAACCTCTCCAAAAAGGAGCGTGCTGCCCTTGAATCTTTGAGACAGAATGAGTCAATAGTGGTAAAACCTGCCGACAAGGGGGGGGGGGCATTGTAATCTTAAGTAAAGACGGCTATAATGATCAATGCCTTACCCTCCTGTCAGATACAAGATTCTACAGAAAACTCAGTACTGATCCCACACAAAGATTGCAAAATACAATATCGATTATGGTCCATGAAGCAGAGACCAAGAGATGGGTAACCAAAAAAGAAGCTGATTACTTGATCACGCCAGAACCAAAAATCCCCTATTTCTACTCTCTTCCGAAAACTCACAAGAATAGGTCCCTCCTCCGGGGAGACCTATAGTGTCTGGAATAGGGTCAGTCCTTGAGCCGCTTTCAAAATTTGCGGACGAATTTTTAAAACCTCTAGTACAACGAACGCCCTCATATTTAAAGGATACCCGAGACCTGTTGGTACAGATCCAAGCCAAAACATTTGATCCAGAAACAATGCTCCTAGTGGGCTTGGATGTGGAATCATTGTTCACAAGTTTGCCGCAAGATGACACACTGCAAGTTTTGGAAGATATCCTTTACTCTGAAGAGTGGCAATACAATACTCCGAGACATTTCATCCTCGAGTGCTGCAAATTAGCTTTGAAAGAGAACTTTTTCGCTTATGAGCAAGACCTCTATCTCCAAACACACGGCACATCGATGGGCAGTGCCTTCGCCCCGTCGGTAGCGGGGTTATATGTGAGCAATTTCGAGCGCCAGTTCATCCACAACGCAGCGAACACCTTCTCTTCCAGTATCCTTTACTGGAAGAGATATATAGATGACGTGATCCTGATTTGGGACACCAAAGACGATCTGGAACAATTCATACACTGGCTTAACCATCTTGACCCCTGGCTGAAATTCACCCACTCTTCAAGCAACAACAGCTTAGACTTTTTGGACCTCACAATATTTGTGGAAAACAGCACCCTCCAGACAAAAACTTACACAAAACCCACTGCTAAGAACAGTTTGCTTTCATATCAGAGTTACCACCCCAAGCCTTTAAGGGACAATCTTCCCTTCAGCCAGTTTCTGAGGCTGAAGCGTAACTGCAGCAAAAATGAAGATTATCTGACTCAAGCACAAGATCTAAGTCATAAGCTGCTACAAAGGAACTACAACGCCAAAACAGTGAAGTACTGTAAAAAAAGAGCAAGCAATCAACCCAGGGAGTGCCTCTTACAAAGTTATCCCAAGACACAAATACAAGATCTGACTACCTGTGTTACCACCTTTTGCCCATCAACATATGAGGTAAACAAAATGATAAAAAAAACTGGCATATCCTGAATACTGGAGCCTTCAACTGGCCCAAGCCTAGATTTGCAAATCGCAGAACAAAGAACATCAAGGACGTTTTGGTCCATACTCGCCCAGTGAGGAAACAACAACAACTAACCACGAGGGATGTGACCATGAACCCTGTGACTGGCCATTACCCCTGTGGCTCCTGTGTAGCCTGTAAAACCACTACGGCATCAAAAAGATTACAGCTGACGGACACACTGGTATGGACACAGCGTCAGCATACGAATTGCAACTCCACACACGTCATCTACATGGTCAGTTGCCCATGCAACAAGAAATATATCGGGATGACTTGTCGCAAAATTAAGCTCAGGATTGGTGAGCATAAAAGTAACATCAGGCTGAAGAAGAACACCACCAAACTCTGTGCCCACTTTGTAGAGATAGGCCACTCCTGCGAAGAGCTCCACTGGACAGTACTCGAAATGCTTGCCGAAAAAAACAATAACTGTGAACGCAGGTTGTTCGAAAAAGAACAAAGGTGGGTGGACCGCCTTAAAACATGCGAACAGGGGTTGAACGATGCCATCCCTTGGCACCGATTTGCTAACTGATTCTCATGGAAATAACTGTGTGTAACCTTGTATCCTTATGAACCTAAAAAGACTATGCTCAATTTTATATACCTTTGGTGCCTGTCTCATATCTGCCCTAACTCATATTCACAACGCTAATTGAGCCCACAAGTATACTCCCCTTAGCCAAAATGCCTGAGATGGACAAATAAAGTTGCATGATTAACTAGACGCTGTTGAAAAAATGAAAGAAAAGAAGAAAAAAATCGTCACGTTTTTACGGCCGCCCATGGCCCTTTAAAGATCAGGGCTCACAACCTAAGCCACACCCCGGGGACAGAGCCAGCACAAGGCAGGAATCCTCCATACACGCGGGTAATGGCGCCGGCACCCCTGAACTCCTGTAACTCCGGTAAGATGAACGTCTTTCATTAGCCTAACGGAATCTCCTTTACAAACAGCTCTGTGCTTGATACTGCAAGCGAGACCCTGGTGAAGTAGGAGTGCTCTTTGTTTCAGGTAGGCGGAAAACGATCGTTGTTTATCTCTGTTTATTGTTGCACAGCTTAATGCGTGTGTTAGCACCTCCCTCCCTCCTGCTCTAACAAACGCCGGAAAATACTTGTAAAAAACGCTCGGATTTATGTAATCTCAACAAAATACGACTTTTGAGCGATTGAGGAATCAAAAGCACTGCAATTTTCTTTCTTTTTAACTGCACTATAATACCTGGTTAGAATTGATAATGCAGCATACTACAAATAGCTCAGCGCATCCTAGCGTTTATGTAAACAATATGAGTACTACAGGCTTCTGATCCCTGTAATTTTGTGGACAGCTTTGTGTAATATGAGATTTACAGGCCATTAAATTCTGTGCATTTGTAAATGAAACTCAAACTAGCGCCGCAGACCAGTATCTTTTAACCTCTAACAATATTAGCATTACCACTCTCCATTTGTATTGCCTTATAAAAAGTGAAGATGTTTTGGTAAAAGGAAAATGTCGTTTAACCAGACAAGATCATAATAATGATATTTTTAAGAAGATAAGAAAGGTGTGTGTGTGTGTGCAATCTGTGTACATTATCTCGTCTCATTGCAGATTATGAAGGAGAATATCCGAACCATATAACTAAAATAAGAGTACCTATATGTGAAATACCACTACACAAATTGTGTAAGTACAATTTATTTGATGTTTGTTAGTCCTGACGAAAGCTCCATAGACCCCTCCAGGCCCAAGGAGCTGAAACATGTCGACGTACCTTATTAATTATACTATTAGACCCAATAACTCGGTTTAAAAATCGTATCACCAATTTTTTAACGTGGTAAAAACTAACCCTCATTAAAGAACTTCTGGGTCGTTTGCCATTTTTAACAATTTTTTCCTTTTTTGCACAGTTTCCTTTACACTCCCCTTTTTTCACTTGAATTCTCTGGACACTGCACCCTAGACCAGAGGCGCCTCGGGTGAGGCCGGCAAATTCACTACTTCGGAGTAGCCTATGATAACTGCCACAACTCTAATGTGGGGCGGATGAATCAGATATACCGCACCTTTTTCCAACCATTACTTAGAGTTTTTTTAGGCTACTCTGACCTTTATTCCTTATGCCAATGGTCATAAGGTGTAACTAGTGTCCGTTTCCTTTTTGATAACTAATAACTAACCTTGGGGAATGAAACGGAGATCCCGATCCCTTATCCCTCCTTCTGATTAATTAGCACATGTAGTGTGAGTCTTCATTTTGTGATTGGACTCAGTTTTCTTGACATGAGTGGAGGGTAGGTGGGAGGAAGAAGAGTGCCCTGCCCCATAGCTTCTGTGCAGGGTGTTCCTCTTCACCCCACCTTCTAAGACAGGCTACCTGGTTGTTTGGTGTGTGTGGTGCAGGGTCTGAGTACACCTGGCCGGTTAATTGTGCAGGGTACACAGGAGGAGCACACAGGATGTCCCCAAATAGGTGTGGGGGGCGTAGTGTGTGAAGGGTTGAGATGGGGCCCAGTGAATCTTTGTGGACTGCCCATGCCTGGCGCTGGCCCGGCCTACTACATTGTGTGCAGGTTTTCCTGCATCTGTACCGCTGCGGTGACGTGACCGGGACATTGCTGTGATTTCGCGGTTGATGGGTGACCTGGATGCAGAGGGGTGATTTTGTGACAGGTAGGACATGTGTGGGCACACTTGTGGATGTGCTCCTGTCCCAACCAGAGTGTCTGATGTGGATAGGAACCTTATATCAGCCCAGTAGTTGTGTGTTGTGTGTGTGTGCAGAGTTGTGTGATTGCATAACTGCGGCGTTGCCCACGATGGTCCATTATTTGCTGGTAGTGGATCAAGTACAGAACCAGGAAGGCTTGTAGAGCTGGAGCCATTGTGGTCCGCACCCGGTGGAGAGGACTGGCAGTTTGGTTTAGTGTTCCGATGCGTGCGTCCGCCGTCGCTGGTTGGGTGGTTTCTCCGCTGCAGTGTGATGGGCTGTTTGGAGCATTCTGATTTGTACAGTGGACGGGACGTCATTCTGCTCGCCGGTGGGTCTCTATTGGCTCCCACCGCCGCGGTGGTGGGTGCATTTTTATGGTGGTTCACGTCGCACCGCGGCGGACGGAAAATGGCCTTTGTGTGCCAATTGTAATATGGCGGCCGCGAGGACCGCTGCTGGAGGGCGAAAATGAAATTTTCAGCCACCGCCAGCACCGCTGAGGGGCCTCCACCCGCCACCCTAATGAGCCCCTAAGTATTCAATAATCTCCCTAGAGCTCCCCTTTAGATTATACAGATAAAGGGTTTGCTAACATTGATGGAATGATGCTCTGATATTGGCAGAATAGGTGGTTAATCCCACACTTGGAGCCCTATTCTCATGAATTAAATTCTGCACGCTCATTTGCCATGTTTGCATGGCCAGATGGTGCCTGATCTGCTCGCTGCATTCTTAGGAATTTTCTTTCCACACAGTAAACTTATTAGCGACCTTTTAGCCACAATTTCCCAAATAGCAGATTTAGACACTGCCACCTTTGCCTGAGCTTCTCCCAGATCTCCCCCTGTTGTAAAGCCCTGACCAAGTCCTCTTCAGCTTGTGCTAGGCCCACGTGAAGATCCCATATTAGCTGTTGCCCTTGCCTGTTAAGATTCAGCGAAAATCTAAGAGTTTTCCCCTGTATACCTGCCTTCAGGGCATCCCATACAATATCTATTGCTGCGCTCCCTAAATTGTCTTTTAAAATAATAGGGATCCATTTCTGCATATGATTACAATAATCCTCATTGACTAGTAGAGCTCGCTCAAAGCTCCAAGATATTCCCTATGCTTTAAGAATTCCCCATTAATTTCTACTGCTAAGGGATTGTGATCTGAAAGCATACAAGAAGTTTTCTCTATTGAGCAGTTGTGAATTAGAGAGTGGGAGACAAATAAATAATCCAGTCAAGCATGAACAAGGTGTGGTATGGAAAAAAGTATAGCCTGGATCTAAAGGCCTTTGCCAATTCCATACATCAATCAAGCCATGATCTTTGCATAAAGCCCTTAAAGCATGGAATATGTTAGGTTTCCTCCCCGTATAAACTTAGTCTATTTCAGACTTCGGGTATAGTTAGCTGGTATATTAATATTGAAGTCCCCACAGAGAACGACTGGGAGGGGTCCTCTACGATACTTACATAAATTGAGCATAGGTGAAAGTTTCCCCAGTGCATTACAGGCATTCATCTATAACCCATTTGGCCAAATTTGTCGGCTAACATACAAATTACTTGCAGGCTGGTGTTACGCGCCAAAATAGCCGCACCGCATGTCCGGGTGTTCTGTGATGTTCCCCCAACCAGACTATAGCCCATTGAATTTAGAAGATGAAGTTGGGCACCTTCAATATGAGTCTCTTGCATACATACAATATTGGCGGTTAGCAAATGTAACCCTATCCCAGTATTCTGCTTTTTTCTTGGGGTCATTAAGCCCACTGATATTTATGGTGGCTATATGTAATTTACCCATTCTCCACTCCAACATGGCCACCAACAACGCTGAAGTGGGCCCCCCATGTGGCCCCCAGCACCAACCTCCTCCTGCCCAGGCTGCCATCCCTCCTTCGCTGCAACAATTGCTCACCCCCCTTTTCCCAACCACTCTACTCTGACCAACAACCCTTCAGCTCCCACGGGCCTCTCTAACCAACCCCCTTTTTCTAAAGACACTGGAGGCAACTGATGCTGCATCTAGGCCCTGCCAACCTCTCTCCCTTCCTCTAGCTCACCTCTATCATGCCCTTGTTCATGGGCAGCCTCTAATGCCTTCATCTCCACACTGATCTCATTCACCATGCCCTTTCTCCCCCAATGCTCCCTGTTTCCTCTCCCACCTTTCCCCTGCCCACGTCATGCTTCTTTGCCCCTTCAACCCCTCCCTCCAAAAGTTCCTCAGTGGAATCTGGCTGGGGCTCTAGGACAAGAGCCCACCCCTTGGACCTTGCCTCGCTGCTCTGCTACTTGGTCCTTAGCTCCTTGCTCTACCATATTATTTGGGACCTAATTGAGTGAAGCCAAAGCCTTCAGCTCAGCCCACAACACACAGTGCGCATGGGCCCCTACCCTGCCCCATGCTGAGTGCTAGCACCGCCCCCTGTGGGCGTGATAAATTCCAGTGCTGGCCATCAAATGGTGCTACTCACCCCTCAGGCCTCACATGCTGATCCAGAGGTGGCGCTCATTGCTCTCGACTAGCCACTGGCACTATCGGCGCTTTAGTGGGAAAAAATCCAGATAAAGCGGCGAAAAAACTATTGCCCTATTAGCAAGCTGTCTCTAACTACTGTTAGCGACAGTTTTCCGGCGATAGCGAGGAAAAAAACTATCGCCATGCATGGAAGTGATAAAAATCGCTAATGATATGCGAGGTAGGTGTACCCTTGCTAAATCTCACGAAAAAAGTCGCTAACACACGATCGCACTATTGGCAACGATCGCCTGGACTTACTTAGCGACAAAAAAAATTGCGCTAAGGCCCCTTAGCTGGAGATAAATAAGAACTGCTAAAACCAGTTCTAAAAATGAAAAACTGGAGATAAAATGGAGACCAGATAAAGGGAGACCAGCCCAGCCCAGCCACGCCACAAAGCTGAGGACCGGCAGATGACATGGAGGCAGTAATCATTCAGCTCGGAGTCCCACAAAGGCAACAACCACCACCGCCACCACCACCGCCTCCTGGACCACCACCAAGGCAGCGCCAAAGACGACGGCGGCCAATGCGCAGATGAATCATCCTTGGAGACCTACAACCACAGGATGGCATAGCCCACTACAGGCTCAAACGGACATCAATTGACTACATCCTGACACCACCAACCCAGGGGATAAATAATATCCCCCCCCACAAACAAAGCTGCTGGCTGTGCTGCATTTCCTGGCCTCAGGGACATTTCAACCCAAAACATCCAGACTCGGCAGAGTCTCACAGGCAGCCTTTTCAAGATTTCTCCCTATTGTGTTGGATGGCATAATCAGCCTGATACCCCAGCAACTCTACTTCCCCAACACTGTGCGGGAACAGCTTCTGGTCAAGCAGGGTTTCCATGCCATAGCTGGTTTCCCACAAGTTCTGGGTGCAGTAGACTGCACACATGTCCGATTAGTGCCACCTGCGGACAGTGAACACATATATCGAAACCGAAAGCACACTCACTCAATGAATGTGCATGCGATAGTGGACCACCGTGGACTGTTCACAAATGTCATTGCCAATTTACTAAGGAGTGTGCATGATTCGTACATCTACCAGCAGTCAGTCATTAACCGGCACTTCCAGGATGGGACATATGGGAATGCAGTCCTAGTTGGTAAGTAGCAATCCAAGATACCACTTGCATCAGCATTACACACATGCAAAAGAGAAAAGTGCTAATCTCCATGTCACAATATCGCATATAAGATGTCAAACAACATCACCCCACACCAGACACATTAACACCATGAACTGTGGGAACTGCAACTAGATACATTGACCAAACTCACTGTAAGTCGTACACCCCTGACCCCCCAGCAAATGTTGCGAGATGTGTGAAACATGCATGTGTGATGGAGAAACATTACTCACAAAGAAACTTGCAACACAAGTCCCACTGTGCATGTCTTGTGCTGGACAGGCAGGATGAATACCACAGCAGAGTTTGAAATGTTGCCATATAGTGTGCAAATGTAGTCCAGCTTCATGTCACTTACCGTCAGTGACCCAGTAGCACACAACAATGTGTGGAAACTTGTGAAGGCTGCATGGAGGATGCTGAGGCATGCGAGGCAGATGCAGACCACCGGGTACACCTGTAGGTATATGGAGATTGAGCCTCAAATATGGATCCGAGTCTGGACTTGCAGTGTTCATAAACAAGTCCCTGCTTCTTCACTCATTCTGCTCACATATGGAATGTGGAATTATGCCATATGATAAAGTAAATCCAGTCTATTTTGTGATTTGTGAGTCAACAAAGTGTATGAGGCCACCAAACAGAAGTCCATATGAATGACGCTCCTTCTACGAGCAGCACCTCTTTTGAACTGCCATTAACTTACAGGCAGTGATTAGCCCTCCATGTAGCAACCTCCTCCATACATGATGCAAATTGTCATGCGATGAGGTCTGGCTATTGGAACAGTGTGAAGTTAATCAGAGTATCATCAGCGTATGATACAATTGCGACCCCGTGCACCTACAACCATGCAGGAAAGTGGTAACAAATAAAGATCAAACTGTCTGGCGTCCAGTAGCCAGCCATGAGGGATTCCATGTAGGAGTGGAGTAATTCCAGAAGAAAATCTTGCTTGTACCACATGATTGTCCCTTGATGTAATGAAATAATTCATCCATCTAAGGGCTAAGGTTTTGACTCCACATGACTCCAGTCACAGGAGAATTAGCCCATGAGAGATGGTGGCAAATGCTGCACTGAAATGCAACAGGATCCGTGCATCAGTCTGACCAACGGCTGCTTGTTGTCCCAGAGTTACACTAGGCAAGAGCAACGCAGTTTCAGTGGAGTGTGTAGTTTGGAAAAAAGATTGCGACATGTGTAGCAGGGCCTTTTAAGTGCAATGGTTGCTGAGCTGTAGATTAATTCAGTTTTCATCAACTATCCCCCAGGAAAGGTAGTGTCAAAATGGGCCACAAACGAAGATGCAGCTCATGGTCCCTGTGAGGTAACATCTCAATGTACAGACCATGTCTTGTTGACATTCAAAGGGGACTGTACAAAATTAGAATGAGTGGGAGAACAGGAATGACTTCAATGGCATGATACAGTGACCTACCTGCATCTGAATTACTATTTGTGATGGTTCCTGCAGTTAGCCTGTAATGCCAACAGTTGCTAGCTTCATAATCACATCTGTTGCTAGAGCTCAAAACTTGTGTACGGTTACTCCTTTGACTGCTATATCCACTGTGGTTATGCTGCCCATGCCCTGGTGATCCTCCAGATGAAACTTGACAGTAACCTCTTCCACCTCATCAGTCAATAAATTGAATAATCCATTACAGTACCCCTCAGATGTATGAGGGGGTTGAGTCAATCTCACATCACATTCTAAGACTTTCAGTAAGCTAAACATGTTTGCAGATGAGTATTCCGACCTATTGATTTATGTGTCATACAACTTGCGTGGGATGTCTTGATCAGTTCGTAAGTTTGGGATTGTCATTGCTTGTAAGCCACCTTAACTATGATACAATAGTTATTAGGCCATTGGCATGTCATCTGTTTGCACCATCGCCAGTCCCTAGTGTGAGTTCCTGTTGATTTTGGGTATAGATGTCATAGCTGTCCTGGCATTGTCAGTGAACCATGGTGCTAACTCATTGAGTGCCTCTGTGAAGCAGGTTTCTACTTGTCTATACGCAATGTCAATGTCCTGAACCAATATGCTTTCACAATCATGAAAACCCAGAGCAAATGTGCTTGTCATAAATCATCCCACTGCCTGTGGGTCACTGTTTGATTGGGTTTGCATGTTGTTACAACTTGACATGGCATGTGAAAAGGGAGGATGTTCGACGTTACAACGCGTACTTTTACAATGCATATCGTTACTACGCAACTTTTACAACGCAAGTCGTTACAACGACTTGCGTTGGGGTGCGCTGGATAGTAAATATTTTAATTTACTATTCCAACTCCAGTCCCCGTGGATTGTAGGGAAGGAGTTGGATAGTAAATTAAACTATTTACTATCCTGGAGTGCCCCCCAGCGCAAGTCGTTGTAACGACTTGCGTTGTAAAAGTTGCGTGGTAACAGTACCACGTTGTAAAACCTTCGTTGTAAAGGTTGTTCCCCGAAAAGGGATACTATGTTCGTAGGACCATGGAAATGGCCGTGAGCATTACAAATTCCATGTTAGTTATGTCAGTGAAGAATGCAACCAGGAAGTGGACTACTTGGTGTGTGGGAGCAATGTCTAATTTGTGTCAGGTGGTGCACCATGAGCCCACCACAGACTATTGGTACCTCTGTTTTCACAAAATCTAAAAAGTGTATGTACAGATACCCTAAGATGATGAATAATTTGTGATGGGTTGCTCAATTTAGCTCTATGAATACCTACAGCAAATGAACAAATGTGAGATCCTGGGCCAGTGGTGTGGAAAATCAGGAAGCATGCTGTGTTGTTATCGTCAATGATGTTGAGTGTGGATACACATCCTTCACATTTTGACATGTCTGCCTCTCCCATTCAGCATGTGAAAGAAAGTCTCTAACTCATTGTTAGTCCATCCCTCCTTGTCACACATGATCCTAACTTGTGATCCCATAGCCTCCAGGTACAGCATCAAGGATGTCAGGGGGGGAATAATCAACAAGCAACATCTTGGCAATGAGCCTCTCACTTGGCTTTTGTCCCTTGAGTATGGTGTGGTCTATGGATTCATGGAAGCTAATGGTTTGAATATTCAGCTTGCGGAAGGACAGGTCTCGACCCAGTTGTGTGACCGTAATCAAGTGTGTGATCTCATTGTTGCAGTGTCCACCATTGAAAGTATTCTTGTCTACCTTGAAAATTTGCTGACATACATTTACAAACGTAGCAGCCCTGCTCTGCAGTTCATTGGCTGTGTACCCAATGCTCTTATGGTGTGTATGACTTGCATGATTTTTGGACCTGGTCCGGGCTGGGTGCAGACATGTGCCAACGTGATGGCCCTAGCTGTGCATAATGACAAGTCTAAGGTGTGCCCTGCATTGTGAATCAGTGTGGTGACAACCGTGGTCAGCCTAATGTCAGACATGTCATATGTCAACATGGACAATGTAGGTTGAGCACTCATGGCATGTGAGTTGGAGTCCAAGACAGGAAGGAGCACATAGTACAGGTAGTGGATGGTGTTGCATCTGCTGAAGTTGATGTTGTTGGTGAAGCTAACAAGGCCACAATGGTCCATGCATGTAAGGGGTAACTAATTGTGGTTTTGGCTCAGCTCATGACCGGAAACAGCATGTGTTGTGCGTTGCTGCAGGCTTGCCGAATGCAGCAGCACAGAAAGTCAAGTGTGTGTTGTGTGTTATCATGCCTCCTACATAGCTAATGATAATGACAGTGCATTAGGTGGATCGGTGTCAGTGGCAGATATGAGTAGAGTCACTCATGCAACTGAGCTGCACACCAAAATGATGTTGGATGGAGTCACAGCAGAGAGCCAATATCATTTTCAAACATGCACTAAAGCATTCTGCAGCAACACATGGCCAATTTGATAAACAACTTTACATAAATGCCAACACACAAATCCATGTACATCAACAACACATCCAGCACAACCAATACCTAATTCCGCTTTCCCTTATATGTCACAGGGGACCAATGATATGCACTCTGACCATGGATGATGACACCAGTACGAAACCCCACCACCCAAGGCCAGAGGCAGTACAATGCGACACACAGACGCACACGCTCCATTGTGGAGCGGACATTTGGTGTATTAAAGTCAAGGTTTCGGTGTTTGGATATCTCAGGTGGCAGCCTGCTGTACAGGCCAGAAATGGTGAATAAAATCTTCCTGGCATGTTGTGTGTTGCACAACATATGTGTCCGTACTAAAGCTCCATGGATCCAAGTGCCAGGACCACGTGATGAAGATGAGGATGAAGAAGAGGCTGGTGCTGTACACCCCACACCTAGTGATGCAGGACTTGCACGGAGGAACCGTATCAGTAACAATTTCTTCGACTGAGTCAGTCACATTGTGACGCTCACCCTTTGATGCATGTCAGAGCCAAATGACCACACATGTGGTGTCAGTCAAATAAAATGTTACGGAAACACACCATGTCTACGTGTCACTCTCTGCCATGGGCACCGTACTCATTAAACAGTTACATGGCTCAACAAGTGGTTAGAGAAAACACTACTCCATGGACTTGGCAATGTGTCCACAGTACAGAAATGCTCTGCAGTGTCTAAAATGTATGACACCATACTCTTCATGGTAGGCTACACTATGTCAAAAGGTTGTGTCACATGATTTCAATAGAAGCAAACTAGGGTGTTGTTTGTGATGAGGATGAGATTTATAATCCGCTGACATTGCCCCAATCCATTGGAGTGTGTACGTTGTGTGATTCTTCTAAATTAGAAGTGTGTGAAATGGTGTAAAGGATGCCAATAGTGCATGCAACCCCCCAATATACAATGGTGCATATCATCCAGACACTGGTCAAAAACATGTCTGTCTATGCGGCAGGAAACTGTCCCTAAAGATGTGAAAATGGGCTTGCTAATCTGCCCATTACAATTCCTACGGAAGCCTGCCCAAAATGTGCAGGATATCGAACCTGGGACCGTAAATGAAATATATCCTGCATATTAGCAAGCACATTGCTGTTGTATAATTGCCAAATAATATCTGCACAGATGGCCATACTGTCAATGAGGTTCCTGAATATATGCCTCAAAGATGCATGTGTGTAATCGGGTAAGAGCTGCAAAGAGGGCATGTAATGTCTGGAAATATGGAAATGGGGCGTGAAATGTGGCACCATATGAAATTGGGGCATCAAGTTGGGGTGCAAAGATGGAAATGGGGCGTGAAATGTGGCACCATATGAAATTGGGGCGTCAAATTGGGGTGCAAAGATGCAAATGGGGTGTGAGATGTGGCACCATATGAAATTGGGGCGTCAAGTTGGGGTGCAAAGATGGAAATGGGGCGTGAAATGTTGACCATTAAGAAATGTAGGGGACAAATTGGAGTAACACAGAGATGTGGCGTCTAATGGGGTTACAACATTTATCTGTCTGTCAGAAGACATCAGCCAGGAAACAAGTACCACATACAGATCAATAAGGGCAACCATAACTATGCTGACCAGCTACTTGCCAAAACCAATGGACCACCACCACCAAGACACACAAAACAGCAACATCTAAAAAAGGACACCATGTATGGGTGAAGACACCTCCTACAGCTGGACAGACAAGTATATGAGGGTACACACTGACACCTGGGTCATTCATAGCTACCAGTGAGACACATCTGCCATTGCATATGAACCACTACGTAACATCAACATCTGACAATACACATGCAGGTACACACACCTGGAAGTGTACAGAAAGTGATGGCCCTATGTCATGTGTCCCCCATGGGTGAGTAGCACATGTAAGAAGAAGAAATCATCACTGATGGCCCACTTGTGAGCAATGCCAACATGACGTGACATGTGTGGTAGCTAAGCTTCCAAATAGTGCAGACGTGCTTGGCCTAAGGCGCTGCCGGGAGCTACTTTCCTACGTGCAGATACATTCGTAGTATGCTGAGTTGCTGCCCATGTTGGTGAGTGGTGGCACAACTACACACCTGCTGCAGCCCTTAGCCCAATTCAATGGCAATTAAAGGCATGCTCATTGCACCTCCGAGCCAACGGACTCATGAACCACAGACTATACTCATAACAGATGTGAGGCGCAGGGCATGTGAGGGCACGAATTAGCTCTGCCCCCCAGGCTGTGGCAAGTGGTGCAGTTACCAGTACCATGCCATTGGGAGGAGTACTAGGGACACAATGCACAGGGGATTGCAAAGTTTGCCATGGACATCTGATACACAGGACTGGAACATTGTAGCTACTTGGACCCTGACGCCAACCCTCAGTGTGCCTGCGTGGTCCTGCACAACGACACATAATCACTGGAGGATGACCCAGATGGTCACACTCTACATCCTGTGACGGAACACTACGCTCACAGATTTGTGAAAGAGAGACCTAGATGGACCACGGCGTACTCAAAGAGTCCTGCAGCCAAACTTTTGCTTGGTGAAAGTGGGGACGCAGACATAGGATAAACTTGTGGCGCATTACTCACAGTGCAGGCAGTTGCCACAAGCCACATAGTAATAAATCATATAACTCCATGTAAAATTTTGAGCTGGAACGTGGCAGGTATTAGAACTAAAAGTATAGACCCCATGCGGCTGAAGTTTATAAAGCAGTTTGACATCCTCGCTTTTCAGGAAACTTGGGACGCCGTTTCTAGTTTTATTTTGGATGGTTATCATAGTTTCACTATCCCTGCAGTCACAGGAACTGTAGGGAGGCCAAAGGGGGGATTGCTTTTTCTCATTTCGTTAAACCTTGCTGGCACTTTTAAAAAATTCAATACGGAGTCTGATAACTTTTTAATAGTTGAATGGACCGTCTCTGATTGGAAATATTTGTTAATAAACTTATATAATGCTATGGAAGGCTCACACCAGAAGGAGCATTTTAGCTTTTTAGATCAATTCTTGTCAGTCTATAAGTTTAACCAGACCTCCGTACCAGAGGTGATACCCATGGGAGATTTTAACATACATCCTTGTCCTTGGGACTGCTATGGAGGTGAACACGTTGGGTCATTGAGCGGGGGGTTCCTCATTTCAAACATAATAAACAGGGTGAAGCTCTTGAGGAACTCCTTTCCAATCTGAATCTTTTTGAACCGGGTATGGAAGAAGGGAGGGAGAGGGTCCCCACATTCATAGGACGGGGAGCTAAGTCGGTTATCGACTATATTTTTGTATCCCCTTTAGTCCTGGATAAGACCCTGGTGTATAGAGTGGAGATGTCGACTTTCAGTGACCACAACCCGATCCTTTTGGAAGCCGAGTTGGGAGGTACGTTAGATACCAATCAATCGGGGGGGGGGGGGGGCGAGGAATTTATCTACCAAAGATCAAGGAAGACAGATCAAATGGGACACTGTAGTCCCGGAGGCCTTTTTTGAAGACTTAGCGATTAAAGCCGAGGCTAACCTTGCCATCTGCCTGGACGGCTCCGCTTCGGGCGTAGATACCATAACAGCGTATGTAGAAGTGTGCAAGGTAATTGATAAGAATTTACAGGTGATAGGTAGACCGTTTATAAGGAAGGCTCATAAGTGGTTTGATAACTCCTGTTCGAGGGCACATGGTGCTCTTCTAGAGGCCCTCAAGAAGAGCCCGAGGGACAGGGTTTTAGTTGCTTCCCTTCGCAAGGAATACAAACTTGCCATTAGTGCGCGTAAACATAAATTAAAAGAGGAGGCTTGGGACAACCACCAATCTATCGATGTACTAAGGGATAGTAAGAAGTTCTGGTCCACCATAAATCAGCCGTTCTTTTCCGATAATGAGAACTTAGACACAGACTGTGTAATTCCCGATGTCAGTTGGCGTGAACATTTGAGGGCCATATATGATGATAAGGAGCATAGGGCTTTACCATCAGTCCGTGCCGTAACTGCTCGGTCTACCAATCCTATTACATTCAAACTGGCCGAGGTAGAAAGGGCCATTAGAGAAACCTCTAAACATAAGGCTCCGGGCCCCGATGGGGTACCGGCGGACCTATATATCATGTATCCAAACTTCTGGGCTAAGATCCTCACTAACGTGTTTAATGTGTCATCTTCAGCAGGTTTCCCGCCCTCTTGGGCCTTATCGATCATAGTTCCATTTTTTAAAAAAAGGGAATAGAGGGGACCCCGCCTGTTATAGGCCAATCTCCCAGTTAGACTCTGCTGTTAAAATCTTGGGCAGAGTCATCTTACAGAAACTGGGAGATTGGATGTCGGGCAGGGGGGTTCTCTCTAATCTCCAGTATGGTTTTAGAGAACACAGAAGTACCATGGACCAATGTTTAAACTTACATCTTTTGATTAGCAAATATACGATAGCAAAAGATGGTCTTCTATATCTGGCTTTCATGGACTTATCATCAGCGTTCAATTTGGTTAATCGGTCAAAATTATGGCGAATTCTGCGTGAAATAGGCATAGAGGCACCATTGGTCAATTTTCTAAATGATCTTCATCATGATCTCTCTGCCGCTGTTAGGGTCACGCAGAAGGGCCGGCGCACTGGTCAATTTAGCTCCAGATGGGGGGTCAGACAGGGCTGCATCCTGGCCCCTCTCCTTTTTACGATTTACATTAATGCCCTTGAAGAATCCCTGGCCGGGGCTAGTGTGGATATTTCGCGTATCGGGGGATCGGGTATCCCGGTCCTCCTGTATGCTGATGACGCGGTTTTAATTGCACGCACAGGTACAGGCCTACAGAGGCTGCTGGACCATTTCGGTAGCTTCATGAAATCGCTTGATCTCAAAGTTAATAGTAATAAATCACACGTAATGGTGGCGGGGGCACGTAGGAAGAACACTAAGGTTAAAACCTTTACTTGTTTGGGCGCAGAAGTAACGAGGGTCCCAGTGTTTACCTACTTGGGAGTGCTCTTTGATGAAAAGGGTAACTGGGGCCCCCAGCAGAAGCAGAAGTGTAATGTTGTTGCAAGATCTACAACAGCCCTTCTTAGCTTCTCCAAGAGGTTGGGAGCAAGGCCGATAGAGGCTATGCTCAAAATTTACAGATCCAAGTGCTGTGGGATTGCTTCTTACGGTGCAGCCATATGGGGTTACGCACCTCTGGGTAAAATACAAGTGGTGGAAAATAGGTTTCTTAGATCCCTGTTAGCAATACCACAGTCGTCTCCGACATTTGCCGTACACTCTGAATTAGGCTTGGGCTACATTACAGACCATCTAAAAGTGGCCCCATTGATTTGTTGGGCAAAAACGTGGCTCAATGAGGAGATTGCCCTTAATCACCGAATCCTAAAAGATTGTTTAGCCCTCGAGAAGGTAAATAGAATCCCATGGCTGGCGTACGTTAGAGCGGCGTGCGTCAGACTGCGACGACCCGAATTATTTACATCCCCCGAGGTCATTAAGAAAGAGGATCTGGGGTGGATTAAACACAATTTCCGGATTCTGCTGGAGGCGGAAAGGGAGGAGATGGAGCTTAGAAAACCGGGTGCGAGAAGTATCTACTTTCTACAGACTTCCCCATTTATTGAACCTTATCTTAAAATCGTCACTAAGCCTTTTCATCGCTTTTTGATGATTAGATTTAGGTTTAATATAATCCATCTTACTTTGGGTATATTCCCGCAATGGGGGAAACCAGAGGATACCGCACCATGCTCCTGCGATAGCTTCTCTACACAAGACACACTCCATCATATAATGTTTTGTGAGCACTTTTCCAAGGCGCGTAAAAACATTTTAAACCCTATATTACGAGAAGCTGGTTTTGTTCAAGTAAGGCCTGCGCTCCTACACTTGCAAATGTTGAGTAGTGTGCGTGTAATCTTTAGTGTAGCAAGCTTTTTGGTGGCCGCAGCCAGGGTAAATAATAAAAGACTTACCGGCTTGTTATAGCCTAGTAGGTTGTAGAGGGGGCTTATGGGTTCTTTACACCTAATGAAATTTAGGGATGCACTCTATATTGTAAATATGGTACCGAAAATTTTTAATATGAGCTACATTTTTTATGCATTGGCCCTCTTGATTGCTCAATTGAAGTACTGTAAATATTGTACATATATGACCGATAATATACGAATGCTTATTTATTTTTTAACTATCCTTATTCATGGAGGATGTATGTATTTGTTTCTTTTATGATTTTAATTAATCGAAATAAAGATTTTTGACTGACTGACTGACTGACTCACTGTGCATCTGGACATCCCTGATGGCCTTCCCAGAACCCCACACACACCTGACCTCTCCTGAGCTTACACTGTCTGATCCTGGCCACCCTGGATCTAGTGGTCAGCGCAGAAAGACAACTGAAGGTCCGTTTTGATCCTGCATGCTGGGGTGGTGCAGTTGTGCCTCTGCTGGCCCAGCACATTACACAGTCTCTGCATAGCCCCACTTCCACCTACTCTGCTCCCCTATGCTGTGTGGACTAGCTATGACTGCGTCCATGTCTCTGCACTCACCAACTCCTGTGCCTTTGGCGTGGGTGCACAAGTGTGAGGGTGAGTACTCGATGCGTGGGAAACATTGATAGATGTGTCTATAGACGCTCAGTACCTGTGAGATACTTGAAATACACAACAAGTTACTTTTAATGGACACTTTGCCAGCCAACCCTACTCACACTGCAGATGCGCAGCACACTGTTGCGCACACAGACGGGATGTCTTGCATGTTCATCATTACATAGTAGTGCATGTAAGGCCTCTTCCCCTGTGATACAGAGGCAGGCGGATAGGACAACCCGCACAATTGGACCATGCACAGCTGTGCCTTAGCAAAGAACATCCCACTCTCCAGCTGGACACTGTCCACCAACCCCAAAAATGTGGTCATGCCTGCAATGTAGCTCTACAGTTGCCCTACACGTCAGCCTGCGCTCCATGCTGAATGCTGCTGCCCTTGTGTGGCTGATACACCTGCAACGGGTGGCCATCACAAAACCACACCCAGTCCACACCAGGTGGCATCATGTGGCTGAGACCCCAGCCACATGTCACACGCCACTCGTGCAGGGGGGGACGGAGGTGCACTGACCTCCCCTCTGGCCTGCATGTGCAAAGCAACTTTAATGCCAATGCAAACCACAATGGATCATGGCTCAGGCAAGCAAGAAACCGCTTCAGTACCATTTGAAAAGCTGGGTGAGTCAATACGGCGAATATGCTCTTACTCAATGTAATAAATTGTTAATGTGGCTATAGACCTCACACATCTACGTGCAGATCATCACCAACTGGTAGATTGCACCATTCACACAGAAGCTGACATTGCTGAAATTGCCATGCATGTTGCATCTGCAGACCGACATATACGAAACATAGTCGACCATGTTGAGTGCTGGAAGACAGAGTCGACGAGGTCGAAGGGCGGACACAACGCTAGAATGTATGCATGGCGGGCTGGGAAGAAGGGCAGGAGGGTGAAGATTCGCATGTCTACACTGTGACTTGACCAAAAAAGATGCTACCGGAAGGCACTCTCTCATCATGCATCATAGTGGAACGGGGAAACAGGGTGCCCACCAGACCATTGCCAACAGGTTTTAAGCCACCTACATTCAAGATCAACATCCTCAACTACAGGGACAGCGATGCCATAATGCAATTAAGTTCACAACTAAAAGACATCCAGGTTCTCAATCATTCTAAATTTTCTTCCTGGACTACACATCACCGGTCACTAAACACAGATACACATTCATGACAGGCAAGGATCGTGTTAGGCAAGACAAGCTTCTGGACCCTATCCTGTTCCCAGCATGTCTACGTGTAGTATCAAAGGGAAATACTCACTTTGTTCATAATTCCATGACAGGCTGAATATTGGATGGACTCATGCGCCTCTGCAAACACTGAGACTGTGCCCACTTATCCGCAACATTATTTGCACAATGCATCCTCCCACACAACCAATGCTGGTCTAACACGGAGCCAATCTCACACTTTACAATCTGCATGACCGGCATTGAGCCAAGCGCAGATTTACTGTTGCAAGGTACTCAAGGCCATAGCGGACATCACAGGATCTTAACTGGACCACCTGGCTCTACCATGAGCCCTCAGGACTAGATCAGCCACAGTCATTCCTCCAAAGAGCCACAGGCATCTCAATACTCTCACTAACTGCCCAATGTCACTCCACAAAGGTGCAGCTACATCGCCTAAAAAGCCGCACGTGTGCGCCACTTGGGTGACATACCCTTGGGAACTACATGGACCAGCAGTCATGGCATGCATATCCTCAACTGTCTCGTGTCACATTCCATGTGAACTCCCACATACCTGTTTTTTGGCTGTGTCACGATCACTGACTCCATGACGAGCCAGAGTGCCCCCTCACTCCCAAGCTGTGCTCCCACACGTTTCACATATGTCGATATGTATCTTCAGGCTGGGATGTAGCACTGTGCGGCGCATGCCCATTTGCAACTGTCTGTCAGCTGTGAACTTCACAAGAACCAGTCAAGACACTTGCATATACTTGGTCCATAATGCGGTGCGTTGAACACACACCTCTGTCATTGTGTGCATCTTGCCTTTGGACAAGGTTTTGTAGATTGACTGTAGCACATTTTCCCAATTGTGATCACTTATATGTTTGGAACTGTTTGCATTGCCATCTAACATCTGTAGTACTTCAAGTTACAAACTTTCAGTGGCATGGTAGGCAACACTGCGACCACATTTAATAGTATCAACGTCTACATACACATGTGCTCTCAAATTGAAAACACTCTTCACCTACTGTGACCTCCCTCAAACAGGGGCACATGGAATGTCCGGGCCATACACACTCCATCATGTGGTTAGTATTTGTACTCCTATCTCAAACAACACCATAGAGAGCCAGCACAGCTACAGGAAATTCATTTGTCTAAAAGCTGAAATGCCACATCTACATCGTCGTTGACTGTCACAGTGGGATGCGACGGGATACTCAGTGTATGCAGGAGTGGAACAAAAATGGGTCAGACTGGGGGTACCCTTTTAATTCTTGGACGTCAATTTAGAGATCAAACACTGGTATGTAGCAGTGCATGGAATACTAGACATGAGGCCAGTAGTACTTGACTCGCTGCATGCAAACAAGGAACAGGGGGCATTCTCCTATCACATTTGCTTATACTCGATCAATGGCATGTCCCAATAGATTACCTTGCCTGATGGGCTATTGACATCGTGACATTGTTATAGCATTGCATTGGTGCAATGGTGGCACCACATGTTTACACATATCAACCTATTTTTCACCATCACTGGATCTGTTTCAACATGTACACTGCTCGTATTTACATTGGTGTACCTTCTGGATGTATCGGTCTCCAGACCCTATTTGCCAAGTTTGTACCTTTACGACATTTTACAAAAGTACATATGTGTGATTTAAGTATGATTTATTTGCAATATTTACAAATGTGGTGAGCATATAGGGCAAGTGCAGAGGGTGCCCGTTGGAGGGCCAGACAGAGACAATTGATGTTATCAGGTCCAAGGTAAGAGGCATAGTTCAGTCCACAAGCTGGTTGAAGTGGCAAGCAATGGGGTGATATGGCAGTCCATGGGGGGTCCAAGGATGTTCCAGGGGACAGTGGAAGTAAGTACAAGAAGCGCATGTGTGGCACGTTACTGAGCACAGCAAGACACAAGAAACTGGGGCTTTGGCACAGAGGGATTCTACAGCGTCCTCCTCAGCAGAAATGCGCTGTCATCCTCATCTCCATCATCTTGTGTGTCATATGCCTCACAGGTGTCAGTTGGTGTTGTGGTTGCAGCCCTGTGAGGCACTGACACACCTGGTGTTGGAGCTGAGGATGTGGAGGCCGCTGCAGCATCCATCTGCACCAAACACTGTGGCAGCAAGGAGGCAACAAGCAGGTGCAGGGCATAATAGATCCCAGCAACCTGTCGCATGTGTTCAGCCCTGGCAGCCAAATCTTGGGCCTGCATCCGCTCCATGCTCTCCATGATCTTGCGGATGTTGTCCAGATCTTTACTGACACTGCTGGAACCACCCTGAGCAGACAGTGACTGTTGCCTCAGGATCATGACTCCAGCAATGTCAGCCATGGACTGCTGGAGAGCATTGAAGGGGCTGTGGGTGTCTGTGAGTGTCTGCATGCAGTCCCTAATGGGACAGAGACACCCACGTAGGCCCGCAATTTGGTCTGCCATTTGCTGAAACCCCACCTGCACCCTTTCCCCCAACTGTTCCTGGAGCTCGATGATCCGCAGTTGGAATGCGCGGGTGGTGGGATCTGGCTCCTGGGAACTAGCTGGGGTGGTAGGTGCCTGCTGCTCATTGGTGTGAGCAGGGGGTGGGGTCTGCTGAGGGCTGCTGGGTTGCCCTGCCCCGGAGGTTGGCGAGTTGAGGTCGTCGAGCGGGAGTTGCAGGGTGTCGATGTTCGCATACACGTCCATGTCATCAGCGGGTTCTAGGCCAGGATGCTGTTCTGGAGGTGCTGTCTCGCCCTCTGAAAGGTGATATGGGAGAGAAATGACATGAGTGTTTGTCATCAACAATCATGCAGTAGTTCATTAAAGTTTCAGACAGCAGTACAATGTTAGACCCTACTGATTTGGAGGGGAGGACATTTATTTTTCCAAATGGTGACAACATGGAAGATTTTGCCTATGTGAAGTTTTTTTGGGACATGGTGGTCTCACAGTGCCCTACTTGCATGAGGACATAGCTACATGGCTTTGCTTTAGCACAAGGAAACGGGCACTTGAGCGGAGATTCTGTTAACACCTTGCTTGATGATATGCTGAACAAAGACCAAAGAACAAACCCCGCCAGTGGATAGTGTGGTCCCAAGTCTGGGATCCTAGTGTACATGGGGCGATAAACCTAGAAGTTGGTACTGCACATTACAAAATTATCATAAATCAATTATTCGTAAGAGACAGATTTTAGCAAATATATAAGTATTTTTATTTTAGTGTAGAAAGCATTTATGTACATCCATAACACATTATTATTTTATAAATATAATACACATGATCAATTTGAAAGCAAATAAAAATTTACAAAATTACATACTCATTTCGAACCTACCCAGTAACATTTTCATACTTCAATCATACTATCATTCTTTCAATTTTTCAAACCTAATCCTACCTAAAGATCAAACATTCCACTTTCATTCTTCAATCAATACAGGTTATTCTGTTGTATGCCACACAAAGATGGTCAATATGTGGCATAGAGCAGAGTATTGTTCCAGACAATTAATCTTATCGCGGCATCTAATCGATACTCTCTAATGTGTCGTATATCTGGAACCACAGGCCGACGCGCGTTTCGGTGAATGGCCGGATGGGCCACACCTTCATCGGGGCTGGGAAATGTTGACTGGGCGAGAAACAGGATAATAATCTAAAAATAAAACACAATGCCTTAATATGTATCTACATCAAAGTCAAATCTGTCAAGGACTTTTTCATTCTAATAACTTTCACTTTACCAACATCGATAAAATTTGAGCACATAAGTGTCTTTCTTCTACTCATGTTTTATATATTTGTCACAATGACAGCGTGCAGTACCAAACAGAACTAGGGACACTCCCTAAGTTAGTCTCCCACAAGGTGAGATCTAAAAGAGGCAATTTGATGATATGCCCTGTGATGTTAATTGACACTGGCAATCGGGTGGCCTTTGTGAGCCATCGTCGCATATGCTCATCCTTCCCCACAATACTGTTCCTAACCTCCCCTCCCCCTTAGTGTTTGGCTCTTCTTTGTTCTGCTTTAGATTCAAGCTGTAGAGCAAATAGATTACAGACATCCATCTCAACGCACAAGCCACATCCTTAGTGGGGGCAGAGTAATGGAATGCTGATACATGTCCTGGTGTCCTAGGGCCTTTCTGCCAGCCTATCAACCATTCTGACTTCAGTATTCCACTATGGGAGTTACTATGCGTCCAGCTAGCCGCAATGCCTATGATATGGTTGCTTGCATTATGTAATGGCGTCCTACATGTCTCCTAAGGCCCACAGTGTCCGACATTAAGGGGCAGAATTTCGATAACTGGTGCCTCCCTGCATGTCTGCAGGGATGCCACAGTTATTGTGCACAACGCCGCAGCCAGCATGGAGGTGATGCATATCAGATGCGGTGCAACATGGGCCAAAAATGAAAACGATGTGTGAGCCATCTATGCCGTAAATGTGTAGCATTGCTGGAGTGGGTTTGCAAGTGCAACTCAGCCAGCCGCAGCCAGCAGTGGGTGTACCTGCAGGGCAGTGACGCGGGCAGGGTAGGGGGAAGTAATGTATGGATTAAGGAGTCGCGCAGGTAAGTGAACATTTAAAAAATAAATTATGAATTTTTTAGGACGCACTGCATCGCATTTGTGGATGCAGTGCACTCAAAAGAATTTGTCTTATTCATTTACATATTTTCATACCTGGGAAGCTCCGTAATCCTTACATTACTAGCCCCCAGCTTCCCCCTCCCCCTCCCCACATCTCCGCCCTGAAGGTACTCCCACTGCTGGCCGCGGCTGAACGTAGCCCTTGATCTTGGGGGCCCTTTCCTTCCAATGCTGCATCAAGCCTCACGCCTGCTCCAAGAAAGCGCAGGGATGTGACGCAGCATGGGACCAAAAGTGAGTGACTGGAATCTAGTAGATTTAAATCAGCCAATAGAATGAGGCGTTCCACCGCCGGAACACCACCTCCTGTGCATGAATGCCTCACCCGGGGCCCGGGCTTTGGGACTTTACATATCTCAATGAGGCATGACCTTGAGGATAGCGCCACAGCTGCCTCACAAAAAGGGACGCAATTGCAGACTTTAAGAGGCACAAGGGACTTGTAAATCTGCCCAATGATGTATGTTTTGTGGCGTTCAGATCTCCCCTAATGTGTGTTTCCTTATAACAACTGCCTGATGCAGTTTCACGTGATACACAATGCATAAAAAGTACAAGAAATTAAAAAAATATGAACAGTAACCTAAATTTAAATGCTCTTAAACCTATTCCAATAACGTCCAGGCATACTTTTACTCATCACCATGAATAAACATCACTGTAGCATGCAGTTTCACCATTTAGCCCTTTGCCACCTATCAGCGTGAACTTTTTTTGTCGCATTTCAAAAAACGGGCCGCTTTCACATATCATTTTCACTAGGTAAACCTTTGCGGCCTATTTGCGTCAATATTATCGTCGCTATAGATATATTTTTGCCGCTAACACACAGGAAGTGATGTATTACTGCTTCCTGTCACAGGGGTGTGGTTTTGACTTTCTCTTTCTCTTTTCAGCACATTGCTTGTGTATGTGCTGAGAGGAGGAGGTGTATGGTGGTTGCTGGTGTTGGATTTGGATTTTGAGAGCGGTGCTGTGTGCTGTGTCCTGTCTGAAGTGTCTGTTTGGTCTATTTGTATAATTTTCAACTGTTTGTGTGTCTACTGTCCTCAGTTTTGTGGTGTTTTGTGTGGGGTTAGTGAGTTATTTATATAGAGTTAGTTAAGTGGGTTATTATTTATTAGTAGTAAGTGTGTTAGGGGGGTCAGGGAGATGCCGGCTATTGGAAGGTCAGGGAGGATGAGTGAGGGGGCATTGCGGGGTTTCTGTGGCTGGTGAAGTTTTACCTGCCATTGATGTTGGAGGCTGGTGGACAGATCCTGCAGGGCTGTTCGGATGGAGCGATACTTTGGAATTGCCCAGAATGTGCATCAGTGGAAGCACCGCTGGCAAGACATGCTTGCGCGTGAGGTAGACCTGATGACTGGCCTACAGGGAGGTAAGTACTAAACCCATTATTTTACTTCACAAAACATAGGTAAGTAAGTGAGTAACGTGTGTGACAAGTGTGTATGACATCTACATGCTGTCTCACAAATGTGATACTGTGACAACGTGTTACTGACAATCTCATTAGCGTAAAAGATTTGAGCATGATTCACATTACTTAGGATTGGGAGAACTAACTCTTCCAAACACATTGTGTGCAACAGTAGAGTAGTTTTGTGAGTAGTCAATCCAAAGAGCCCTATTTGTGAAGCACCATAAAGTGCCAGTTGGAGTGAGTAGTCATGTTGTCATTGAGGTGTAAACACATATTTGCGCTGTGTAGACCACATATGGGACTGAGGTCTCCTGTGTGTCACTTGCCAAAACATTACTATGTAATGGTGAGTGCCCACACGGCAGTAAGGGTGGTAAGGCACAGAAGGTATTTGCATGTATAAGTCCATCGCAGGTGTAGTCAGTCGAAGAGATGTGGGCAAAGACTATGTGCAGGATGCTGTGTGTGTGTCAAGTTTGGGTAACTGTACAGATCCGAGCAGAGCCATTATGTGTGTGACCTATGTGCAGGACAGACCACAGTGTGACAAACGCTCAACTCCATGAGCAGCAGGACTGTACCTACACGGCCCCTGTACATGGGTCATGTGCAGAAATGTCCTTGCCAGGTGAAAATGCACTACGTGAGTTTTACTGCTCCAGAGTGTCTTACATCCCAAAGGACTGCGTATCAGCCTCTTACAAACTGCATAGTTGCCCTCATACGCAGTACAACTTAGACATGATGCCTGTGTGGACATGGTGCATTGAAATTGCGTGACACAACTCTTATGTGCATGTCTTACACACTGATGTTATGTGAGGTCCACCACTGCATTCACAGGCCATGTGTGCATGGCAGTCAAAGTGAACAGGGTCATGCGTACAAATTGTCATTCGCCTACACAGTGAGGTTGTTTTTCCTGTGCCTGAAATGTTGTTCCTCATGTTTATGTCACGTTTCTGGATCCCATGTAATGACACATATTTACATTTGTTCACTCACAGATGGTCGATAACCCATCACACAGGGTGACTTTGATCGATTCAGGGACCCAAACGCCACTCGTGAGTATTTGTATTTGAAATTGCCATGTTGTGGTGTCATGAATGTCATTACCAAATGGTACACGTGGTTGTTTGGCCATATGGCTGTGTACCGCATGTCACTCTGCCACAATGTGCAGATGTATTTTTTGATTCCGATTTGTCTGCAAATAGGTATTTGGATGTGGGAAGACACATATCATTCTCAGTTGTGACTTTGCCCATCAAGGGACAATGATACAGCTTTGATTTCCTGTGCACACTCTCACCACAAATCACCCGGCACCCAACTCCTGCAGGCTCTCTCCACCACCAGGTGCAAGCACTGCTCTCACAAGGGCCCCGAACCACAAGGCTCTCTGGGTTCCTCATTGGACTCTTGACTTTGGTGACTTTTGTGCATCTAGCCATTTTTGGAGATGGTCCCCTTCCCGCCACGGACTCTCATGGACTTCTTTACTTTTGCTTTTGTCCGGGCTGCCATTTTGCTGCTGCTCTTGGCTGCTTTTCTCTGGACCCCGACTCACCATCTTGTCCATTCCCTCGTCTTTTACCCTTTTCCCTCGTTTCCCCCTTGACGATCCTCAAATATTTCTTTCCTTTTCTGATTTGCCTTTCCTCCATACCCTTGTATCCCTCCCACCCTCCCTTGGTGCTGTGACTGCATCCCCCCTCCGACCCCACTTAATGGAACTCTGCTTTTCTGTTTTTTTGTTTTGTTTTTTCCCTGAGAAAATCTACGATGTGTATATATATGTATATAGAGATAACTCTAATCACTAGTATATGCAGTAGACCTTTGTACTCTCTACCATTCCTATGTGACTCTTAGAGTATATCCATTTGTATCCCTTCCTTATGTATATAGAGATAACTCTAATCACTAGTATATGCAGTAGACCTTTGTACTATCTACCATTCCTATGTGACTCTTAGAGTATATCCATTCGTATCTCTTCCTTGAGTGACTTTACTACTTGTACATTTGCAATTTTCCTTTCTGTTTGTATCTCCTCCTTGTGGGACTTTACATCTTGTACATTTGCAATTTTTTCTGTTTGTATCTTTTATGTAACGCATGTAATTCTAAGTCCTTATGTTTTGCAACTGGTTCTTGTGTAAAGCGCTCTGACACCTTCGGGTAAAGTTTGCGCTATAGAAAATCGCATTAAATAAAAATAAATACAGCAAAGGTTCTAGCTAACTAGTCAATGATCCAAGGATCCTGCAGGCAATACACTCCTTGATTTTCACACTTGAGGGCATATTATCAAGAACAGGCAAAAGATTTATCCCTGCTTTATCTACAGGAAACTGTCACTGAAGCGGCGATAAAGGGCTTGATAATATGACCTTGAAAATTCCCATAGAAGCCCAGGTTAACACCAGAACCTGGGCAGCTATGGGAATTCTCAAGGGCATATTATCAAGCCCTTTATCGCCGGTTTAGTGGCAGTTTCCTGCCGATGAAAGCGGCAATAATGTGTCGCCCTTTCTTGATATTATAGCCCCCAGTTGTTAGTAGGGGTGTCCCTGTCTTGTTCCTGTGCATGTAGGCTGAGCTTACAATCGGTTACCATTGACACCTGCACACAGCCACACTAGCACTCATGTAAAAGAGTGCCAGTCTTATCACTGACTACATGAACTGTACCCATTTGCAGGTAGACACACATGTCTGCACATGTGCATTGTATAGAAGTAGCAGCTCTGTGTCACAGGATCAGATGAGGTTGGTGCTGGCCATAGAGGGGTAATGCCGCCCTACTAATGTGAATTGGACTAGTTGCACACACTCAGGATGCACAATGGTGACATGTTATGACAGTCTCATTTTTATATTGATTTGTCAGTACATCTCACCTGCCATGCACTGTCATGTCACTATCCATACCCTGTATTGAGCAACAAACGGCTTGACATTTATGTGGTCAGGTCACTTAGAGACTTTACAGAACGTCACTTGTGTGTTGCCTTCCATGTTTTATAGGATTTGTGCAAATAATTAATAATTGGCAAATGAACTAGTGTCCTTGGGTGGGAATTAACATTTAACATATTTTTCAGACAACATGACTCCTGAAGAGGTGCATGCCTACCAGGTGGCAAAGGACAGGTGGTACCATGTACGACATGTCAAGAAGGGATACAGGGAGATGGCCCGGAAGCACCTGTCTGACAGGAAGGCAGGGAGGTGGCCCTCTATGCCAGAGGCTGTAGGAGTGCAGGACAAACGACCAACCTCCAATGCTGATGCCAGGGCTGGACCGATTACTTTTGTGGAGGCAATGGTGACACCTGACATCAGGCTAGTTCCAAAACCAAGCAGCCAGGGGACAGTAACCACAACAAGCAGTCCGGTGCCTGTTCCAGCAACAAGCAGCCAGGGGCTGGATCCAGCAACAAGCAGACAGGGGCCGGTTCCAGCAACAAGCAGCCAGGTGCCGGTGGCAGTTGCAACAAGCCAGGGGACAGGCCAAACCCAAACCAGCCAGGATCTTGTCCCACCCACCACTCTGCCTTAAATGACAGAGGCACTGATGTTGCTGTTGAAGGACCAGCAGCGTAACAATAACTTGTTTTTGGATGTAAAGAACGAGTTGGTAACCCTAAACAGGCAGATCCTTGAGATCCGGGAGAAACTGGCACTTCCATGAACATTCCATTGTTATCCCCCACGCCCCTCTTCTGCCTTCCCTCAATGTTCCTTTTTTTTTAGATGTGTAATTAGTGTTTGTTGTAATTAGATATAGATTAGTTTTAGATTAGGTATAGTTAGTTTTGTAGTGTAACATATTTATAGGATAGGTTAAGTTAGTGTTGGGGCTAAGTTTCTTTTATCTTTGAGTGGGGGGGTTGATGTCCTTTTTTAGTATGTGTAGTTGTGGATAGTTAGTATCACATGTGTAGTTTAGTTTAATATGTGTTTAGGTATTTTAGATATAGTGTTAGTTGTAGGGATTAGTGTAGTTTTTTGTAAGTTAAATTTGTAAGAATAAATACTGTTGAATCATGCCATCTGTGGAATTATCCCTGTATGTGTGACTACGGATGCGACCTATTACTCTGCTGCATGTATAGTGTTAAGTAAACCTTAGCTGTGGGATCTGTTGACTTTCATGGTTGACAGATTACGTAATTTTTGATGCACAACATATGAATTGTGATGCGCAGAGTTGCACATCACAATGTTGCACATTAGAAATTGTACATAGGAACATGGCATTGTAAATGTCAGAGCCAGGGGAAGTGGATGAGTTTGCTGTGCGATAGTCAATGAATGGTATATTTTCTGCCAATCTATGCATGTGTCCCAGGTGAGTGTTTGTGGATGTTGCAGGACAGTGGAATGAGGTGGTCAGTGGAATGAGGTTAAACAGACTACTAAGGTAAGACAGGCCTTTGTACGTGACTGTCTGCAATTTGTTGTTGATAGGCACACAAATGAGGCTAGGCTCACAGCATACACTGAATCTTAGATGCAATTCTATGGGGGAATTCATCACGCCTCTTGCCAACACTTTAGTTGCATTTTTGTACTGCAAGGCAGGGTTGATTTTGTCACCGATCTGGGTACTGTGGCCACACATCTCATAGCACTGCCCGGAAGCACATTGCATGAGATTACTGGTGTTGTGTAAATCTTCTATTTTTTTAATCACCACACACATTTGATTTGTGTGCACACAGATACATGCAACTGTGACGTAACATTGTGGATGCACTGTGTATGTTGATGTTCATGTGCACAATTAGCCATGGTGCCTCGGACATTGACACACAGGTGACATTGGGTAAAAGTGCTTGAGTAGTCTGCAGGCAAGTGTGTATGTGTCAGGCTGGCAATGGATGCTCAAGCTTGGACACTACTCAGATACATGTGGGCAATGCTGCAGGTGTGCAGACGTTGGTGAAGGCATGCCTGATTGTGCGCATGGGCATTGACATTTCCTGCACATACACAATGTGGCATCTGAGAGACATGTGTAGTTGTGCATTAATTTTGTATGTGCATGGTGATGTTGCAAGGGGTCCATTTTGTAAATGTTCTACATGTAACGTTGTTGTGCCACTGTGTGTTTTGCAGATGCACTCTGACCCTGCTTGCAGGCAGGTTGCTCCCCCCCGCCACCACACGGCCACCATCTGCCTGGGGCCTGCTCCCTGCCGCACGCCTGTGTTGCTGCTGTTTTCCGCTCTTTCACGCCGCTGCGTCCCTGCGCCTCCGCACCCTGCTCCCCATTGAACACCACGCTCCCGCCTTCCAGCTGCTACTCCCTCCCTATCCCCCTCTTATGTAGGCCGCACAGTGGGTGGGCAGCTGGCATGCGGAAGGCACAACAAAGGCAAGCCCGTCTGCGCCTGGACCACACCCAGCGCCAGACCCCTGGACCGCGCAAACGCCACGAAACCAGAGTCCGCTACGATGCCAGCACCCTCCACATACTCAACCCCGTCAAAAACAACACAGCTTCCAAGCCGCCAACAAACGGACTCACAGACCTTTCTCCTGCCACACCTGCAGCTTCACCTGCAACAGTACCATAAACCTCCTATGATTGGACACCTTCGCTGCATAATCATCAACACCCGCACAACACGCAAACACGCCGTATATCTCTGGGATCTGCTTGACACCTCCACCCTAGACGTGGCCCTCCTGACCGTGACATGGGGGAACAACTCCTCTGTTCCCCACATCGCCACAGCCATCCTGGATGTCTACAAGATCATCCACAGGGATCACACCGACTGACCCATAGGATGAATAGCCATCATCCACAACTCCACCCTCAAGCTCGCCACCCAAGCAGACAACATCCTCAACACCGCCAAACACCTGCACTTCCGGATCCACACCGACCACAACACCACCCTCAGAGGGACACTCTTCTACAGACCCCCCCAAAGCCCAAA
The DNA here is from genome assembly GCF_964261635.1 of Lissotriton helveticus. Classification (NCBI taxonomy): domain Eukaryota; kingdom Metazoa; phylum Chordata; class Amphibia; order Caudata; family Salamandridae; genus Lissotriton; species Lissotriton helveticus. The sequence continues at coordinate 1,513,666,267 of NC_136061.1, read as the reverse complement.
CTCAATTCAGCAACTCCATCGCCAACCTCACCAGCACCCACACACTCACCTCCACAGACTACATCCTCCTCGGAGACCTGAAATTCCACATCGAAAATAACAACAACACCAACTGCACCACCCTGATCGACAACCTGGACAATCTCAGCCTCAGACAACTCGTCACCCCACTGCAGAAAACCTCCAACAACCACACCAGCAAGAGAGCCACCTGGTTCACCGACGAACTCCAGAGCTCCAAACGTGCATGCCGGAAACTGGAGAAGATGTGGCACCACAAACGCACTCCGGAAACCACGCAGCCCACAAGGACACCATCTGCAAATATCACCACCTCATCAGATTAGCCAAGGGATCCTCCTTCAAAGAGCAGCTGGATGACAACGCACACGAGAGCAAGGAGCTGTTCAGCATCGTGAAGGAACTCTCCAACCCCAGCACCAACACCAACAACATACCTCCCTCTCAAGAACTGTGCAACTCACTAGCCATCTTCTTCCAACGCAAGATCGCTGACATCCATGACATCTTCAACACAAGACACGCCCCAAATATGCCAGATTCCACCTCCCCTGTGATCACCACCAGTCCAACCCCCTGACCTCCTGGTCCAACGTCAATGATGACGAGATCCACAAGGTCTTGACCTCCATCCACTCAGGCTCTCCGTCAGACCCGTGCCCACACCATGTATTATACGAAGCAGACGCTGCCATCACATCCCAACTACGGAACAGCAACATTTCCGGTAAGCTGGAAACACCCCAAAATCAACGCCCTCCTCAAGTTGCCCAAGGCGGACCCCAAGGACCTCAAGAAATTCCAGCCCATCTCCCAGCTCCCGTTCCCAGTGAAGCTCACCCAGAACAACATCAACATGCAACTGGGCCGCCACATGGGAGACAACAACATCCTGGACCCATCCCAGTCCACGTTCCAACCAGACAACAGCACTGAGACAGCCCTCATCGCTGCCACAGACAACATCAGGCGCCAACTGGACAGCGGTGAAACCTCGCCCCTCATAGTCCTGGACCTGTCATCCGCCTTTGACACAGTCTGCCATCGCACTCTAAACACACGCCTCCTATGAGCCAGAATCCAAGAGAAAGCCCTTGACTGGACCACGTCCTTCCTCTACGGCAGGACCCAGAGCATCAACCGCCCGCCCGCCCTTCCAATCCAAGGACACCGACATCATCTGCGGCATCCCCCAGGGCTCATCCCTCAGACCGACGCTGTTCAACATCTACATGGCCCCACTCGCACAAGTGGCCCGTCAACACAAGCTCAAATTCATCTCCTACGCTGATGACACCCAGCTCATCCTCTCCCTCACCAAGGACCCGCACCCTGCCAAAACCTACCTCCACGAGAGAATGTAGGCCGTCGCCGACTGGATGAGGAATATCCGTCTGTACCTGAACTCGGACAAGATGGGGGTACTCATCCTCAGAGCTACCCCATCAGCCTGGGACTACTCCTGGTGTCCGACCACACTGGGAACAGCACCGAAACCCACCAACCATGCATGCAACCTAGGATTCATCCTCAACTCCTCCCTCTCCATGTCTACACAGGTCAATGCCGTCTCCTCTCATGCTACAACACCCTCCGCATGCTTCGCAGGATCTACAAGTGTATCCCGAGCTAAACAAGTAGAACGGTGACACAGGCACTCGTCAGCAGCAGACTGGACTATGGCAACGCCCTCTACGCAGGAATCCCAGACACACACCTACGGCATCTACAACGCATCCAAAACGCCTCCACCCGACTGATCGTCCACGTCTCCCACCACTGCCACATCACCCCCCACCTGAGAGACCTACACTGGCCCCTCGTTGACAAGAGGATCACCTTGGGGCTCCTCACACACACACACATAAAGCACTCCACAACACCAGACCTGCCTACCTGAACAGCCGAATCAGCTTCTACACCCTCACTCGCCAGCTCCGCTCCAACAGCCTCCCCCTCGCCGTTGTACCCCACATCCAAATGACAACCTCCTGCTGCAGGAACAAACGGTCTATGTTGCCAGGGGCTGTCCCCGGAAATGGACGGCTGTATGGTCCCAATGGAATGAGTATAGGGGCCATATCTGTGAACCCCCCCAGGTCACACCGGTTGACGACCAACTGGGAGAACTACACGCACAGTGATAAGCTGTAACAGATGTGATAGTAATTAAATGTCTTATCTTAACGGGCTCCAAACGAACCCAATGTATGTACTGTGCTGTATCTTATGTGACAACCACCACTGTTTCTGTTCTGTTAATAAAAAGAATAAAAAAAAAAAGAAACAAATGACAACCTCCGGCAGCAGATCCTTCTCCTGCCTCGCCAGCATGACCTGGAACACCCTCCCTACCCACCTATGGCAGACCCAAGACCTACTTGCCTTCAGGAGACTCCTCAGGGCCTGGCTCTTTGGCAGTAGGTATGGGCAATGAAAAACAATTGTGAAAGAAATCTACAAGGGGTTTACTTCAAAATTCTAACTCAACTAAGTGGTGTCATTCAAATCGTAGAGTCAGTCCTAGGATCAAACTCAAATGTGTCCACAGGACAACCACAACCAATGTTAAAAGGAAATCATAAAAGGCACACAGAAAATCCTTGTTTGTAATGAAAAAACTGTATTTAAGATTTTAATATGTTAAGACAAATTGATGGGGATATATAAACAGAGAATAAATCAAATGCAAAAAGACATGAACAAATGTTGGGATCAATTAAACAAAACAGTTCATAACAAACATCAGCTCCTAAAGTGGGAAAAAGCAACTGAACACACAAGTGAATAAGTTACTCAAAGAAAAATACATTTCATAAGGCGATGATGTAGCGGTCGACGTTTCGGTCTTGACTGCATACGTCTATAAGACCATCCTCAGGACATTTGTTTTATTGCAGAAAAAGCCCCTTTATTATGTATGGTCGATAATATTGAGACCAAAGAGTCCAAATTGCTTTGTGGGTCCGTCAATTAGTCAAACGGCTGTCGAATATCTGAAGTGATCACACAAATCACAATAATAGATAGTGATCTGGATAGATGACGACTACGTGATAATACACCAATTTCTAACGAGCGACATGAAGTTCCTGATCTGTTCGGACCACACTTCTTTGTCTTGCTCTTAGTATCGTGCCACAACTTCTTGCACTCGTCCACTGTCCTCCTTCTCTCCCCCACGGCATTGACTTTGGTCATGATGTCCTGCCATATCTCCTTTTTCCTTGCCATGGTGACGGTGGAACTCACAAAAAGTTCCTGCTGGTATTGCGTCACCTCTGCAACCAGTACCTGGTTCTCCATTGGACTGAACTTGGGGTTCCTCTTCCTCTTGGCCTTTCCTTGGGTCTCTGCCTGGCCTTCCTGGGTGTTGTTTCTGCCCTCTGCACTTATCCCTGCTTGCTCACCATCATCTACAATGTTAGGCATTTTGCTTGGTAAATTTTTTGGCATAGCGGGCGTTTTTCGGGTCGCCAAAGCGTTTTATGTAAGCCTGGGGCCTATTGGTTTGCGATATTTATCGCTGATGGTCCCAACGTCCTTTTTTTCATGCTAGCATGCGTCGCGTTAGCGCCGTCACGCTAAATGTATCGCATTGGATGGGAAATATCACCGGCTAGCGACGTATTGATAATACGTCCCTGCAGCGGCGATAAATACAGGCGATGCACGGCGATAAAAAAAATCGTGCTAAATGAGTTTAGCCATAATTTTCGCCTCTTGTTAGTAATATCCCCCTCAATTTGGTCTGCAGTTCGATCGAATTTGCGAGGACCTCCAATGCCTCACCAGCATGCCATAACATGCACGCTCAGCACAACTAACTCCATGCGTCCTGCTTCTGCCAGTGGACGCTTGGCTTCTTGTACCTCAACAATCAAGCAGGAATGCAGTACAATTACAAAATTACTAGCTGCGCACCGGCCACCATGCTACTTTCCTAAAATGGTGGACAATGCTGTGAAAATGGGCAGTTTTATTCTGGGCTAATAACTCAAAAACCGATCTCAAAATCAGCCCATATGAGGCCCGAACCGTCCCGTTTGCCAATTTCCGTGTGGGGGCAAACCTCCCAAGGTCGGCTACCCTCCAAAGTCCGTTCTAGGTCTTTTTCATACCATGGTCACATTAGTCATGGCACCCAGAATGTGCCATTGAAGCTTATGTCAACAAAAGGGAAGCAGATTTCAAAGGGGCTAGATTTGCTAAGTTTTCATGCACCAAGTGCAGCAACAAAATCTGGTGTGCTGTGTTGCCTGAAAGGAAGAGAGCAGAATAGCACCATATCGATTTACATATGGTACTGTTTCTCTCTCCCCCTTCACTGACATGTTTTTGGCGGCCTTGTGCCAATGCACACACCCTTGAACTATAGTGCAAGGGTGTGTGTGATGTCAAGAATAGGGTTTGCACTGGAAGGTAATCCTTCTAGTACCAAGTACAATGCTTTGACATAGTTTAATAGTTTTGTGCGTGTGCTGCTTAGTACAGTCGAAAGAGCATTTCTCAAACTTCATCAATGCCTCAAGGAAGTGTACTTTTTTGCTATAATGTCCTGTCCACATTTTTTTAGTACATAGAGTTTTGCATCAACGCCCTCTTTACGCAAAGTACAGTAAGGTAGCAAAACACAAAAAAACAAGAACCTCCATTTGACAGCACCCAAAACAGGACTGGCTCTCATCAATAGCCTTCAGCTGGGAGATTAAACTGTACATAACTCAGTAGCCCTTCCAGTGCATTCTGGCCAATGTGGTCCATCTTTTTCAAAGTTGAAGTTCTTCCAGTGAAGCAAAGCTTCGAAACTATTAACTTCTTCCAATACTTAAATTTCTTAGATTGATAACTATTCATTTTGTTCAATGTTTCATTTTCTTAGCCCCAGACATGTGTTTCACTCTTTATGGGGTCTTCAGTGGAGTGCAGCAGGTATTGAAGGCTCAGCTTGTTTGCAGCATAACATTTAAAGATGAGTGCCTTCTTAACTGCTCATCAAATAGCATTTTGCTGCACGGTCATTTTGTTTGGTGCAAATCTGTTTGCCAAAAGGGGGTCTATTTTATAAAAAAAAAAAATAATTCACAGCACTCAAGACAGCCCTTACACTCACCAAGAGTCTTCAGTTGCAGGTTTCCAGTGAAACACAACTCAGTAGCCCTCCCAGGGAAGTCTGGTCATTCTGATCCAACTTTTGCAAACTTTGAGGGAAAAGTTGGTAACTCGTAACTTCAATTCTTAATTATCTTAGTTTGGTAACTATGAATTTGTTATGCTATGTATTGTTATGTTTACGTGTACAGCGCCCTAATCACCCAATTGCGTATCCAGATGCTTAAGCAGGTGTGTAGGTGTGTGATCCCCAAGGTGCTTACATTTTTTCCAGCTTCCTGTGGAACTCAAGAAGTGAGAAAGAGTTCTAATGTTTTAAGGGAGGTCGTTTTATGTCTTGGGTGCGATGTATGAGAATGAGAGCCCTCCAGCTTTGTTTTTGTGGTTGAAGGGATTGTGTGCTAGTGAGAGTGAAGCAGAGTGTAGATAGAAGTTTTGTGGCTTGGTGACAATGTACGTGGCTATCAGGGGCGGGATCTATTAGGACTCTTAGGCTGTGCCTAACTAATACTCCTTCACATTCATGCACAAATATTAAATAGATTGATTTATTTAGAGATGAGAAGGAAGCCAGAGAGTAAATCACCTTTCTGAACTGTGACACACGATGCATGGCTTACTGTTCAATAGCCCTTCATAATGGATCATTGCCATTGTATTCTATGGCAGTATCCACTGTAGGCCAGTGATGTTTTCAGTGTCATAGCGGCAGACGTTGAAGTCTCCATCCCTGCGTGAGAGCAGCAATCTGTCATTCAAAGGCATATATCCTACCCTTTCTGATTCGTCACACGTAGGAGCTGTATGCCTCACTGCAAGTATTACTTCCCTGCAGGTGGGTTCACTGATAGAATATAGATGCTAAAAACATCGATGTAAAAAATATCGAAAAAAATATGAAGAATGAAAAAATATCAACTCCCTATATTTAAAGAGTTAAGTACAAAAATATTGAATCAAAAATATCCAAGTTAAAAATATAGATGTGAAATTTATTGATTTAAAAATATAAATAAAATAATATATACTAAATATATAAAATATTAATAGTATCTTTAACAAAATAAATTAAATGTAATATACATTTTAACTAAATAAACAAATAAACCTAATTTAAAAAATATAAGCTCACAAACTTAATAATTTATACATATATTTATTTAAAAATAATTTAACTATTATCTTTATTTACTTTTTAAACTTTTAAATTATATAAATATGAAACATATATATCAATAATTTAAAACAAAATTTTTCTAAAATTAATTAAAACATTAAACTATTTTTAAAAAACTTACATTTTGCAAAACAATAAAAATAACAGTAGGGAAAATGTTGGATAGCGAAATAATAAAATGTACTATTCCAACTCCAGTGAGTGCAACAGTAGGGAAAATTTTGGCTAGCGGAGGCATCAAAATTACTATTCCCACTCCAAAGAGTGCAACAGTACGGAAAGTGTTGGATAGCGGGGGGGTAAAATTAACTATTCCCACTCCAGTGAGTGCAAAAGTAGGGTAAACATTGGATAGCGGAAGAATTCAATTTACTATTCCAACTCCAGTGAGTGCAACAGTAGAGAAAATGTTGGATAGCAGAGGGGCAACAATTACTATTCTCACTCCAGTGAGTACAACAGTAGGGAAAGTTTAGGATAGTGGACGGGTAAAAATTACTATTTCCATCCCAGTGAGTGCAACAGTAGGGAAAAGTATTGGACACCGCAGGGGTAAAAATTACTATTAACACTCCAGTGAGTGCAACAGTAGGAAAAAGTGCTGGATAGTGGAGAGGTAAAAATTATTATTCCCACTCCAGTGAGTGCAACAGTAGGGAAAGTGCTGGATAGCGGAGGGGTCAAAATTACTATCCCCACTTCAATGAGTACAACAGTAGGGAAAATGCTGGATAGCGGAGGGGTAAAAATGACTATTCGCAACCCAGTGAGTGCAACAGTAGGGAAAGTGCTGTATAGCAGAGAGGTAAAAATTACTATTCCGACTCCAATGAGTGCAACAGTAGGGAAAATGGTGGATAGAGGAGGGGTAAAAATTACTATTCCCAACCCAGTGAGTGCAGCAGAAGGCAAAGTCATGGATAGCAGAGAAACAAAAATTACTAATAACATTTAAACAATTGAAAACAATTTAATAATCTTAAAAATAAATATATATTTTACAAATATACGATTAAATATATTAAACATATAAAAAAACACATGTTATAATGTTAATTACATATAACAAAAAGGTACAAATATTATATAAAACAAATTAATACATACATTTATAAAAAATATTTATTTGAAAGGAGAAAAGATTAACAAACAAATGATTTAAAACATAAATGTAGTTATTTTATTTCCTATTCTATAACACCACACCAATAAAAAAATTCAAAATTTTTATTTGAATCTTATTACATAATTAACATAATTAATAATTAATTAAAACATATTATTATTAATAAACACTAATTGATTACACATTTTTTAACACTAAATATCCACAACACACATCTAAAACGAATTACACAATTACCATAATTATTTACTAATTAATTAATTTAAATTAGTTAACAGCTAACTAACAATTCAGAAATAAAAATTAAATGACTTCCCACCATTCTCACCATTTACACCTATAAACACGACAATACACAGCTACAATTAATTACACAATAACATAATTAATTAATAATTAATTAATTAAAATTAACCGCTAAGTAATAACTCATCAAAAAAAATATATTTTATTTCCCACCCTTCCCACCATTTACACCTATAAACACCACAACACACACCTTAACACCTTACACAGTTACCATAATAAATTACTAATTAATTATTTTAAAATAATTAGCAACTAATTATTAAATAATTAATAAATTAATTTACACATTTAACACTATAACATCTCAAAGAAACACATGTTAATACATAAAATATATTCAATACAATTCATATAATTAAATTACTTTCACCCTATTCCCCAATAAAACCACAATGCAAAATTTAAATTAAAAAAAACGTAATAACTACTACATTTTTAACACATATGATAAAAATATAAACAATTCTTATACAAGAAAACAAACATCACACACTTATAAAATATATACTAAAATACATAACATTTAAAAAAAAACTTTATTCATAGCTGTGTTATAGGAGTTATGACATTACATGTGGTATCCACAGTACGTCAGCCGATGTTTTGTATTTTCACCCCTTTACATAACTTCCCATCTTTACAGGATCATTTCCAACATATATACGACAGTGGTACCGATACCCTGTGCATTCTGCATGTTCCTGCAAGCATCTATTTTGTGGGGGTAAACATTAGGACTGTCCAGTCTTCTCCCCTCCCACCCACCTCCCCCCCTTTCTTGTCAACCCCACCTACCCGTCACCTGGCGGTTTAGCCACCTCATACATCTAAATGCGGTCTCCCCTGGCTCCCGTGTATTTTATTATGTGCTGAGTCATGGTACGGCGTAAGGCATGGTGTAAGGGCATCTGGGACCCACCAGACTCTCATAATACAGCCCTTGGCTTCCCCTTCTTAGCCCTGTGGTCCGTGTTCTGATGCCTGGGTTAGGTCTGCGTCCTCAAGCGCTATGAACATAACCTCTCATTCTTGGGATATGGGGAATTTCCGGTGGCCCCGTACTTCCTCCCTCCTAAGTGCTGTTCCTTCTGCCCATCCCCACTTAAGCACCTCTGCCTGCCATAGGTGTGTCCCCGGTGGTCTAGGGGATTTCCACCTCATCGTTATTGCCCTAATTGCCAATAAGAGAGCTAAGTCCAGCAATTTCAATTGGGCTTTTATTGTCTTAGGTCGTCTGCGCAGCCCCAGCAGGCAGGGCATTGCTTCTTCCGGCACCGGTAGGTTCGTGACCGTCCGCAGGGTCCGGCACACTTCCGACCAATACCCGCAAAGTCGATGGCATGACCAAACCATATGGAGAAATCCGGCCTCTTCTTCTCCACAACGCGGACATCTGTGAGGGGAGTCTGGGAACATTTTTTGTAGGCGTTTGGGGGTCAGGTATGCCCTGTGCAAAACCATCACTTGGATAAATCTGAACTTAACATTGCGTGATACACGCCTGGGGTATCATGTGCCAGTCCTTCTCCGACAGAACCCTGTCTGTGTCTTGAGCCCAAGTTTGCATAAGCGCGGTGAGCGAAATTGCAACGTGTGCCCTGACGCCCGTATACAGCCATCGTACTAGATGTCCTCCCGGTCCCATGTAATACAGTAAGTGGACTAATTCATGTTGAGGGGGTTGGAGGCGTTGTGGTGCCCACCTGTGTTGTATATAGTGTGTAACAGTGGCATGTAATAGATAGAGTCGGGGAGGGGCGCCAGTGGCCTGCAAGAAGGCCTCATGGTCAAGTAGGTTGTCATCTCCGAAGAAGTCACCCACTCTCACTACTCCAACCTCCTGCCAGGGGCGTAGTACTCTATCTGTAAGCCTGCCTTGTGGCGTCGGAATACCCAACAGCGGGATATTTGCCGCGTACGCCCCGGCCGACGATGTGTATGCTAGGGCTTTCTGCCAGCATAACAGGGCCGTGCGGAGGAGCAGGTGGCAATCCGCGGGAATGCGGCTCCGCAAGAGCTACTAAAATACATAACATTAATATAAATATACTTTTTTTAACAACAATATTTTTGCAAAAGTTATTAAACACTTTGATATTTTTTAAATCAATATTAAGTACCTAAAAACGATATTCTTGAATACGAGAATTTATCTGTTGATATTCCTCACCTACGATATTTATGCCATGATATTGTGCAATTCGATATTTTTTACTCAATATTCTGTCTCTTCACCCTGCAGGTGCATGGCCATACTGCTTAGTCTCCAGACAGAAACTATGCAATACAGACCTTAACAAAAACATGGTATTATTGGCAGTTTTATGTTCCCACGGTTTGATAAAATAATACTGTGAAAAGAAAAGCATTATGTGTAGTTTTTTCAATTTGATTTCCAAAAAAAAGGTGGACATTAGTGATCAAAGTAAACCAAACCATGGCTCTCCAGCCATCATTACCGCAGTCTCGCACGCCAGTGACATGCCCTTAACAAAATTTATGCCAAAACATGGAATGATTTATGGACAATAAGGGGCCCATTAGGATGGCGGGAGGATCGCCCCCGCCAGGCTGGCGGTAGCCACTGCTGGCCTGGCGGGGGCGAACCGCCCGCCATCCTACCCGGAATCACCCCCCGCCATATTAGTATGGCCGGGGTGACCACGGCGGACGTAAAGACCGTCCGCCGCTTTTCTGCCCCGGTCGACTTGCGGCCGGGGCGAAAAAGGTTTAATATGGTGGTGGTGTCTATCAGACACCGTCAGCCATATTAGCATGGGCAGTTTCCAATGCCTTTCAATGTCGGCAATGCCGCCACGGAAAGGCATGTGGAGTCACCCTGCTGGGGCCCGTTGCAGGCCCCCAGGGACTCTGGGTGTGAGGGGGGTGCACATGGGGGTACCTATGGTACCCCCAGCATTGCAAAGTACAACGTGGCAGGCACCGCGCGGTGCCTGTCACGTTGTGCTTTGTAATGCACTACACGTATCTTTAGCATTGCGGCGGGCGGTGCTGAAAGCACCGCCCGCCGCAATGCTAAAGATACAGGATGGGCCCACCACTGTGGCGGGCGCATCCTAATGCCCCCAACGGGACCCCCGCCCTTATGGTGGGCGGTCCCTCCACACGACAGGATGACGGGCGGACTAAGTCCGCCCGTCATCCTAATGGGCCCCCAAGTGTTAAAAACGTTAAGGCAATGCACGTCAGCTATTTGGCTCCTCTCTTATTTCAAGTTTTACTTAATCTTGCTTCCCTCAAGAGTTAGCTATTGAATCATGTTGTGTTTCTTTCTGTATTTTTTTTAGCATTCTTTGAGGTGTTCAGGTTTTTATGAGGGCTTTGATTGGGAGCTCTGAACATGATGCTGAAGCCAAATCAAAGTGCCTGTCAGTGGGTTGGCGTCTCTGCAGAGCACACCGAACAATGGTCATCATGTATTCCAGTTGTAATTGCAATTTGTGAATATTTGTTTTAAAAAGGTGCACAGATGGCCAAATATTTACAGGGTAAAAGCAAAAGTACATAAATTGCTTAAATGTGAGTGAGTTCAGTATAAGTTTCGAAGAGGGTCCTGAAGAGGAAAGAGAGGTGGTTGAAGATGTGCTGATAAAAAGGACATACATATCTAACATAAAGCACACATAACTGATATTCAAAACTTCTGCCACAGGCCTCAATACTATTGAAATATCAGAACTGAAACATTTTGAAGGTTAATTATTTATAACAAATCCTTGTTGTTACTCATTTATGTTAAACAGCTAACAACCATTGACAAAGCCAATCGTACTGACATGTTTTAGGGGTAGGTCAGTTGTTGTGTTATATATCTGGATGCAATTACACCTCATAGAGAAATCAAAATACCAGTCAGGTAGCACACTATCTTTATCTCAGAAATGTACTTTAGGGGTTCTCTTTTAGAAAGTCAACACATTTTTCATGCCACATAAAGACCTGTCTTCACATATTTCTAGATAACTGATTGGGTCCTTCCCAAAACCTGGTTAGAGCATTTTCTTACAAAGTTGATGCCACATGCAGTTCATGACACTGGGAAAGCACACACTTTAAAAGGCTGAAGTTGTTGCGTTTTCAATGTACACAATCCAGTAACTGTTGAACACATTAATGAAGTTAGAGATAGAGTTGTTTTTTATGTGTTTATAATTTAAAAACTATGGGCAACATTAGGAATGTCCGCCCGCCATCCTGATGGTAAAAGGGACCGCCCACCACATGTGCGGGGGGCCCGTGGGTGAGATTAGGATGCGCCCACCACACTGCCGGGTGCATTTTTAACATTGTGGCGGGCGGTGCTCTCAGCAGCACCCACCACAATGCCAAAAATTCATGTCATGCATATGTGTGCACACGTGGCAGGCACCGCGCGGTACCTACCATGTTGGGCATGCACATGCAGGGCAGTACCATAGGTACCCCCCCATGTGCCCCCACCCTCCAACTTCCTGGGGGCCTGCAACGGGCCACCAACTTTGAAAAATACATGCCTTTCCGTGGCAGCAACGCCGCCACAGAAAGGGTGCCCCCGCTTGCATCCTGATATGGATGGCGGTGTCTGGAAGACGCCGCCACCATATTAAACCCTTTTCCGATCGGGAAGAAGAAAAGTGGCGGACGGTCTTCCCGTCCACCGCGGTACCCCCGCCATGCTAATATGGCAGGGGGAAAATGGGTGGCAGGTGGGCTAGGATGTTGGGCTGATCGCCACTGCCATGTGGGCTGTGGTGATCCGTCCTACATCCTAATGGGCCCCTATACGTTCCCACTGGATTTTAAGCCTTGCTTTATCACTAAATTATTTGCTCTAAAGTGCACCATTTGCCAATCTTTATTTCAATTTTTGTCTCTGGACGAGGATCCAGTCAAGACCCCACATTTGTCCATTAAGCCTACCCGTGTCACTCACTACATAAGAGTCATACTAAACATTTACGCTTCACCACTTTCAGATGTAACCAGCCGCCAATGAAACCTGTACAACTTTTGTGAGGCCAAATATTAGAAAATCTACAAATGTTTTCTCCCCCAAAAAAATCTTTGTTCTCTCCTAGAAATAAAATTGTACACCTTGGCTCCAATTAAGAGGTTGTGGTGGAATCGAATTACACAGCAATGTATTGCTAATGTTTTATTCTGTACTATTCTGTTGCTAAAGATTTAGAAAACTATAGAAAGGCAAGTTGGGGCCATGGGTCCATGGGTTGGGTTTATATTCAAAATGATTCCAAATTTTGAACAGACCTTACATAAAGTATGACAACAATGTTTGGAAAACTGGAGCAGAACCACTTGACTTTCTAACTGGAAAATAGACAGATAAAGCATACAGTAGAAGGTATCATGACTGTAGTGACATTGTAAGATTAAGTAACATAGTACCGCTTTATTTTCCTAAAATCACTGTCTAAGCCACCTCCAAGTAAAACATATTGAGGGGGATTTTTACAAAGAAATATCGGAGTGCGGTGTTATTCCAAAATGTTTAAAGTTGTGCCCTGACATTTTTAAATGCAGGATTGTGCTGTAATTTCAAAAATACAGTGCCCCCCTGCGTTTTATCTGGTGTTATAAATCAGCCTAGCGCCAATGCAGGCCCTCTTGCGCCATGTTGCAAGGGTGCCTGCAAAGCAGGGGCGATAGCTTATGTGGATAAAAGGACATCTTCCTGCACATAGACAATCTGTAAGGGCAATTTGCTGTTTCTATAAGTGCTGCAGAATGCAGCACACATAGAAAGAGCAAATTCAGAGGAGAAATTAATAATTTCTCCTCGTATCGCTATCATATTACTTGTTGGTGCTGCCACATTGTTGTAAATATAGGGAAGCGTAAAAAACAGTGGGTGTTGCAGTGGAACACCCACAGGAACACCCATTGCCTGCCCCTTTACCACAGCAGACTGCTGTGGTAAGGGGCATATTCACAAGCTGGTGTTAAGCCACGTTAAGTGGCTTAATGCCACCTTGTAACTATGGGATAGAGATCAATACCACCAGAGCGTCTGAAAATGTAATGCTTTGGTGGGGTTAGGAGCTTGTACATATGCCCCTGAGTCTTGAATTTATAAAGGCATGTCAGTGTATGATTTCTGGTGGTCAGATACTGTAGGAGATACCTGTAGCTTATTAACTTGGTGAGGTTGATTTTTCAACTCAGACATCTTTATTCTTCAATTTCTGGCTGAATTCCTGTGCTTAAGCACTTAATGCATGAGGCATTTGCTTATAATATTCTGACATTATAGAGGATACATTGGTATTGGTTAATTCGTAACAAGTTTCATTCTTTTATTTCTTATTCTGTGATTTAAATATTTGTTTTGACTTAGGCATCTTTTATATTTATGTAATTGCTACCGATTGAAATACTTCACACTACTCTTGCTCAATTCTGAAAAGTGAATTGGTCAAGAGAAATGTATCCACTGCCAGGAAATCCTAATCCAGTATTTTTAAATAAAGCATTTTTAATGTATGGCTGACATTAAAGATGTGATATTGAAGATAGTATAGTTTATCTAGCATCTCATACCACTGGATTAATCAATATGAACTATGTTTCCTTTAGAAAACTTTCCAAGGATATTCATCCATCATTTGTCCAAATGTTCCATTAGCTCTCATCCAACCCTGGCCTCTAGTCCTTCATTAAGGAGTGACATGGAGCAACTTGGAGCAGCCTGAAGGCAAGGAGGTAGGAGGCGTGGTGCGGTTTATGAGTAGCTCCAAGGCAATGCTAGTCTCTAGTAAGGTGTTTGCAATAGTGGAGGAGTGAAGGTGATGCGCAGGTGGCCTAGTTAGGACATCGATGTGGCTTGTGGCCCCGTCCATCTCTTCTTGGAAGTTTTGCCGCCATCAACCACCGTTACTGGTAAACCTCTCCGGGGCAGAGCAAGCAACACAAGCTAAGCCCCCATCCCACCATGGCCCCCTGTCCCACCTCAAGTGTGGTAGCAGCAGAGGCACTGAGCACACTGCAACTTGGAGTGGCCTGGAGGCAAGAAGGTAGGAGGTGAGGCAAGGCAAAGCATGCAGGTAGCTCCCAGGCAGCGCAGTTTCCTGGTGCACCTTGTCTGGCACCTGTTAACTGTTTTCTATTTTTTTTACCAATGCTTGTTGTGAATTTGCCACTTGTCTGTGCAAATGCTTATTGCAGACTATGATGTTATCTGTTTACTGTTTTCTATTGTTTTTGCCAATGCTTGTTGTGACTTTGCCACTTGGCTGTGCCAATGCTTGTTGCAGACTATGATGTTATCAAGGCATATTGTCCCTTTTCAGCTCCACTAGTTTACTTGTGAGCTGGAAGCTAATAGGTACCACACCCTGTTCTGGAAGCTTCTTCCAGAGCCCTTTAAATATGGGCCACACCCTGTTCCCATTGCTGGTTATTGAGAACCCTGAGCTTGAGCAGCAGCTGTTCCTGTTATCTACTTGCTGGAAGAAGATTCTGGTTCCAGCCCGAAGACTTCTGTTATCTTTTCCAAGGTTGGACATCCTCTCTCAGCTACAATCAGGTAGGATTGTTCCTTTCTTAACCAACAGCATCGTGAAAGGAACTACGGCCCACATGCATCAAGCATTTTTGTAGTCGCAAACGGTGCGATTCCTTAAAATCGGCAGTTTGCGAATGCAAACGTGCTGTTTGGGATGCATCATGCCATTTTAGAAGTCGCATCTTTTTTACGATTTCTAAAATTGCGTTAGCATATAAGAAATCGCAATTGTGCGATTTCTTAAATGCTATGCATCATTACAGAAAAATTTGCGATTTTTAAAATTGGAAGTGCAAATTACCACGAAGTTCAACTTCGTGGTAATTTGCGAAATTGTTTAAAAATGCACAAAAATGCATTTTTTAAACTGTTAAGCTACAGACACACATGTCCTTAGGACATGTGTGTATGTAACTTATGCTGAAAAGTACATTTCATGGGTGCAGGGGGGGTCATTTTGACCCCCCTCTCCACCCTTGAAATGCATTGATGAATTGCAATTGCACATTGTGAATTCGCAATTCCCATTCATTCCTATGGGCATTTTGGCCCATAGGAATGAATGGGAATTGTGAATTCGCAATTGAAAATTTGCATTTTTTTTGCAAATCGGTAAAAATAGCGATTTTTACCGAATTGCAAAAAAAAAGCAAAAATATTCATGCATAGGCTTTTGCGATTTCTAAATTGCGAATCGTTATTTTTCGCAATTTAGAACTCGCAAAAGCCGATATTGATGCATGTGGGCCTACGTGCTGTTTTTGTTATTTTGCATTTTGAAAGAAAGTTGCATATCACGCTGAAGTGCTTTTTGAGCCTTTACATGTTTGGTAATTTAGGCACTGTTGTACATCGCGCTGAAGTGCTCTTTAGTCATTTACATGTTTGGTGATTTTGGCATTGTTTTACATGTTTGGTGATTTTGGCATTTTTGTCCATTGTGCTGAAGCACTCTTTGGTCATTTACATGTTTGATGATGTTGGCATCTTGGCACATCGTGCTGAAGCGCCCTTTGGACATTTACACATTGATGACTCTGGGATTTTGGGCACATCGTTCTGAAGAGCTCTTGCGGGCATTTGTATTTCTGAGGACTTTGGCATTGTGTCACATAGTGCTGAAGTGCTTCCTGGACATTTGCATATTTTGCACTCTGATACATAGCTCTGAAGCGCTCCCTTGGGCGTTTGAATATTAATCTGCCTCATTAGCATATGTAACGTGTTGTGTATTGCAAAAGGTTGTTGGAAGTACCACAGTGATATTTAACAGTGGTTAAAGCACATCATTATGGACACATTGTGTCTAAAAGCCGAGTGGCTTTTTATATGAATGTGTGCTTCGTTTTGAAACATGGTTGTTTAGCCATAACATTGTATCCTTGAGAATTATAGGAACAGAAATTGCCAGTGAAGGCTGAGAAGACGTACACAACGACTGTTCTATGCATAACCTGCTTTTCTTTTACAGGTATGTTGTCATTGCTTAACCCATGTTAAATATAGTCAAAGAGTTTACTAAGCACAAAAGGAAAGTTAATCAAGGACAATGTCTTGTTCCAGGTCTCCCTCCCCGCAGTACCCACCCTAATTCCCTTCCCCCGTCTAGCCACTTTGATATTCAGTGCAGTCAAGCTTGAGTCAAGGCTGCTGGAAGGTGGGATTCTTGAGGGTACTGCTCCTGAGGAACCCAACAGAATTTTACCAGTACTGACAGAATAACCAGCCCACGAAATTGGTTCCTCCTGAGCAGTATCTTCGGGGTGGCCACCTTGGATGTTTTGTGTTCTACGTTGGGAACCATGCAGAAAGAACTGTCAGCTTCTAGCAGGAAACAGTGGCGTTAGCTAATAGTGTCACTCATTTACAGACACAACCAGCGCCCTTTCATCCTCCTGAGGTAGTTGCTTCCAGCAGCTCAAATCCATCTACAGTATCAGTAACGGTTCCAACGAGTGTTCCTTTGGCACCTCCGGATAAGTTTGCAGGTGAAACCTACAAATGTAAAACCTTTTTAACGTAAGTGCAGTTACACTTTATAGTTAAACCCACATCCTTCCCCGATGCTCAATCGTGAATCACCTTCTTGATCTCTTAGTTGAGTGGAGACACTGCCATGTGGGCAGTTCCTCTTGTGCAATTGGATGACCCATTTCTTTTTAGTTGGTCTCACTTCAAAACAGAATTTGAAAAGGTCTTCGACCAAAGAATAATAACAGGATCAGCTGATTAAGAATTATTTGAACTCAAACAGGGAAATAAAGACCTGAGACCAGATGTAGGTAAATCACATTTACCGATTCTTAAATACCGAATTTTACCGATTCGGTATTCATGAATTGATAAATGAGATGTAAGTAAAAAATCGGTATTTTTTACCGATTCGGTAAAATTCGGAATCGGACTTTCGGAATTTACCGAATCGGTATTGACCGAATCGGTATTTACCGAATCGGTAATCCCCATTCATTCCTAAAGGCCCATAGGAATGAATGGGAAATACCGATTCGGTAAATACCGATTCGGTCAATACCGATTCGAATCGGAAAGCAAGCAAAAGTGAAACTTAAGAAAACAGCCAATCAGGTGCAACCACCCTCCCCCTCCCTACCAGGAAGTGGCTACACAGGCAGCTGCAACTAATTAGAGGCTTCTGGAGAGGCAGTTGGAGCAGAGAGAGTGGGAGCAGCAGCAGAAAGAGTTTGTGCAGTTTAAAACCTGTAAAATGGCAACCAGCAAGGACACAGAGCAGACAGAGAGGAAGAGAAAGCTGAAATTCAGCAGCATGGAGCTACAGGTCCTTGTGGAGGAGGTGGTGAAGGTGCATCACAAACTCTTTGGCAGGCAGTCCCTCACTGTGGCTGAATCTGCCAAAAGGAAGATTTGGCTAGATATCCTCGACAAAGTCAATGCTGTGGGAGTGACCACCAGAGTCACAGAGGATTTGAAAAAGAGGTTCTATGACCTGAGGAGCCTCACAAAAAAAAATTGGCAGACCACCACAAACAGGCATCGCAAACTGGTGGAGGAAAGAACACAGCACCCCCCCTCACTGACCTGGAGGAGATGGTGGCCTCAACCTTAGAGCCAGAAAGCGTCTGCGGACTGGGAGAAGTGGACAGCTCAGCCAAAGCTGCAAGTAGAAAAGGTAAGATGCATGCACAGCAATCCCCCTCACACCCTCATCCTTCCCTCACCCCTTGAAGCTAAGTGACCCCAGTCCCGGTGTGCCAGCACCAAACAGTAGCAATGCATCATGGTACATGTAGTCAGTTAATGAAAGACCATGTCATACAGCACAGCAACCACCAAGTTAGGCAAATGATTGCAGACATAATGAGGGCAGGCAACATGTACATTGTGCAATTTGAAAAGATTTAATTGTAGTGGCTGTAAGACATTTGCCCTTAGCTGATATACGCTCATATGTCCACAGGTCACACATCCAGAAGGCAGTCACTGGAGACTGAAGGCACGGCACCCGAGAGGGATGAAAGTCAGGAGCCAGGTCCCAGTGCATCACAGGACACAGGTGTACAGAGCAGCCAGCCACCTTCCCAAGACCCTGAAATCACTCAAGATTTGCAGGCATCCCCACGATGTTCACAGTCCCCTCTGTTAATGTCTTCACCAGATATGCCAGCATCAATGGATGTTGAAACACCTGCAGCACAACCAAGCAGGAGGCATGTCATTCCCCCACTGATAGAAATGGAGACAGCTGCCGGTGATATGGAGGTGGAAGACACACACACCTTGCCTGGAGATGATATCCCTGCCACACTGCAGTCCAGTGCAGAGGTTGCCCGTAGTAGCACAAGACGCCGCAGAGTCCAAGGAAGGAGTGTAGGTGGACGTGGGGAGGGGTCCAGTGTGTTTCAAGGCCTGGAGGGGAGCATGGTTAAGATCCAGAGGATGCAGGGAAAGGACATCATGTCCTGTCAACGCCAAATGCGCAGCCTGAATAGAAATATGGAAGAAATTGGAAAGGGCATCAGGGAACTGGTGGAAGTGAACAAGAACATGGCTACAGGGATACATGAAATGACACAATCTGTGCAGCTACTGTGCACCAAACTGGACACAGAAATGGCATCAAGGCGCAGGGAGAAGCAGCGTGCACAGCAACACAACAAAGCAATGCACCGCCTGGCCACAGCCACATCCCTGCTGTGCAGGCGAAGCATAAACAGTCAGGAGGTGTTGACGCAAAATAGCAATCAGTTGACAAGGGGCATAGCCGGAATGACCGGTGCTCTTGAGGCACTACTTAATGCTCAAACAGCACAAACTGCTGCTATTGATGTGCCAGAGAGTGAAAGGAGCACAAGTAGGAGCAGCATGGCAAGCCCCCTTGTTGTAGAGCCAAGGAGGAGCAGCAGGCGACAAGGTGATGCAACAGGCCAAACGCCCAGCGAACACAGTGAGCCACATAAATCTGGCAGTGCTAAGCGTGGACGCAAATGAACAGTTAATTATATGGGGTAGTGACCCTGGACATACACTTTTGGAAATTCAAAGTTTGTGTTGCACATTTGTGCCTTGGATACCTGCGTAGTGACAACATTAAACTACGTTGGGTGCATACTCCACCTGTCTGTGTCTCTTTACTTACTTTAAAAAAGTTGCGTATTATCTCTTCCCGTCTGTGTATGCCATCTGTTGGTGTTGCATGTCCAGCTGTGTGTGGCTCAGGCAGTGCTTGGTCATCATCATGGTCCTCAAAATCTGATAATTCCACTTCAGTGCCTTTCTTAACTGCAAGGTTGTGAAACATTGAACAGGCTGCAATCATTTTGCAGCAGGTCACCGGTGTGTACTGGCGTGCCCCTCCACTCTTGTGCAGGCACCGAAACCTGCTCTTCCACACTCCAAATGTTCGCTCCACAATGTTCCGGGTCGATTTGTGTGCCCTGTTGTACCTCCTCTGGCTGGGTGTTGAAGAGTTGAGGTAGGGGGTGAGGATGAAGGACCGAAGGGCATATGCACTGTCTCCTATTTGTAAGAATAGAAATACATTACTCACATGCACATATCCACATACAGCTGCAATATGCATCATGAGAGATTCACAAAGTGTATTACCTAGCAAGTAGCCTTCGCCAAATTCACCCACTGTCAGCCGTGAGTAGATGCCACTGTTCTGAAAGATATAGGAGTCGTGGGTACTCCCGGGAAACTTGGCAACTATGTCCGCGATGATAAATTTGGAATCACAGATTACCTGTACATTTATGGTGTGTGTGGATTTCCTGTTTCTATAAATGTCTTCTGTGGCAGCAGGTGGGCATATTGGAATGTGGGTACCATCAATGCAGCCAATGACATTTGGAAAATGCGCCATCTGATAAAAGTCAGTCTTGGTCCTGACCAGTTCAGCATGCGTTGCAGGGAAGCTGATGTATAAATGCATTCTCTGCAACATGGCGTCCAGAAATTTTCTGAAGAAGCGTGACAGGCTGCTCTGGGTCACCCCACCTACCGCAGCAACCACACTCTGGTAACTTCCAGACGCAAGCAGGTGTAGGCTGCACAGCACCTGCACGTGGGGTGGAATAGCGTAGGCCCTTGGGGTAGTGTGCTCCAACAGTGGTTGGAGGTCCCTGATGAGGTCCAAGATGGTGTCTGGGTCCAACCTGTACCTCTGGAGTATCTCTGCCTCTGTGAGCATGAACATGGTGATCCTCTGTCTGTAGACCTGCTCCTGTCTCTGCCATTCCCTCTCTCCTTCCTCCTGTAGCCGTAGCCGTCTCGCAATGACATAGAATGCCGCCATTGTGAAAAAAGTATTGCATTTTGGGTCCTTTTTTATAGGCTGCACCTGGTTACCACCTGATTTCAATCCATGGTACATACCGACTCATAAATACCGAATTTCAAGCAAATTCGGTATTTAAGAGCTTACCTACATCTCAATCTTCAATTTTACCACTTCTTATTAACCGAATCGGTAAATTTACCGATTCGGTAACTTTATCGATTCGGTAAATTTACCGATTCGGTAAATTAACCGATTCGGACGATTTTCTGTCCCCTACATCCCAAATGCTCAATACCGGTCGGAAACGGCAAAAAAAATCGGTATTTTCGGCCGTTACCGACTGGTATTGGGCTTCCTACATCTGGCCCCTGGTCCATTATCTAACCCAATTCAATCGCTTAGTAGCAGAAACAAATTGGCCAGAGGACAAAAGGACGGCCTTATATTATCAAGGCCTCAGAGACAAATTACAATATTTGATACCTCCAATAGACCCTCTCCCTAGAACATGCAAAACCCTAATAGCCTTAAGTCTTCGGTTAGACCGCAGAGTTTCGGATCGTAAAGGAGACAAAAAACGGTTGAAGTTCAGATATTCCATTCGACCTAAAGAAAAAACACACTGTGTATCACAGGATACTAGTGAACCAATGGAGATTGTAGGTCTACTAAAATCCTTAAACTCTGAAGAAAAGAGTCTCGCCGGAAAAAAGATCTATGTCTATATTGCGGCAAAAAAGTACATTTTGTCAAAGACTGCTTAGCAAAGCCAAATACAACTGCGACCAAAGTGGGAAACTAGAATACTCAGGGAGCAGCCAGGAGACTTCCTTGAATACTAAATCTTTGCCTCCTGACCAATCAGTTGCAAACACATTGCAAATTTCTGTTCCCCATCTAGTATTATAAGTACAATTAACCATTTCTCAGCAAGAGCCTAAAACTGCGGTGGTCATGGTGGATTCTGGAGCCACCAGCAACTTTATCGATGCCGCTTTCGCAACAAAAGTAGAAATACCTACCTTAGTCAAAGCAAAACCAGAAATGGTTCATGCGGTAGATGGCAAACAATCGACATCTGGACTGATTACTTATTCTACTATTACAGTAACCATGACATGCTTTACTCAGGATCAAACACACATGGAGGAAATATCCTTTGATATCAACGATGCTCCCCACTTTTGTGTCATCCGCGGGATACCTTGGTTGACCGATCATATTCCCACAATAGACTGGTCTAAGAGAAGTGTTACTTTTCAGTCAGAATGGTGTCAACAGCAATGTTTACACCCGCAAGAAAATAGGTCCAAACTCTTAGTTCAAGATCATTCCAAGTCTACTGCTCATTATATTGCTAAAGCTGCGGAGCAGGACATAGAATTACCTGCAGTGTACGAAGAGTTCCAAGATGTATTCTGTGAGAAAAGTGCTGAGATCCTTCCGCCTCACCGAAAATATGACTGTGAAGTAGACCTTTTACCTGGTGCCAAGATTCCCTGTAGAAGGACCTATGCAGTTACTGAACAAGAGAACCAGTATCTTAGAGACTATCTAGACACATTTTTGAAGAATGGTTTCATTTGCCCTTCCAAGTTTCCGGCTGCGTCACCTCTGTTTTTTGTGCCCATAAGTAATGGGGATTTACGCGTGTTAATAGACTATCATGCTTTATATAACATCACGATTAAAAAACAATATTCTTTGCCACTTATCCCCGTTCTCTTGGACCAGGTAAGATCAGCAATTATTTACACCAAGTTGGATATGAGAGGGGCATACCATCTCGTACGTGTCTGAGCCAGAGATGAGTGGAAGACAGCTTTTGGCTAATGCAACGCCCCTGCAGCATTTTATATTTTTTATCATGATGCCTTACGAGATTTTCTTGACAGGTTCGTCATCGCTTTCATTGATGATTTGTTGATCTGTTCACAGTCTGTCTCAGAACATGAGAAACATGTAAAACTTTTATTAAACACCCTGCACCAACATGGCCTGTTCTGTAAACTATCTAAGTGCAAATTCCACACCTACAAAGTGCAATTCTTAGGTTTCATATTGTCACCTCAAGGAATCACAATGGCACCCAGAAAAGTTCAGACAATATTAGATTGGCCAGAGCCAACCTAAGTGAAAGATATCCAGCGATTTCTAGAATTGCGGATTTTTATCGACATTTCATCAAGCAGTTTCCCAGCAAAGCATGTCCTTTAACAAAATTGCTAAGGAAACATATTCCATTTCAATTGACACCAGAAACCAAATCAGCCTTTCAAACCCTTAAAACTGCTTTTACAACAGCCCCTATTTTAAATCATCCAGACATCAAGCAGCCTTTCATAATTGAAGCAGATGCTTCAGACACTGCAATTGGGGCATTTCTATCTCAAAAGGATGAACAAACTAACCAATTACATCCCATTGAATTCCTATCCAAAATATTTTTACCTGCTGATATGAACTATACAATGGCAGAAAAAGAACTGGTGGCTATTTGTCTTGCCTTTAAAGGATGGCACCATTATCTTCTAGGTGCAAAACATACGGTGACTTGAAAGTTGCTTTGGACCTTATTCTTTGCAGAATTTAATTTTGTTATAACGTTCAGACCTGGCAAAATAAATAACAAAGCAAATGCTGTATCTCGATGCGAAAAGCAGAAGAAAAAATGAAAAAGGCAATTACACCTCCATCCACAATTCTAAAAGAACAAGTTACCGGAGTTACCATATATGAACAATTTTTTCAAGACATAAGAAAAAGTATGATGTTAAAATAAATCTTAGTTCTCTCTTTGTTGACAAAATATTATTAAAGGATTCTCGTTTCAAAAAACACTTCTATACTTTCCATCAAAATCATTACAAAAACAAGCATTTGCAATGCAATAGGTCTCGCATTAGGAAAGTTTGAGCTATTGGTCTTGTAAATGACAATTTTTTTTATTTATGTGTTGGTTTTGAAAATAGCTAAATGAATAGCTTTGTCATTTACAATGCCAATAGTTATAACTTTCGCAAATGTGACACCTATAGCATTTGTAATGCAACATGTTTTGTATTTACGTGATTTAGCTCTATTAATATTACAAATTACAATGGATTTTAATTTTTTAAATAATTAATACTTAAATAAAAGGGATTTTAATTTATAATGGCAATAGCTTAAACTTTTGTAAATAACTTTTGTGAAGATTATGTTCAGTGTATTTTATTGTGACGAAAATCCAAGAACAGAAGTGAAATATTAACATCTTTTTGTGACATTTGTAATAAAGTTTGAAACATTGAGAGAACATATTTGAACCAGTTGTTGTTGAATGGTTGCGCAGATTGATGCTGGGGTGGAAATGTACTATAAAAACACGCTCAGAGCATGCCATAATATAACAAACTTTGTGATGTGCTGTAGTGTAGGTGTGCTGCGTGTCTGCTTGTGGTTGCATGTGTGTGTTGCAGCATAGATAAACAGCAACCGTTGCTGTTTATCTATGGAATCATATGTCTGTATTTTGTGTTTTTTCTGTTTGTGTCTCCGTTTGTTGTCTGTGCGTGAGTGCTTTTGTGCACGTTATGTCAATTGTTACATGTATCTGTCTGTCATTGCTTTATTTTTTTATATCTGTACATGTCTGAATTAGCTCATATGTGCGTGAGTGCTTGTGCGGTCATATATGTAACAGTAATGAATGTAACTGCATGAACGTGTGGGTTTGTGCTTGTGTGTGTGCGTATTGGGGTAACTGTGCATGGTGTGGGTTGCATGTTAGCATCTGTATGACTGTATGTATTTATAATTGCCTGTGTGTGACAAGTCGTTGTGTGTGCATGCATTTTACTTGTCTGTGTGTGTCGGTGAATTTGTGTTTAAAGATTTGTGGCTTTGAGTTCCTGCCATGTTTAGAGCAAACCGCAATGATAGAGAAAGAGCGGGAGTGGGGGCTGGAGGAGGTGGACAGGTTGGGGGCAGAGAGGCGGTGAGCGCGTGTGGGTGGTGGAATGAGCAAGAGAGAGAGTCAGGAAGGGAGAGGAGAGGAGAGGATGAGTGGGAGTCAGAGAGAGCTGGGGGAGGCAGGGGTGCGTGGCAGAGACGGAGAGCTAGAGAGAGCGAGGGGGAGGAGGGAATATATAATTTAGCTGCATTCATAAAACCCTATGCGGCTTGTACCAGTGCAGCGCTATAAAAGTAACGGAATGATTGCAATTCTATGGTTTCTGAAAATAAGGGGGGAAATAATTGCCTGCGACGAAGGAAGCAGCGGTCTTTTCATTGGACGTGGTGAATAAGTGTCAGGGGCACGTCAGGCGCCACCCTGGGCAGCGGCACCTGGCGAAGGGGGGCGGGGGCGCGTGTGAGTGGAGCGCCTTCAAGGCTGCACTTAAAGCGCGGCTTGGTGCTGGCTATATTGAGAGGCGCCATTCCGGAAGCTTCCAGGGCCCGCAGTGGTGGCGTTTCTTGCTAATGCTGCGCTGATTTAAAGCCTCGAGCACACGATTCACTGCTCACCTGTTCCCCAGCAGCCTGACGCGCACGAGCTCAGGACACATCCTAAAACACCCACCTGTTTACTCCCAACCACAGCGCAAGGCATTCCTGTACCCCAACATCCCAAATTACCAGGTTTCAGAAGACAACCCATATGCACGAACCCCAATGCATAGAACTTCTACAGCATAGGCAAACTAGCAACCGGAAGTTTGGCAGCGTGAAGCCGGTCGTGGGGCGGGACTTCCGCCTTCTGCGTGAAGCCCGCATCCACGGAGTGCCAGAGAGCAGCATTGGTGACGCGGGGCTCCGCGGTCACTGCAGAAGTCAGGAGTGGCGGCGATGAGGTGAGTGGGGCTTAGTTGTAAGGGGGGGCGGGGGTGTGTGTGTGTGCAGGGGGGGTAGGGGGCGGCGGTGTGTGTATGCGTGCATGTCTGTGCGTGTCTGTATGTGTGTGTGTGTGTGTGTGTGTGTGTGCAGGGGGGCGGCAGCGTGTGTATGTGTGCGCGTGCCTGTGTGTGTGTGTGCAGGGGGGTGGGGGCTGGCTGTGTGTGTGTGTGTGTGTGTGTGCGCCGTTAGTGCATTCGAGCCAAGCGAAAGCAGGGGCTGTGTGTGCGTCTGCGCAAGCACATCTCAGAGGCGCGCTCCTGCGGTCAAAACTGAGAATGGAAAAGCGCGCGTCTGACTCGTGTCTACATTCCCAGAAACGGGTGACAATAGTTGTCGAACTCGACAATCAATGCTTCGCATTGATTGCACGTCGAGCTCGACCTAACAAGTCTTACAACGGTGTCACAAAAAACCCATTAGCTGGACATCCAGGAATAGTAAAAACCCAAGAGCTTGTCCAAAGACATTTCTGGTGGCCTACCTGGAGACAAGATGTTATCCAATATGTAACTCAATGTGACGTTTGGGCTCAAGCTAAAGGAGATCATATCGCAAAAAAAAGGATTATTGCAGCCCCTTCCCACTCCAACACGGCTCTGGGAAGATATATCCATGGACTTTATTACAGACTTACCCAAGGATCAAGGGAATACCACCATTTTAGTGGTGGTCGGCAGACTGTCAAAGATGGCTCACTTTATTGCTTGTGAGAAAATGTCAACAGCAACTCAGTTAGTTACCTTACTGGTTCAAAATATTGTCAGATTACATGGCTTGCCTCGCACTATTACTTCCAATCGAGAGGCAGAATTTATGTAAAAAGTATGGAAAGCTTTGTGCGACACTTTACAGATAAAAAGAAACTTGTCCACAAGTTTATATCCGGAATTGGATGGCCAAACAGAGCGAGTCATCCAGGTATTAAAGCAATATCTACAATGCTATTTATTTAAACAACAAGGCTCATGGGTGAATCTCCTCTGGAAAGCTGAATTCGCCTACAATAATTTAAAGCATATTTCGACAAACATGTAACCATTTTTGGGAATCTTGGTTGTCATCCACATTACACTCCATTGCTGTTAGCAAAACCTCACACCAATATACCATCTTTGGACTCTAGATTACAAGGAATGACTGCTATTATAAAACCTTTACAAAGAAACGTAAAGAAAGCAAAAACAAACTATGAAAGATTTGCTGATAGAAAAATAAAAATTGGACCAAATTAAAAGACTGGTGAATTCGTCTGGCTCTCTACAAGCAAATTTCAGTAAAAAAAGAAATATAAATTCCATCCACGATTTATTGGACCATTTAAGATCGAGAAATGTGTAAATCCATTAGCATTTAAATTAAAATTACCAAGTTCCATGAAAATCTATCCTGTGTTCACAATTCGTTGTTAAAACTAGCAAAGACCAAACGACAAGCTGGACCACCACCACTCCTTGTTGGAGATCATGAAGAATATGATGTACACAGTATAAAGTGTAGTAAATGCGTAAAAAGAAAATTGTGGTATTTGGTTTCAAGGAAAGGCTATAGTCCAGAGAAAGACTCATGGGAACCAGGTGATGCTGTTCATGCACCACATTTGATACATACATTTTACAGACAGCATCCAGAGACTCCCACGTGAATGGTGGTATGAGCACTTTTGATGGGGTGGATTGTCATGATTCTGCCACGTCAGTTTCGTGGTGCAGCTTGCTGGCACCTGTTTACGGTTTTTCTATTGTTTTTACCAATGCTTGTTGTGACTTTGCCACTCGTCCGTGCCAATGGTTGTTGCAGACTATGATGTTATCTGTTTGCTATTGTTTTTGCCTATTCTTGTTGTGACTTTTTGCCAATTGTCTGTGCCAATGCTTGTTGCAGACTATGATGTTATCATGGCGTATTGTCCCTTCTAAGCACCAGTAGTTTACCTGTGAGCTGGAAGCTAATAGGGACCACACCCTGTTCTGGAGGCTTCTTCCTGAGCCCTTTAAATATGGCCCACGCCATGTTCTCATTGCTGGTTATTGATAACCCTGAGCTTGAGCAGCAGCTGTTCCTGTTCTCTGGTTGCCGAAAGAAGATGCCAGTTCCAGCAAGAAGACTTCTGTTTTCATTTTCCAGGTTGTAGATCCTCTCTCAGCTACAATCAGGTAGGATCATTCCTTTCTTAACCAACAGCACTGTGAAAGGAACTACGTGCTGTGTTTGTTATTTTGCATTTTGAAAGAAAGTTGCATATCGCGCAGAAGTGCTTTTTGAGCCTTTACATGTTTGGTCATTTTGACACTGTTGTACATCGCGCTGAAGCACTCTTTAGTCATTTACAGGTTTGGCGATTTACTGATTTTGGCAACTTGACACATTGCTCTGAAGCACTCTTTGGATATTTATATATTGATGACTCTGGCATTTTGGGCACATCGTGCTGGAGCGCTCTTGGGGGCATTTGCATACCTGATGACTTTGGCTTTGTGTCACATCGCGCTGAAGCGCTTCCTGGACATTTGGATATTTTGAACTCTGATACATAGCACTGAAGTGCTGACTTTGGTGTTTGAATATTAATTTGCCTCATTTGCATATGTAACATGTTGTGTATTGCAAAAGGTTGTTGGAAGTACCACTGTCATATTTAACAGTGGTTAAAGCACATCATTATGGAAACATTGTGTCTAAAAGCCAAGTAGCTTTTTATATGAATGTGTGCTTCGTTTTGAGATATGGTTGTTTAGCCATAACATTGTATCCTTGAGAATTATAGGAACAGAAATTGCCAGTGAAGGCTCAAAAGATGGACACAATGACTGTTCAATGCAGGGGAACATCCTTTACGACGCAACTATTACCCCGCACTACCTTTACAACGCGGGGATTACAACGAAAGTCGTTACAACGACTTTCGCTGGAGGGCGCTGTTTGATAGGGAATAGTTTAATTTTCTATCCAACACCTTCCCTACTATCCACGGGGACTGGAGTTGGAATAGAAAATTAAACTATTCCACTATCCAGTGCCCCCCAACGCAAGTCGTTGTAACAACTTGCATTGTAATCCCCGTGTTGTAATGGCATGCAGGGTAAAAGCATGCGTTGTACTGACATACAACCTTCAATGCATAACCTGCTTTCCTTTTACAGGTTTGTTGTCATTGCTTAACCCATGGTAAATATAGTCAAAGAGTTTACGAAGCACGAAAGGAAAGTTAATCAAGGACAACGTCTCGTTCCAGGTCTCCCTCCCCGCTGTACCCACCCTACTTCCCTTCCCTGTCTAGCCACTTTGATACTAAGCTTGAGTCAAGGCTGCTGTAAGGTGGGCTTCTTGAGGGTACTGCTCCTGAGGAACCCAACAGAATTTTACCAGTTTTGACACTCTCCTGTATAAGCCAGGGAGCGGGGTGATTTATAGGAGCCTGGAACCCTGATACCATCACCACTCCCGGCCACCAAACCCCTATGGCAGATGAGATCCAGAAGTATCAAGACTATGGTGTGTGCTGGTGCTAGGTAGAGGAAGCAAGAAGCCCAATCAGAGGTAGTGCCCCTCAAAGAGGAACGTAAGGTGCAAAAACAAAAAGATCTCCTTAAAGAGCTCTCCAGTGTCACTAAGCACTGCATCTACAAAAAACCCTGAACTTGAAAGTGAGGATGGGCCATGTGATAAAGGAAAGGTACATGGGCAGCAGCAGTTACTGGCTATTACTTTGGAAAAGAGCATCATAAGGATATCAGACTTTTCCATGCCCTCAACCCACTGGCAACAGCAGAGGTGTTTAAAACATCAGAGGCTATTAAAAACAGTCCTGCTAAACAGCCAACTAGTCATCTTTTGAGGCCCCAGCAGCTGCAGACCTCGAGTCGAGGCACAGCTAATGCTGCTCCTGTGAGGTGAATGCAGGCTGTTGCGAAAAAACACCCAAGGGCAACCAGCCCAAGCATTAGACTATACCCGTTGTCACATATGATAGTGACTGTAAATATGGGAGCCAGCACCCACCATAGCACCCCAAATGGAGATTTTGCCACATGGGACCCCAGCCTTTAAGCCCTGATGCACAGTGAACATCTACCTCCGTCACTAACGCTGATCCCCTTATTAATGACGATCCAAAATACTTGGAACCCTTAAAGGATGATGCATATCTTGGCCACCTCAGCATGGTATTATCATTATTCCCAGTATATAAGGAACCACATGATTACTTATCCCCATCTGTTAAAAACAGCCCTCCAATAGGAAAAGACCATGACCACAAGTTCTCATTTGGGAATATGAACCATCTAAGCAGGGATTCTTGTCAAGCCGCCTCCAGTCCAGGGCAGCTAAGCCCCTCTGGTAATCAACTGAAGAATGTGACTGGGCAAAGTTAAAGCAAGGAGAACATAACAGATTCAAAGCTACTTTAGGGAGCTCTTTTAGACACTATGCAGGCAACAATGAAAGGCTCAATCTTCACGCGAATAAAATAGATAGACAGGTAGGCCTGCTTAATACTTTAGCACGGTGTGTTTCAGGCACTGACAACAAACTGCATAACCATAATATTTTAATATCACAGGTACTGACAATGGCACAAATTTTGTGATGTGGACATGCGGAGATGTTATCGACAAACTGGCTCAACTGCCCGCATTACAATCCTAGCAGAACTCAAAGCCACAGCAAAGCAAGAGGGTAAGGTGATGACCTGAACCCATGAAGGCCTGGTGATGAAGTGGAAGTCACACTTAAAAAACTTAAAAAGCTTGTACATTTGGTAACCTGCGCATAGACGAGACCCCTTCTCCCACCTGTGGAATGTCTCTTCATGGGACATAGTAATAGAAACTGGTTGTAAAGTTCAGGAAAAGGAGTTTTTGCTTTTCATGATTGTTGACCCAATCCTTTTTCCTGATAAAAAGGGTAGCTCCCTCCCTATCACAGATAATGAAGTGGAAGTCACAACCATAAGTGCAGGCAGCCTGAACCCAATCACTGCAGAAGAACTGGTACTAAAGTGTGCCTGTCAAAATGAGAAAGGAAGCAAGTGAGAAGTCAGGAATAAAAATAAAGTCAGGAACTTGCCTGAATTGTATGCACGGTCGATTCTGCAGGCCAGGAAGCCAGAGGGCCAGAAAATATCCAAAGTCATGTCAAGCAGGATAAGTCGACATTGGATGGACCCAGAGGAGATTACATAATCGAAACCTATGGCAGGTCCACAAGACCGGGGTGCATGCCCTGACCATGAACAGCCTCTAAGAGGATTCGATGAGGCAGCTATTGAAACATCACCAGGCTGTGCAGTACAGTATGTAGAAGGAGGTGAACCCCAAGGAATTGGGTGCAGGGCTGTTTGTAGGATTATTAATGACTTAGAAAAAGAACTGCAAGCTGTAAACAATGCTAACATTAGTGAGGTTACCTGAGAATACTATCTTAAAGCTCACTTCTCAGGAAATCCAGGTAGTAGGGTAAACTTAGAAGGCAAAGCACCAGGAAGCTCCACTGGGACTGATGACCACCACAAGCATGATGTGTTAGAATCCTCAACCAATGCAATCAGAGTAATAGATGGTTCACCTCCAGATATTCTTGCACACCATGTTTCCTTTTTTGTAAAAATGTATGTTTAGATATTTTTTTATATATGTGGATTATTGTATGTCTGTATGTATTATTGTTATTATTTTTTAAACGTTATTATATATATTATTGTAATGGTTTTGGGCCATCCTGCTTTTTCAATGTTTGTTATTGTCAATTTGTCTAATTTACTTTATGTATATATATATGTTATAATTGTTACAGCCCTTTTACAGTTCCCGTGGCACTAGGGAACAAAATGCGTTGGCTGTGTGCCGATTTAAAAAAAAACTTTAAACAATAAAGAAGACTTATGGACTAATTATTGTGATTTCTGATTGACTTCTATCAGAGTGCACCATCCTTTTTCATGAACTTTCTAACCAAATTGACATCCATCAACGGCGGATGTCGGAAGTAACTGCACCTATTTGCGACACAAGAAACTAGTGGATTTGAAGTGCTTAACCCTGGTCGGCCGTTGTTTGCTTTTTCGTTTTATGGTTCATGGAACTAACTGTGTGCCAGGCACCAATAGCATTCCACAAGCCCTGCTAAAATACAGCACATCAGTATGGGGAAATTAACTAACAACAATACTTAACAATATTCTACAAATAGGGATTATCCCGAAGAACTGGTGATGTTCTATAATCCATCCCACATTTAAAGGTGGTAAAACATTCTCTCCAAACAGCTACGGCCTCATACGCTATGCTTATCCTGGCCCCTTTAGGCTATTATCCAAGTGATGAGACTGTACTGCATGTAAGAATTTTCCTTTTCATAAGCTTTTTTCTCCATTCAGGAAGTTACATGTTTTACTACACTGCACTTCTCTCATGAGTATCCCTTTTACAAGCCACTTATGCATATAAGAACATACTTTGGTATAAGATTCTCCTGCCCCAAGAACATGCCCATCCAGTAGACTGCCCCAACATCAAAATCATTCCATTTTGGAGACTGGACTGCTCTCAAGAACATTCCTTTTGGCAAGTCAGTATTGCACTTCAAAGCATCCCATTCATGAAACTGTCAGCACTCAGTGGCATTCTATTTTATAACTACTATGCTTGTGGACATCAGTGTTATGAAGACATATTGCGTTCAAAAGCATCTCTTCTAACAAGACTGCACTGTACTCATGAAGGTCTCTTATATTATGGTACTACAGTCAAAGCTGAATTCGCCTACAATAATTTAAAGCATATTTCGACAAACATGTAACCATTTTTGGGAATCTTGGTTGTCATCCACATTACACTCCATTGCTGTTAGCAAAACCTCACACCAATATACCATCTTTGGACTCTAGATTACAAGGAATGACTGCTATTATAAAACCTTTACAAAGAAACGTAAAGAAAGCAAAAACAAACTATGAAAGATTTGCTGATAGAAAAATAAAAATTGGACCAAATTAAAAGACTGGTGAATTCGTCTGGCTCTCTACAAGCAAATTTCAGTAAAAAAAGAAATATAAATTCCATCCACGATTTATTGGACCATTTAAGATCGAGAAATGTGTAAATCCATTAGCATTTAAATTAAAATTACCAAGTTCCATGAAAATCTATCCTGTGTTCACAATTCGTTGTTAAAACTAGCAAAGACCAAACGACAAGCTGGACCACCACCACTCCTTGTTGGAGATCATGAAGAATATGATGTACACAGTATAAAGTGTAGTAAATGCGTAAAAAGAAAATTGTGGTATTTGGTTTCAAGGAAAGGCTATAGTCCAGAGAAAGACTCATGGGAACCAGGTGATGCTGTTCATGCACCACATTTGATACATACATTTTACAGACAGCATCCAGAGACTCCCACGTGAATGGTGGTATGAGCACTTTTGATGGGGTGGATTGTCATGATTCTGCCACGTCAGTTTCGTGGTGCAGCTTGCTGGCACCTGTTTACGGTTTTTCTATTGTTTTTACCAATGCTTGTTGTGACTTTGCCACTCGTCCGTGCCAATGGTTGTTGCAGACTATGATGTTATCTGTTTGCTATTGTTTTTGCCTATTCTTGTTGTGACTTTTTGCCAATTGTCTGTGCCAATGCTTGTTGCAGACTATGATGTTATCATGGCGTATTGTCCCTTCTAAGCACCAGTAGTTTACCTGTGAGCTGGAAGCTAATAGGGACCACACCCTGTTCTGGAGGCTTCTTCCTGAGCCCTTTAAATATGGCCCACGCCATGTTCTCATTGCTGGTTATTGATAACCCTGAGCTTGAGCAGCAGCTGTTCCTGTTCTCTGGTTGCCGAAAGAAGATGCCAGTTCCAGCAAGAAGACTTCTGTTTTCATTTTCCAGGTTGTAGATCCTCTCTCAGCTACAATCAGGTAGGATCATTCCTTTCTTAACCAACAGCACTGTGAAAGGAACTACGTGCTGTGTTTGTTATTTTGCATTTTGAAAGAAAGTTGCATATCGCGCAGAAGTGCTTTTTGAGCCTTTACATGTTTGGTCATTTTGACACTGTTGTACATCGCGCTGAAGCACTCTTTAGTCATTTACAGGTTTGGCGATTTACTGATTTTGGCAACTTGACACATTGCTCTGAAGCACTCTTTGGATATTTATATATTGATGACTCTGGCATTTTGGGCACATCGTGCTGGAGCGCTCTTGGGGGCATTTGCATACCTGATGACTTTGGCTTTGTGTCACATCGCGCTGAAGCGCTTCCTGGACATTTGGATATTTTGAACTCTGATACATAGCACTGAAGTGCTGACTTTGGTGTTTGAATATTAATTTGCCTCATTTGCATATGTAACATGTTGTGTATTGCAAAAGGTTGTTGGAAGTACCACTGTCATATTTAACAGTGGTTAAAGCACATCATTATGGAAACATTGTGTCTAAAAGCCAAGTAGCTTTTTATATGAATGTGTGCTTCGTTTTGAGATATGGTTGTTTAGCCATAACATTGTATCCTTGAGAATTATAGGAACAGAAATTGCCAGTGAAGGCTCAAAAGATGGACACAATGACTGTTCAATGCAGGGGAACATCCTTTACGACGCAACTATTACCCCGCACTACCTTTACAACGCGGGGATTACAACGAAAGTCGTTACAATGACTTTCGCTGGAGGGCGCTGTTTGATAGGGAATAGTTTAATTTTCTATCCAACACCTTCCCTACTATCCACGGGGACTGGAGTTGGAATAGAAAATTAAACTATTCCACTATCCAGTGCCCCCCAACGCAAGTCGTTGTAACAACTTGCATTGTAATCCCCGTGTTGTAATGGCATGCAGGGTAAAAGCATGCGTTGTACTGACATACAACCTTCAATGCATAACCTGCTTTCCTTTTACAGGTTTGTTGTCATTGCTTAACCCATGGTAAATATAGTCAAAGAGTTTACGAAGCACGAAAGGAAAGTTAATCAAGGACAACGTCTCGTTCCAGGTCTCCCTCCCCGCTGTACCCACCCTACTTCCCTTCCCTGTCTAGCCACTTTGATACTAAGCTTGAGTCAAGGCTGCTGTAAGGTGGGCTTCTTGAGGGTACTGCTCCTGAGGAACCCAACAGAATTTTACCAGTTTTGACACTCTCCTGTATAAGCCAGGGAGCGGGGTGATTTATAGGAGCCTGGAACCCTGATACCATCACCACTCCCGGCCACCAAACCCCTATGGCAGATGAGATCCAGAAGTATCAAGACTATGGTGTGTGCTGGTGCTAGGTAGAGGAAGCAAGAAGCCCAATCAGAGGTAGTGCCCCTCAAAGAGGAACGTAAGGTGCAAAAACAAAAAGATCTCCTTAAAGAGCTCTCCAGTGTCACTAAGCACTGCATCTACAAAAAACCCTGAACTTGAAAGTGAGGATGGGCCATGTGATAAAGGAAAGGTACATGGGCAGCAGCAGTTACTGGCTATTACTTTGGAAAAGAGCATCATAAGGATATCAGACTTTTCCATGCCCTCAACCCACTGGCAACAGCAGAGGTGTTTAAAACATCAGAGGCTATTAAAAACAGTCCTGCTAAACAGCCAACTAGTCATCTTTTGAGGCCCCAGCAGCTGCAGACCTCGAGTCGAGGCACAGCTAATGCTGCTCCTGTGAGGTGAATGCAGGCTGTTGCGAAAAAACACCCAAGGGCAACCAGCCCAAGCATTAGACTATACCCGTTGTCACATATGATAGTGACTGTAAATATGGGAGCCAGCACCCACCATAGCACCCCAAATGGAGATTTTGCCACATGGGACCCCAGCCTTTAAGCCCTGATGCACAGTGAACATCTACCTCCGTCACTAACGCTGATCCCCTTATTAATGACGATCCAAAATACTTGGAACCCTTAAAGGATGATGCATATCTTGGCCACCTCAGCATGGTATTATCATTATTCCCAGTATATAAGGAACCACATGATTACTTATCCCCATCTGTTAAAAACAGCCCTCCAATAGGAAAAGACCATGACCACAAGTTCTCATTTGGGAATATGAACCATCTAAGCAGGGATTCTTGTCAAGCCGCCTCCAGTCCAGGGCAGCTAAGCCCCTCTGGTAATCAACTGAAGAATGTGACTGGGCAAAGTTAAAGCAAGGAGAACATAACAGATTCAAAGCTACTTTAGGGAGCTCTTTTAGACACTATGCAGGCAACAATGAAAGGCTCAATCTTCACGCGAATAAAATAGATAGACAGGTAGGCCTGCTTAATACTTTAGCACGGTGTGTTTCAGGCACTGACAACAAACTGCATAACCATAATATTTTAATATCACAGGTACTGACAATGGCACAAATTTTGTGATGTGGACATGCGGAGATGTTATCGACAAACTGGCTCAACTGCCCGCATTACAATCCTAGCAGAACTCAAAGCCACAGCAAAGCAAGAGGGTAAGGTGATGACCTGAACCCATGAAGGCCTGGTGATGAAGTGGAAGTCACACTTAAAAAACTTAAAAAGCTTGTACATTTGGTAACCTGCGCATAGACGAGACCCCTTCTCCCACCTGTGGAATGTCTCTTCATGGGACATAGTAATAGAAACTGGTTGTAAAGTTCAGGAAAAGGAGTTTTTGCTTTTCATGATTGTTGACCCAATCCTTTTTCCTGATAAAAAGGGTAGCTCCCTCCCTATCACAGATAATGAAGTGGAAGTCACAACCATAAGTGCAGGCAGCCTGAACCCAATCACTGCAGAAGAACTGGTACTAAAGTGTGCCTGTCAAAATGAGAAAGGAAGCAAGTGAGAAGTCAGGAATAAAAATAAAGTCAGGAACTTGCCTGAATTGTATGCACGGTCGATTCTGCAGGCCAGGAAGCCAGAGGGCCAGAAAATATCCAAAGTCATGTCAAGCAGGATAAGTCGACATTGGATGGACCCAGAGGAGATTACATAATCGAAACCTATGGCAGGTCCACAAGACCGGGGTGCATGCCCTGACCATGAACAGCCTCTAAGAGGATTCGATGAGGCAGCTATTGAAACATCACCAGGCTGTGCAGTACAGTATGTAGAAGGAGGTGAACCCCAAGGAATTGGGTGCAGGGCTGTTTGTAGGATTATTAATGACTTAGAAAAAGAACTGCAAGCTGTAAACAATGCTAACATTAGTGAGGTTACCTGAGAATACTATCTTAAAGCTCACTTCTCAGGAAATCCAGGTAGTAGGGTAAACTTAGAAGGCAAAGCACCAGGAAGCTCCACTGGGACTGATGACCACCACAAGCATGATGTGTTAGAATCCTCAACCAATGCAATCAGAGTAATAGATGGTTCACCTCCAGATATTCTTGCACACCATGTTTCCTTTTTTGTAAAAATGTATGTTTAGATATTTTTTTATATATGTGGATTATTGTATGTCTGTATGTATTATTGTTATTATTTTTTAAACGTTATTATATATATTATTGTAATGGTTTTGGGCCATCCTGCTTTTTCAATGTTTGTTATTGTCAATTTGTCTAATTTACTTTATGTATATATATATGTTATAATTGTTACAGCCCTTTTACAGTTCCCGTGGCACTAGGGAACAAAATGCGTTGGCTGTGTGCCGATTTAAAAAAAAACTTTAAACAATAAAGAAGACTTATGGACTAATTATTGTGATTTCTGATTGACTTCTATCAGAGTGCACCATCCTTTTTCATGAACTTTCTAACCAAATTGACATCCATCAACGGCGGATGTCGGAAGTAACTGCACCTATTTGCGACACAAGAAACTAGTGGATTTGAAGTGCTTAACCCTGGTCGGCCGTTGTTTGCTTTTTCGTTTTATGGTTCATGGAACTAACTGTGTGCCAGGCACCAATAGCATTCCACAAGCCCTGCTAAAATACAGCACATCAGTATGGGGAAATTAACTAACAACAATACTTAACAATATTCTACAAATAGGGATTATCCCGAAGAACTGGTGATGTTCTATAATCCATCCCACATTTAAAGGTGGTAAAACATTCTCTCCAAACAGCTACGGCCTCATACGCTATGCTTATCCTGGCCCCTTTAGGCTATTATCCAAGTGATGAGACTGTACTGCATGTAAGAATTTTCCTTTTCATAAGCTTTTTTCTCCATTCAGGAAGTTACATGTTTTACTACACTGCACTTCTCTCATGAGTATCCCTTTTACAAGCCACTTATGCATATAAGAACATACTTTGGTATAAGATTCTCCTGCCCCAAGAACATGCCCATCCAGTAGACTGCCCCAACATCAAAATCATTCCATTTTGGAGACTGGACTGCTCTCAAGAACATTCCTTTTGGCAAGTCAGTATTGCACTTCAAAGCATCCCATTCATGAAACTGTCAGCACTCAGTGGCATTCTATTTTATAACTACTATGCTTGTGGACATCAGTGTTATGAAGACATATTGCGTTCAAAAGCATCTCTTCTAACAAGACTGCACTGTACTCATGAAGGTCTCTTATATTATGGTACTACAGTCAAAGATGACTCTACTGAAAATCAAGACCATTATGGAGTACATTTCTAAGAAATTCATGGAACATAATGCAGGAAGCAAAATTACTGCATAAATAGGAGAGAGATGAAAAATGCCATTTCTACTATGGTGTGGCACTCTTCAGCTCTCTCCCTGTGCTGGTGCACTTGATGCTGCCTAGTGCTAACACTGGCACCCTCGCACCATGTTGCAAGGGTGTCTATGTTATGGGCAAGATTGATTTTCTGCAGGAAGGGGCTCCTTCCTGTACAAAAACAACCCGAAGAGGCATTTTCCTCTTTTATGTGTGATGCAGAATGCAACACACATGGAAAGAGGAAGTAACAAACAGATATAAACATACTTACCCTCCTTACGCCTCTCTGTGGTAGTCCAGTTGCGTCAGTTGACCGACACACTCGAGCAATGAGTCATTTCTGCACCAACAGATACGTCAGGATTCCTGATGTATCTGTTCAATCCTTGTGACATGGAGTGCCATAATTAGGCACATCCATGGTGTCCCACGGAGGGCACAATGGAAAGTGTTCCATCGCTGTTTTCAACCAGCGATGTGCCACTTTTCATTA
Source organism: Lissotriton helveticus (assembly GCF_964261635.1). NCBI lineage: Eukaryota > Metazoa > Chordata > Amphibia > Caudata > Salamandridae > Lissotriton > Lissotriton helveticus. The sequence continues at coordinate 1,513,627,264 of NC_136061.1, read as the reverse complement.
ATGTGGCCCTAAGCCTTTGTGTTGCCTTGTGTCGCCTTGCGCAACACAAGCTGATGCAAAGGCTTAGCAAATGTGGGCCTATGTGTCAAGAGGGAACACAAATATGCTGGGAGGGCATTGGAGAGCCCGCGAAAATATCCATTGCTATGAGACTGTACAGCACTCAAAACCATGCCTATAATAAAAAAACATAGGAAGAGCTCTCATGGCATGTGGTACACGCGCTTAAAGAACAATTCATTTTATGTCACGAGTGACTTGAAAATTACAATGACCATGTGACACATTTATGCTCACAAGTAAAAAAAAAAGTAAATGAACCAAACACCCTCTCTCTGGCAGGGCTAGTGTAGAAAGCAGCACCATGCCCTTTCTTTGGCTGTAGTGTTCAGACTGTATTGAGTCGCTCCATTGCACAATGCTGACCCATAGATGTGGAATTGGCCCCAGGCAATCTGTTTATGGACGTCTCCATGAGCTTCTTATAGATTCTGCAGAACAGGCAGTTGCTCGCTGTTCAGCAACGTGTGCATCCGTCCAGAGGCCCCTGGGGGACTACTTAGAGAGAGAAATTAATTGAATTAACAGCCGACAGAGGAAGTGCTAATGATTTATGCTGCATTTATATTTCAATATGGGGGCTGCCCTTGGAAATGTAGAAGTCAATAACACATTTAAAAATACTCAATATATCCCGGTTAAATCTCCGGCCTCAGATTTGTGATTATTTAGCACAGAACATTCCTCAGTCTGCATTTGGGATAGTTCAACCAGTTACCCTTTTGCATCAATTAAGAGAGGCTGTGACATTAGAGCTTAACTCTTTGTTTACCACTCACTGCAGATGAAATTTAACACATTTCCAACACGGCCATTTGCAGAGAAGTTCTAGATCTGACTACGCTTCTTGTGCTTTTAAGCATTGGCAATGCCAGTAGGTTCTGGCATTTTGTGTCACTGATGGCTGCAGACACTTAATACGCTATCATATACTCACTTTGTCAATGCCAATCATACTTGCACTCATGCATCCATTTATCAATCGACCAACTAATCCTTCCTTTTAACCTCAGACACAACAACAATAAAACACAAAGACACTCAACAACGTATGAAAGATAAATTAAAGAAATGCAAGTAGAAAAAAGAAAACATGATGCCTTCTAAACACATTGTGCACATGTTTTCAACAATAAAACTAAACATAGTAGTGGGCGTTCGTCTTAAAATGGTATTGAAAATACTCTATTATTTTTTTTAAGTTCAAGCATGGATGTCACATTTAGCACCAATGTGTTTATCCAACTTTAAATGATAAAACAAAGATACACAATTGACAACATCATCTTATAATGATCTCCTGGTTTAGAGGAAGTGGCCACATGGAATGTGGCACACTGTGGCAAACAAGCAACCCGTTAGCACCGTTTGAAAAGTGGTAATATCAAGAAACACTAACATAACAAGCATTGGCAAAGCCTATAGGTTTCGCCAATGAGGCATCTATTGGCTTTGTCATTATTTTGTTATCAAAACTATACACTCATACCTCAGTTTAAGAGGTGCACAAAGCATCCCACAAAATGAGACACACAGTCATTTGCAAACACATGCAGACATAGGCACATACACAGTCAGACAAACACACACAGACCATTCCCACAGGAAGTCCCAGATATGTACAATAAACAAACGATCCTCAAACACACAGAACGTTCAGGTTTGGAATAATCACACCAGACACAAATAAACTAATCAGGATTAGTCCCGCTTGACCAGAAAAAGATGCCAACATGAAACCGACATTGGCTAGCGCAAAAACAACAGTCGATGGACAGAATGGAGAACAATGTCATACATTCACACCAGTACAGAGATCTGGGCCTAAATCCATCGTTTTTTTTCTCACTATGCCTTTCCAGTTTGAACCCAGCCATATGCAAATCAGTCTTGACCCTGTGCCCCAGGGGAACAGTCCATCCCGGACTGCCAAGCCAGGTCCTCCCTGGACTGGAAACAAGCATCCTAGGACCGGTTTCAGGTTTTCAGCCCTCATCAGCCAGGATAGCTTGATTCCAGTGGCATGGAGAGCACGGGACTCACGCCTGAGCATACCCGTCCCACTCGGGGTGACAAATGCAAAAACAACAGTTGATCGACAGAATACAGAACAATGTCATACATTCACCTCAGTACAGAGATCTGGGTCTAAATCCATAGTTTTTTTTGCTCAAAATGCCTTTCCAGTTTGAACTCAACGATATGCAAATCAGTCTTGACCCTGTGCCCCATGCGAGCAGTCCAGCCGAACTGCCAAGCCAGGTGCTCCCTGGACTGAGAACAAGCATCCTAGGACTGGTTTTGGGCTTTCAGGCCTCATCAGCCAGGATATCTTGATTCCAGTGGCATGGAGAGCACGAGGCTCACGTCTGAGCATACCCGTCCCACTCGGGGTTACAAATGCAAAAACAACAGTTGATGGACAGAATGCAGAACAATGTCACAAATTCACCCCAGTACAGAGATCTGGGCCTAAATCCATAGTTTTTTTGCTCACCATACCATTCCAGTTTGAACCTAGCCATATGCAAATCAGTCTTGACCCTGTGCCCCATGGGCACAGTCCAGCCCGAACTGCCAAGCGAGGTCCTCCATGGACTGGAAACAAGCATCCTAGGACCAGTTTCGAGCTTTCAGTCCTCATCAGCCAGGATAGCATGATTCCAGTGTCATGGAGAGCACGAGACTCGCGTCTGAGCATACCTGTCCCACTCGGGGTGACAAATGCAAAAACAACAGGTGAGGGACAGAATGAAGAACAATGTCATACATTCACCCCAGTACAGAGATCTGGGCCTAAACCCATTGTTTTTTTGCTCACCATACCTTTCCAGTTTGAACCAAGCCATATGCAAATCAGTCTTGACCCTGTGCCCCATGGGAACAGTCCAGCCCAAACTGCCAAGCCAGGTCCTCCCTGGACTGGAAAAAAGCATCCTAGGACACGTTTCGGGGTTTCAGCCCTCATCAGCTAGGATAGCTTGAGTCCAGTGGCAAGGAGCACACAGGACTCACGTGTGAGCATGCCCATCCCACTCGGGGTGACAAATGCAAAAACAACAGTTGCTGGACAGAATGCAGAACAATGACATGCGTTTACCCCTGTACAGAGATCTGGGGCTAAATCCATTGTTTCTTTGCTCACCATGCCTTTCCTGTTTGACCCCAGCCCTATGCAAATCAGTCTTGACCCAGTGAACCATGGGAACAGTCCAGTCCGATCTGCCAAGCCAAGTCCTCCTGGACTGATTGATTGATAAGCTTTTATTTGATATGCAAGATATCTTATAAGCATACACACAATACAGCCAATACAAATCTATAAAAAGACATCATTTAAAAAGGCAAATATTAGGTGCACATTAAAAAGGTAAAAGGACATATAATGCCATAAATAAATTAGCTAAAAATACATTAAACCGCTACTGACAATCTCTTGCATCTTATCAACCAAAACTGTTTTAAAAATTTGGCTATACCACATACAATAGGGGGGGGAAGTGTCCGTCATTAAAATGCGCAGTGCTACTAGATAGCTACGTGTGTCCATATTCCGGCAGAGGGGTTTAAGCCAGAAGCTCCTGGGCTTTGCATAATCCGGGCATTCAAATAGGATATGCGTAATGGACTCTATCCTATTAGGGCAACATGCACAATAAGGGGACGTGTGGGCACCTGATTTTCACTTGTATACCAGACCCCCTAGTGGTAGCGAGCCTACTCTAAATTTAAAATACAATGCTCGGTCATATGGAAGAGTAATTAGGTCCAGATAGGGCTCAAACACTACAACATCTTTTACTGTTAAAAAAGCAGCAGTGGACTTGCAATGATCCGGGTTTATAACTAGCTGTTCCGCAACCCAGTTCCAATACAGTCTCTTCAACACCTCTTTAGGTGGAGCCGATCTTGATAACCAACAGTCCCCCAATCCGATTTTCTCCAAAAGTTTTTTAGTGTCACTCAGCCATCTTATTTTTGCCCAACCGCCCAAGCTCATTATCTCCGCCAACCCATCAGCATATGATTTTAAATCTTCACCCCTCCAGATACGTGTCCATAGAAGGAGAGGGCGAAGCCGGGCTTGGTCTTTAATGTTTTTACAGCCTGTATCCATCAGTACCGGTACTGTCGGGGTGCTTGAAGGGATGGCAATTATGGATTTTAAGAGCTTACTCTCTACTGTTGCCAAGGCGTCCAGGCAGCAATGCCCCCACTGTTCAGCCCCATACAAGGCTGATGTTACTACCTTAGCCTTGTAGATATCAATTACTGGGGTAAGCGACCTCCTAGGTGATGCCCGGAACTCCCTCAGGAGGGCTCCTCCTACTCTCTTGTGGTTAAGGACCATCTTAGCAATGTGAGGTGACCAGTTCATGCTATCCGTAATCCGAATTCCGAGGTAGTCAAATTCGGATACTTTCTCCAAGGCAACAGAGTTAAGAATAGGCGGGCGGCCCAGTTTCTTTGGAGGATTTAGGACTAGGAACTTAGTTTTATCCACGTTGATTACTAGACCCTTTGCAGCACAGAAATCCTGGAAACGTGTTAACAGTTTCTGGAGGCCTTGCGGAGTCTTGGAGATCAAGAGCGTGTCATACGCAAAAAGCAGGGTGGGGATCCGCACTCCTCCGAGACAGGGGGCGTCGGCTGGTTCTTGCTGGAGATGTTCTACCACCCCATTCACATATAGTGAGAAAAGGGTGGGCGCCAAAACGCATCCCTGCCTCACACCCCTAGACACTGGTATTTTTTCTGTTAATTCTCCATTTCTACCCCAGCGGACCTGAGCAAAGGTATGGGCGTGGAGGCTAATGAGGAGAGACAAGATATATGGAGGCAATCCCAACTCATGAAGCACCCTCCATAACTTCTCTCGGGGGACTAGGTCAAAGGCAGTCCTTAGGTCAATAAAGGCCAAGTATAGACTGCCCTTGCCTAGCTCCACCACCTTCCACCCCAGAAGTGCCAACCTGAACACCTGCTCTATTGTCCCCATACCTGCCCGAAAACCTGCCTGGAAGTCTGATAATATTTTATTTTCCTCCACCCACTGCAAAATCCTACCAAGTATAGCTTTACCTGCTATCTTTTGGGTGGAGTCTATCAGGCTTATTGGGCGGTAGTTCCCCGGTGATTCTCTGCATCCTTTTTTGTAAATCGGGACCACTACCGCCCCCTTCCAGGAGTCTGGCACTGACCCTCCCATCATGATGTCATTAAGGAGAGCTGCAATGACCCTTCCCCACTCCACTGGATAAGCACGCATAAGATCCCCCGGAAGGCCATCTGGACCAGCTGCTCATCAGCCAGGATAGCATGATTCCAGTGTCATGGAGAGCACGAGACTCGCGTCTGAGCATACCTGTCCCACTCGGGGTGACAAATGCAAAAACAACAGGTGAGGGACAGAATGAAGAACAATGTCATACATTCACCCCAGTACAGAGATCTGGGCCTAAACCCATTGTTTTTTTGCTCACCATACCTTTCCAGTTTGAACCAAGCCATATGCAAATCAGTCTTGACCCTGTGCCCCATGGGAACAGTCCTGCCCAAACTGCCAAGCCAGGTCCTCCCTGGACTGGAAAAAAGCATCCTAGGACACGTTTCGGGTTTTCAGCCCTCATCAGCTAGGATAGCTTGATTCCAGTGGCAAGGAGCACACAGGACTCACGTGTGAGCATGCCCATCCCACTCGGGGTGACAAATGCAAAAACAACAGTTGCTGGACAGAATGCAGAACAATGACATGCGTTTACCCCTGTACAGAGATCTGGGGCTAAATCCATTGTTTCTTTGCTCACCATGCCTTTCCTGTTTGACCCCAGCCATATGCAAATCAGTCTTGACCCAGTGAACCATGGGAACAGTCCAGTCCGATCTGCCAAGCCAAGTCCTCCTGGGCTGGAAACAAGCATCTTAGGACCAGTTTCGGGCTTTCAGCCATCATCAGCCAGGATAGCTCGATTCCAGTGGCATGGAGAGCACGGGACTCACGTCTGAGCATACCCGTCCCACTCGGGTGACAAAAGCAAAAACAACAGTTGATGGACAGAATGCAGAACAATGTCATACATTCACCCCAGTACAGAGATCTGGGCCTAAATCCCTCTTTTTCTTGCTCACCATGCCATTCCAGTTTGCACCTAGCCATATGTAAATCGGTCTTGACCCTGTGCCCCATGACAACAGTCCAGCCCGAACTGCCAAGACAGTTCCTCCCTGGACTGGAAACAAGGATCCTAGGATCGTTTTCTGAATTTTAGCCCTCATCAGCCAGGATAGCTTGATTCTAGTGGCATGGAGAGCACGGGACTCACGTCTGAGCATACCCGTCCCACTCGGGGTGACAAATACAAAAACAACAGTTGATGGACAGAATGCAGAACAATGTCATACATTAACCACAGTTCAGAGATCTGGGACTAAATCCATCGTTTTTTTGCTCACCATGCCATTCCAGTTTGAACCTAGCCATATGCAAATCAGTCTTGACCCTGTGCCCCATGGGATCAGTCCAACCGAACTGCCAAGCCAGGTCCTCCCTGGACTGGAAACAAGCATCCTAGGACTGGTTTTGGTTTTGGGCTTTCAACCCTCATCAGCCAGGATATCTTGATTCCAGTGTCATGGAGAGCACGAGACTCACATCTGAGCATACCCGTCCCACTCGGGGTTACAAATGCAAAAACAACAGTTGATGGACAAAATTCAGAACAATGTCACAAATTCACCCCAGTACAGAGATCTGGGCCTAAATCCATCGTTTTTTTGCTCACCATGCCATTCCAGTTTGAACCTAGCCATATGCAAATCAGTCTTGACCCTGTGCATATAACATGGTTATATAACATTGTTCTGCATTCTGTCCATCAACTGTTGTTTTTGCATTTGACATTAGCTAGTGCAGCAGCTCAGAGAATGCTACCCTGTCACTGTGCATGTTCAGTGCCACCAGCTTTCACCCGCAGGGGGAGGCCTGCTTGAAAGGGTGACAAGTCCATACAGATCACACTGCGAACTTCCGGTGCATGCCTAGTCTAAACTTCTGAGTGCATCACGTGTCACGGTGTATGAGCCAAGCAGCGGTGAATCTCCTGCTGAAGAGCAGGCAGCTAAACATTCCATAGACAGAAAGGCAGCGCTGAGTATTGCAGAATTTGAAGCCTCAGAATATTGTGTTTTTATCCAGGAGCCTAAATCGATATTACTATTTTATGCCCTTGTTCGGTTGTAATCAATAATATCCCTATAACGGCATAGTAATCATATCCATATGTCGTAGCACATGCTGTCACATTAAGCAAGGCTACTTCCCCGAGCTCCTAGAAAGCACAACGAGTTCTCTAAACAAACCAAACCTCCAGCAACCTGGGAAATCCCCCTTGCTTTTGTTTTGATTTCATCCTAGAACTCCTGTAAAGCACTGTAAGAACGGCCAGTCTTAGTGACATCTTTATTGATGTCTTATGTCCAACCTTACTTCAAACCCGGCACTTTCAGGTATAAATATACCAACGTTGCCTTAAGCAAACACATGGTGGTGGTTTTGGAGCAGAGCAGCTATCTACTTGCCCGATAGCCCAGCTGATGCGAGAGCCCACGGATGCTGCCCTTCCCTTTTGACGCACTGAGAGAGACGCTGTCTTTTCTCCTGCCGAGAAATCCAGCTCCGGGGTTTCCAGACACCTTCGCGGGTTACTGGGATATCGAGTCCTGAGAGAGAGATACAAGACCTCCTGCTTTCTATTAACCCAGGTACGGAGCTGACTAAAACCTTAGAGAGAATTCTTGAGTCAGATTCTTGGCAAAACCAACTTAACTTAAACTGCTACTTACTTACTCCTTCCCACGTATTAGGCTTAGGTCAGGTACACCGGGGTAGGCGTATTTAGAAGCACCAGTTGAGTACGTTAGTCAATGTATATAAGTATGTATATATTTTATCTATTTTAAAGTATCTTATGGCTAAGAAACCATATCAATGCTTTTACAGTATTATTTCTTAATCCTCCTTTTACTGTACGCACTTTACTTTACTATGAGTATTGCAATTGTGGCAATTCATTACTCTTGTATGAGAAAGAAGACTGCTCAATAAATAACAACCTTTTATTGAAAACGCCCGTCTCTCTTTTCTCTGCACTCTGGTGAAACTAAGTATGCACACTTGACTGAGTGAAATAGCTGTCTATTGTTTTCACACGACTCTAGAGATACACTCTTATTCTGAGGGAGCAAAGTTGTCATGTTATATGGTTGTCAGAAGCTAATCCCTTCTTGTCTATCCAGGGAGGTTAAACTCCTCCTCGTTTATTCGAGAAAGTTTCTAGTGACCTCTGAGCTAGCTAGCAAAAACGTATGTCTAATATAGTCAGTAGAGACCTAGTCGACCTCAGTCCTATGTCTACACTGCTGAATATATTATTCCAATGCGCAGAGCCTATTGGGAATATAGGAACTACACTACATGGCGCCCAACGTTTGGTAAGGCGATAAATCTAACGCAAGACGTTAGAGTAACTCAGTCGTGCTTTTTCACACAGACCCCTTTTCCCATAAATACTCCAAAAGACGTCTCGAGTTGGTAAAAGGTTAAAATCCGCTGGAACTTAGTAGGAAGAGATTCCTATGTATAGTTTTTGGTATAGTCAACGTTGAAGGATACAGTGTTCCAAAAATATTGTGCACCTAATCTTTGTTTCCTTGAAACTTGATCTGCAACAAAAACCTTTCTGTCAGTAAAAATGTCAGAAAGTGAAGAAGAGAGGGAGGCAGCTAGAATAGCAGCTCGACTCCTAGCGGATGACACAAGTCTCCAAGAAAATGACCCGAGTGTTATACTCATTCTGGTCAACATAAGGAAAACTATAACTCTTAAACTCGTAGAAAACGGACTAACACCAAGAGGTGGAATAGTCGTATTTGTAATTGAGGCCCATGAATATCGGCAGACAGAGGTATTCTATTCATGGATAAACTTTCCAGCAGCAAACGCTGTCACACACGACTTCCACTATTACAAAATAGAGGAACCTCCGGATGAATACATCCCTTTCGAGAAGGTTGAAATCCCATTAAAATACCAAGAGCCCTAAAACATAATAATCACATCACAAGGCTCGGTCCACTAGGTAGACCAGGAGCAACGTGGCCGGTTCTAGCCAGGTACACACCACATCCAGACATTGAAAAAATGTCAATACCAGAAATTTTACCACATATTAGGCTTAGGTCAGGTACACCGGGGTAGGCGTATTTAGAAGCACCAGTTGAGTACGATAGTCAATGTATATAAGTATGTATATATTTTATCTATTTTAAAGTATCTTATGGCTAAGAAACCATATCAATGCTTTTACAGTATTATTTCTTAATCCTACTTTTACTGTACGCACTTTACTTTACTATGAGTATTGCAATTGTGGCAATTCATTTCTCTTGTATGAGAAAGAAGACTGCTCAATAAATAACAACCTTTTATTGAAAACGCCCGTCTCTCTTTTCTCTGCACTCTGGTGAAACTAAGTATGCACACTTGACTGAGTGAAATAGCTGTATATTGTTTTCACACGACTCTAGAGATACACTCTTATTCTGAGGGAGCAAAGTTGTCATGTTATATGGTTGTCAGAAGCTAATCCCTTCTTGTCTATCCAGGGAGGTTAAACTCCTCCTCGTATATTCGAGAAAGTTTCTAGTGACCTCTGAGCTAGCTGGCAAAAACGTAAGTCTAATATAGTCAGTAGAGACCTAGTCGACCTCAGTACTACATCTACACTGCTGAATATATTATTCCAATGCGCAGAGCCTATTGGGAATATAGGAACTACACTACATGGCGCCCAACGTTTGGTAAGGCGATAAATCTAACGCAAGACGTTAGAGTAACTCAGTCGTGCTTTTTCACACAGACCCCTTTTCCCGTAAATACTCCAAAAGACGTCTGGAGTGGGTAAAAGGTTAAAATCCGCTGGAACTTAGTAGGAAGAGATTCCTATGTATAGTTTTTGGTATAGTCAACGTTGAAGGATACAGTGTTCCAAAAATATTGTGCACCTAATCTTTGTTTCCTTGAAACTTGATCTGCAACAAAAACCTTTCTGTCAGTAAAAATGTCAGAAAGTGAAGAAGAGAGGGAGGCAGCTAGAATAGCAGCTCGACTCCTAGCGGATGACACAAGTCTCCAAGAAAATGACCCGAGTGTTATTCTCATTCCGGTCAACATAAGGAAAACTATAACTCTTAAACTTATAGAAAACGGACTAACACCAAGAGGTGGAATAGTCGTATTCGTAATTGAGGCCCATGAATATCGGCAGACAGAGGTATTCTATTCATGGATAAACTTTCCAGCAGCAAACGCTGTCACACACGACTTCCACTATTACAAAATAGAGGAACCTCCGGATGAATACACCCCTTTCGAGGAGGTTGAAATCCCATTAAAATACCAAGAGCCCTAAAACATAATAATCACATCATAAGGCTCGGTCCACTAGGTAGACCAGGAGCAACGTGGCCGGTTCTAGCCAGGTACACACCACATCCAGACATTGAAAAAATGTCAGTACCAGAACTTTTACCACGTATTAGGCTTAGGTCAGGTACACCGGGGTAGGCGTATTTAGAAGCACCAGTTGTGTACGTTAGTCAATGTATATAAGTATGTATATATTTTATCTATTTTAAAGTATCTTATGGCTAAGAAACCATATGAATGCTTTTACAGTATTATTTCTTAATCCTCCTTTTACTGTACGCACTTTACTTTACTATGAGTATTGCAATTGTGGCAATTCATTTCTCTTGTATGAGAAAGAAGACTGCTCAATAAATAACAACCTTTTATTGAAAACACCCGTCTCTCTTTTCTCTGCACTCTGGTGAAACTAAGTATGCACACTTGACTGAGTGAAATAGCTTTCTATTGTTTTCACACGACTCTAGAGATACACTCTTATTCTGAGGGAGCAAAGTTGTCATGTTATATGGTTGTCAGAAGTTAATCCCTTCTTGTCTATCCAGGGAGGTTAAACTCCTCCTCGTTTATTCGAGAAAGTTTCTAGTGACCTCTGAGCTAGCTGGCAAAAACTTAAGTCTAATATAGTCAGTAGAGACCTAGTCGACCTCAGTCCTACGTCTACACTGCTGAATATATTATTCCAATGCGCAGAGCCTATTGGGAATATAGGAACTACACTACATGGCGCCCAACGTTTGGTAAGGCGATAAATCTAACGCAAGACGTTAGAGTAACTCAGTCGTTGCTTTTTCACACAGACCCCTTTTCCCGTAAATACTCCAAAAGACGTCTGGAGTGGGTAAAAGGTTAAAATCCGCTGGAACTTAGTAGGAAGAGATTCCTATGTATAGTTTTTGGTATAGTCGACGTTGAAGGATACAGTGTTCCAAAAATATTGTGCACCTAATCTTTGTTTCCTTGAAACTTGATCTGCAACAAAAACCTTTCTGTCAGTAAAAATGTCAGAAAGTGAAGAAGAGAGGGAGGCAGCTAGAATAGCAGCTCGACTCCTAGCGGATGACACAAGTCTACAAGAAAATGACCCGAGTGTTATACTCATTCCGGTCAACATAAGGAAAACTATAACTCTTAAACTTATAGAAAATGGACTAACACCAAGAGGTGGAATAGCCGTATTCGTAATTGAGGCACATGAATATCGGCAGACAGAGGTATTCTATTCATGGATAAACTTTCCAGCAGCAAACGCTGTCACACACGACTTCCACTATTACAAAATAGAGGAACCTCCGGATGAATACACCCCTTTCGAGGAGGTTGAAATCCCATTAAAATACCAAGAGCCCTAAAACATAATAATCACATCACAAGGCTCGGTCCACTAGGTAGACCAGGAGCAACACGGCCGGTACTAGCCAGCTACACACCACATCCAAACATTGAAAAAATGTCAGTACCAGAACTTCAAGCACAGCTAAAACAACTGATTAAAATACATAGACAATTAGTCCAATATGTAATGCGGACTTCAACAGTCCAACCAGCAATTAACATTCCACAGCTGACCCCTCATCAGGGGAACACAAACAAAATAACACCACATAACATACAATCCTGTCTTGGTAAAACACCCGCAAAACGGGAACAAATTCCATTCTGCTTAGCACAAAAAATCACTCAAATAGAGGCAGTATTTCCGTATACTACCCCTACTGAGAAACACAGAATTCTGACTATCTGTCTTCCAATGGGGATCGCACCACATGTGGAGGACTGTGACACTTGGGGCACAGTCTTTGCCTCCATTTACACAAAAACACATGGTGTTCCGTCCATGGCGGTAATACCAGATGTACTAAGACCGATTCAAAATTAATACAGTCCGGAACCTGCTTTAACTCTGGGTATGAAACTACTGAAAGACTTCAAGCAGGTCTCGGCTACATTATTAGCCAACATAAAAGGAGAAGCAGCATCTGTGGCGATCCGCCATAAATTGAAAGAAACAGATATAGCAGACCAACCAATTGAACTTGCCAGAATCATATAAAAATCCTATGAAGAACTAGGAAGAGATAGTTTGGGTGGGAAACCAGTAAAACCCCAACTAACTGAAAATCCTGAAAAAATATTTATTAAAAATAATATAAACACTCCAAAAAAGAGCTGGGATGGAAATAAACAATCCACTCCCAAAGAAAAAAGATTCCAGTCCAGAGGAAGGTCTCCTCGGCGGAGAGAAAGATCTCCGGACCAAGGACACAAGTCTCCCCAGAGGGAGCCCTCTGAGAAAAGATATAACCTTAGAAATAGGGATAATTTGAAGAAACCCGATAGATATCAAGATATTGATACACGTCCCTCTCGATCTTTTCAGACTTCCTCGCAGAAATCGGAAAGAAGAGGACGGTCAGAACACAGGGAAGAGCACGTCAAGTCCAAAGACAAAGAACCTGCTCAACAAAGTAAAAAGTTACAATTTCCAAGAAAGAAGGTAGCCAGTATTAAAATAATCAAACATGCCGAGGATACTGAGGACACAACTGAAAAACGGAGAGTGGGCCCAGACAATGCTAGACAGCGCCGCAGAAGTGACAATAGCTCGCAAGATCCTGATGAATTATCTGGAGACAGTGGACACGAATGAATACATTCAGGTGGAAACTGCAGATACCAGAGTTAGCAAACCTCATAAAATATACGAAATAACATTACGTATAGAGGGACATAAGACTAGGAAAGTAAGGGGTCTCTTTTGGGATAATCTTTCAAAAGGCTATGACATCCTTTTAGCTGAGAAAGACTGGCCACCAGAGTTTGTCAGGGAGTGCCCTCATGGCGAAGAAATGATTATGCCTGCCTTCTCAAATCATATTTTGATTCATAAAAAATATACATATGCAAGAAGATGGGCAGTAGCCCAAGCTCCTGCATTATATAAAAATCATGTAGGATGGGATGAGGACTCTCCTCCTCACAAAATCCAGTTAAAATGTCAACCAACTGCACAAAGGCAGTACCCAATTAAGCAAGAAGCTAAACAACAAGTCAGGGAGATCTTAGATCAACTTGAATACCAAGGGGTGATTGAAACATGCACCTCTCAAATGAACAATCCTTTGTTTCCTGTCTCCAAGCCAGACGATTCATATCGTCTAGTTTTGGACTACAGACACCTTAACTCATTCTGCAAGACATTTGCAGTACAAAACTCACACAGTGCCGCACTAATGAATAACATTGTGCGCAAAAAATACAAAACGACATTAGACATCTCTAATGGATTCTTTTGTCAAAACATTGTACCTGAAAGCAGGTATTTGACCGCTTTCTCAATAATGGGGTCGCAGAAAAATTTCTGTAGACTCCCACAGGGATTCAAGAATAGCCCAGGATTATTCTCAGCAAGAGTAGCAGAGTTACTACAAATATATGATGGTGAGGCATTATCTTATGCCGATGACATCTATCTAACAGATGATGACCTGGATACTCACTTGAAAAGAGTGAACACCATAATACTTGGGTTCGCTGCTGAGGGATACAAATTCAACTTTAAAAAGTCACGAATTGCCCATCTAACAGTCCTGTTTTTAGGATATGAATTATCAAGTGAAGGAAAAAGCCTAGCGGACAATTTCTTAGAGAAATGCGCTGTACTCCAAGCACCAAAACGCTGCAGAACTTACAATCAATACTAAGTTTCCCGAATTTCGGAAGAACATACATTCTAAATTATGCAGAGAGGGTTAAACCTTTCTATGAATTAATAAAACCTGATTTCAAACCAATCAATTGGACTCAAAAACACACAGAAATTTTGAGATCATTACAAGCAGACATGTTAGCTAAAACAAAATTGCAAACTCGCGATAACACACGCAACCTTGTAATCCGAGTCATCCCAGGAAGATGCGGATTCACGTACCTGACCTCTAATGAGGGAGAAAAGGTACCAATAGCTTACAAATCACACTTGTACACACAAGCTGAAATGAAATTCAGTTCTACTGAAAAAATTCTAACTGCGGTTCAGACTGCTGTAGCAAAAGAAAGAGCCCTAGCACAAGGTAAATGAATATTAATCGTTACACCAATACCAGCCCTAGAAGCGGTAACAAAAGCAAGCATTCCAAATGCTAAAGCACTACATCCGAGATGGATACAATGGGTTAATTCTCTTGCTGCAACAGACGTAGTATACGAATTTGATCCTAATTTGAAAACACAAGAATTTCTACAATACGAATATGAATGTCCTCTGCCGACCGAAATCCTGCCTCTAGAACGCTACGGATATATAATATATACAGACGGATCAGCATAACCCGCAGTTGGGGGTAAACAAGCTTACAGTGCTGCGTGCGCGATTGTTAAAGGTCGTTGGCACGAAGGGAAATTTAGACCATTGGTCACTAAAACCCAATCTCTAGGAGATTGTACAGCTCAGCGAGCTGAACTACTAGCATTTAAGATGGCCCTTGAAAATACCGACCGCGAATTCCCCATACTAATAGTGTGCGATTCATATTACTGCGTCAAATCTTATAATGAATACTTGCAGAACTGGGTTCAAAACGGTTTCAAAGATGCAAAAGGTGGCACAATCAAGCATAAAACGCTTTGGGAACAAGTAGTTCTGTTACAGAAAGAACTACAAAAGACTCACCTGATACATACACTGAGTCATCAACGTGATGGTGTTCACGTTGCGGGGAATTCATTGGCTGATGAGGCCGCGAAGGCAGCTGTGCAAACGGCTTCCGTAGCTGCTATCACTCGGTCAAAAACAAAAATAGACAGCGATATCATGCAAGCTGTCAGTGCTACGGTAAAAGATTATATAAAATCACTCCCGAAATGCTTTCCAGTAAAGTACTCGTACATAACTGATGCGAATGATGTTCCATTTGCTTGAATCCCTGGAGTGGGGGCTAGGGCAATTCCAAACATGGAACATAGGTTAGGACTAATTACAGCGGCACACGAAGGGCTGGCTTCTGCACACGCTGGTGTTTCCGCCACAATATCGTTACTAAAACAGAGATATTGGTGGCCGCGCATGAGAAAACAAACTAGGAACTATGTTCTAGAATGTGAAATATGCCAAAGAATGAAAGTATCAACAGTGAAACGACTGCCACAGACCCCCCTTCTAATCTCAGATAAACCATTAGCGTGTGTTTACCTGGACCACTGTGGTCCCTTACAAAGGGATGGCAACTATAAATATATCATGGTCGCAGTGGATTCCTGCACGAGATTCATTTGGATGTGGCCCCAGCGCTCGGCTGACGCCAGAACTGTTATAAAAGATTTGCGAGTCTTTATCGGCACATACGCAATTGGCATGCTACATTCTGACCAGGGTCCTGCGTTTAGCTCTTGAGCTTCCAAAGAGGCCATAGCCAGCATGGGCATTGCATTCCGGTACTCTAGTCCATTCCATCCCGAGGGAAATGTGGTAGTGGAGAGAAAAAACCGGGACATAAAGCAATCTATAACGGCGAGGGTATTAGGTTCGGGTGATGGGTGGGTCCAACATTTAACAAGTGTCCAACGTAGTCTTAATAATCTGCCAAGAAATTCTCTAAAAGGTTTCAGTCCGTACAAACTATTGTTCGGGACTAGAATGCATATTCAGGACTTAGATAGTCAGACTTCAGTGGTAGAAGAAAAATGCTTTGATATCAAAGATCGTTTGGCTATTTTACAGGACTTAATGAAACAAGAAAAGACCTGAGCAACGTAAAGTTAAAACAGCAGCCAACAGCCACTGAAGATAAACCACCTGTCCCAGCAAGGCCTGCCTGGATTCCAAAGATTGGGGATCTGGTCAGAGAGAAGATCGCGGTGAGGAAGGAATTTGGGCCTTCTTACAGAAAAGCAGTACCTGTCTTAGCTGTCAGCGGAACAAGATCAGTTGTACTACCGCCCCTTGCTGGTAAAAAGGAGAACCGATCCATCGACCTGGTAAAACGACAATCATGTGGCCAATAATAAGTAGTAGGCCCAGTGGACTCCCAAGATGTAGCAGAACACCAAAACTTGCTACAATACAAGAGGTTCAAACTGAGAGACTAATCACATTTGATAAACCTGCAGTGAATAAAAAAGGACTATGCAACAATGCCATGGAACTTGTGCCTCTTGCAACCCAAATTGCAACAGTTCGTCAAGAAACGCCAGTCTACAACGATGTAGCCTCAGACTATGCTAGTGAAACAAAGAAAAATCCAAAAGCAAATGAAAATTCGGAAGTAATTCCAACAATTGACAGAACTGCATCTGGCTACTTCATCAATTTCGATGACTTTTCTGAAGATCCAAGCGAGCCTGAAGAAATGCCAGCAACAAAAACTTTTAAAGACAAAGGGCCAGATGTAGCAAAATCAGAAATACCGACTCTTAATTACCGAATTTTACCGATTCGGTAATTAAGAGTAGGTATTTCTAATGTAGGTAAAAAATCGGTAAATTTTACCGAATCGCTAAAAATCGGTATTTACCGATTCGTTAAATACCGAATCGGTATTTGATATTGAATCCTATGGGCCTTGAAGCCCATAGGATTCAATATCAAATACCGATTCGGTATTTACCGAATCGGTAAATATCGATTTTTGCAAGGGTGCAGGGGGTGTCACTTTGACACCCTCTGGCACCCCTGTTTTAGGCTTGTGTGCCATGTGGCACACATACATGCCCTAAGGGCCCTAAGGGCATGTATGTGTGCCACATGGCACAGGTCTACATGCACAGATGTGCATGTACACCTGAATCGGTATTTTACCATGCAATTGTATATACAGTTTCGGTAATTTTACCGATTCTGTAATTTTACCGAATCGGTAAAATTACCGATTCGGTAAAATTACCGAATATGCATGTTTTTTATCCCCCTACATCTCCATGGCCATTTACCGGTCGGTAACGGCCGAATTCGGCCGTTACTGGCCGGTAAATGGCCAAATTCTCCCACCTACATCTGGCCCATAGTAACTGAACTTCTACACCAACTCAAAGAAACCTATCTGATTTCTCCATGGATTGAATTTTGGATTGTGTTAGGTGTACTTTTCCTACTGCTTTGGCTCATCATGGTTCTTTGTTTAGGAAGATTTATTGAGAGAAAATACAGTACAATGGACACGGCAAGTCACAGCCAATCCAATACCCGGTGGGGTAGCATGGGACAAAACGGATTACGAAATCTATGGCCCGGTTGAGCTCTTGAAATATCCACATCAGTTAAAGATTTCATTAAGTGACTTTGTAAAACCTAGTACATTCTCTGATGATTGGGACTTTGAAAGTATTAATGATATGATGTCAGATTTGGTTATGTCAGCAATATTTACAGAACATGATTTCTTACAGGGTTCATCTAATTATGAAGAAATGTACTGCTACAATCACTTTGCACACCATTATTTGCATAAATCTGCACAACCTAGAAATGTTTTTAATTATAATCAATGGGAACATTGTGCAACTCCACCAAAAAGGCCGTTCGAAAACATTTTACGAGAAATTCCCATATTTTTCAGGATTTAACACAAGTGATGCAGAAACATTTTATTTCAAACTGTTAAATAAGACAGGGGTAAAAACAATGCTGACAAACACTAAATTGATCTATTCGGAAACATTTTTTGAAAAATTTACTACATTTGGTTTCGATTTTTGGAAATATAACATTGAAACAAAAACCATCTGGGGTACAAAAGAATGGCAGGTCCAAGGTTTAGAAGCATTATTTAGAGCCTGCATGATCCCAGAACAAATTATATTCTTGAATGACACCATTCAACAGACAACCCGTCTTGGCCTGGCCAAAATTAAAGACTTAAACAAACCGTCTATTCCAAAGCCAACACCTGACAGTAATAGCACTATAGATGTTGAGATAGACGTATTCCATATTTTTAACCAAAACAGAACACATCCTGATTGGAAAAAATGGTTGATCTGGCCCACAGACACAAATAACTGTCAAGATAGATTCCTGAACAAATTACAGGGGTTCAAAATGACCAGGCCAGACACAAGATACTCCCAGAGACAACATCCAGGGATAGTCACAACATACAGTGTAGGGAAACTCTGCCTCGATTGGCTACAGAAATCCACACTGGCTGAAATTAAGCAACACTTGACTTTACTTAAAGACGGTGCTGACTTGCGTGATTTCATAATGGGACCACGCAAACAGCGTCAAAAACGTTTCATAGCGGCCGGTATATAGGCTACTTACAACGAAGCTTGGAAAGTGATGCAAATTAAAACAGCAGAAAAAATACGAGAAATTGATCGTATTATTTGGAAAAATCATTTTCTGTTATGGACAATGGGTTAATGACTCTGTCCTCCAGAATATATTCACTGGACAGTATTGTATCATCTGCTATTGATATAATAGAGCTAGACTTACTAATGTTACAACACGGTCAGTCCCAATTACGTTCTATTGTACAGCTTGGCTGGACGTTGCAAAATCTGCGTTCAGGCTACGTGCCCTGGCGTTTAATCAACACAACGTCATTATTCTCTATCTTTAACCTTACTGATACACAAATCAGTTTGGCACAAAAAGGAGCAGACTATATGATTCTGAGCATTGAAAAACTTGAGAGATTACCATTGACAATGTCAGAGAGACCTGTCATTGAATGGATAATACATGGTAGTAGTACAATTAATACATGGAATAATCACAATTCCGATAACAACTTTCCAATTTAAATACTGTCAAGAGTATATACCAGCGGCCAGTATGAAAGGTTGGGTAAAGGGTACATTAAGTCATCATGGAAATTGCCTTACACACACACATGTTATAGTGAAAATAAACAGAATGTATTTCTTAGTGGAAGAAATTGCAAACAATAACTAAGCGGTATACTTCTGTGTCAAGGTATTGACCTGCATGGGGCCTTTGAGGGGACTTCAAATAACCTTTCATGTCACCAGCATGGCACACCTGCAACACGAATAGAGCCATTCTTTAGACGACTTTCTAACGGGAGTTATACTCTAATAGTGGACCACAGCTGTTGTGGCATGGTGCCAGGGAAAGCTTATCTTGTAAGCGTGAGCTCCATGGTCACTTGCTGTATGCAAGTATTCTATCCAAACAGCACTCCAGACATGGAGGCAAAAATTTGGCCTTCTTTGAATATCTCTTCTATTCGAATTGATACTTTAAGCAAAATAAAGTCTTTCCTTTTACAGACAACGGTGCCCTTGACGTCATCAAAAGAAACGTATGATCTGCAAGTTGCAAGGACAACGGCAGAGATACATACCCTTTTATCAACAAATTGCCCCGTGCATTTCGTAGAAATGCTAAGCCAAATTCTAAATATGTCAGATACCAGTGGTATCCCACATATATTTAAGACAATTTTTTCGGGACTGTTAACACCCTTCGAAACAGTTCTGGGCATTTTTCCTAATTTTGTCCATTCTGTCTTTGGCGGCCTACCACTTCTGTTGGGACTCGTAGCAGGCATTTTATTTGTGATCCTTCTGCTCCGATATGGCAAGCCAAGTCGCAGACAAGACTCCAGCAACAATGGAAGAAACGATCCTAGCTATACGCTATCTGGACCGCATAACTAAAGTCCTTGGATTAGCCCGGCTAAGAGATCTGAATATGACCTGGTTTCTTTCATTCAGACCCATCTGGCAGAATTGCATCTTACCTGTGCTTCGATGTATGCTATGCGGAGAAGAATGCGTGTTGGACGTCTGTCTTACACTACCATCAGCAATACCATTGGATACAGATACTTAGCTAAGTCCAGTAACGACTCATGCATCGTGTTGTCCCCAGCGGTTACCCATCCTGATGACGGCATTCGTTGAGACTTCGCCACTACGATTAGGTGGTAGTGAAGTATGAGAGGAGAGCAACATCACCCAGGTACGACCTTCTGTGAGCATTGCTGATCCTGACATCGACGATAGCAATCATGCTCGAGACTGCTCAGTTGCGGCATTTTCGAACTTGATCGAATTTTCACCTGAAGCCGTAGACAACTTTTTTGCGAGTCTGTCTGAAATGATGTTCTCCCCTGAACAAAAATAATAACTTTTTAAGCAAACGAGCACACAGCGTTCCCTGAACTCTGAATTCGGCCTTCAGCTTTGATAAACAAAAGCTACTGAAAATATTTGGAACTATTTTCTCCCACTGAAAGCGAAATTATTTTTTTCCACTTCCAAAATATTTACCTTTTTTCGTGGCACTTGTACTCTGCTTAAAGTAGAACTATTCTTAGAGAACAGAGCTTCTATTTTTAGGAACTCTAGAGACAATATATTACCTCAGCCTCTAGCACATGTACAGCGACTGTATTTATATGTGATGGAATGTCTCGACCTTCTTTTCTGTATTAAGAGCCATTTCATGTGTAAATTTCGCAAATCGTTCAGCTAATCAAATATATGCATCGTTTTAACTGAATGATTACACTGCTTGAAAAACGTACAGTACCAATATCATTTTCGTGTATTTTGCATACACCATTTCAAATGCAAAAAAAAAAAAAAAATGTATTTTGGGGTGGGTTGGAATACACATGCACCTTTAAATGTTTACTATTGCTTTGTTTTAGTAATGATGGACATTAGATCGTGAAGTGGGTATTGTGTTTTTATCCAGGAGCCTAAATCGATATTACTATTTTATGCCCTAGTTCGGTTATAATCAATAATATCCCTATAACGGCATAGTAATCATATCCATATGTCGTAGCACATGCTGTCACATTAAGCTAGGCTACTTCCCCAGACTCCTAGAAAGCACAACGAGTTCTCTAAACAAACCAAACCTCCAGCAACCTGGGAAATCCCCCTTGCTTTTGTTTTGATTTCGTCCTAGAACTCCTGTAAAGCACTGTAAGAACGGCCAGTTCTTAGTGACATCTTTATTGACGTCTTATGTCCAACCTTACGTCAAACCCGGCACCTTTCAGGTATAAATATACCAACGTTGCCTTAAGCAAACACACTGTGGTGGTTTTGGAGCAGAACAGCTATCTACTTGCCCGAGAGCCCAGCTGATGCGAGAGCCCACGGACGCTGCCCCTCCCTTTTGTCGCACTGAGAGAGACGCTGTCTTTTCTCCTGCCGAGAAATCCAGCTCCGGTGTTTCCAGATACCTTCGCGGGTTACTGGGATATCGAGTCCTGAGAGAGAGATACAAGACCTCCTGCTTTCTATTAACCCAGGTACGGAGCTGACTAAAACCTTAGAGAGAATTCTTGAGTCAGATTCTTGGCAAAACCAACTTAACTTAAACTGCTACTTACTTACTCCTTCCCACGTATTTGGCTTAGGTCAGGTACACCGGGGTAGGCATATTTAGAAGCACCAGTTGAGTACGTTAGTCAATGTATATAAGTATGTATATATATTATCTATTTTAAAGTATCTTATGGCTAAGAAACCATATCAATGCTTTTACAGTATTATTTCTTAATCCTCCTTTTACTGTACGCACTTTACTTTACTATGAGTATTGCAATTGTGGCAATTCATATCTCTTGTATGAGAAAGAAGACTGCTCAATAAATAACAACCTTTTATTGAAAACGCCCGTCTCTCTTTTCTCTGCACTCTGGTGAAACTAAGTATGCACACTTGACTGAGTGAAATAGCTGTCTATTGTTTTCACACGACTCTAGAGATACACTCTTATTCTGAGGGAGCAAAGTTGTCATGTTATATGGTTGTCAGACGCTAATCCCTTCTTGTCTATCCAGGGAGGTTAAACTCCTCCTCGTTTATTCAAGAAAGTTTCTAGTGACCTCTGAGCTAGCTGGCAAAAACTTAAGTCTAATATAGTCAGTAGAGACCTAGTCGACCTCAGTCCTACGTCTACACTGCTGAATATATTATTCCAATGCGCAGAGCCTATTGGGAATATAGCAACTACACTACAAGATAATCCTTTGTGTCAATGGTATGAAGGACACTGTAAGAAACTAAACATGCTTCTGGAACAAACCCACAATTTTATGGAGTACCAGTTTTTTCTTAGTGGTGAGATGCGATTTAAATGGCGAAAACTAAAGAAAACTGCCTAGGCATTTGCTGAACTGTTAGTGCGGTAAGCCTAGTCTACTGAAGAGCAGACAGCTAAAAGTTCTATAAACAGAAAGGCAGTGCTGAGTACAGGGAGTACGGGTTATAAAGCGGCACCGAGGTGGATGTAAATCTCAGCAGGGTTCACGCACTCATAACATTTCACAACCACTTTACACCATGGGACGCATACCTCCCGAACACTCGCAACAGTGCCAGGGTTTTGCTGTGTTTACATATTGTTCTCGCCTGTCCTTTGTAAAAGTCAGTTTATACACATTCCCAAGAGTGGGAGGAGGGCAGGAGCAAAATGGGGGAATGAACAGGTTGAGAGAGGATTTGGGGTGTGATTCTGGACAAATTACTTAATCTCTTCTCTTTGGGCCTGAAAAGGAATTTATCACTGTGTAATGAAGCTGCTTGTGTACACCGCTCCAATACCTTCAGAGTTCAGGGACAAAAGTAAAAAAACATGACATCGCCAAACATGCTTGAGCACAAAGAAAAAGGTAGTGCCATAAAAGAAAGAGGAAAAGTACTTGGTCCAAGCTTCACTGATAGAAACACACACAGAGAAGATCACAACAGGAAATAGCATACTGCAACCAACAGAAAACAAGGAAAACAGAGTGACAAGCATACAAACAAATGGAAAGTAAGGATGAGCAGTGAACCCCTTTTAAGATTTGATTTTTTTACATACCCAGGGACATATTGTCAAGCCCCTTATCGCCGCGTTATTGGCACTTCTCTGCCGATAACGTGGCAATATTTGCATCGCCCTATTATCAAGGCAGCATTAAGGCAATTAACGTGGCTTAAGGCCATGTTAATTGACTCAACGCTGCCTTGGTAATTGAGCCCCTTTCATGATAAACTCATCGTGAAAGAGGGCGTGCAGTGGGTGTTGCGGTGGGCGTTCCACCGCAACACCCATTTACTTCGACGCTGCCACCTATTATCAAGCTTGGTGATAATAGGTGGCAGCGCCAAATTTAAGACCGGAAAAATCCTGGTCTTAAGGTGGCGAAACAAGGAGAAATGCATCATTTCTCCTCGTTTTTGCTTTTTTCATGTGTGCTGCCTTGTGCAGCACACATGGAAAAAGCAAAATGCCAAGGTTTCTTTACGTACAGGAAAGTGTCCCTTCCTGTACATAAACAAACCTCTTTTTAAAAATGCCAATTTGTAACTTACATGTGTGCTGCATAAAGCAGCACACATGTAAATTACAAAATGGCATTTAGGGTTTGTTTATGTGCAGGAAGAAACTCCTTCCTGAACATAAACAAACCTCCCTGCTCGCAGACACCCTTACACTCTGGTACAAGAGGGCCTGCGCTGGCGATAAGTTGTAAAACCTATCGCCAGCGCAGGGGGAAATGCTAGACTGCACCATATCCTTGGTAATATGGTGCAGCCTACCGTTTCCCAAGTGGAGAAGAGATGCGTTAAGCCAAGATAATAATATGCCCCCAAATATTTTGCAAGCTCAGCACTAGCGCTGTGCAGGAGAAACCTAAAGAGAGGAGGGGCAAACAAATGAAAGGTGAACAATAAAAGGAGAACATTCAAAATTAAAGGACAGGCCACACAGCCCTCATACTGAAGCACACCCATTTTCAGGTGGATACACGCACATGATCAGAAAATGTCATTATTACTCACAGGGCAAAAGAGCCAATGACTGATTCAGACTGAACCATAACCCATGCAGTTTGTTATGGATGGAAGAAGTTAAAGGACACTCAGAGAGAAAAAAATGGCATAAAAGAGTGGACCCCGATGCTGTCTTTGTATCTAACTAGATATACATTTACAAGTGTAGATGGATGTATTCATCATTTTTCACTACAAGATCCTGGCAGATGTCTAAAAAGAGCTTCTAGCAAGAATTACTGCAATGCAAATCTTTTTGGTCATTTTGTGTAACAAAAGACCTGTCTGTAGGCTTTAACAGAGAGAAATAAAAATCCGTCCTTAATTCCAATTGTTTTTAACATAAGTAATTCACAATCAAGAATTCAAGTCTAATGTGTTTATTATAACATTTCATAAAAAACAGACCTATGGCAACATAAGTATTTTTTACTAGTGAACCAATCAGGTCTATAGCTATTATTGATGTCTTGTCCCCATAACCAACTGAGGCCTCAAGTACTGACTGTAAGCTTTCCCACAAGATAACTATCAGGCATATAGTCATTAAATTGCACAGCACACAAAATTACAGTAGGCAAAGCCAAATACAATCTCTCCTAAGAGGGTCTATCAAGGCTAACAGCGAACACCTCTGCCAAGTGGGATACCACACTCTCTAAAACACCTAAGACAGCTGCCACCAGGGACACCCCACTGTTTAATACAGCTAACAGAGAATACCTCTGCCACCTGGGATACTCCACTCTGTAATACAGCTAAAAGCTAGCACCGCTGCCACCTGGGATATCCCACTGTGTAATATAGCTAACAGCAAATGCTGCTGCCACCTGAGATACCCCACTTGGTGATACAGCTAGCACTGCTTCCATCTTTGACATCCTTCTGTGTAATAAAGCTAGCAGGAACCATCACTGCCAACTGAAATACACCACTGTCTGATACAGCTAACACCGGTGCCACCTGGGATACCCTACTGTGCAATGGAGCTAAAAGCATACAAAGTGCCAATTGGAATACACTACTATGTAACACAGCCAATGCCTCTGCAGCATGATTGGATAAAACACTGTCGAAAACAACTAACACACATACCCCACTCTGTAAAACAGCTAACTCTTTTACCATCTGGGATACCCCATTATCTAATACAGTTAATTCTTTGGTGTCCTGGTTTACACCAATATGCTATAAAGCCAGAGGCGCAACTAGAGTGAAATTTCGGGGGAGGGGGTTAAAAAATATTTCGGGGGGGGGGGGCTAATTCTTCCAGCAAACGGCAGAGGAAAGATGCAGGGGCTCTAAGAAGGGGTGAAAGAACAACAAAGCCTCATTAACAAGTAAATGGTCTTATAAAGACCTGTGAAGTACTCGGGTGCGGCTGTGTGTGTGCACGGGAAGCTGTCTCAGTCCGGACTGACACACACAAAGGGTGGGGCTGAAGCTCTTTGAGCCCAATGGGCATTGCACGCCTGTATACGGCTAGTAGTTGATAATTCTTCCCCTGGGATACCCCTTTTTTTGAAATACAGCTAACACCTTGTTCACCCCCAGGGTACCCAACATTGCATTATCATCATCGTCAATAAATCTATATTCGGCAGCAAATCAACCATTAAAGATTACATAATAAAAACATTTCATACAATTAAAGCAATCAAGTTTATGTTAAAAATATTTTTTTAAGCAATATAAAATCATTTACCAACCATGTTCCGTTGCCGCACCGTGGTGGAAATGTATTCATAGATCACTGAACAAATACATTCATATTCAAGAGGAGAAAATATTGCAACGCAGCCCTGCACTTTCTTATATTTAAAAATCTTAACAGTGGTTTTAAAAAAGCGCGTCTAGGAGTATTATAGAGTCCACAGAAAAACATAAAATGTAAAGTGCTCTGTGCTGATTCTGAGTCACAGGGACACAAATCCATTTTTGTGTCACAATGTACGTCACGCAAATAGGAAACCAATAAATGGGCAATACCCATCCTGAATCTTATGAGATAAAACAACTTAGGGTGATTAAAATAGAAAGAAAGATAGGGTTCGGTGCCTAAAGAACAGACCAGCAATGAGTGTTCGACAACTCTTTTCTTACTATATTCTAAACGATCTCTGACTTCATAGCTATATGTCTTAAACATTCTTTTCAGTTGAACTCTTGGAATTTTGACTATATGACCGGGAGTGTCAATACAGTCTGAGAGCCCCAACTTCCCCAGTAACTCGTGTATATACATAATCCAGGGAATTTTCTTGACTCAGTCAGGTTTTAAACAGTCAGTGCTTATAGCACGATTTAGGACAGTCTCTTCTTTCACCCAAATACTACGAGGTTATAACTGGAGACGAAAAGATAGTGGGGTTACACCTAATTCATTATGACAAATAGTAACAGCAGTACTTTTAGGCACTGTTAATGACCATTTCAGAAACATATTTTCAATTCTCTGCAAACCAGCAGTGTTACAAAACCCCCAGACACTAGCGCCGTACAAAGTGATGGTGCACGTGCGAGCCTTGTATATCTCTGTGATGACTTTTATAGGCCGGGAGCCTCATTTTTTTATTAACCTAAACATAGCCTCAATGTTATGAATAAAACCTCCCATTCTTGCCTCGACTAAGTGGGACCATGAGTTATTTTGATTAAAAAGAATGCCCAAGTAAGAAAAGGTGGGTACACAAAATATTTTTTCATTATTATTAAAATATGTTTTTGTGTTGATGTGAGGTTTGCCCATCACCATAACATGGGATTTAGCAACATTTTTTTTCAGGCCAAGAGCACTCATAAAACCATTAAAACTAGTTAAAATCCTCTGCAGACCCACCCCGGTTCTGGACATTAAAACACAATCATCGGCATTTAGAAGTGCTGGGAGGGGTCTACAACCTATCTGGGGTACATCCATATTTCCTTTGACCAAATTACTCTCCAGGTCATTAATGTATAGGCAGAATAAAAAAGGGGCAAGGACACAACCCTGACGGACCCCACAATCCATCTTTATTTGGGCAGTGAGCTTGCCATTGACACCATACCGCACTCTATCCGTTACATTGCTACCAAGAAGTGGACAATCGATGGTTCTATGCCCCTAGAGAGCATCTTCTCCTAGAGTCTCCCCCTCTGCACCCAGTGGAAGGCAGACGTCAGGTCCATGAACCCCAAATAAAGAGTTCCAGGCCTGGCTAAGGTGTACTTGGCGGTGACCAGGTGCAGGTTCAGACACTGTTCAATAGTGCCAAGGCCTCTCCTGAATCCATATTGAGCACCTGAGAATTTCCCCGTCTCAAATGCCAATGTCTCTAGCCTCTCTAATATTACACGTCCCATGATTTTACATGTGCAATCAATCAATGATATGGGGCGGTAACATTTGGGGTCCGACCTATTACCCTTTTGAAGACAGGGACTATAATCACTGATTTCCAGGATTCTGGAGGACCATGGGCCGCATAACATCTCAGTAAATTGGTCAGGAGTGGCAACCATAGGGGAATATTGGCTAAAAACAGATCTGCTGGAATACCATCAGGTCCAGAGGCCTTATTCTTGACTGCCTGCGATAAGGCTCTACCCACCTCTTCCAATGACGTCTGTGCCAGAGAAATACCCCCAGATTGATAAGTAAACCTTGCATCGGAATTATTGCAACTCCGGTACAGTCCAGAAAAATGGTCTACCCAATCCTCAGGCATAATTGTTACATCAATATTATCATTGATAGAACCATTAAAATAATCTTGATTTACAGTACGCCTAAAAAGTCTGGAATCTCCATTTTGACATGCCACGTGAAGTTGACCCCAAAATTGCATTAATATTTCAAAGCCAGGTCTCCATAGGCAATGCCAGCAAATTCAATGTGCCCACTCAATTTGCTTTTTTCTGGACAACAGAAGCTCACTCACTTGAAATGCTGCCTTATCTAACGTTCGCACGGGCAATTCTCATTTTGCATCTCACCAACATATTAACTTGTTACCTTGTGAATCCCAACATACGCACATCATTGAACCATGAAATAGTTCCGCTTTTCGGTATCTCTCACCAAACTCATGTAATTTCTGGGAAACATGTAGGAAGTATACACTCTGTGATCCTCAGGTCTTTCCCCAGACACCCACCGAGGCGAAAGCATATGCTGCAACAGCTCATGCAATTTTTCCTTTTATATCATAAAAAGGTCTGCTTGCAGCCTATGGGCTTCATTAGGATGGTGGTCGGACTGCCACCGACAGGTCGTTGATGGGGGTCCGACTGACATCCAGCAAAGCGGTCTGACCATCGCATTATGATGCGCTCGTTCGCATAGCATCAGTTGGATGAACCTACGACACTTCCGACGGGCTTGGTCAGATCGTATTCCCTACAGTAGGGGCGGTGCCTGTGGAGGCATCACCGTACGGTTTACGATGTCCCTTTCCATGGAGGTCTGACCACCATGGAAAGGCTGTCAGAAAGGGACTTTGGGGGCCCCATGAACCTCTGCTTTTTGTGCCCCCCTAAACATCCACACCCATGTGGCAGGCACCACATGGTGCCTTGCACACAGTGCATGGATGTTTAAAAACATCTGTTTTTCCATGCCTGCTTGTGCTGTGGAGCTTTTCTGGCCTTCACACAAGCCGCAATGGAAAAGCCATGAGTCTGACCACCTACTCTGTGGTCCCATCTTAATGTGATGGTTGGGACCGCCGAGTACTTGTCGGGGACCTGGGATCCAAAAGTAAGGATATTATGGTTTCTTGCAAAAACCGGCCGACCCAAGTTCTGTCAATAGGGGCAGCTGAGGAGCATGGACCTTTTGTCATTTATTCAAAAAGGTAAGGCACACATAGACAAAAGGCTACCTGAGTGGTGGATATAAATATAAATATCCATTTAGATATTGCACTGTCTCATGGAACCCCCTAGTTAGGCATCTGCACAGCCATAGGCATGTTCGGTAGCTCTGAATAGGATTGTATCAGAGCTCTGGAAATGAAATTACCTTGAACTAAGAATTTGTTCATAAATATTACCCAGTACACAGAACCACAGACATTCGAGTCATAAAGGAGAAAGTAACCATACTTTAGAAAGTAGATATACTAGGAGAATAATATCATTGAGCTGTTTCCCTTCGGGGCTGGCAAACATATATGTTATGTTAACATTTCTTATAAAGCGCTCGTTCACCGATTAGTTTCTTGGCGCTGAACCTAGAAAAAAATATTTGCTGGGACCTCATGTAATAAGTTGTCAACAAGTCTAATTATAGGCTTGGATAAATAGCCAGGTCTTAAGAAGTCTACGGAATCTCACAAATTTCTTACAGCTTCTAATGTCTGACGGGAGAGTGTTCCCGAAGCGAGGGGCCCCTTCTGCAAACCTGCAGCCTCCTATTCATTTCCGTTTATAGGAAGGAATGATTAGAAGATTCTTGTGAGCAGAGCGTAGTCTCCGTGCAGGTCAGTATTTTTGGACAAGTCTGGAAATAAATTTTTGGCTAGTACCAAGCAAAGCTTTAAATATAAGGCAACCAACTTTAAACGCACATCTTTGCAAAATGGGGAGCCAGTGTAGCTCTTTCATAGTGGGAGAGATGTGTTCCCATCTAGCTTGTTGGGAGATCAGCCGTGCTGGCTGGTTCTGAACCATTTGCAGTTTTTTGTAAAATAGAGGGGAATTGGCCTAATCCAGGTGAGATATCACCATGGCTAGGACCACCTGGATTAAGGCTTCCTGAGTGAGTAATCTCCTAATCTTCCTTATCTTCCTCAGCTGGAAGAAACAGGTGGAGGTCACGGCTCTTATCTGAGATTTTATAGTGAGATCACTATTGATAATCACTCCCAGACTTTTAGCTGAGGAAGAGGGGTTAGGTGGGGAGCCAAGATCACTTGACCAGAAATGGGTGTTCCAGGGGTTCAAGGGACCACCTATCAGAATCACTTCTGTTTTATCTGGGTTCAGATTTAACTGGTTGTTATTCATCCAGTCACGTATATGTAGCATTGTTGTCTGGAATTCAGAGATCGAGTCAGATGAATTATCGATTGAGAACACCAGTTGCAGATCATCTGCATAATTATACGTGCATACCTTCCTGTTTTTCGAAGAGTGAAGTAAGGGAAGAAGGTAAAGATTAAATAGGTGAGGGGACAATGAGGAACCCTGTGGCACTCCACATGTTGTTTGCATTTTAGGTGCAGAGAATTGTGAAAGACGCACTGACTGAGTGCGGTCCTTAAGAAAGGACTCAACCCAATTGGACGCCATCGCTTTAATACCGGCCATCCTGACACTGTCGATCAGGATACCATGATCGACCGTGTCAAATGCTGCTGACAAATTCAGCAGCACCAAGGCCTGGGGGCAGTCAGTATTACTGCCTCGTAGAGTGGGTTGGGCGGAACCCTGCTTATTTAGGATCAAGATTCTCTGACTCAATAAAGGTACAAATACATTTGGCCACGTGAGATTCCAATATTTTGGCCAAATAAGGAAGCAGGGAGATAGGCCGATAGTTAGTCAATACCCCAGGGTGCGGGGTATTGATTAACTTTTCAACAGAGGGACCACTATTGCTTCTTCATAAGCTCTTGGAACACAGCCCTTAGTTAGAGAGTCATATAGCCCTTATTAGAATACAACTCTTATTGACAAGTGTAGTGCTGTGAAGTCCTTTCACTTGGGGGGAGCCATGGTCTTTGCGGTTCTCATTAGGCCTTGCCTGATCTATGTTTGAACAAGGCAGAGTTTCTGCAGTAGGCTGCATATGAGCATATCTAGTCTCTGTGTACTGATTTCAATCTGTAAAGAAGTTGTTTCAAAGTCCAGCGTTAGACCACACCAGGCATTGATTTGATTGTATTTGGTAAAATACAGGCTTATTAGCCACAAAATACTGCACTTTGTGTTGATGTCTTGCTCCATTGAAATAAATTGGTATATCCTCCCATGAATATGTTTTTTATCAGCAATCCAAAAATGGTACATAGTTATAGGCATAAAATATTTTGCCTTACAGGAGAGATGTGAAATTTTGGTTAATTGTTCATACATGCCCTATTCAAGAATAGCAAACCCAATCTGTCCACAAGGGTCCAAGGAAGTTGACAGCTTCCTCAAAGGGTGTATCTCAGGTGCTGGAAAGAGTCCACTTCACAAACAGTACCATGCTCAAGCATACAGCTTTCAAAGCATTCAATAAAAAAATCATGTCCCGCTTCCAAGCATACTGTTTAAACTAGTAATGCTAAATCTTTGATAGAAGAAGGGCACAAAGGGAGCACTATTTCAGCATTTATTATTCCATATGTGTGGGAAGCCAGCTCTTTATACGGTAGTCCATGTATTTCCTCACTAGTGTACAGGGGCTTGCTCTAGCAATCCCAAGGTGCTCTTCTAGGGGGTAGTGTGGTGGAGCACCTTAGGCTTATCAGAGAGAAGTGTTAGACATTGCACATACACAAATAGGAGCTTACTTTTATCAAATGCAGCAAATTCATGATCATGCAGAAAACGCTGTAGCCGCAGAATCGCATAATTCAGTTAAAGGAAATGTTTTGATATAACCTTTATTTTGCACATTTGAATTTACTAATATTTTTTTCATAGCTAAAACATTCCTCAACCCTCTTTACGAAAACATTTTCAAGTGGCACCATGCCACATAATTCCAATCAGTACAAAAGGGGGTGGTTTGATTTGTTCAAACGCTCCGTCCATCATCCCCTTTTGTATCGCTTTGTTCGCCCTAAGTGTGGCAGGGTATGCTCAGACGTGAGTCCCTTGTTCACTTGGCCACTGGATTCAAGATAGCCTGGCTGATGAGGATTATGAATCCGAAACCGGTCCCAGGATGCTTGTTTCCGGTCCATGGAAGACATGGCTTGGCAGTTCGGGCTGGACTGTTCCCATAAGGCACAGGATCAGACTGATTTGCATATAGCCATGTCTGAACTGGGGTGGCTGAGGGAACTAAAGAATGGTGATGGATTAAACCCAGTTCAGTTGACTGGGGGTGAGTGTTTGATTTGTTCAAACGCTCCGTCCATCATCCCCTTTTGTATCGCTTTGTTCGCCCTAAGTGTGGCAGGGTATGCTCAGACGTGAGTCCCTTGTTCACTTGGCAACTGGATTCAAGATAGTCTGGCTGATGAGGATTATGAATCCGAAACCGGTCCCAGGATGCTTGTTTCCGGTCCAGGGAAGACATGGCTTGGCAGTTCGGGCTGGACTGTTCCCATGAGGCACAGGGTCAGACTGATTTGCATATAGCCATGTCTGAACTGGGGTGGCTGAGTGAACTAAAGAATGGTGATGGATTAAACCCAGATCACTTGACTGGAGGTGAGTGTTTGATTTGTTCAAACGCTCCGTCCATCATCCCCTTTTGTATCACATAATTCCAATCAGCATAATTGTACTGTATGCCACACAGTTCCACACTACACAATTCAACTGTGCACATTTCCATGTCCACACCACATAATTCAACAAACTACATAATTCAACTCAACAACACAATTACACAACACACCACATACATCCAATTAACACCACAGAATTCCAGATCATGCCACAAAATTCATAAAAAACACATAATTAAAATTCATTACATATCACTCTACAACACAAAATGCCACTCCACATAATTACACTCTATGACACACACTCCCACCCAACATAATTCCAGTACGTTCAATACCACATAGCTACTATCCACATAATTACACTGTACACCATGCCACATAATTACACTCCACACTACACAATTCCACCACACACAATTCCACAATTATCAATTTCAATTCAACCCACACAATTTCATTCCACACCAAATACCTCCATGCCACTCTAAAACAAAACACATGGGCAAAAGACATTGCCATTTACAACACCAATAGTCCTCTTACAAATGTGAGACCGATTGCGTTGCAAATGCTTGTCTTTCTTTACTCTTGTCCTCCTGCGTTTCCTCATGTCTCCAGAAGTTGCACACTCCATATGCTGTCCCTGATCCTTGCATCACACTGCTGCCAAAGTGTTTCTGTGTTTAGAGCTGCAGTAATATGCCCCTGGCCTCTACACTCATAATTCATCCCATCCCATTCCATTCTGCACATTCTGCTGAGGCTGGCTCTGCTCTTTTTTGTATATTTCAGCTATGATGGTGTAGTTTGTGGCTCAGAGTCTACTGAATAAGTGAACTCACTCATCCACTCAAATATTCTGAGTTTGACATGGTCTTGCAACCACTCATCATTTCATTATTTTGATGTTAATAGAATGGCTACTTTTCTGTTGGGTAACAGTAAGTATCTGCTATTCGGTTCCCTAGGGCCACTTTGAGTGAACGTGTGATGTATTAATACATGTTATGCTCTTGTTAGTTTTTCAGGAACACTCCCACTGCATCCCTCCTTCCTGCATTCCCCTGCTGTCTGTCTTCATTCCTGATCCTCTTTAAAAAGAGCTCTCGCCCCTAAAATAGGTCACTGGAGAAGATATGATTCTGCATAAAATGGCTGTACACATTTTCTCACCTGAAACCACACCCCTTTTCCTTTACTCGCCACAAGCAGAAGATGTATTTTAAATCCTACACTTCAGCTACTGAATCCTTCCACTCCACAGGTAAGCATATGGTTACATGGGCCCTGCCAAAGATTCAGCAATGATCCCAGGGCCAGCAGTCCAGAGGAGTGCATCTAATGGCTCTTGACCAAATACTGCAGTGCATCATTCTGTTAGGTTCAGTGGTACCTTTGAGGATGTTCAAGCACAAGATTAGGATCAGAGAAGTGTTTCTCTTTCCCAGTGAGTAAAACTCTAGACTCTCAGAGTCGCTTAGGACAATGAAAAGCAGGTGCAAATGCCTTGAACGACAGGGGAGGGTGGACTATGATGCTACTGCTTAAATGATATATAAAACATCCTTGAAAGAAATGCATAAATTGATGAAGGCGGCTAGGAGAGACCACATAGTGTATTGACAACACCGATAATCCTGGAAAGGTAATTTTCAAGGTTGTCAATTCCTTCCTCAAAGTTTGTGAATTGGTGATTGATGCCCAGCCCTCTGTGGCACTGTGTGAGCGTATTTCGAATTTTTTTGGCAATAAATTTCATCAGGTCTACAATTCCTTTTCAGCAGTATTTGAAACGGTCAAATTAGATGTGATTGATAGGAGAGTAACTCTTTTCTGAGTTTGCTCTTATCTCCCAGAAGGAGGCTCAGACTGTGATCCAGGGATGCAAGTCATGTTTGCCGGATGACCTGTGCCCCCCTAAATTGTGGAAAGAGTTGGCACATTCCTCCATCCATGTGTTGTCCAAAATATAGAACACCTCCTTTCCTCCTGTATCTTCCCTGATCCATGGAAGCACACCACTCTCCTTCCCCTTAAGAAGAAACCCAATGTGGATTCAGGGGAACAGAATAATTATATAGCTATTTCTCTGTTGCCAGTGCCAGCAGAAGTGCTAGAAAAGGTAGTGCAGCAACAATTGGCCAACTTTATCGAGAGCCACAGAATCCTGCACAACACCCAATCAGGTTTTCGGGCAGTCTTTAGCACTGAGACGGCAGATTCAGTGAGGTAAAGCCATTCCTTATTTGCGATTAGCAATTAGTGAATCGCAAATAAGGAAGCAGTAGAAATCGCAAAAAATATTGCGATTTCTAAATGCATCCCGTTTTGCGAGTCTTTAATAGCGAATCCTTAAAATTCTCTATTAAAGACTCGCAAAACATGACCATGATGAATCTGGGGGCTAGCCCCCTGCTGCAGACCTGTGGCGGCCGGTGGAAATGGGCTCACCTCCCACTCCAGTAGGCCCTGCCAAAAATTTGGGAGTAAAGTCGGAGACTGATTTATCTTTTTCGGCCCAAATTCAATAGGTGACAGCTGCCTGCTTCGGCAGATTGGGAAATTTGCGAACATTTTTACATCTGCTGCCAGAGAATTGCCATCGGGTCGTAGTCCATGCCACAGTGACTTCTCGGCTGGACTACGTGAATGGCCTTTACCTGGTCCTACTGGCTTACCTTGTTAAGAAAGTTCAAATGGTTCAAAATGCGGCTGCGAGATTGATTAGACGTGTTCCATTCTGGCATCATATCTCTCCGCATATCAAGGAACTACATTGGTTGCCGGTAGCCAAAAGAATCAAAGTTAAGGCCTTAACCCTCGCTTTCCAGCTACTTCAAACAACGGCTTGGCATTTACAAGCAGACTCGCTCACTGGGGTCTAATTCTCTGAACCTGCTTTGCATCCTACGAGTTCTGAAAGCTCAGATGGGTGGCAGATCTTTTATGCTCGGGGAGTCCATGCTATGGAACTCCCTGTTTTATGATTTGCACCAGATCGCCTCTGAACGGCAATTCAGGAAATCAGCG
The DNA here is from genome assembly GCF_964261635.1 of Lissotriton helveticus. Taxonomy (NCBI): domain Eukaryota; kingdom Metazoa; phylum Chordata; class Amphibia; order Caudata; family Salamandridae; genus Lissotriton; species Lissotriton helveticus. The sequence goes on along the minus strand of NC_136061.1, from coordinate 1,513,591,558 downwards.
AAAACATGGCTTTTCTGTATAGATGAACTTTCTTTGAGCCTCGGCTGTTACGTGACTCTTGCGTGCCACCTGTTGCTATAGCCCCGGGACACCTCTTTGGGAGGTGGCTGTTCGCGCTCTACAAATGGCTGTATTATTATTATTAAAACTCCAAGGTGTGGGATATACACACATGTGGTGAGACCAGTGTCGTCTTAATGGATGGGCATGCTGGGCAGTTGCATGTGGGCCCCACAAGCATTGGGGTCCAATGCAGACCAGAATGTAACACTGATTTTCCGTTAAACATATTTAATCCTGTGAGTAGGTGTGTAGGCAGAGCCCAGTTCACTACTTTGCCTGGGGGCCTATAATGCTATTAAGACAACCCTGGGTGATATGACACACAAAGATTTGAGTCTTACACCTGTTTACTAAGAACAAGCAGCCTGATTCATGAAGCTAAATTGCACTCGCAAAGGGCCAGATTCTGAGAATCTGGCCCTTTGCGAGTGCGATTTTTGCATTTGGTATTCATCATCCCAAATGCAAAAATCACTATTTAAGAATTCGCATATTTGCGAGGAATTGGATTTAAGGAATCTCTAATAGAGATTCCTTAAATGCAATTCATCAACCAAATAGAAATAGCGAAATCGCTATATTTGGTCTCAATTTACCACCAGGTCTGACTTGGTGGTAAATTGCGTAAATAGTGTAAAAAGCACTTTAGTGCATTTTTTTCTTTTGCATGTTACACACACACATGTCCTTTGGACATGTGTGTGCGCAACACCTGTTCAAATGTGCATTTAAGGGGTGCTACAGGGTGTCCTTTGGACACCCCTGGCACCCTTTAAATCGCTATCTGATTTGCGAGTAGCAAATTGCTACTCGCAAATAAGGGATACTCCCCATTCATTCCTATGGGCCTTTTGGCCCATAGGAATGAATGGGGAGTTATTCCTTTTTTTGCGAGTAGCAAATTGCTACTCGCAAATAGAGAACATGTAGAAATCGCTATTTATTTAGCAATTCCTACATGAATACCGTTTTGCGTGTCCTCAATAGCGAGTCGCTATGATTCGCTATTAGGGCCACGCAAAACGGCCCGTACATGAATCAGGCTGATAATCCGAAACTCACACCCTATCAGTGGTGCTAAGTGAGACAAATCTTTCTCCCTCATGTACAAAGAGCTCACCCCAGTGATTTTTCCTTGCAGGCATGTGTATGTTGGTCTCATCCAGCTCCGGTAAGCGTACCTTGCATGTCCTTATCAACACACTCACCACTTGTAGATATCACCCAGTCTCCCTGTTTGGATGGCGTTAAACATTTTGGAGTGTCATGTCTCTCAATGACTGTGGTGTTTATTTCTTGAAGCATCATTTTGTGTTGAACCGTTGTGGTTCCACAACTTGTGGCAAAGAACTTTTAGAAAAACTTGAAATTCAATCAATCAACACCATATTTCGTTTTTAAAATGTAATGCATAAAAAGTACAAACACAGAAAAAATTAACATTTTAATAAGTTAGCATAAAAAATACACAAGTATCTTTACAACCTTTCCATAAAATCCTAAAAGCAGTCTATATCATCTAAAAAATGAATTTGTTATATTGCACAGTGAGATTTACTTTTCCTAGGCTTATTACACACAACTTAAAGTATAATCATGTGTTCGCAAGACTACGTATTTTTAGAGCTGCACATAAAAATGAAGCCATCGCAAAACATACGTAAGGTGTCTCTAATTCTAGCATAACATTCAGTGCAGTAATGCAGTTACCCAAACAAAATTTCTGCAAAAGTGGAATAATAAATCTTTTTCTCTCCTTTTCGTAGAAATGGCAAAAATATAATATATGTACAATTGATTGTTTTGAGCAAGAATCACATGGGCAGCATTCCAATTGATTCTGGGAGACATATTTGCAGGAGAGCCCAACATGAGTTTTATATAACCTAGATGAAATCGCGTTAGAAAGATACGATGATGTGCCGGGCTGCGAAAGGGGGTCTCTTATTATATGCAATAACCATAGATTTATCTTTGTTTCTATGCCCTCTTTCTTGTGCGTATTTTTCTAGAAAATAATTTATTAGTTTTGTCTCCGAAAAGGATTCACACTGCGTGGGTTTAGCATAAAGGACCCCTAGTCCCAATGATTCAAGAGTGCTCCTTATATAATATAAAAATGAGATTTTAGATCCATGATTAAATTTCATAATATCATTTAGGATACATTGATTTGTTTATACCACCTTCTGCTTCGATATTGACAACCAGAGTAGCAAAGGGGCCAGTTTAATTGTATCAATGATGTAGGGTAAGCCTAGTTCTTTATGAGTAATCACATTTGTACAAGCCTTTGGGACGGACAGACAATACCCTCTTAGTAAACATATCCTCTATTTTTTTAAGGCTATCCACATTGGCTATATCCCAAATTGCTACCTCATATGTTTCCACAGAAACGGTTTTAGCCAGATAAATTTTAACCATCTCTGGTATTGGTTTATTGCAAACCTAAAAATTGCGGCTATGCTTTTGTTCATCTGTGTAGCCCTAGTAGTCACCATCACTTTCCAGTATAAATTAGAGTCAAAGACAATGCCTAAATATGACAAATGATCTACAATTTCGACTTTTCTATCTTCAATAACATAATTTCTTTTCTTTTTGCTTCTTTCAACACACATAATAAAGGACTTCGTTTTGTTAACTTGTAGATCAAGATTTTTCATAAAAGACACATAATTGATAATGCAATCTTGTAGGGCTAAAGGTGTTCTTGCCAAAAGGACCGCATCATCTGCGTAGAGGAGAATAGGAAAAGGGGCTGCACTGGCATTCGGGGTGTCTATTACCTTTTCTACCAGGTGCTCATTTAATTTATTAGTATATAATGTAAACAGGAAGGGTACGAGCACCCAACCCTGCCTTATGCCATTTGTGATATTAAAGGATCTGATACATTCACCATGCCTGCCATGGCGAACCTTCGCGGTGGCACCTGCATTCAACTGTCTGATAAAGCAAATTATTAGCACCTCCACCCCCATTCAAATTCTACAAACATTGTATTATGTTTTGACTATTCACTTTGCAGTTCCAAGACACATTGGGTGCATGATGCTCTTATAGCTCACATATGATTAAGATACATTTAATAGTGCTGCTTCAAGCTGGATAGCTTCTGTGGCAAACTAGTTAGCAATAAATAACCTTTAAATTCAACCTTTCAGAGTATTATATACATGGGGCCTCATTTATGAAAAGTGACGCATCGCTGCGTGAAAACAGCGATGCGTCACTTTTCACTGTGCACCCCTTGCGACACCAATGATGCGTCATATTTAATGTATGACGCATCATGTCGCAAGGAGTTACGGATACGTCAGTATTTCTGACGTATCTGTAAGCGCAAAAGTGACGCATTGCTGGAGTGTGTCACAAAAGTGACGCAACTCCAGCAATGCAAGCTTTCACATGGGGCAAGCCCCATGTGAAAGGGCCTGCGTCAGTCTTACGCCTGCTGTGAGGCAGGCGCTAGATTTTGACGCAACGGCGTCCTAAAAGTGACGCAGTGAAATCTCATAGATTTCACTGCGTCACTTCTACGACCCTTCCTTGCCTCAATACGCCCCCCTTGCATACATTATACCTGGTACAGGTATAATGTAGCGCAGGGGTTTGCAAAGTGACGCATCTATCTAGATGCTTCACTTTGTAAATATGGTGCAACAAGGCACATTATTTACGCTGTTGGTGCGTCACAAAAAGTGACGCACCGGCGGCGTAAAAGTGACGCACGGCCTCATAAATGAGGCCCATAGGATGCTGTCTTTACACTCCGTAACATCATTTTATTAGGTGTGTGCAAAATTCATGTAGTTAGCTTTTGAGTAAATACATGACATTCCTCAAAACGTTATGCAAAAATATGCAAAATTAGCAGTGCTATATTTTAGTCAAAAATGCACCCTCGTGCCCATTTTGCATTGGAGAATGCATTTCATGCTAAAAAAGAATGCAAAAACCACAAGTGCCATGAACAACAGTGGGTCGTGTTCTGGCCATGGGTGTTTGTTCCTCTGCTGCCGCGCTAACATTTTGCCGCTAATGTGGCCTGAATTACAACACGGGCCATGATGGTGTAAATTCTTGAAATTACACAAGAGTATGCAGGGGTAACGGAAATTTCACTCTGGCCAATATTTGACCTAATTCTCATTTTATTTTAATCTACCGACTGTCGTGCACATTAATCGGTGCTGTGGTTCCATTTCTAGGGTTGACTAATCATTGTGGATTCTCATAAAAATAAACATTATAAGTGCCAGGGACCTCCAAGAGATTGCCTTTGCATGTCATAGAAACACATGAAAACAGCAGGGTATGCAAATAAAACGCTAAAAATAGCAACTTTATTTTTTTTTCAATTGAAACCGATTTTATGCCGTCTCATAGCCAACTTGCAAATAAACAAAAGGGCAAATGTGTTTCATAGTTAACATTTTCTTGAATACCTGCTATAATGGCTGGTGGGCTTTTCTTGCTTCATGTTGCAAAATTGTCTTTTGAGCAGTTCGAAGAGAACTCAACATGAGTGGTTGGAACGGAAATTGTAAGGTCAATAACTCATATGCTCCTCTTCTGTTCGATGTTAACAATTAAGCGAAAAAGAAGTTTGAATCTCAAACCGAAACAGAAACCGAAGTCTGTCTTCAAGAGTGTTTAGATGAATTCCAACAATTCCTCTTATCATATTTTGTGTATTTGAGCATTCTCCCCATGCATTCCTACAAATTTGGGGTTTTCTCTTACCTATTACAGTCTGAAATAGGAGTTACTCCAGCTCTTTGCTCAACTCCAGCTCCAGCCATTCCCTGAATGACAAGGTGTCAAAGCTTGTGGCATTTCACAAACTTTAACGACAAATTCTTTCTTCCACCCAGTCCACACCCCTTGCTTCGGGTTGTTCTACAATCTTATTATACACAGTTGTGGCATGAAACTGAATTATGGAGAAGTAAAACCATTGGGGCATATTCTCAAGGACTTATTCCCGAGTTATCAGCACTGTATCGCAGCCAAAGTGGTGATAAATTTATCGCCTATTCACAAGCTGGTGCTAACAGCTGATATCACCAGTTTTTCTGCGATAGCAGACTCAAAAAACATTGCCACAGATGACACCGGCAACTAACGCTACTGAGATGCAGAGTAGGCGTTCCCGTGCAAAAAGCCGCGACAACACCACTTCGCAACAATCTCAACGACCAGCCAGATTGGGCACGTTAACAGCAGGGATTTAACACCTGCTCTTACCTGGTGTAAAGTCGGACGACAACCTGCACCATAAAAGGGAGCCCAGGTGTAAAGGATGATACCAGGAGACTCTTCATAGTATTAAAAGGGATTTATTGATAACAGAGACACGAGTATGTGTCTTTACTAAACGGGGCCAGAGAGCAACTGCCTGTCATGGAATCTGGTGGAGCAGATTCCATGACATAGCAGGACTCTCAGAGACGCGTCACCACACCAGCCCAGAGCCACACCTGAAGAACAACAGATGCCATGAAACTTCTGATCATGCAGCTCGGAACCCCAAGAGGGCCACAACAACCACCGCCACCACCCGGATCCTCCTCCCGGACTACCACAGAGGCAGTGCAGACAAAGACAGCGAACCTTCAGAAAACGCACCAGCCTCACAGACTTAACACCAGAGGATGTCATTGCCCACACCAGGCTCAAAAGGTCATCCATCCCCCCCATCCTGACCATCATTGCCCACAGGTTGACGGTACCAAAACAGCGGACAAACAACATCCCACTGCAGACAAAGCTGCTGGCTGTGTTGCAGTTGTTGGCCTGTGGTACCTTCCAACCAACAACTGCCAGAGTCAAAGGAGTCTTACAGCCAGCCCTATCAAAGTTCATAACAACTGTCTTGGATGCCATCATCAGCTTGGTACCCCAGCACTTCCCACACACTGTGCTGGAACAGCTGGAGACCAAGCATGTTGTGGGAAAGGAAGATGCACAGTCCACTGTGTAAGTTAAGATCCTTTATTGTAAGTTCCTTCCAAGTAAGATAGATGAGTCAAGATAATAAGTACAGAAGTAAAACCCCACCAGGAGCCAGCTGTTAACAGCTCAGCCTGAGTTGACCAACTGCCACAGTCAAGTAGAGAGAGACACTGTGAGCCAGAGAGTCACCCAGGCATTCTATGATGTCACAAATGTCATAGTACAGTCTATCTAGTGAAGAACAGTGGAGAGGACATTTACTACACATCCTCTTCCCTTATGGAATAGGAACAGAACAGAGAACACAAAAGGCAAAATACCTCAAATGCAACATCAGCAGAAAAGTACAAGAATGAGCCAAATGAGATGTTAAGAGATAACATTAGCATGAGGTATCATTAGCAGAAATGTGGTTAAAAAAAACAAATTTAATTCTATATGCCTCATCCCCCTCCCTTAACGAACCAAAGCAGCTAAGCTAAGTGGTCACACTCATAACCTCCCCACACATGGGTACACCACAGGGTAAACACCCTAGAACAAAAAAGAGTGTAGATGGAGACACTAGAGAGAGACACAATAGGGGTAAGATTCACTCAAGACAACCCTAAGAGAGCAAACCCCCTTCACTAAAATTCACCAAAGAAAACATTCTTTTCAAAGAACTAAAACTTCCCCTGATAAAGACATGCTGACACTAACATATGAAAAATTCACAGCTCAAAGTCTTACCAACTTGAAACCCTGGCCACGAGTTGCAAGAGGGGAGACATGGACCAGAACGTAGTGCACAAACAATCTCCACCAAAAGCAAGGGACAGCGCAGAGTAGAAACTCTGAGATTTAAAAAAAAAAACACAACCTCCCCTAAATAGGGTACACCACAGGATAATAAACCTGGGAACAAAAATGGGGCATGGACTACCCGCAAACACCACTACATGGGGCATAGACTACCCACAAACACACAATCCCCCCTGAGTAGGGTACACCACAGAATAATAAACCTGGGAACAAAAATGGGGCATGGACTACCCTCAAACACCACTACATTGGGCATGGACTAACCGCAAACACCACTACATGGGGCATGGACTACCCGCAAACACACAATCTCCCCTGAGTAGGGTACACCACAGGATAATAAACCTGGGAACAAGAATAGGGCATGGACTACCCGTAAACACCACTACATGGGGCATGGACTATCCGCAAATACCCAACCTCCCCTGAAAAGGGTACACCACAGGGTAAGAACAATAACCCTGGGAATAAAAATGGGGCGTGGACTACCCGCAAACACCAACCTTCCCTGGAAAGGGTACACCGCAGGACAGTAATCCTGGGAACCAAAATGGGAAATGGACTACCATCACACACCACTCCTTGACAAAGGAAACAAAAATGAGGACAGCTATGACATAAGGGTACTGACCCTTAAAACACCACCTTGTCTGAAGACAGATTCAGAGAACTAGGTCACTAACTACCCTCAAAGAAAGTGCCCCCACACTTAACACACAAACGAAATGAATATAGACATTGCAGTCAAATATTAATTGTAAGGCCCCACTCAAACTTTATCCTCATATACACAAGACTTAATGCTGCTGCCAGCTAACAACAAAGTATTGGAGATCTTTCCATGAGCAATCGCTGAACAACGTTTTTTTTTAATGAAGAGTCACAACGTTCAGAAGTTCATCCAGGATCTCGCATCTGTTCTGTAGTCAAAAGTATGTTACCTCTTCATGACGTCCTCCTCTTTACCTCCAACACCAGCCATTAAGACTTGGAGAGCCGAGACTGTCCACATAGGAAGAAAACGTGTTGCCGTGATTGCCAAGATGAAGGAGCACGTCCGATAGTCTGATGCGTTGTCAGGGAAATAGTATGAATCAGAGCCAAACACAAAATGGCAGCATGCAAACTCGACGTTGTGCAGGAAGGCTCGCAGCAGAAACATGCGCCAAAGCGTCAAGCACAGTGAAGAACTCACAGGGAAGGCAAACGTCACAGAAGAGAGTCTGCAGGCACCCTGAAACTGGTAATGCTGCGCGTGTGGAGTGAATGCACGCAATGTGGTGTCATGGGCTATTTGAACGTGAGCTGCCAAACTGCCACAATGGCGGGACAACATGTTGAATTGTAAAATCAGTAAAATTAATATGATCCCCCGTGGTTCTAACACGACTCTGATTTCAGTTTGATCCCACATGCTTGACCGGATACCACTCGCAGCACACAGTCACTAAAATAACTTGTCCAAAACAACGTATGAGCTCACCAACGGCGCCGCCTCTGTGAACACTCTCCTGAGTCTCCCACGACGCCTCCACAAACACTCTCTCGTGTCCCTTGCAACGTTGTGGATGCTCTCCAGAGGCGCTAAACTCCTTCTCCAATATACGGGAAAACTTTGCCAGATACCGATTTAAGATCCATAACAGAGATAGTGGATGAAATCCTTGACGCTTCCGTCACAGAACGAAGGCCATATGAAATAAACACACACCACAGGCCTCAGGGAAGTGTAGCTTGATAAACATTTCAAAGGCAGGAGTGGGGTGACAGCAGGCACTTTAAAAGCAGTCAGAAAGCAGTGAATAATCACTCATTAATGTAAAATGACAACAGCTACCAAGGTGTTTTCTGCGCAGACAGTTGAAAACATCCAGTAGGCAAACAGTCCACAAGACTGATTGGTGCACTAGAACACTTCACACGCAGGCTAACAGCAGACATCAAAGTGTAACACATGCCCTGGGTGCAGGCTGTCCAGGCGGAACAGGACACTGGTGGGGTCAGCAGGGCGTTACCTTTAGTCTGAATTTGAAGTCTCTTTAAAATTCTTGATTTCTTAAGTTCCTTCCTTTTACTTGCTTAGTTCCTTAAGTAGTCTTTCTCCTTAGTTCACTTGTAGGTTCATCCTTTTGAGAATCGTCGCCAAACTGTGGTAAAGGAAGATGCACAGTCCACTGTGTAAGTTAAGATCCTTTATTGTAAGTTCCTTCCAAGTAAGATAGATGAGTCAAGATAATAAGTACAGAAGTAAAACCCCACCAGGAGCCAGCTGTTAACAGCTCAGCCTGAATTGACCAACTGCCACAGTCAAGTAGAGAGAGACACTGTGAGCCAGAGAGTCACCCAGGCATTCGATGATGTCACAAATGTCATAGTACAGTCTATCTAGGGAAGAACAGTGGAGAGGACATTTACTACACATGGCTTCTACGCCATAGCTGGCTTCCTGCACATGTTGGGGGCAATTGACTGCACGCATGTCCTACTTGTGCCCCCTGCCGACACTGTACATAATTATAGCAACAGAAAGCACATGCATTCATCAATGTGCAGGCAATAGTTTACCAAGGGGACTCTTCACCAATGTCGTTGCCAACTACCCAGGCAGTGTGCATGAGTCCTACATCTTCCAACAGTCCATCATCAACCAGAATTTTGAGGCTGACACCTACGGAAATGCATTGCTTGTTGGTAAGTACCAAATGAACACACCACACACCTCAACTCACAATCATGCAACTCACAACTCTGGAAATGCACATGTTACAAACTCACATACAACATGCCAAACAACACGACCACCTACCACACACAACAGCACAGCTTACTGTGGTAGCCTGGGCTAGCCATGTACATAAGCCATCAACAGCATGGCACCTCAGTCACACAATAGTAGATTGTGGGGAGAGGTGGGAACCAGGCATGTGTGAAGGAGGCAAGTGACCCATGAATGAGAATGTACACAATGCCAAGTGTGACGTGGATGTGCTAGCCAGACTGCAGTATGCAGTTCACAGACATATCCATGTCGACATACACTGCTGGTGTTTGGAGTGTAGTGGACAGTGGACGCAACCATGTCACCTCAGCCGGTAGGGAAGATCGCAGAAATGTAGCTTGTTACGTCCCCCCTGTAAGCATGAGTGGAGTGGGCTGGCCCTGCGTACGCCAGGCTAGCATAGGGGTGTGAAAAAAATCACGTAACTCTAGGCGTGGTTCTCTTCCGGAATGGCCAACATGTCTTCCAGGGCGGCGCCTCTCACTCGCCACGAGGCCGACGCCGTGAGCAGTGTTGTCTGCGATCCTGTGCGCCTGCTACACCCCAGGCCGCTGGTCCCCAGACCCGTCTTGCCCGCCCCTGTGCACCCCGGTCTTACTGCTCACCTTCCAACACCGGCATGTGTCAAAGAGGGCCCACCACGTGTCGGTGCAAGCTCCAAGCCCGAGGCCTGCGACCTTGGCAGCCTCCTCAGACCATCACTGGCGTCCACGACACAGACCCCCAGCACTTGTTTCTCGTTGACGTACTCCACTGCTGCCCCAGCCTACACTGAGGTCTAGTAGGTCACACATTTGGAACTGAGTCTTGATAACATGATGGCCGAGTTCATATGTTAATGGGACGTTTGATATCACTGTACTCCCTTCGATGTGCAAAGCATTCCAACAACCATTGTCTGTGGTCCCTAGCTGACTACTGCCTTCCGCCTACACTGCGGTCAAGTAGGTCACACATTTGGAACTGAGTCTTGATTTCTTTTTGGGAGAGTTCATATCATTGTATGCAAGGAGAGGAGTAAGAGGAAGACGCGGTTCAGTCAGGAGGGAAAAAGGATCATCATTATGGAGGTGATCAAACATTACCAACAACCGCTCTGGTGCTACTAGCTCTGTGCATTGCAAGCTAATGACAGATGGCGGTGGGCCCTTGCTGACCACTGTCTCCAGTCTACACTGCGATCGAGTTGGTCACACATTTGGAACTGAGCCTTGATTTATTTATGGCAGAGTTTATATCATTGTACTGGTCTCATCGCAGACTGCATCCCCTTTCAGCTCTGGTGCCACTCACTCTGTGCCCCGAAATTCATGGACACTCTCTGGTTGATCTTTGGTTGCGTCTGAGTATATGGCGTGGGAGTTGTCTTCATCGTCGTAGCTGATACTGACTTGGTGATAAGAATGAGTCTGTAGCATTTATCTCCTCCATATTGCCTGATTCTGCTTGGTTCTGCCCTTTGCATCATGCCCTGGAAAAACACCTTCCACTGTCCCCTGAAACACACCGCAACATTCTCCTTGGACATCGACGAGGACCCGCTCAGCTCTCTTGGCCCTACTTCAGTGCAACGCAAGTCACCGTTCCGTGGCGGTGTGCCTGTGCCGGCTGCAGTGGATCCGGGGCCACTAACTCTGTGCAGCTCAAGTCATGGACCCTTGCTGTTTGAACTTTGAACTTCCGATTGTCTGATCACTGTTGTAGTTGTTGCCAGCACCAACCACTCCCTGAGGGCTGGCTTACATTCACCCCACACCCATTCAGCACAGGCATCACTGGACATGGGACCCTGGCAATAAAAGAGGCCGGGTGGCCGTGCCCATAGCCAGCTCCACAAACTATCTAAGTGTGTCTGTGTGGTCATTATGTATGCATGAGGGCCCCGGGCCATACCACATAACATTGTACTGTGTACAGTGGAGGCAACCATGTCACCTCAGGCAGCGGGGTATACCGGGGGCATGTAGCTGTGTCGTACCCCCTTGTAAGCATAAGCGCAGTGGACTGGCTACGATAGTCCAGCGTAGGTGTGTGGTTCATCAACCTGGGGTTCTGGACATGGTTAAGTTTTGCGTTGCCAAGGAAGTAACTAATGCATGTGTCTCTGTTGTAGTATCGGCGCCACCCATCCCGCAATGGACAATGTTGCAATTTAGCATGCCCGCGGAATACGGGCTCGGCCAAAGGGGTAAATGAAGGAGCGCAAGCCCACTCGGGGTCCGGGATCATACATGCCAACTGTTGTGTGTGTGTGGCTATTACCGCAGCATAAGTCATAGGTTCATCCTCAACCGCATCGCAAGTTCAGCCAGTCATGAGCTCTACATATGTATCTGCCCTTCAACGCACAACATCACAGTGTTGTTGTCAGGCTTGTGGACATACACAGAAGGGCATGACAATGGTGTGCCGTAGAAGTGCAAGTGATGCAACGCCCTGTGCACACTAGTAAATAGGCTTGGGGTGGGAGGAGCAGTAGTGAGGCTACGTAATACACATTGATGCCGGTCATTCGCTACAAGCAGTACATATCAAACAGGATTCACTAAGTCACACATATCACACACCAATGAACCAGTGAGCCTGCCAACACATCATGCAGAACTAACTATTGACTCATGTCTCTGCACTGTCACAGGTGATCAAGGATATGCAATCTGCTCTTGAATGATGACACCCCTCCGAGCCCCGAACACACTGGCCCAGAAGCTGTACAATGCGGCCCACAAACGCACCAGGGGCATCGTGCAACGCACATTTGGCGTGTTGACGTCACGTTTCAGGTGCCTGGACATCACAGGTTGAAGGCTCCTGTACAGTCCAGATATCGTGTGCAAGATGATCGTTGCATGTTGTGGGTTGCACAACATATGTGTATGCACCAATGTCCCATGGATACAAGAGCCAGATCCACCGGACGATGATGAGGAAGATGAGGCAGGTGGACCACACCCCACTTCAGCTGCAGCAGGCATAGCCAGTAGGAACACTATCATTGACAATTTCTTCACATGAGCACGTCACATTGTCACAGTCCTTTGCAATCATGGGACAGTACAAAATTACCACAAGCACAGCAAGTGCAAATAAATTCATTACAACACACATTCCCTGAGTGCATGCCACTTCTCTGTACAAGCACATCACTCTGCCAAGTGTAAGTGAAACATGTAGTGCTAACAATCTCATAATTTGAAAATAGATGTTGGGTGTGTCACCTCTGTACAGAGAGGCTGTTTAGGGTGTCACATATTCGAAATGCCATTTCTTTGTGTCAAAGATAGTACGAAATACCACTCATCAGCCTTTCACGTGTGGCCCAAATCATTACATATAGGCAGTCATGTGTGACCTACAATTGGCAACAGGCTTTCTTTTGGGATCAAATATGTACCACCATGATGCAGGGATGCACCCTGTGTCTCAAGTCCCACAACATGAGCAGCATGGACTTAAGGGGGAATCACTGCCCCTACATTCGTCCATGCTTTCATACATGATTAATCATAGACATGACACGTCTGTGTGCATTAGTATGTATTATTTAAGTTCAGTGGAGTGCTGAAGCTGTCTTAGTATTGGGCCATGCAGATAACACTTTACAATTTTGCCCCGTGGAGGGCCAGCCAGAGTCCTTTGGGATTGACAAGCTACTCGGAAGGGGAAGAGTCCAGTCCAGAGGCTGATTGCTGTACCATTGTTAAGCAAACAAAAAATGGCAGTCCATGTCGAGGTTCAGGGTTAGTGTTGCAGAGTGTATCGGGGGATGGTGGAAGGTGTTATTCCAGGGCATGATGTAGAGGGCAGAAGCAAGCAGAATTAAGCCATATGGCGGAGATGAGTGCTACTGCTTCCTTATTACCACTAAGGCAGGTTCATTCTCTTCTTCGTCCATCTGATGTTTCGTATGCCTCACGTGTGGGTGGTGGTGCTTGGTCTGCAGCACTGCGTGACACTGACACATCAGGGGCCGGAGATGTGGATGTAAAAGTAGCAGCAGCATTCATCTGCGCAATGTCTTGTGGCATCACTTCCATGATGAGGATCTACAGGGCATGGAAGATCCCATCTACAGCTTTCTCATGTGCAGCCATGGTAGTCATTCTTTGCGCCAGTATCCGCTCCATGTTCTTCATGCCCCTTGTTAGAAATGGGATTTCTGGTTTGCTAAGGCTTGTGCCGAAGCCAGGAAGAAACCACCACTCTAGTTAGGGCAAGGAAGTTACACTCCAAAGATAACCCCTGCTCACCCCCTCGGCAACGTGACACGAGCAGTAAGGCTTATCCCGGAGGCAATGTGTAAAGCATTTGCGCACGCACCCACCAGCAATAACATCCCAGGCCCCCCACAAAAGGAACTCCACACAAGGTTATATCAAAAATAGCCTTTGTATTCTCAAAACACATCAGATAGTAATCACACCATATACATTGTGTCAACTGGCACGTGCAATATTTACAAGGGATTATGTACACCTGACAGGGCCACATGGACCACTGTCAGGATCATCACAAAGTGAACTTGGTAAAGGTGAACTAAAACATACATGTAAAAATAGGTCATACAACGTACAGTCAGTAAACACTGATAATCACTGCCCTTGTAACAGTCTGTGCTATAAAATCCATCATACACAGTATCCCACCAGTCTAACTACATTAGACCCTCACCACCTAAGTAAAACCTTACACTAGGGGCGTAAATAACACAGGTAAGTGCAATCTCCCTAACATACCTAAACAGGTAAACAACCTCCTATGCAGAAATCATATCTAGAGGCATCAGACACAGGGTGCACAAAACATACTACACACAGTACATTTCCTAACACCCAAAGCATTAGCACATAGATCACAATAAGGTCCAGGTTGCGCCACTGCACCAAAACCTAAACGTTGCAACTGCCCACTACTTGCTGTGCAGTGGAGGACAAGAACAGGGCCTAAACGCTGCAGCTGGCACTAAGTGCTGCGCAGCTGTGGAAGGCCAAAGTAGGGGCAAAGGAGAGCGACTCACTCCTGCGTCCAAAGACTTGTCCCTAGAAAAAAAACCATAAACGGTGCAGCTGCCCACTACCTGCTGGGCAGCTGTGAAGCAAACTGCAACATGGACCCTTACTGGCCCTTAGGACAAAGACTGCGCAAAAACCTTGGAGCCATGCATAGACTCTGAAAATTCACATGTCCCCAAAAGCGTGGCAGCTGCCCTCTAGCAAGAGGGGCAGCAGAAATAACAAAGTTAGAGCCACACACAGGCAGTCATAATAAACATGCCCCCAAGCACTGGAGCAGCGCGGCTCTGGAAATAATGAGCCCCTTGACGTTGGAGCGGCCCTCTGCCATGTGGGGCCGCTCAGGAAACCAGCATCGATATGGGGCCTTAACATGTAGGGGGGCCCGGGCCCCTCTGGCCCCCTCAACCATCATCTGGGCCCTCGATGCAGCTGCCTGCCACTGCGGCGCAGCTGTGAGCACAACGAAGGATAGGTAGGCAAAGGATACCGGGGACCACTATGAAGGCTCCCAACTCAGCCCCCACTCACCGGTTCTCTTTGGGCAGCGACTCCTCCAGTCTCCTCCTCGCTGGGGGACCGGCAGTACTTCTTTTGCGGCTCGGGGCTTCCCTTCCACTCATGGGAACCCCCCACTTCCATTGGCGGCCTCTGCCGCTGTTCTGCTTCACCCCGGCCCCCTCCTGCAGGGGGCCCCGGGACTTTGTACTGGCACCCGAGGAGGCGGGGTAGGCTCCTGACCTCCTCGCTTGAAGATTTCTCTTGCTGCCGGGCGTGCGCGGGACTTCCTCTGTGCAACTGGAAGTCCCGCCCGCCACCAGACAAATGGCTGCTTGACTTCCTGTTTGTCGGCCCGGCCACGGCGGAGACTTCTCGGGGGCAAAATGAGGGGTGGGCACCCTCGAAGTGAAAAATAGAATTAGTATGCGGGGTGGGCACCCGCTAGGACGCTAATAAGCGGGGTGGGCACCCGCAGTCCTCATACTTTAAAAACAAAGACACAGGGTGGGCACCGGCGCACTGGGCATAATGCAGGGTAGGCACCTGCCTGCTGAAAATCCACATAAGGGGGGTGGGCACCCGCAGAGGCACACAGGGAGGGAGGATCAGCAGGCAGGGGGATTCCCTCGCCAAGGGCTGCAGCACCGCGCTGTTCAGCCCCCAGGCTCTCCCTTTCCCAGGGAAGGTAAATCAAAGCGCCCAGTCCAAGAATAAGGCGCAGGAAGGCTGTAACAAGCCTTGGTGCAATCCACAAAGGAGGAAATAGGTCCCAGAGGTCCTGGGCATAAGAGATGGAGCCCAGCAGCTCCCAGCAAAGGGAATTCCTCCAGCATCCAGGGGCTGGGCAGGGCCCAGGGAGGCAAGCCTTCCCCTGGGCCCCAGCAGCAGCACGCCCCTGGTAGATTCGAGTTGGAAAACAAGAACATTTTACATGAGGTCACAGCCTCTTTTTATACACAGAAATCCTTTGTTGTCAAAGGTGCAGGCAAGGGGCAAACCAGATGCAACTGGTTCTTGAGCACTTTGTTTTGCTCAGCCCCTCTCCCTATTCACAGGACAGACCAGGGACATCAGACACACCACAGGGGGCGGAGCCAGCATTTTGGAGGAAAGGCCTAGCCCTATTCAGGTCCCAGGTGCACTCCTCCCTCCCATCAACATGCAGATCTCCTCATTCACCGCCGGGGCAGACCCATCCTGACTCCTGGAGCCAGTCACACCAGCCAGCTCCAGCCAATCACAAGCTAGACAGTCAATTCACATTTACTGCACGAACATGCCAACTTCTAGAAGTGGCACTTCCACACTAGACACAATAAATCCGCACACATCATCGTGCAGCATTTAATCACACAAGTTCGCACATACCAAACTCGAGCCTGCACTCCCCACACATCAGGAACTACCATGGACACACACATTCCCCATGCATTCCTATGGGAGGGCAGGCTAACCTCACACACACACTCAGAGAGCACACACACTTTACACTAGGACACAGTGTCAAAGTGCGCCAAGATGAGAAATCACTATAATTATGTAACATTAAAAGGCAAAAAGTTCAGGGTTGAACCTGCCAGAAGGGCCAAGTCCAACACAACCCCCTTCCAGCCAAAACGCAGGGCATACCAATCACCACTGTGATGGACTTCCCTGTTTAGGGCGATAGAACACGGACACAGGCCCGTACTGCAGGCCCATCCTCCGGTTCTACGCCACGTTGTTCCACAAAACAAGCACACATAAAAAAAATAATAACATTTGTAGGCCCAACTAGGCTACCCCACCGGTACTCCTTAGTTGTCCATGGCTAGTACCAGGCCCTAGGCAACCCAGATACCACTGGTCCTTGCCAATCCACAGAGTGGGGGGTGGTAACCCCTGGCATACAATAGCCATTCTCCACTCCCCTTCTCAGTGTAGTTCCAAACTACCACTGATCCTTCAACCTAGGGACCGTACCCTCAGGCTGACCAGAGGTCACTGGCAAGAATGCCCCACCCTACCTCTACTTCTGGGGTTGCGCACTCTCCCAGGAGAAGCACCCTCCAGAACACAACTCTCCCACCAGTTTAGGACCTCTCTCCCTCAACTGGTCTACCACCTGGGATCCACATTCACCGGATGCACATGGGTCAGAGGCGAGGTCTCCCTCCCTCTGCACCCCCTTCCAGAGTTATGCACCCTCCCAACTGGAGTGGTACCCCTAGACGACAAACCGGCCAGGACGCTGGCTACAGTTGCCCTGCCGTCCAGGACAGGCAAACACCTGAACCTGGCTCCCCAACCTAGGGACGCTACCCTTTGGTTAGATGCCTGGCGCACCAGGACTTTACGAGTTGAAAATAAAGTCTAAAGCTTTCTTTTCTCCTTCAGCAGCAAGGCAACCACTGCAGGCCAATCCCCCAGGTCAGGGACAGTATTCCTCCTTCAGCTTTCCCAGTTCCTTCTCGTCAGGCAGAGGTTTCTTCTTGTAACTTCAGGACACTGCTTACAGTAGGCCTTACGTCCAGATCCGGAACCACCGGCTACTGGCTCCCCAACCGAGGGACGAACCCTTTGGTCAGATGCCTGGCGCACCAGGACTTCCTGAGGGTGACACATAACTAATGTGTCGTGTCACAAGTCTGCCTGTCACTCAGGACAGAAGTGGCATCACCATGGTCACTCACTGGCGACACAGCCCTTCTGGCTGGCCCCTGACCCACTGGTTCTTCCACTGGGGAGCCTATCCCCCTCGCACCCCTCCATCTGGACTTCTGCACCCTCCCAACTGGAGCGGTACTGCCAGACACCAGAACTGCTGGAGCTCTCCTTACAGACACTCCACGTCCTCTAGACACTGGGAGATCCTCCTCAAATGGCCTATTAGTACAACCTAGGCCCCGACCTGATGTTCCCTAAAGAAACAATCCAGGCCCTGAGACTGGTTTTCGGGCTCCTGGAGACACGCATCCCACCCACTCCTTCTCCTCTGAGACAGGACGTGAGCCCCTACACCGGAACCTAGCTGGGCTACTCTGAACCTCTTCCACCACTCTGGGCTGGAAGACACCTCAGCCACTCCTTTTGGAATTTCTCTTCAATGCTCCTTCAGATCTTCTAACACGGGGAGATCCCCCACACAGAACAGTCAAACAGAACAGACTAGGTTCCTTTCCTGGTGTTCCCTCTAAGAACCATCCAGTACTGGAGACAGATTGAAGCTCGGAATACGGCCCAGTCTCACACCTTCCCCGCAGGACATGATGTGAGGCCTTGCAACCTCCTCACTATAACGGCACCTAACTCTGAACATCTTCCACCACCCTGGGCTGGAAGACACCTGCACCATTCTCCAAGGGTCACTCCCCCATGCAAGCTCCTTATTTCAGAGAACTCACACCAAAGTATTCAGCAAGCTCCTTATTCCAGAGAACTCACACCCAATCGTCCAGTGCAACACACCATTCATCCCTACACACCACCCCCAAACCGGTGAGACAGTATCTACAGTCCCCGAATCTCAACCTGCACCCCTCTTAATGAGCACCAGGTACCATACTCTGGGGACGGGACAGGAAATACATGCACTGGACACACTTCTGTTGCTACCACTGGATCCCACCCTCACTGGTGAATCCAGACACACTTGTGTTACTTCTACTGGATCCCACGCTACTGGTGAATCCAGAAAACTCATACTGCACTTAGGGGATAATCTACGCTCCCGAGCTAGTCACACCTAACTCACAGTGCACAAGTACCACATTTCCAAAGAAATGACATTTAGAACCAATTTAAAAACAATAATCCCTCTCCACGTGACTATCTAAAATGCAGAGTTTTGTAGTGAAGCCAGTTGTTGCTGTGGTATTGCGCAAACACAAGTCCTCATCCTTTTGCTTGCTTCGAGTTTTAGAAATGGGATTTCTGGTTGGCTAAGGCTTGCGCCAAAGCCAGGCAGAAACCACCACTCTAGTTAGGGCAAGGAAGTTACACTCCAAAGATAACCCCTGCTCACCCCCTTGGCAACGTGACACGAGCAGTAAGGCTGATCCCGGAGGCAATGTGTAAAGCATTTGCGCACGCACCCACCAGCAATAACATCCCAGGCCCCCCACAAAAGGAACTCCACACAAGGTTATATCAAAAATAGCCTTTGTATTCTTAAAACACATCAGATAGTAATCACACCATATACATTGTGTCAACTGGCACGTGCAATATTTACAAGGGATTATGTACACCTGACAGGGCCACATGAACCACTGTCAGGATCATCACAAAGTGAACTTGGTAAAGGTGAACTGAAACATACAAGTAAAAATAGGTCATACAACGTACAGTCAGTAAACACTGATAATCACTGCACTTGTAACAGTCTGTGCTATAAAATCCATCATACACAGTATCCCACCAGTCTAACTACATTAGACCCTCACCACCTAAGTAAAACCTTACACTAGGGGCGTAAATCACACAGGGAAGTACAATCTCCCTAACATACCTAAACAGGTAAACAACCTCCTATGCAGAAATCATATCTAGAGGCATCAGACACAGGTGCGCAAAACATACTACACACAGTACATTTCCTAACACCCAAAGCATTAGCACATAGATCACAATAAGGTCCAGGTTGCGCCACTGCGCCAAAACCTAAACGTTGCAGCTGCCCACTATTTGCTGGGCAGCTGAGGACAAGAACATCGGCTAAGTGCTGCGCAGCTGTGGAAGGCCAAAGTAGCGGCGAAGGAGTGCGACTCACTCCTGCGTCCAAAGACATGTCCCTAGAAAGAAAAACCTAAACGGTGCAGCTGCAACTGTGAAGCAAACTGCGACATGGGCCCTCACTGGCCCTTAGGACAAAGACTGCGGCAAAACCTTGGAGCCATGCATAGACTCTGAAAATGCACATGTCCCCAAAAGCGTGGCAGCTGCCCTCTAGCAAGCGGGGCAGCTGAAATAACAAGGTTGGAGCCACACACAAGCTGTCATAATAAACATGCCCCAAAGCACTGGAGCAGCACGGCTCTGGAAACAATGAGCCCCATGACGTTGCAGCGGCCCTCTGCCATGTGGGGTTGCTCGGGAGACCAGCACTGATATGGGGCCTTAACTTGTAGGGGGGCCCGGACCACTCTGGCGCCTTCAACCATCATCTGGGCCCTCGATGCAGCTGCCCGCCTCTGCGGCGCAGCTTTGAGCACAATGAAGGATAGGGAGGCAAAGGATACCGGGGAGCACTATGAAGGCTCCCAACTCAGCCCCCACTCACTGGTTCTCTTTGGGTGGCGACTCATCCGGTCTCCTCCTCATTGGGGGACCGGCAGCACTTCTTTTGGAGCGCGGGGCTTCTCTTCTACTCATGGGTACCCCGCGCTGCCACTGGCGGCCTCTGCCGCCATCCTGCTTCACCCCGTCCCCCTCCTAGGGGGTCCCGGGACTTTGTACAGGCACTCGAGGAGGAGGGGTAAACTCCCGACCTCCTCGCTTGAAGACTTCTCCTGCTGCGCGGGACTTCGTCTGTGCAACCAGAAGTCCCGCCCGGCGCCAGGCAAATGGCTGCCTGACTTCCTGTTTGTCGGCCTGGCCACGGCGGTGACTTCCCGGTGGCAAAATGAGGGGTGGGCACCCTCGAAGTGAAAAATAGAATTAGTATGAGGGGTGGGCACCCGCTAGGATGCTAATATGCGGGGTGGGCACCCGCAGTCCTCATACTTTAAAAACGAAGACGCAGGGTGAGCACCTGCGCACTGGGCATAATGCAGGGTTGGCACCTGCCTGCTGAAAATCCGCATAAGCGGGGTGGGCACCCGCAGAGGCACACGGGGGGATCCCCAGGCAGAGGATTCCCTCGGCAAGGGCTGCAGCGCCGCGCTGCTCAGCCCCCAGGCTCTCCCTTTCCCCGGGAGGGTAAATCAAAGCGCCCAGTCCAAGAAGAAAGTGCACGAAGGCTGTAACAAGCCTTGGTACAATCCACAAAGGAGGAAATAGGTCCCAGAGGTCCTGGGCATAAGAGATGGAGCCCAGCAGCTCCCAGCAAAGGGAAGTCCTCCAGCATCCAGGGGCTGGGCAGGGCCCAGGGAGGCCAGCCTTCCCCTGGGCCCCAGCAGCAGCACGCCCCTGGTAGACTCGAGTTGGAAAACAAGAACATTTTACATGAGGTCACAGCCTCTTTTTATTCACAGAAATCCTTTGTTGTCAAAGGTGCAGGCAAGGGGCAAACCAGATGCAACTGGTTCTTGAGCACTTTGTTCGGCTCAGCCCCTCTCCCTATTCACAGGACAGGCCAGGGACATCAGACACACCACACACAGGGGGCGGAGCCAGCATTGTGGAGGGAAGGCCCAGCCCTATTCAGGTCCCAGGTGCACTCCTCCCTTCCATCAAAATGCAGATCTCCTCATTCGGATGTATGTCATTATGACGCAGTGTTTACACAGCGCTACCATTACAACTCAGTTATCACAAGGCAAGTCATTACAACGACTTGCGCTGTAGGCGCTGGACTTAGGAATAGAAGATTTACTATTCCAACTCCAGCCTACGCAACAGTAGGGAAGGTGTTGGAATAGTAAATCTACTATTCCTTAGTCTCTAGCGCCATCCAGCGCAAGTCGTTGTAACGACTTGCGTTGTGATGACCAGAATGGTAGTGCGGTGTAAAGACCGCGTTGTAATGGTCGTCTCCCCCTCATTCACCACCGGGGCAGACCCATCCTGACTCCTGGAGCCAGGCACACCAGCCAGCTCCAGCCAATCACAAGCCAAACAGTCAATTCACATTTACTGTACAGACATGCCAACTTCTAGAAGTGGCACTTCCACACTAGACACAATAAATCCGCCCACATCATCGTGCAGCATTTAATCACATGAGTTCGCACATTCCAAACTCGAGCCTGCACTCCCCACACATCAGGAACTACCATGGACACACACATTCCCCATGCACTCCTATGGGAGGGCAGGCCAACCTCCCACACGCACTCAGAGAGCGCACGCATTTTACACTGGGACACAGTGTCAAAGTGCGCCAAGACCAGAAATCACTATAATTATGTAACATTAAAAGACAAAAAGTTCAAGGGTGAACCTGCCAGAAGGGCCAAGTTCAACACCCCTCCTTATGTTTCCCAAATCACGGATGACATCGCTGTAGCCAATCTGACTAGACAGTTGTTGTCGTCTCCGAGTCATGACTCCAGCGACACCAGCCATGGATTGTTTTTCTGAATCGTTTTTGGCCACTATAGGTGTGGCAGGGTATACTCAGACATGAGTCCCTTGCTCACTGCTCCATCAGGATTCAAGCAAGCCGGGCCGACGAGGCTGAAATGCCAGAAACCGGTCCCCGGTAGCTTGTATCCTTTCTGGTGAAGAATTGGCTTGGTAGTTTGGTCTGCCCTGTTCCCATGATGCACTGGGCCAGGGACAGACTAATTTGCATATAGCCAGGTTCTGAGCTGGGATGGGGCAGTGAGCTAAATAACGGTGATGGATCAAGCCCTGATCTTTGGACTGGGTAAGAGTGGTCTGCTTAATTCAGACACTCTGTTCATCACCACCCCCTTTTCTGAATGGATTGTTGGAGGGCATGGGACGGACTGTGGTTATCCGTTAGGGAGTGTAAGTGGTCCCTGATGAGACTTAGACACCCACGTATGGTATCTAGTTTGGCTGCCATGAGGCCGAACCCCACCCACACCTGTGCACCCAGCACCTTCTGGCGGTCTAACACACGGCATTGGAACGCCATCTGTTCTTCAGTGAGATGCTGGGAGCCAGTCGTGCTGGTGGGTGCTTCCTGCTCTGTGGTCTGTGCAGGGGGTGGGCTCACCTCGATGGTGCTGGGATGCCCTGCAACTGTAGGTGGGGTGCGTAGGTTGGCCATGAACCTTTGGAGTTCATCGTAGTGGTTGTCCTGGGAGTTGTTTTCATCTTCACTGACGTGATGCACGGTCTGCTCTGCAGGGGGTGTTGATTGTCCCTTTGCAATGCAAAGGGGAGATGCAGTTTCACAGTGTGTTCCATGTATGTTTACGCATTGGCAAAGTTTACATACAGACTGCATGATAATTTACATTGTGACTGTGAGGAGATGCCTATTTGATGCGGGACAGTGGACATTTGTACTACATTACAGATGTGAGGTTGTACTTGGACATTGTCACCTCACAGTGTTTTTTCTCTGCTTTTATGGTGCATTTTCCCGCATGACGCTAGGGAATTGCAAGCCTGTCGCTGGTTATCGCTGATTTTTGTATCGCGGTTTGGGACATCGCCCCTTTTGTTCATGTTTCGCAGTTTTTAGGTGTTGAGTTCATTTTAACACAGTCATTACGTTATCGTAAGACTATCACATGGTACCACCGTGTTGGGAATACAATGTTAACACAGCGTTATTTTCCCGCAATAGACTGCGATGTGAAAAGTTGTGTTAAGCTAATTTTGCGATAATTATCACACATTCTTGAGAATATCCCCCATTGACTCTTAACTGGCAGCCCTTTTGCTGATACCTGATTGGTGTAAATGGAATCATTTTCAGACATAAATGTAGATTCACTGCTGTAACTGGCTTTGTGAACGTGGCTTGTTATGTTTTATTCTAGCTGCATTTTTAATCATCTCTAAAACTATATTTTCACAAATAAGGTGATTTACTTCGAAGCATCTTTAAGTTTTTAAGTTATGCAGAGGAGCATTCATTCAGAAAAACGAACGAAGCTGAATGAATGAATGGTGTTTATCTAGCACAAAACAGCTACTCAGAAATGAGTGTCCTGGCGCTGCCAACGAGGAGATAATAACAGGAGTGAGAGAAATAAGATATTATAAGGTAAACAGTTAGGTCTTTAGAGATTTGCAGAAGACAGATTTAGTTTCTGTGCTTCTTAGTAGAAAGGGGAGGTGGTTCCAGATTTTGGCAATACTAACTAGAAAAGAGGTCCTATCACATCTCGTTTTTTAAAACTGGGAACCGCTATATTGTGGGTCTGAGCCCCAACTGGAACGTAGATTTCTGCTGGGCTGGTACTCGGTGATTCTATAGTTCAGATAACAGGGACCCATGTTATATAGGGCACTGTGTGCTAAAGTCAGTGCTTTAAATATGATCCTTTTATTGACAGGGAGCCAGTGAAGTTGGATAAGGTATGGTGAAGTGGGGGGTACCTTTTTGCAAATTAAAGAGGAGTCACTGCCGTGTTTTAGACCACTTGTAGTTGCCGGTTTAAATTTGGAGGTAATCCAAGGTACAAGGCGTTCACATAGTCCAGCCAAGAGAGAATCATAGCTTGAAGCTGCCAGTGTACTTTGCTAGTTCATTGTGAGATTAATATATTTGTAAATAATGTATTATTTTGTTTAAATAAGAAAGTTACGCATGAAAATGCGATACAGGCTTGAAGTGGTAAAAAAGAAAAAAAAAAGTTCCCATTTTACAGTTTTCATGCACTACTAATTCTTGTAGTCTTCTCTCCATTTTCCTAAAAGGGGGAATTGACGAAATTGTAGCAGCATTGCTTTTACTCACCAAGGTATCGAAGATATGCAGGGTGCTGCCCGTTTATCTCCAAAACCTAGCTGCAAATGCCGTGTATCATGTCTAGACCATCGAATCCCAACTAATGACAAGTGTTGTTAAATAAAAGGCAGCTAAATAAAATGTTCAAAGGGAGATATCATGACTTCCTGAAAATTTGTAAATGAGGCATTATTACAGGGAGAGGATGTGGCCTAAGGGCTAGAGCAGTCGACCTCGAAGCAGGGAACCTGGGGGCAAATTTACAAGGCCCTTGCGCCACTTTTGCGTCACTTTTCCCATATTAAAAATTACGCAAAAGTGGAGCAAGGGCCTTGTAAATAAGTCCCCTGGTGCGAGTCTGGGCAGAGACTGCTCAACATCTTGTGATTCTGGGCAAATCATGTAGTCTCATCGTGCCTAACAAAATGAATGTGTCCCTCTGTATTGCAACCGGTGCTCATCTAGCCCCTGATACCTTTGGGTTGAGTTCACGCTAAATAAAACTCGACCCTCCCCCCCCCCCTAGAAAAAAGAAAGTACGTCCACGAAGTAGATAGCATTAGGCAGCAGAACTGTCTTCTTGGTTTAAAGTGATGACACGTCGACAGCAGGCCTGACCCCTGTCATTTATCCTTCAGGTAGTGGCAGATGCCTTCTTAACGGCAGCACTGTGTCTTAAAAGCCACTTATAGATATTGCAGTATCCATAGTATTGATCCCAGGGAAGAGGAGAGAGAGTTTTCCTCTCTTAATAACAAACCTTCAAAGCCGCAAACTTCTGTCAGTGTCTTTTAAGGATTTCAGAGCCAAGGCCAAGAAATATGCTGGGGTTCTGATTAGATTAGAACAACTTTGGGCAAGACGGAGTGCTACTAGTGCGCGCCGCCATTATGGCGGTCGCAACGGTCCCCAGCAAAGGGGGGATGTGGAAGTGTCACCGCGTCAGGGGATGACACGGCACTCCCACCCCCCTCGATAGACCATTGGGAAGCGTTTGGCTGGGCGTGAGGATCACTTGCTCTTCCAACATGTGGGGCAGGCCGGTTTAGACCGGCCTGCCTGGTGCCCCTTTTTAAAAGGGGGTGTGGGGGAATGGAGCAGTCTCTTGTCCTCTCGGCTCCCCCACAACAACGCACCCGGGCCACAAGTGGCCCGTTAATTCTGTGTTTAGGTCAAGGACCGTCGCACTGCGTAGCAGTGGGGGGAGCCCGAGATTTAATGTTTCTTAGAGGGGGCTTGGAACCCGCCCCTCTTCTCCATTGGCTGGCCTAGTAAATGCTGGCCAGCCATTGGAGGAGAGGGGCGTCACTCCCCTTAAGCCCCGTCTTTTTCGGATTCGGGGGCGTGTTTTTTAGGTTCTTTCTATCTGTGACGTCATCCATCACTCAAACCTAAAAATACGCCCCCGATTCCAAAAATATCGGAGCTTTGCGGCAGCCATTTCTGCCCGACCGCGCATGCATGTGGAACCCTCTTCCTTCAGCCTCCGTATGACCCCGTGCTATGCTACCTTTACAGGGAAGCTCCAACCCTTCTCCCCTTAAAGAGGCTTGGCGGCCGGCGGCCGGCTTTGTTCAATGCTGCGAGCGGGGTCCGAGTCAGGTTGCTGGAGGCCGACCCTCGACGCAGGAAGTGCCCAGCGTAGCCCAGGTACATGATTTTAGAGCTCTTGAGGTAAGCGAGGGCCCGGGGGATTCCGTTCTCTTTCCCTCACTCTGCCGGCTCCTAGAGGCGCCCACGCACCGGTTGTTTTAATCCGTTCTCGTGTGAGGCTCTGCCCGGGGTCCTGCTGGGCTGCCCTGACTATAATCGTGACTCCCTCGGTCTGTCATGCTAGCCTGCAGAGGTTCCAAGCAATTCTGAAATCTCCCTGATTCTTACATTCAATTAGTCCCATCCAAAGAGGCAAGGTTTGGAAATTCTGTATAACTGAGCGACAGTCTGAAATAAAATGCCTGCCCCTCTGCCCCCTCCCTGTCCTACTCTTGACCCCGAACTAGACTTCCTCTCTTGCAAAAAAGTAACACAACACCGTTGCAAGCAACAGGTAGAAAAGTGCTGCCAGCCTCCTGCCAAAGTGCCTCCGGGGCCTTGCCTCCATTCCATCTCCTGTTCCCCACATACAAATACTGCGTCATGGCGCCAGCCGCGACAGCTACATATGGGGCGCCAAGGCGTCATCCCAAAATGTACAGCTTTTACATGGAAAGAAATGCTCTCATGGGTCATTTATTTGCATGTAAACGCGGACTTATCCCATTGCCAGCAGCAGGTGAGGGCTCCAATGAATGGATTGCGCATGTGTCAGGCGGGGGCTGATACGGCCCAGCCTTACACTGGCACAATACATATCTGGCATGCTTGCACTGGCTAAGGCAGTGCAGCGTGCCCGATAAATAATGGAGATTCAGGGCTTGCCAATTCATGTGCCCTCTTATCCTATCAGAAATCGAAACAGAGAAATAAGGTGTACCTCACACTCTGTTCCGGCTTCTGATTCGGTGAAAGCTTGTCTGTTGTCCAGAACCGTGGGACTGACCTGCCCGTCAGATTAAGGAGCAGGTACGTTTTGTTTCACAGCCTCCAAATGTTGTGCATTTGTCTCTGCTAGGACTGGAGTGCATGTGCATGCCTGTGTGAATGTCTGTGTGTGTGTGTGTGTGTATGTGTGTGTGTGTTCATGCATATATGCTTGTATGAGTGAGTGCGTGCTAAAAGGTGTGCGTGCGCAATTTGGAAGAGCCTGTTCGGTGGGTTGGCAAGGTTGGGAGCTTGAGTCAGAGTTGATGGAACTGTTAACACACTGTGTGATTTTTATGCAGTTAGCTAAGTGAGGAAAGCAAACCTGCTGCTGCAGAAGAATTACTATTTATACCAGATTTCTGACTGCTACCTAGGAGTATTGGTTCGCTTTGAGAGAGGTCTGCCTTCTTTCCTGTACCTGTACCACAGTAAACGTATATCAAATGAAAATAGAGACTTTGGCCAATACACCACTAAATAATTATGTTTACGAGGAAAGGGGAAAAACTTAGACCCAGGTTTATTTGTCAGGAGGTGTTTTGAGAACTGCATGCCAACCATGTCTCATTGTTTTGGAGAATTTTGACATGTGGAAAAAGTGGAGGAAAGGGAATATTGAAATGTGCAATCTGTGGAGAGGCCCAGTTAAGGAAGGGGTGGGGTTCCTTCGTTTCTGCATACACCATGGTGTGTGTCTATGCAGAAACTGATGGATGTGTGTGTGTAAGTGCGTGCGTGCCTGCGTGCTATTTACTTACAGGAAATACACGGAGATCAGAAGTGCCCAGAAGCCCCGCCTCGAGCTGCCAAACCTCGTGCCGCTGAATGTGTGTGTGCATGGGTGTCTGTGTGAATGCATGCTTACCATGGTGTGTGTGTATGCAGAAACGGATGAATGTGTGTGTGTAAGTGCCTGCATGCCATTTACTTACAGGAAATACATGGAGATCAGAAGTGCCCAGAAGCCCCGCCTCGAGCTGCCAAACCTCCCCTTGGCTTTCATTCACAGCGTGAGTTAGAGGGAGCAGCCATGTCTGCGCCGTGTTTACCAGCGCGCCGCTAAATGTGTGTGTGCATGGGTGTCTGTTCCCTGTTTGTCATCTTGGTTTTTCTGTGCGTGTGTGTGCGTGGCTCTGTCTGTGTGTGTGTGTGGCTCTGTCTGTGTGTGGCTCTGTCTGTGTGTGTGCGTGACTCTGTCTGTGTGCGTGAGTGGCTCTGTCTGTGTGTGTGTGTGTGTGTGTGTCGCTCTGTGTCCGCAAATACTCTCTACTACTCTCTAATGCTCACCTATTGCCAATACCATTTATTTGTTATGAAAAAAAATGTCATGAGCAATGCCAATAGCTCTACCTTTAATAATGCCGAGACCATTGCATTGTAAATGCTTGTTACTTTTGTTTTCCAGGAGCTGGCATCCTGAAAGACGGGAAGAATCAACTCTGGTGGCAGGTTTGCAGTAACAAACGCAGAGGAGGAGGCGGTGCGTCGTGCAGCTGGGGCAGGCGGTGGAAATCAGCGATTGGTGATGCCGAGCCAGAGGAGGTAGAGCGTCGTACAGCTGCGGCAGGCTGAGGACATCAGCTGTTGGTGAAGCTGAGCCGGAAGATCAACTGTGGCGGGTAGCGGTGAACAGCGCGTTGTGGAGAGCTGCAGGAGCGATTGGTAAAGACGTGGGCAGCACCCAGGTGAAGGCGCTTTTGGCGCGTAGTGCAGTATGTGTGTGGAGGCTGTTTTTCAAGGGCACGTAGCGACGCGTGATGGGGCTCCATCACAAGGGTGTGTGTGGGCTGAAAGCGGTCAACCTCGTACAAATGACAAAGAGGTATAATATTTAACCCCTTTTAAAATTGCTTTGGTGCACAGCTGTGCTGCCTGTGCCTAAGTGAGGCATAACAAGGGTGGGTTGATGCCCATGAAGCCAGTATACCGAATTGCATGTGGCCTTGAAAAGGGGCAGCGCACAGGCATTGGGGCTTTGTCCATTTGGAATTTTTAACCCTGCATTAGTAGCTTTCATAGGCAGTACTGTCAGGATTTAAGTAAAAGACATTAAGGGTCTGTGAGGTGATTCTGTAGACACAGGAATAAATTGTTATGGGGCAGCACACAGGCATTGGAGTGTGTCTGTTTTGAAAGTATAGGATTTCCAGTGCAAAGGTTTTGGGTGGGCGCATCGCGCGCACAAGCAGTTTTCTTTTTGTTCCCCAACTGCAGTGACGTCCTGTTGGGCGAGCACATAGCAAAGATAGCTGCTTAATTGCCAGTAACAGGAAGAACCAGCACACGGAGGAGAGTCATCAAGGAGGCCCGTGAAAGACTGGTGTGGGCAGCATCGGCAGGCCAGCATTCCAGCACTTCCGGAAGTCATGTGGTTTGGAGTACTGACTCACCTGGACCCACTAGACTAGCTGGTGGGGCGTAGCTCTGGTTGTGTGGGTGATAAAGGCTGGCTGGTGGCTGTTACAACTCGCAGGTAGGGGTTTGGGTTGCATTCCAGATCATTTACACACAGTGCGGGTAGTAGGTGCATTTCTGCATACTAGGGTGACTGTTATATCACCAGTAGGGAACCTTTTAGACTAAATGGCACCTAAGGTAAGGCGTAGCGAGAAGCACTCCCGCACTTATGTGATGCTGGATGCCCTGATGCAGCAAGTGCAGGTTATGGGGCAGGCTTTGACACGATTACAGGAGATGGTGGACAGTCATGGATCAAGGGAGGGGAGGCGGCCGATTGTACCCTCTAGAAAATTCTCCCCGCCTTAACCCAAAAGAAATAGGTGCAGGTCAGGTAGGAGGGTGCCAAAGGGTACCGCAGAACCAGCTTCTTTGGAAGAGTTTCCACAACCGACAGTTACCATGCCTGCACCCACGTTGCCGGCAGGTGGCCATTAACCGGTTCCAACAGTGGCTCCGGTAGAGGGCACTAATGGGGTCACACTCGTCCAACCAGACATTCTGGCCAATCTGGCGGCGGTACTCCAGTGGCTGGAATCAGTGGGGAATTTTTCCCAGCAGCAGGGGCATTGGGCAGCAGGGGCAATGCCATGGAGAAGGCCAAGCTAATAATGGCAAGCTGGGAGGAGCAAAGCCAAGTGTGGAGCCGGCAGTACCAGTGGTAGGGGCACCGTCTGTAGGAGCAGTGCCAATAGTTGGTGGTGGAGGTCATGTAGCGGTGTACGTACCAGTGGATCCGGAAGCACCAAAGGCGGCTGACACAGCAATAAAAGGTATAGTTAGTACATTGCCAAAGTTAGGTCCGGGGGAATTGCGCTCTTCCAGAGAACATTTGGGGCAGCATTTTTTCGCAGGAGACTAAAGAGAAGATCTGGTAGGGGGCTTATGTTAGCAAACATAACTTTGAAATACAGAGTGGAAAAAAGTTTGGCCATACATAAATAAATACATGGCAATCATGCTAGAAAGATTTCCAGGCATGGGGTCAGAAATGGCGTGCTACCAAAACAGGGTCACCGTTGCTCAGGCCATGCAGGGGGGCGATGGTTGGAAAGAATATGATAAGAATTTCAGGAGGGCACATGATCCAACCTTGGGATGGAATCAGACTGACATGTTTATTCATCTAAAACATTTGGTGCAGGGGCCTTCTGACAACGCTCAGTGGTAGGCACAGGACAGTGTTAGGTTCCAGCCCTTTCGGGCAGGCCCCTCAGGAAATGCGGGGGGCACACCAGGAAAGGCCAAGCACACAGGAAAGAAGGGGGGGTGTTTTGATTTCAACAACGGACATGTGATAGAGCCTTAGGCACATGTCGTTTCAAGCATAACTGCGGGCTCTGTGGCAACGCGTCACACCCCCAAGCTAAGTACTTCAAGAAAACCAGGGAAAAAGGTGTAAAAAACGTGAATGAGAGACCGGCATTTGAAAAGGCTAGATCCCCCGTAAACATCAGCACCATGATCCCTTGGTTCAACATCTATAGTTGCCCAGAAGCTGCAAGAATGATCAGGGAAGGGTTTCTGGCAGGTTTCTGGATCCCAGCACAGGATTACAATGGGGTGACTTATTGCAGGAACCACCTTTTAGTCAGATGTAATGGGAGTATAGCTACAGCAAACATTGAGAAAGAATTAAAGCTGGGGAGAGTGGCAGGTCCTTTTGAAAGCATCCCAATGGAAGATTTTGTGTGCTCGCCACTAGGGGTTGTCCCTAAGAAGGTGCAGGACAAAATCCGCTTAATCTATAATCTTTCAGCACCACGGGGGAATTCTGTGAATGAGGCAATAGCAGAAGTATTGGGTAGTGTAAAGTATGCGTCCTTTGACCAGGCAGTAGACATGCTGAGAAGTCTGGGTCAGGGGACATTATTGGCGAAATCTGACATTGAATCTGCTTTCCGATTACTGCTGGTGCACCCTCTTGACTTTCACCTTCAGGGTTTCCAATTTCAAGAGAGAAATATTATGTGGACAAATGTATGCCGATGGGTTGTTCGGTGTCCTGGGCTAATTTTGAAAAGTTTAGTTCCTTTTTTGAGTGGGTTTTCAGGCGGGACTCTGGCCACCAATGGGTGTTACATTACCTCAATGACTTTCTTTTTTTGGGGGGCACCAGTATTGGAGGAGTGCAGGACAGCATTAACAAAGTTCTACACCCTCATGCCGGAGTTTGGTGTGCCGTTAGCTCTTGGCAAGCGGGCCCTAGCACAAAGATCAAATACCTAGGAATTGAGTTGGATTCTGTCCAGGGGTGTCTAGGTTACCTGCTGATAAAGTAAAGGTTTTCAGGGTAGCTTTACAGCACTGCTTTACTAAAGAAAAAGTTACTTTGCATCAGTTACAACAAGTTGTTGGGCGGTTGAATTTTGCACTGTGCATAATCCCAATGGCTCGCCCATTCTCCCGCACCATTGCAAAGGCTATGTCTGGGCTCAAAGAGAAGCACCATCACACCAGACTATCCGGCGAGGTCAAGCAGGACATGCTCATTTGTAAGGCATTCCTGCGCTATTTCAATGGTAGGTTGGCGTGGCCTAGCATGCCAGGTCCAGTCCAGAGTTGGGACTGATGACCGACGCGGCAGGTAGCAAAGATTTCAGTGCCATCTTGGGGTCCGAGTGGATTGCACAACATTGGCCGGGTTGGTGGAGAGACTCTGGGCTCACAAGTAGCATTAGCTTTCTAGTGCTCTTTCCCATCCTGGTGGCATTGTTCGTTTGGGCCAAAGTTTTGAGAGATTAGTCTGTAATATTCTGGTCAGACAACATGGCGGTGGTGGAATGCATCAATAATCAAACAGCAAAGTGCGGTATGATACTGCGGCTACTGAAATAGATCGTATTACAGTGTATGAAGCACAATGTACTTTTTAGAGCCAAACACGTGCCAGGTATATTAAATTATGCGGCTGATGCATTATCTCGTTTAAAAATACAGGCATTCAGGTCCCACCTCCCAGGAGCAGCGGTACACCCAACACCGTTCCCAGAACAGCTTTGGTAGCTTGGTGCCCCCATCTATCAGACCTTGTGGCAGCTAGCCTAGCACCCAGGACCAGGAGAGCTTAAGAAGGGGCGTTTTGGTCATTTTGTCAGATTTTGTGGGATAGTTGGGAGCAAAGGTGTTACAACCCATGGTCAGTGGTCGCCTATCTGGGTTTTATGAGGGATCAGGGGCACCCAGTAGCACGAGCGAGGCATCACATTACGGCTATATCCTTTTTTGCTAGAGCAAGGGGGGAAGAGGATCCAGCAAAGAATTTTGTCATGTGCCAGGCATTGAAGGGCTGGCAACGCTTACAGGGGGTACAACGAGACGAAAGGAGACCCCTAGGGTTGGAAACATTAGCCAGGTTGTTTGTAGTCTTGCAGCGGGTAAGTAAATCCTCAAGCGAGGTTACGTTGTTTCAAGCAGCATTCTGCCTTGCATTTAATGGGGCTTTCAGGGTAGGAGAATTGGTGCCAAGGAATAAAAAGGATTGGCAGGGGGGTCCACAGGGGTAAAATGGAAAAATAAACATGGACTCCGTGCTCATCTTATATAGGTCCAAGACTGATCAGGGAGGAAGGGGTGAAAGCATAGAGCTCCACAGGGCTAGAAATAATACATGCTGCCCAGTTGCCAAACTAGAGGGCTTCATGGCACAACAGACGTGGGCCAAAGCTGTGCCACTTTTGTCACATGAGGATCGGTCACCCCTTACTATCTTTCAGTTTAAGAAAGTCTTGGGTCTGGCCATACAGGATGCTGGGTTGGAGTCAGCTAATTTTGGGACCCACTCCTTTAGGATTGGGGCGGTCACCGAGGCAGTGGCCATGGGTCTGAGGGAGGAGCAGGAGAGGATCGGTAGGTGGTCCTCTAACTGCTATAAGCAGTATGTGCGGCTGCACATGCTGGAGCCTGTTGGTTCTGTGTTATATGTTAAACTGCAATTCTCTTCATCATGTGACTCAGGAAGAAGATTGCATCAGTACACTGTGATACAGTGTTATGTGCAGTTTGTGTATGTATTTGAGTCTGTTAGTAGGGCAATACACTGATGAATGTCTATCTTCACGTTTGCTTGCAGTTTCTTCATCCTGTCACTTAGGGGAGAAGCCTGCGTCAGTCCACCAGCAAGATAGGAGAAGGTCTCCGTGTCACACAAAGTGATGTCAGACAACAATCGACGAAAGAGCAGCACAGGTGATGGCCCAAGTTCAATCTGGGGCCCCGGAACAGCAAGAAATCTGTGTCATATGTCCATCTGGGAGCAAAGATAGCATTCCATGGTCAGGGTGGGCTGGGAATGGGGCAATTCAGGGATCTGGTGAACCGCACTTTGAAAGAAAGTAAGGGAACACTGGCAATCTGGATCCTGCACCTAGGGGGTATTGATTTGGCTAGACTCGGACAGAGGGTGCTAGTAGAAGACCTACTCACTGAGGTGGGATGGTTGATGAAGAAGTGCCCAGATGCTATGATAGTTTGGTCTCACATGATCCCAAGGTTCCAGTGGAGGGGGGGTGAGTCAGTGCATGCGTTGAATCACGCGGTAAAGCGGATCAACAATAAGTTCGATAAACTGTTTAGGACCCTGAAACTGAGGTCAATAGGGCATGGATACATCTGGGGTGATCAGTTCATTTGCAGGACGGGGTACACCTCTCTTCCAAAGGGAATCAGACGTTTATGGAGCACATCTTAGCATGGTTAGAAAGCATGAGACGCCACGCATGACCTCCTAGTGGTTGAGGGAGAGGCCAGATAGTCAGGCAACTATGCTGGCCTGTGACGGTAAGGTCATGATTTAGTAAGCTTAGTCTTCGGACCTTAGTGGTCAGCACCATGTTTCTCCAGGGGCAGTGACAGCCAGTAGGTAGGCTGTCAGAGTGTGGGGGCCGGGGAGTCACTCTTTTCAGTGGGCCTGTGGCAACCCTCGCACGCGCATGCTCATCAGTGCGCAAGTTTTCAGAATTTTGCAGCCCCCGTTATGGAGTCTAAGGTGCAGGGCGTAGGGGGGGCCCAGGGGAAAGTATCCGTCCGATAAGCTGTACCCCCTATACAAGTTTACTGCGGTGGAGTAATTTTGTAGTTTTACTAGGATCGGGGGGAGGGCTGCTAGTCATTGAGCATGCAGTAGGCTGTAGAGGGGACAAGCAGAAAGTGAATATATGCATTGTTCGATTTACGGTAGGAGTGTCTTGTGTATTACAGCTTGTTAAGGTTAGGCATGGTACATCATATGTCTACCAATGTATCTGGACTTTCTGCGTAATTGTACAAAAATGTTAATAACTAATGTGTTTTTTAATTTTGTAATAATTACGGCCTGGGGGGTAACACCCCCTAATCCAACGATTTCTGGTGTAGTTTCAATGTTTGCCTCGTGGGAGGGAGTCCTGATTCAGCAAAAGGAAGGACTGTGGGACGAAAAGGTAAAGGGGACTTAGGGAGTACCAGGCCATATGTATTTTATTATGCATATTAAGCACTATGTTGCTTTACAAAATTGAAATATCAATAACACTTTAAATACAAAAATCCTCAGACCTGAAGTAGAGAGAAAGTTTGCTTGGCATGGGGGCCCCAATGAAGGTTGGGCCCTGGGCAAATGCCCACTTTGCCTAAGCCTTAAAACTTCTCTGCCTTCTGTATAAGGGTTTTATGTGGGACAGAAATGTGAGGATGAACACATTTGCCACATGGCAACGTTAACAGATTTATGTTAAAAATATGCCGTCAGTTTCTCAAGATGAAGGGCCTACTATGGCGTTTCAGCGGAAGGGGGAGGAGAGGAAAGGTTCATATCTGCGTTCTTGACAAAATGCCCTTGTAAAACAAAACATTTGAAGGTTTTGCTGAAGTGGTAATGATCTGACTGACTCAAGGCCTGATTAAGAATTTGTTATAGGAAAACCCACTGAATTAGTAGGAAGTGCTAAATCTGTGGGCAATGCCTTAGCTTAATTTGCTCAACTATACTGTTGTGATAGAGGAGATTCGCCTGCAGACGGTTTACAGAAGCCTCCTCCACTTAAGCCAGGGCCACTGGAATTATGTGGCACAGTAGGGCCGCATTATGCGTCAGGACTGAGTAAATTATGCGGCAAGAAAAGGCAAAATATGCTGCGTAATGCAGGGCGTTTGGTGATAGGAGGACTTCATTATTTTTAAACTTGTTAGCACTCTCTGGACATTCGTTGGACCGCATTAGTACCAGTTTAATACCCAACTATAGTAATATTCAACAGAAAGTTAATTAGTCAACATTTGCCAAGGGCCTTACACTGGGCAGCAACACGTGTGCAACATTTTTAGTAACTTTTGTAACTTTTGAGCTAGGAACAGCAATTGTTTTAGTTCAAATCTGCAGATTATGAGGAATATGATCGCTTATATGACAAATGCAGTCAACCTATAACTATGCAAAATTGCAGCTGCTATACTATCACATAATTCTAGTGCCACTGACTGAAGCCAAGTGATCTTGCACCTAATGAGAAGTTTTTTATTTTGCTAGGAACATATTGCGTGGCCTGGCAAATTTTAATTGCAACACTCTAAAAACTGAAGGCGTCATTTAAGAGCCCCTGTGCGCCAGCAGAAAGCCACTTTTATTGCCGTTCCGGTGGCGCACAGTGCAGTGCCATATGTATACGGGACACGTAAAGCCACCCTACTGAGGGGCATATTCACAAGGAGCTATCGCGGAATTAAATGCACTTTATCGCAGCCAAAGTCGTGATAAATTTATCCCACCATTCACAAGCAGGTGCTAACAGCCCACAGCACCACTTTTCTCGTGATAGCAAAAAACATTGTCACAGATGACCCCGCAACTATCACTAATGAGATGCAGAGTAGGCGTTCCCGTAACAAAAGCCGCGACAACACCACACCTCAACATTCACAACGACTGGACAGATCGGCGATCTGAACAAAAAAACACGCGTTAAGGCGCGTTATAAGCAGGAATTTTACACTTGCTCTGACCTGGTGTAAGTCGGTTGGCAGCCTGCACCACAATAGGGAGCCCTGCCCAGGGCGTCATCAGAAGGGCTAGAGATGCCATGGAGAAACTGAACATGCAGCACAGACACCCAAGAGGTCCACAACCCCCACTCGGCACCCCCCACACCCCGGACCACCACAGGGGCAGCGCAGACAATTACAGAGGCCCCCCAGGAAACGCACCTGCCTCACAGGCACAACATCTGACAATGTTACTGTCCACTACAGGCTGAAAGGGACAACCATCCTATGCATCCTGACCATCATCGCTTAACAGACCTACGGCACCAACACAGCGGACAACCAACATCCAACCCCACACCAAGCTGCTGGCCGGCCACCACCTGTTGGCCTCTGGCACACCCCAAACAACACCCGCCAGAGTTAGTGGAGTCCCACAGCCAGCCACATCCAAGACCCCCACGCCTGTCCTGGACATCACCATCATCCTGGCACCCCAGTCCCCATAGAGCCAACACAATGCGCAGGAACCATTGGCGACCAAGCAAGGACCATACGCCACAGCCGGATGCACGCACATGCAGGGGGCAATACACTGCACACATGTCCCACCTGTGCCCCCTGTTGACACAGCACACAATCAGTGCAACAGGAAGCACATGTCACACATCATGTGCAGGCAACATCCGAACACAGTGGAACCCTGACCAATGTCGCCTCCAAATACACAGCCAGTGTGGATGGACACTTCACCCTCCAACAGTCCAACAGCAACCAGCCGTCCCAAGAGTGCACACAGGAAATGCACAGCCCCATGGCACCTTCCCAATTAACACCCCACTCACCCCAACTCCACAACCATGCAATATACAACTCTGGCAATGCACAAGTCACAAAATCACAACCAACATGCACAACAACATGCCCACCCACCAGACACAACATAACAACTCACAATGGTAACCTGGGCAAGCCATGAACATGAGCCATCAACGGCATGGCGCCTCAGCCACACATAGCCGAATGCTGGGAGAGGTGTCAACCAGGCATGTGTGAAGGATGCAGTAGAACCATAATTGGGAGAGTACACAATGCCAAGAGTGGCGGCAAAGTACTAAACAAACCACAGTATGCAGAACACACCCATATCCACAGCAACATACACCTCTGGTGAATGTAGTGTAGTGAACAGTGGATGCAACCCTGTCACCCCAGCCAGTGGGGGTCCTTGCAGAAATGTTGCCTGCTACGCCCCACCCGGAAGCGTGAGCAGAGTGGGATGGGCCGGCGTACGGCAGGTCAGTGTAGGGGTGTGAATAAAAAGCATGTAGCCCTGAGCGCTGTCCTCTTCCGGAAAGTCCAACATCTCTGCCAAGGCAGCTCCTCCCACCCCGCCACGAGGCCAATGCCATCCACGTTAGTGGAGTTGCCTGAGATCCTGTGCGCCTGACATACCTCGGCCCGCTGGACCCCAAACACTTCAGGCCTAACCCATATGCAGCCAGGCCACATTGATCACCATCTGACCCCTGTGTGTGTCATGGAGGGCCCACCTTGTGCCAGTGTAAGCTCCAAGCCCGGGACTCCCTTCGATCAGTGAAGCATAGTGCCATATGCGCTTCTTGCGACACATCCTCCGTGCTGCCACAAACCCTGTCCAACGCCATCCGCTGAACTGTGGATGAGGGACCAGGACAACCCTGTGGATCAGTAGGTCTCACATCCACCACCTAGTCGCAAATCATGATTGGCTGTGTCCACACCAGTGGATGCACAGAGAGGAATAAGAGGAAGATGCGGCTCAGTCCGTAAGAAAGCCTGGTCACAGTCACGGAGGTGACCGGACACGTGGTGCCACTGAACCTGAACTATGCAGGCTGGTGGGGCCACCAACCTATGCCGGGGACACTCGGCGAATGGCCAATGCTGTCCGCTGCCTCCGGCCTACACTGCTATTGGCCGAGGCTATGCTCGAATACAGATTTGGAATAGAACTTTGAGTATGCAAAAATCCATACCAAGTTCTGCGTGGCAGTTAAAAACTGACGTGCCCTGAGGGAGCGCTAATAAATATCTTAAAAAATAATTTTCTGCTATTTGTAATGGCACTGTATTCTGGAAGCCCCAGACGCCCGCCCCGTAGAGTGCAATACTTCTATATTTTGACATGTATATTTTTAACAAATTTCCAGGGGGTCTTTTACCTAGTTTTTTTGCAAAATTCATTACTGCTGCAATTGAGCGTTTAAACAATAGGGTTCTATTTTTAACCTCTGCACCCCATGAACCTGAGGCATCAAGTAGCACCCCCAAGTATGGAAAGGTCCGAGTATGTTTGATAGTAAGGTCATCCACCTTAATGGGTCCACATTTGACCCGACCTTTCCCACAGAGCATTACGAAGGATTTTTTAGCATTAAGTTTTAGACCCCTTTCCTCCATAAATGCTCCATATCTTGAGAGTGCTCTCCGAGCACCCACCCTGGATCTAGCCATTAGCACTGCGTCATTCGCATAGAGAAGGGAGACAACCTGTTTTTTCCCATACATCGGGGAATCAACTGTGCTGGCCTCCAATTCTACCTCCAAGTTGTTCGTGTATAACGAGAAGAAAAAAGGGGCCAGCACACAGCCTTGTCTGACACCCTTCTCTGTGCGACCCAGCACATTCCCCTCTCAACCCATGTCTCACCTTTGCTGTTGCGCCTGTGTAAAGCTGGCGCAAAAAGTGCACCATAGCAGGTTCTACCTTCATCTCGCCCAATATTTGCCACAGCTTTACGTGATCCAGGCAATCGAATGCGGAGGAGAGGTCTACAAAAATGGCATAGAGACATCCTCCTTTTGCCCTTTTGCCCTTTTGCCCTTGGGTATTTCTCTTGTAGCATTGCAAAGTTGAGGACCTGTTCCACCGTTCCCATCCCCTCCCTGAAGCCATACTGGACGGGGCTTAAAATATTATTTTCTTCAGCCCATGTTTTTAATTTATTTAGGACTACCCTACCCGCAATCTTCATAAGGGAGTCTAATAGGGATATGGGCCTGTAATTTGATGGACTCTCCCTATCCCCTTTTTTATAGATCGGTATAATTGCCGATTCAGACCATGTCTTAATAAAGCCTTTAGCACAGGAAGCCACTAAGATACGTGTACAGAGCGGGGCCCAAAGATCAATAATGGTTTTGTACACATCGTTAGGAATCCCATCTGGGCCTGGGGCTTTATTATTCTCGCTCTTTTTTATTGCACATAGGACTTCCTTGTACGAGATGTGTATGGCTATTGGGAAGGGTTCATGCTCTAATGTAGATGTCCCAGCTCCCGTTCTAACCATTTTCCCACCTGTATTTTTATATACCTTCACAAAAAAGTCTATCCAAGTATTTTCGTCTATGGCGATTTCAATTCTCGCCATGTCTTTTTTTGGGGCGTAAGGAGCATTTACCGACTGCCAAACTAGTTTAGGGTCTTTAGCCGGCGAGGCCGACAGCAATTTATCCCAAGCTTGATCCTTAATTTCTTTTTTCCGGAGGTTCTGGCTAGGTTATAAGCCTTTCTACTGGCTCTGATACCTTCATAATCCCTCGGTTTGATACTCAGCGCGGCTTTCAAATGAGTATATGCTTTGGTGCATTTAGGATCAAACCAACCATTACTCTTGTTACGTCTCCTGGAATGTGTTTTGGTCAGGATATCCTGAATAACATTTGTAACAAGGCCAAACGCTTCCAATATTTCATTGTTTGTAGATTCCTCATCCAAGCATATCAAGATAGGTATCAAAGCCTTAGTTATGATCTCAACAGAGGTTTTCTTTGGATCCATGCTACTCCATTGAAGTGCAAAGCCATTTTGTTGTGATATAACAATATCTTGAGACCAAGCCAGGGACTCAATGGTGGCAACATTATTACATACAGGTACATTTACATATACGCTTAGTGGCAGATGATCGCTGAGACCAATTAGTTGAATCTCAAATTTTTCCACCCAATTATGGTATCTATTAGGTAAGATAATATGATCAATAACAGATTGAAATTCCCTAGCTATGAAGGTCGAGCTAAATTCGACCTCCGGAGAGCACAACATATTGGCAAAACCAAGGTCGAAAGTAGCCATGATGTCATTTAGTTTCTCCCCTCTGTCTGTATGTATGAAGTGGTGCATGTCTCCACTATCTTCCAAGCCATTTTCCCTGCATCCACATACTTCCAGGTTGCATATAGTTACATTAAAATGCCCTGCCCAGATCAGCAATGCATCTCCACCTTTAGCTTTGCTCAGATAATTTAGATCTGCATGCAGGTTATTTAATGCACCTATAAAATCAGCTTTTTTGAGGGTATTATAGAAATTTACCACAACCAACTCCAGGCCTGGACGTACAATAACGGATAACATCTGATAGTACGGTGAGGAATTTCTGATTTCGATCCTCTGAACCTTCAGCAGGTTAGATATATAAATACAAATACCCCCTTTGTGTCTACCAAGCGCAGAGCGCACAGCTGGGATGTTGAAGGTCTTATAACCATCCAGATGTTTACCATTCAGGAGCCAGGTTTCCTGGATACATAAGATATCAAATTGATGTATAAACTCCCACCAAACAATATTACACACCTTGCTGTCAAGGCCACAGACATTCCAAGAAACAATTCTCACTTGTACTCCCTGTCGTGTGGGGCTAATTACTAATCGGCATTCTTTATCAGTACCAAGATTGGACGGCCCCAACCTTTCTGCGTCCTTCCTGACTGCCCCAACATCTTTTTTTTGGTTATCCAATATTTTATCTTTGTTACTAAGGGATGTATTACATTTCCTATTGGTATTGCATTCTACGATGTTACTGGACGGCTTAAGCTGTTTCTTCAGTACCGTTTGAGGCGCTGTTTGGGCTTCCACTAGGCCATTTACCACCTGAGGTCCCTGTTGTTTATTCAGTGTCTGGGTGGGTGTTTGATACAAATGCAATCCAGAGCTATACTTATAGTCTCTGGCTCTATGTTCTTACCACCCAGTCAGTGGCAATCATTTAGGCCGGAGAGTGCTGCAAACCTATTTGGCCCTTCGAAGGTGGAGGCAAACCCCTCACCACCCCAGCTTGTTTCCCATGGTGGCCTTATCCTTGGTTGACCCCAACCCTGTTGCATTAGGTGGTACGGTACCCTAGAGTGCTTCCACCCGTTCCGTATGTCAAATCGCGGTCGTTTCAAATCCCTGTAAAAGTAGTCTAGTGGTAATATCTCAATGCCCTTTCCCCTAGGCCCTTCACTAAACATAGCATTACTTAGTACCCTTCCCACAGGCACTGGACTGTTAAAGTTAATGATAATACAGTCACCACTTTTGTGTTTCTGTGTCCTGCCCAACCAGGCCACCCGTCTGACCATTATGACGCTATTCCCTATCCTGCTACCTTCTGTTGTATTACATGATAGCCAGTGGACCACCTTATTTTTAAGCTGGCTATAGTTCTCCTTTACCCCTTCATTAAGTGTTGGAACATTTCCTAGGACCAAGACCAAAGGGGAGGAATCGGGGGGTAAATCAATAACAGGGAAGGTGGACACATTTTTGGTACAATCAGCATGAACTCCAGCCCCATCGTCCTCTTTCGGTTGAAGAGTCAGTCCCGAGCTGTTGTATCTATTTTTTAGATTATGTTCCACCATATGTACTTTATTGCCTATGGCACCGTTAGCTGGCTCCGCATTTTTATTTGGTAGCGTCAGATCATCTATTGCCATCTGAGGTATCGTATTAATATTAGATGGTATT
The DNA here is from genome assembly GCF_964261635.1 of Lissotriton helveticus. Taxonomy (NCBI): domain Eukaryota; kingdom Metazoa; phylum Chordata; class Amphibia; order Caudata; family Salamandridae; genus Lissotriton; species Lissotriton helveticus. The sequence continues at coordinate 1,513,549,196 of NC_136061.1, read as the reverse complement.
GTGGTTGCAACCACTTTACTCCGATCTACAGAAGTAAACCTGGTTTGATCACATAGTGTTAAATTTGCCAATTTCAAAGTATTCTCTGTCGTAACCCCTTGCAAGGCATCCAATTTATCACTTATTACTTTAAGTCTTTCGATCAGGGGGAGTGTAAATGATTTGAGCAACTGCTCCATGTGAGCTACCGTACATTCCATATTACTAGGTGTGACCTGGGTGTTAATTTGAGGATGAGAGACCTTTGTGTGTGGGGGTCTTGTTAAGTCAGTCAGACCTCTCACAGAAATACCTAGTGTATTGGTCATTTTTCTCGAACCCGATGTAACAGGTTTATCTATTAATTTTGGGATTTTAGGTTTGCTTCCTACTTGTTGACACCCTCCTCTCTTTGTTTTACCCTTTTGATTACCAGTGAGTTTAGTGTGTTTAGTAATTTCACCCGCGTGTTTATTCTTAGTAGTAGTCGTAATGGTGTGTAAGTCATCCGAGGATACACTAGTACAGAAAGATATGTTTGTGGAGCTTATATCTTGCCCCCTTTCTAGTCCTTTAGATGACGAAATCGGGCTGCTTCTCGGTCTTTGTTGGTTAACATTATCCGGGGTAACAGCGTTTTTTAGCTGGCCCAAAGAGGATCGTTTGATGCATAACAGTTCCGTAGACAGCCTTTTTTACGTAAGGGCTATTTCTCTCTCGAGCACCACAGCTGCCCTCGTAATGAAATTGTCAAGTGTTCCGGTTATGCTCCTCCTGTCGCACTAGTTACGCTTTTCTTCCCCTTTCCCGGGGGGTGAGACATACTCAATCCAATTGAATAATGAGCTTACCAGAATGATTAGATGTTAATGGGGTGGCCCAGCCCAGTCTTGTTCAGCCTTGGACGGCCGTTGACGGCCCGCCCTTTGCCCGGGCTTAGCCCGGCGAGTCCCGCGCGCGGTTCGGCGACGCGGGAGGTGAGGCCGAGATTTAAGCGCCGCTTGGCGCGATGTTCTCAGGTGCGGCTTCCGGCCGCAGAGGCTTATGGGTTCTGTAGTCTTCTTGTGCCGCGGGCCCCCCCTCCACTCAGCGGCCGCACTATGCTGGAACCAGTGCGAGGCAGTGGGAGGCGGGCTAACGCGGCAGGGCAGGCAGCAAGATCCGCGGAAGTGACCGCCAGCAGGCAGAATCACGATGGGCAGTCTCAGAACAGGCGGAGTTCCCCGCTCCACCGGAGGTGAGGCCGAGATTTAAGCACCGCTTGGCACGATGTTCCCAGGTGCGGCTTCCGGCCACAGAGGCTTATGGGTTCTGTAGTCTTCTTGTGCCGAGGGCCCCCCCTCCACTCAGCGGCCGCACTATGCTGGAACCAGTGTGAGGCAGCGGGAGGCGGGCTAACGCGGCAGGGCAGGCAGCAAGATCCGCGGAAGTGACCGGCAGCAGGCAGAATCACGATGGGCAGTCTCAGTCCAGGCAGAGTTCCCTGGTGTTACTAGCGCTGTGCATAGCAAGTCAAAGACACGTGACTGTGGGCCACTGCTGACCGCTGCCTACGGCATACACTGTGGTCCAGTAGGTCACAGAGTCATGATCCAGCAGTGACGGAGTCCATATCAGTGTACCGGCATCATCGCAGTCTGCATCCCCACTCTGCCCTGGTGCCACTAAGTCTGTTGCCCGACATTCATGGACACTCTCTGGTAGAACAGTGGCGGCGTCTGCGCCTATGAACTAGGGGGCAGTTTTCACCCCCATGTGGCTGATACTGAATTGGTGGTGGCACGGGGCTGTCGCATTCCACTCCCCCATTTGTTGCTTCCTGATAAAATCAAACCTTTTGGCATCTTGCCCTGGAGGACACTTCCACTGTTCCCTGAAACACTCTGAAACATACACAATGATGGTTATCCGCTCAGGTCGCATGGCCCATCTAACTGCACTGCAAGTCACCGTTGCGTGGCTGGGTGCCTGTGCCGGCCGCAGTGCATCCGAGGCCACTAACTCTGTGCTGGTTAAGTCCGGGACCCCTTCTCCGGAGACATAGGCTCGCCCCTGAAGCATGGGCCCATCAGCGCCATGACTCTGTGACTTGCACTGTACGCAGCCTCCGGGCCCAAATGTGTCCCACCAGGGCTTACACACCAAAGCAAGTCCAGACTGGCTGGGACGACGCATCACTGCAGGAGGCACATGCCACCACCGCAAGGACCACCTCCAAACGTTATCTGCCACCATCGCCTGTTACCCTACTCACCACTCCAGGTGCCAGTGACTTAGTGCACCACAGGCCATTGTCCGTAGCTGAATGTGTTTTGTGCTGTGGAGCGGTTACGCAGGTATGTCACCTCAAACAGTGTGGGGGCCCTGAGACGTTGATGGTGAAGATGATGCAGGTCTGACACACCCCACTGCATCTGCATCAGGAATAAATCGTATGGACACAATCTCTAGTGTCCACAGTCCAGTGCACTGCGACTCACGGACACTTCTGTTTGGATGTTGGCTGTCCTCTGGGCTTTATCCGATTCACCCCATGTTGTCATCAGTTGACTCTGTATTGCAAGTGTTTTCTGTTTGCGTTGCACTAGTGTCCAATGTCCAAGTGGTTGCCAACATCAGACATTCCGTGCGGAATTGCTTACACTCACCCCACACACATTCAGCACAGTCGTCACTGTACATGTGGCCCTGCCAATAAAGGGGCCGGGCGCACATGCCTGTAGCCAGTTCAACATGATCTCTGTGTGTGTCCCAGTGGTCTTGTAGTATGCATGTGGTCCCTGGGCCCTACGACTTTACATTGTGCGGTGTACCACGGATGCAGATATGTCACCGGAGGCTTGGACATGTAGCTTTATCCTCACCCACTACATTCGTGAGGGGAGTGGCCAGGGCCGTCGTACGCACAGCCAACATGGGTGTGTGACGGCTAATTGCGCACCCCTAGGTGTGGTTCTGTGCTGTGCATGTGCATGTGTCTCCATGGTGGCATGGGTCTCATTTGTGGGGTGTGGGTGTGCCCTGTAGGGTGATAGACCCATTCGTATGTGTCCTGGTTCACATTCCATGTATTCGGTCCGATCCAACACCTGTTGGGCCACCTCCTTTTGGCATGCTGACACATGCCATTGGGGTGCCATGTGTGGGTGGGTGAAGTGGCGTGAGCCAGCTGTGCCTGCGGGTGCGTCCTGCTATGTGGTCTGTTGCAGGCTCGGTCTTCTCTTCTGGGTATCTTGGCTGTCTGGGTCCTGGTGGGGTGTTGCGTGGGATATTCATGGGCTGCTGTAGGGTGTCTGTGTCGACGATGTGGTGGTCCTCTCCGGCATCACTGATGCGTTGTATTATGTGCTCTGCTGCAGTTGTTGTGTGCCCCTCTGCTATGTGAAGGGGAGGTGCGTGTTGCCTTTGTGTTGGCGTATATGTTGGCGCACTGTGCTAGTTTGCATGCAGACTGTATGTCAGTGTACATTGTGTCTGTTTGGGGGGGTGCTGGATTCCTCTGCCTGTGGGTCAGTTGCTGGTAGTGTTCTGTCACCTCCGTGACGCTGGTCTTGTTTTCCTGTGGTCCGCACTCCGTCTTCCTCTCCCTCTTCTCCTTGGCCTTCCCAGACCCCGTTGTTCCTTGCTGGTAGTCTGTGGGGGTTGTGGGGTTTGCATTGGGCTCTGTGCTGGGTCAGGGTGCATCCATGTTGCTACGTGCTTTGGCTTGTCTCTGGTGTATTTTTACTGGCGTTTTTATGGTGCATTGTCCCACCAGACGCAGAGGCGTGGGAATTGCAGGCCTGTAGCCATTTTTTCCAACTTTTTGTAACGTGGTTGGCCTCATCGCATTTTTTTTTGCGTTCGCGTATCGCATTTTTGTGGCGTGGCGTTGATTTTCACGCGTACATTTGCCGCGTTGTCTGCTGTCTATCACATGCTACCACCTTGTGGTGAATTCCACGTTGACACTGGGTTGTTTTCCTGTGATGGGCTGCGATGTTGAAAGTTGCGCTGCGCTACTCTTGCTGTAGTTATCACACGTTCTTGTGAATATACCCCATAGTGTTTCATGACCTTGAAGATATGGTGTATGGCAATGCTGCACAAGTTGCTGCATTTCCACACACTGCGATGGGGAGGTGTGCCGTGGGTGTTACCGTGAGAATTCCTATGTAACATCCATGGCATTTGACACATTTTCAGATTTACAATGATCTGTAAACTTAGGAATGCATCAAAGGCCTGTGCCTCCCCAGGCATGACAGAGGAGACGCAACGAGGAGAAAGAAATGTATCTCTCCTCATTTTTTCCTCTTTCTATGTGTGCTGCATTTTAGTAGAACATATAAGAGGAGGAAAATGCCTCCCTTGATTGTTTTTATGCATGAAGGTACACAAAACAATTATTTCCGCCACTCAGACACCCTTGCACCATGGTGTACAGGTGCCTGCATTGGCGTATGGCAGCCAATTGAGCACCACCACTGGGGAAGAAGACATGAATGCACGGTATCTATTAGATGCAGCTCATTCCTTCCCTTTCTTTTTGATGTAGGGCAGCGCAGCTGGAAGGCTTGCGGTGCTGCCCTATGCCAAAGGTTTGTAAATGAGGCCCTAAAGATCCAATATTTGCGCACACTACACATTATAACCAATTATGCCTCTGTTTGCTAGGCATTCTGCTGGGGAAATAACTCTGTCGACCTGGGGTATCAAAAAGTATCAACGAAGCACCAAATGTACTCTTGTTGGGTTAGTCTCCCCCACACCTAACAGGACTGACATCTTTATATACATTTTTTTGCAAATTCATTTTGGCACCAGACTTGTTTACATTTTATTCTAAAGTAAATTCATTTTTTCATTATTGATGTTTCTTGATGTTTTGCAAAAACGTGCAATTTTTTGGTGCCTCAATGCATGCAGCGAAATACCCTTTGTCAGGTGCTGCGCAAATCATGCAGTAAAACAGGCAGAAACACGGCATAAGTATATTAACAATGCAAAAAATTGTAACTTGCCACTGTCACGCCCATATACACGCTATTGATGTCAAGGGAAATACGTCAATATTAATCAACATCATCCTTGTTTAAATAAGACTAAACACCACTCTTTAATCGTCAATTGATGGGTTCAGAAATCAATCAAAATTGATCTGGCTATTGCATCATGTTGTTAACAACCTCTGCCACAATCTTTAGATCAGTTGTGACTAGACCTCCAAGACTGTTGGCTCGACCAGTGTATACTAATTTGATTAGCCCACAGGTGCGATTTGCGAATTATAATATTACAGTACTATTACAGCAAAATACGCCAGGCCAGACTAGTTAAAATAATTCTAACAGCAGCCACCCTTTTGTTTATCAAATGGTTGCCTTGGTATTATTCAATAGTTCTCGAATGGAAGGGTATGATGGTCCCCATACAGGTCCTGTGCCCTTGAGAATAAGCGTTCAGGACGCCGAATTCGGCATTATCCCATGAATCCTTGGTTGGCACTAGCTCACATGTGTTGTAAATCATGTCATGTGTTATGCAATAAACTGTCGCTGCCATCTTGCCATTATGCAACAAAAAATGCTTGGCCCTCATTGAAAATGGTCTATTCCAACCATATTTTTATGAAGAAAACACAGATTAAGATTTCAATAGTACATTTATGAAAAGCTGGTCATAATTCTTGTTAATCCTGGGGTGCCATGTGATTTTAATCACATAAAGACTATCCATTCATCTTGGCCATCATAGAAAACCATGTGAACGTTGAATGAATTGATCAATTCCCATAATTTCAACCTCACTAGGACATCTAAGTGTGAAATGGACCCCAGAGAGAGTTTATTCATGCCAATTTGTATTCAATTATAGGTTCCATAAGCAGTCAATCTCATGCAATATATACATCCCTCACTGACATCAAAAGACACCATCCACCCATAGTACTATCATACCATAAAACCAATATAATTTCGCACACCCTGTCAGTATTAATCAATTCCTCTAGAGTATCTTGGTGTTTTAATACAATATGTATGTACAATTGAATTATCTTGTGCATTAACAAGGTACTATGGTTTCCATGGCCTGTTGTATGTGTGTTAATAGTTATAATGTCAAAAACATGTAATACGTATTCCTCGAGTGAGTTCCAGTAACAGCTAGGAACCTAAAGAATGAGCTTGCAAACCCTATTTGGTTCTTATTATTTTGACAAAAATATAATTTGTATCTTGAATTATAATACTAGTCTAGATATCTACAATGTCCTAGAACATCAGTACTGGGAGATTGTTCTTCAGGTGTAACATACAGCTGATGCAGTTCATTTGTTCAGGACTTATAGAAAGCAGACCATTTCTTCTTGATCATTAAGACCCACGGGTTTCATTCTAGATAAAGTTTGAATCCAGAATATCTCTCTTTAGGTAGAGCATTCAAGACCTTTTGTATATACTTCAGTATATACTTATATATTAGCCTCCAATGTGATCCTTCCGAATTCAGTGCGCTCACCAGTGGGTGCTCTGTGTAGGGGTCCGTACCCTGGCCCTTAATTTCAATTTTATATCACAAATGAATTGGCACTCAATGCTTGAATATGCTGAATTTAATCTTCTGACAACACTCCAACCAATGCGTTTCCTCCCTCTCACGGCTTTGCTCACAGTTAGTGAATCCTTCTTTGATTACACCTTTTATACCCATCTTTGCCTTTATGGGAAATGTAGAGTGATAAAATTGTTTCAAAAACTATTTACATTTATACAACAAAGAATTATGCGTGTTTTGTCAGGGATTTCTATCATGACCTTTACAATTTATAATTTTGTTTTCTCTTTTACATTTAGCATTGGTTAGGTTTCTCTGCAATATTCATCTTGCATATAATGGTGTAGTACTTCGCGGTAACACCCACAATTTATTTCCTACCAAAGATAGATCAGACATTGCAACATCCACCAAAGAGACCTATAGTTACCTCATGTGATTCATTATACAAATATATTTCACACTATGTGGACAAATTCTTGGCACCTATAGCAAAAAATAGGAGTTGGTACATAAGAGTTACAGGGGATTTTCTCAGATTCCTGACAGGAATAAAATGGAGTCACCCGAACCTTCTAGTCACAATAGACGTGGTATCTCTATACACATCCATCAGGCATGAAGTGGGATTGGAAGCATGTAGTTATTTTCTAAAACAGCGAAATATCTCAGAATTGCAACATACTCGAATGCTCCTGGAAATGATCGAGATCTGTCTTACAAACAATATTTTTCTCTTTAACAAACAACTCTTCAAACAGCAATGTGGAACTGCCATGGGCATTACACTTTTGCCAGCTTACACGTACAGCACTATGGGGTGGTGGGAAAGAACAATAGGGTGGAGTCCGGACAATCAGTAAGATCTTGAAAGAATCGTATTATGGGTCCGCTACATTGACGATTTATTCCTAATATGGAATGGTATCCAACAAAGCTTCAATGAATACTCTCTGAAATTGAGCCGCAATCAAATTGGTCTATCGTTCACAAGTACTGTGAATGAAAAAGAGATAGACTTTCTGGACACAAAGTATACATTGAAAATGACCAAATCCACTCCACACTCTTCCGGAAAAAAAACCCGCTACCAATAGCATCTTGCATGGGACAAGCTTTCACCATAAACCATTAATAGAAAGCATCCCCTATGGGGAATTCATGCCTATTAAGCATGACTACTCTAAAGAAGAGGATGCAGAGGAAAAAATTCAGGAATCTATGAACAGACTGAGAATGAGAGGATACATTGAAAGGATACTAAAAAAATGCAAGAAGAGAATCGATAAAAAACCAAGAGCTGAAACGCTGATACCAAAATCAAAGGAACATAGAGACCATGGACCATCAAGATTTGTGACAACATCTAGCAAAGAAAGCATACAGATAGTTAATAAAATCAAAAAGTACTGGCACCCAATCTCGTGAGACCCTGATATAGGAAAAACCTCGGGATCCAGACCAGTGGTCACCTACAGGAAAAGTAAATCCCTCAGAGATGTGTTGGTCACAAGCCATTTTCATGAAGGTCAGCGAACAAATTGGTTAACTAACAAACAGAAAGGATTTAGAAATTGTAATCTTTGCAAAGCTTGTAAAATTGGCAAGAATGTGGAAACAATCGTGGAACCAAATGGAAATATAATCAATATTGATCAAAACATCTCATGCATGTCTAGATTTGTCATTGTCAAATGAAGTACATCGGCAGCACAATCTGCATGCTCAAGAACCGCATCCTTGAACACATCCGAGCAGTATAGAACAGAGAGATGACTTATGCGATGGCCAAACATATGGCATTAAGCCAAAAAGGAGATTGGAAGGCATTGAACTACTATGGAATATATATATTATCTCAGGGAGAACGCTGGAGAGATAGAGTGAAGAAACTGCGACAAATGGAGTCACGATTCACCATCAGACTAAGAACAAAAACCCCGAGAGACATCAATAACGATGAGGGACTTTTTGTACATTTAGATTGAATTGAAGTAATGTGAACATATCATAAGAACAGTAATGTGGATTTGAGCCAACAGATCCAGCAAATGTATTCTGAAAAAAAGGGTACTATACCCAATACCTAATAGCATTACTGGTGACATTAGAAGGAGCAATAGCATTGTGTATGATGAGATACCTTATCTAGATAGCAAAGCAAAAATTCCCTTGGGACAGGCATCATACAAGTTATGAGATTTTCACAGGCAGATCAAGATGAGCGAACAATTAACGTTGGTGGGACTCAAGACTCTCCTATGACTACACGTTCGAGGTGAATATTACTGAAAACAAATTTGCAAGGACCAGAATTCAAGGGAAGAACCACGACAAGATGAGATACACCTAACAAAACAGCTCTGAAAACATAGTTGTTGTTCAGTGAGTCTGAATAATGGTACCTACCAGGAGTGTGTAATATGGATGTTGCTTATACTAGGACACCCCTTCAAAAATGTTTCATATGCAAAGTTGTTCTTTTAAATATTCAAAGAGTAGAATCCTATTTAGAATATTCCTAGCACAATGATTCCTTCTGTACTTCTGTACTGCCTTGTTTATAGTTGATACATTTCCTGTTTTTTTCACTGTACAATTCTCCCTCAAGCCATTTGTATCCTTATAAACATCCATGCTTTGTCTAGCCATCTACAAGTTTTACCAGTCACATTTACCCTGCTGAGTCTCTTGAGTTTGCAAGCAGGTGACTTGCAAACCGACAGTAACATTTGAAGAAATGTGATGCCACGATCTGCTGTGTATGTCACTGGCATCTTACCCATGTTAGTTACTTATAGTGGGCATACCATACCATGTGCGATTCACCCCTTGCAAGATTAAACAAGCTACCCTTTTTCTCTTCACCCTCCCCACAAACACTCCAAGCAAGTAGGTGGTTTTCACTGTGTAGTCTTTATTACACTTTCAGATATAGCAATCTTTATTTGTTTATTTACTCTCAACATTTGACCAACTTTTATTATAACCAAAAACAGTATATAACAAGTAGGCTTGTGAGTATACATTTGAGCCTAAGTTTGAGATTGTTTTTACATTTCTGGATCTCCAGAGACGTACTTTATGAATGTTGTGCTGGCAGGCCACAACCAATTCCACTGCTCCCATCTATCTGGGGTAACTACCCGTTGTCTATCCTTCTAGACGCGGCCACCAGTACACTGCTTCGCGCCTTGCCCCCTACGGGATTCATGCGCACGAGATACCCTCTCCAAATTGCTTACTACAAGCGCCAGCATCTCGGGTAGAGCCGGAGAGTCCAGGACCACCAGCAGGTCAGCCCCCTCTCAACGTCTAATCTCAGGGATGGATGGGTGGGTAACTTGATGCAGCTCTGATCCGCTAGGCACCCGTGACAAAAGGACAAAGCGGGCTTCCCCCTTTTGTCCCTGGCTTTTATCTATTTTTGGGGGGGTTGTCTGTGCACCTTAGTGACGCAGCACATCTAAGGGGGACCTCCCATGTTTCCGGCGATGTCCCCTCCTACCTTCTTGACTGTAATGGACCCGGGCTCCCAAATGCGATGCCACTAATGGCACTACGCCCCTAGGTGTGGGTGGTGCCTACCATGTACCCAGTAAATGATGTTAAATAATCGCAGACAGTGGCACAACTCAAAATGATGGACTCCCTCCTACAGAATGAGAAGACAGGCTCCAGAGTCTCCCCATCTAATAGATATTCATTGGCCTTGGGCTAAATGGGACCCACTTCCACTAAAGGACTGGGGGCACACTGAAAGTTGCAGGATCCTAAGTTGCACCTTTTACAGCGTCTAACTGCTAGTGGCCCATAAACTTATCTTTCTCTGTGTGGCTGGCTTCTCCAATGTAGGCTTTTCTTTGCATTCAGTTATGTGTTTTCTTCTTTTCAGGACTACTGGCATCCTAATGCAAACAAAATACACGGACTACATGCACCAACATCCATGAAATTTGGAACCTTGAGATTCTACCATGTGGTCACAACTTGACTTAATTCTCACTTTACCAGTTCCTCGATAACAAGTGCTTCGGTCCCTTTTGATTCTCTCCATGTTTTAGACTCCACTATTTCGGCTGGGAGATTTTTTAGTATACAAATAAAGTAATGGATGGAATGCTTGAATTATTCTCAGCCACTGGCAATTACTTGGCAGCATCCCTGTCCATTATTATTTTACATATCATGCTACATCAGTTTGGACCCAGAAATATGCAAATCAGGCTTGACCTTGCTGCAGTGGAGCCTAGACATTGGTCCCTTGCACACTGTGCCACCGGAACCAGAAATGACCTTGCTGATGAGCTCTAATAAGAGCAAAACTGGTTCTGGGTTGCTTGTGGCCTGGCTCAGAGAGAATGTGGCTTGGCAGTCTGGGCTGGACTGTTCCCATTCGAGAAGGTCAAGACTGATGTACATAAGGCTGGTTCCAAATTGAGGTGGGACAGCGTGCAAAAAAATGATGAATTTGGATGCTGCCAAAATAATTACCAGGGGCTGATCTTGGTTGAAGCATTAAATAGATCACTTTTTGTATACATTATTTTGTCACCCTAAGTGGGACAGGTACGCCCAGACATGGATCCCCTGCACACTGTGCTACTGGAACAGGGCCGGACTGACCATAGCGGGCACCGGGCTATCCCCCGGTGCGCCGCACGGGTGGGGGGCGGTTTTGGGGCCGCTGGGGGCCGTTTCTGTTACAGGGCCGTTTTTGCAGCATAGCATAGCTTCAAAATTGGCCCTGCACCAAAATCGGCCAAAAACCGGCCCCGGCAAAGAGCTCGGCGGCACCTCCAACCATCCCGAGTGAGGGGGGGGCAGCCAAGCACTTTGCCAGGGCCGGTTGTGGTTCCCAGTCCGGCCCTGTACTGGAACCAAGCTATACCTGTTGGATGACCTGTAACAAGGGCTGCACTGGTCCTGGGTTGCTTGTGTTCTGCTTCAGGGAGGACCTGGTCTTGCATTTCAGGCTGGACTGTTCCCACTGGAGCAGCGTCAAGAATGATTTGACAATGGCTTGGTCCAAACTGAGATGGCATGGTGTACAAAACAAAGATGTACTGGGATGCTGCCCGTGAAATTACCAGTGGCTTGGATTAATTTGAGCATTTGATCGAACATGTTTAGGTATAATTTAGGGAGATATTTTAGGCGTTTATTTCCCTATTAATTCTAAATGTACTTATTAGCCACCTCTACCCCATTCAGTCTGATCAAGACATCTAGGCCCACATGCATCATTGTTTGTTTTTGCGATTCCTAAATTGCGAAAATTAAGGAATCGCAATTTAGGAATTGCAAAAATCTATTCATCAAGAAATCGCAATTTTTTTTGCGATTTCTTAATTTTCCTTAATTACGATTCCTTAATTGCGAATCGCAATTAAGAAAACCCTTTACATTGATTCCCATGGGCCTAGAGGCTCATAGGAATCAATGGGAAGGCATTCTCATTTTGCGATTCGCATTTAAGGAATCGCAAAATGAGAATGCAATTTCAAGGGTGCAGGGGGGTCCAAAGGACCCCTGAAATGTAAGTTAAAGTTCATTTTACACACACACATGCCCCAAGGGCATGTGTGTGTCTAAAATTAAAGTTTCAAAAATGCACTTTTGTGCATTTTTGAAACTTTTCACAAATTACCATGAAGTGTGACTTTATGGTAATTTTGCACTTCAAATTTGCGAATTCGCAATTTATTGTAAATGATCCATTGCATTTAAGAAATTGCAAAATTGAGATTTAAGAAATCGCAACATAATTGCGATTTCTTAAATTGCGAAATTCGCAAAACCTTAATGCATCCCAAAAAAGGGATTTGCATTCGCAAACAGCCGA